>NC_140774.1:46454029-47654029 GCF_044657685.1 Stegodyphus dumicola
ATCTGTTTCGCTGTCTCCCTCAATGGCTGCAGAAATAAAAGACAAAAAATTCCTTTCCGAAGAGACGGAATCATTTTCATATTGCGTAATCATCACCTGGTCACAACAGATCATTTTTAGACAGGACGGGGATAAACTACAGTCTGTTATCAAGTCATCAACCATCGCTGCTTCTATTTCTTTTTTTTTTTTTTTTTTTTTTCTTTTTTTGCTTTCGCGTAAAGCAAAAACAAACTTCGCCGTTTCCGCTTTAACGACGTGAGCAAACAAACTTTTGAGCTTTATACATCCATTTGATAATTTATTCGGAAAAAGAGATTTCTTTACAACTATCAATTCACTTCCAGAATCTGTTAAACATTTTACTTTCTTACCATCAATTAACAGTTCAATAAATTCTAACTTATTTCTAGCTGCATTATCCGATTCAATCTTTAACCCAGATACCTTTTTTGGAGACAAATTCTCCTCCTTTTCCAATCGTTCGAGACAATTTCTCGCAAAGTGAAATAATTCCCCTTTACACCCACATACATAGCAAATACGTCCTGATTTACTACTACCCTGATTTACAAACATCCCTGAATCCTTGAAATTGTTCTGAGCTTTTCTAGATTGTTTTTGGAAAAATTAAGCTTTTTATTTTCTGGAGTTTCGATTCGTGTGTTACTGGTATCAACTAAAGATTTACCCCTGGATGAATAAAACAAATCACATTCTCTTCCCAACTGATTTGGTTGGAACCAACTTTGGCCCTCCCGCACACTAATATGTTCCTTTGTTTTAGAAGAGTTTCATACAACTTATCAGATACAATAAGATCACACAATTTCTTAAAGTCATCTACCTCTCTTAACTTACAATAATAACCAAAAGCTGCACCGAGTCGAGACGCGAACTGAACATGTGATTCAGATGAATGTTTCTGTGCATTTTTAAAATTGTTCAAACATTTACGCGGTGTCGGCTGAAATTCTTTTAAGATTAGAGTTTTTAATTTATCATAAACCGCGATTTCTTGTTCAGAAACATACGTTAAAACATTATTACATTTATCACCTAATATATTAATCAACACTTCTGATTTTAACTCCACTGGTACACTTTTAGTAGTAAATGTTCTCTCAAGTGACTGAAAAAACAAATGCAGAGCTTCCGGTTTCTTGAGGTACAGCTATAGTTAGTGTTTTGACGCTTTAAATGATATCTTCAACACTAGTCTGCGCGTTTCCTCTATCACTCGATAATGATTGTGATTTTAAATTTTCTAACGCAATCTGCTTTTCAATTTGAGCTAATTTAAGACGTTCGATCTCTAACAGATAGTGTTCATTACTTGTTTTAGACGTCCGATCCTCTGCGATCGATTTGACGACGCCACGAACAAATTCAACGTTCGTTATAAAAATATCAGAATTTTCGAAAATTTTTTCTAATGTCAGCTTTTTTAGCATTTTCTGGAACAGTCTGTCCCATTTGTTCCGCAATTACTATTAAATCACTTTTCTTTAAATTATTTAAGAAACTCATTTTAAAAACGAAACAAAAGTATCACTATTTTCAAGAAAGAAATAAAGCAAAGTTTTCACAGTACCTTCTCTGAAGTATCCAAGTATGAAGTATTCAAATATCAAGTATCCAAATATCCCTATCGAGCCTCAAGATTTTCTGTAGTGGGGGAGTTGAAGATGCTAAATAACAATTCCAACGTGTTTTCCACACCACAGAACATTTAATAAAGGAAATCAGAAGAAGGTATAAATTAGATTAATACAAGTGCCGTTTGATACAAACAGGATTCTGTATAGCTTTTGCCAGTCTTATCATATAACCGATTAGTGCCTACTCGCACTTGCTGATGTATTATACAGTCAAATTACCACCTTCGCGTGTAAAACTACATTTCCTTATTCTACACCTTCACGTGTAGACAGACATCTCACCACCTTCGCGTGGGATAGTAGAAGAAAGCCTCTGTCATACTCCTCTTTAACCTCGCTGCTGGCGCTTCGGTTAGGCCCTCTGGTGGTTGTGTCGCCCTTAAAGATACTACATATATATATGACCAAAGATTATTATTATTAAAACGATAATTATGGGAAACATACTTTTCAATTCAAAAAATACTTTCAATAAGGGGAAGTCACGTACTATCACTAAGGGGAAGTCTCGTAATTTTGCCTGAAAGGCCAATATTTTATGATTCATGCAGTGTTTCAAGAATAAAGATTTGAATATTATAAAAAATCATAAATGAATAATAATAAACGAAAGTCCTTGATACAAATGAGATAAAAAGGCGAATGATTCAACTTTTATTGGAGAGCCAAAAGTGTTAATTTTACATTTAATTTTGAATAAAATTCTAAACATTGTAACGCGTTCGAAATTTTTTTGTCATAATAATAATAAATGACATTGTAATGAAAAATAAAATCAAAAATTTAAAAATAAGTAAATGAAGTTCAAAAATATAATAATAATAGTAATAAAATAAATAATATAAAAATTAATGTTAAGGAAAGTAAAATATTAAGAAGAAATAAATATTAAATGTAAAAATTAACAATAAGAAAATACAAAAAACACAAAAGTAAATATTAATAAGCAAATAAGTAAAAATAAAACAGTATTAAAAATTAAATATGATATAAAAATAGTAAAAACATCCATTAATTGCAAAAATATACATAAAACAATTATTAATCTTTAATTAAGAGCTTTAAGTTTGGCTAAAATGTACAGTTTAGTCACATTCAAGCCGCTTCCTTGGCTCCCCACTTAATCGCTTTTTTATTAAATAAATATAATTCTGCTTTTGAGCTCAATTTTTTATTAGTCACAGGTCCATCAAGGGGGTCACCACTTAGTCAGTTAGCGTGCAATTTTTAGCGAGTCATGGGTCAGTTATCGAGATCGTCATTTAGTCAGTGTCTGGTCTGTCAATGTACAATTTTGGTGAGATTGATATCATTTCGAACAAATTTATAACGAATATAAACTGAAATTATGTAAACCTAGCTCAGATCTTGATATGATGCTTTAAACTGTTATGTTTATTTTTAATTTTCTTAGAGCAAAAATATTTGATTAACGCTTTTCTTATGTTTGAAATTGTGAAACGCCGGCTAGGATGTGAGGAAGGAGGCTTAGTATTCTCGTTATCAACGTAGATAACAGCGACGGTATCAACGACGATATCAATAAGGCGTTCTTGAAATTCTTGAATTGGTTTCACTTCTATACTGTTTACATGATCCATTTTGCCATTTATTTCTGGTTCATTATTTGTGTTGATGAGATTGCCGAAATCGATGTCCCCTTGTGCTCCAAGATCGTTATGGGATACAAAGCATTCAGCATCCAATGATTTAATAGAGGCATTCAAACTGAGTTCTTCCTGGTTGAAGGTGGTTATAGTGGTGTTCATGCCTGTTTGATTACCTGAGTTATAAGGTTTTGGAAAATCAAAATTCTTTTCTGTTTCTTGATGAAGGTAATTAAATTGATTATCATCACTGAAAAGGTACACATCAGGGGGATTATTATCGAAATCGTTTTCAAAAAGGTCGATGTGGTCAGCGGCACTATCAATATGCAGATTACGATGGTTATTATCAAAAGCTACGTTAGAAACTTGGAGGAAATCGGTGTCATTGTCTATATCCACTTCAAAGGAATCGTCATTAAAATCATTAATATCAGCATATGAATCAAGGAAATCTATATTATGTACCTCCTTTCCGGCATTAAGGTTGTGTTCATTACGGTTAATGGTGTTTTCATCATTACTTTTCCGAGTTTTCTCTTCTCTTCGAGGAAACAAAATGAAGGCAATCGCAAAACAAATAAGTATGCCCAATAGGCCGTCGATAAACGGTGTTGGTATAACAACGTAACACAGTACTGTCAACAAAAAGAAGCCCATTTCTAAAAATGGCCCCAATTCGATTTCAGCAATAAATATAATATTATTTAAGCAAATAGGATCCACACGTAAGATTTTAGCACCACTAGATTTGATATCTCCAATGATTATGGTTTATAAGCATTGTTAAAAAAGTATTCCTTAACTTTCTTCTAATTCAACAAAAGCCCAAAATCAATTATTGGTAACTTGATTGTTACAAATCTTATTAAAAGGATTCTTTGAATATGTAGCAATGAAAGATCTTCTGACATATAATTCATAATAAAAAGGAAGTATCTGTGTGTGTCTTTCGTTCATGCTGCGTGTACTCTAATAGACCCAGGCTACGAATTTAGTACATAGGTGCATCTAGGCAAGAGCCAGTCTACTTCGAAGCGAGTTTTTCAAAATTGGAAAGTGTTTTTTTTATCTTACGTTTTTTGATGAAATCGCATCAAATCGATAATTCTCTTTCATTATATCAGCAATAATGTTGTTGTGTCACTGTTGCCATTGTTGATTGTATCAGGACTTTTGCCACTCGGAAAGATTAAGGCGAAAATTAGAATTTTAAAAGATTTTAATAAATATCTCGGAAGTTTCCTATATTTTTGGTTAAATGCGGAAGCGGAAAAGCATAGAAAAGAACGAACGCTAAACTACCGCTCCCATAAATATTCAAATAAACATTTTTTTCGGTTTCTTGTGATACAAAACGTAAACGTAATCCTGATATATATATATATATATATATAAACAAAGATTAGTATTATTAAAACGAAAATTATGGGAAACATACTTTTCAATTCAAAAAATACTTTCAATACTTGATGGTTTCCTGGTTTTATCAGTGCAAAGCGCAGAAAATCATTTTTACCGTAGACTGTCATGCAAAGCGTTTCTTCTACCTTTGGTTAGGTGAAAATGAATTTAAATATAAACACAATATAAAATATATAAAAATGTTTTTAATTCTTTAGTAGGCACCTATTTAAGATAAAATCAACTGATTAGCGTAAACTTAACTTACGTTATATTATTAGTAGGAATGTATTCATGCCTAGGAAGGCTTTTAAATGATAAGCTCAACAATATGCTTCCATACAAAACCATCACAAGAGACAACATTCTGACATCATACCAGGCGACGACATTTCATACGAACGACAGTCATAACAAACATTCTGAACATGGAAACTTGAGTGAATAGAACATAATATTTCTATTCTCTACATTCCTCAGTAACAGGATATAATAATTTGAGTCAACATGGAGTGTTCAGAAGGCCTACATTACTAAGCGATTCAGCGAATGGATTTAAGTTCGCTCGTGGGATGGTCACTTTCACGTCCAACAGATTATGAGTAGAGAGTGGAAGGGATAAAGTGACTTATATGCCATCTTCGGTGCACGAACAGACCCAAATTATGCGCCTGCTTAAAGCTGTTAGCTGAAAATCATTGTAACACTTATACAGATGTCTGAAAAAATTCATGAGATTTAGAATGGAAATCTTTATTATCTTTACTGCTTATTGTGTCACAATCACAGAGTTAAGGGAAGTGGGAGTTTAATTAAACATTTCTTTTGTCTCTCCTCTAAAATCAGTGCATTGTTTTCAGAATATTATATTGGATATAAAACGTCTCACATCGCTTTTCCTCCTACGGAAACCCTTTGATTTTTATTAATATAAATAATAATAATTACTTTCCGTCACTACTTACCTGACATGAACGTATATGTAATTTAGACACACGCACCCAACAAAATATCTGATGTCGCCACCACACGACTCCCCTGTAAGGACTATTAGTTTATAGACATTTCTGCGTCACTTGATTTGCCCCTCTGTCCTCGAATTTTAATTAGATATATATTTATATTTTTATTAATTCAGTTCTCACTTCGCGGCGTAGCAAAAATCAATGAAGATTCAAAACACCTTTATTGAAAACTGTAAAATATATAAAAATCTAAAACATTAAATGCAGTTAAAAACAATTTTTACAATCAAAATTAGAGTTTCTGCGTCCAAACAAGCAAATCAACCAACAAGTAGAAAGACCAAAATATTTGGTATACAGTATTGAAAGTTAATGTTTAGTCTACATTTGCAAAAAGACATTGAAGTTTGCGCACCAAATGATTTAATTCACAGTTCTAATAACAGTGTCTGGCCTCCTTACGCCTACCATCACTTTTACATTGCTCATAATTCGACAGCTACCGCATGCACTAAAGGTGTAAAATCCTTCACCGAAACATAAGAACAACATAATTCGACCTTTTAAAGGGTTAAAACGCGAAAATGCAAAATTTATTAATATATAAGAACAAAAATACAGAGCTAAACGAGCCGGTGTAACAAGGCAGGAATATATATATGTAATGATTTTAAAAGCGTTGATGAAAGCAGTGGAACACCCAACAGCTTACGATACTGCGTAGGACTGAGAAGAGCGTAGTGGCAAAGTGTAAAGCATGATGACGCAATTTAGCACAACATATCTTGAAATATCACAATCTTTATTTGTTCCACGAATATCAAATCATCCTTTTTCAGACAAGATGTTTCCTAATTATGTTTGAATATATAAATTGCATTTTGAATTAAAACG
Source organism: Stegodyphus dumicola (assembly GCF_044657685.1). NCBI lineage: Eukaryota > Metazoa > Arthropoda > Arachnida > Araneae > Eresidae > Stegodyphus > Stegodyphus dumicola. The sequence continues at coordinate 46,460,561 of NC_140774.1, forward strand.
TCATTTTAAGTAAGCAGCAGCATGTTGTAAAAGCGTCTTGCCAGCAGGAGAGCTATGCGGAAAAAAGGGGAAGGTTATAGTACCTTCATAGGAAGAAGGCTAGGAGTGGGAAAGTTTCAGTTCACAGTTTTGGTTTAAAATTAATTTGATTGGACAAGAGGCATCAGCATTAAAACGTTACATAAGATAGAAGAGTCTGGAATCTGTGAGAAGAGATGAATTTAGGGGCAGATTACCAAATTTAAAATGTTAATTTTGAGGTCACCAATTATATTTTGAAACAGCTATCATATTTTGTTATATCTTACATATACCCCCCCCCCTTCAAAAGAAAGATTGTGTGAGCAGAGTGGAATAAAATGCATTAGAGCAGCAAAATGTTAAAGTTATAATTTTGAAAATATAGACATATTAACTTTTAAACAAAACATTATTGTCATAAAAATTTGATCGATATTTTGAATCAATTTTGACATTTCACTGAATGTCATAGATTTTGAATTCAATAAAAATTTTAGACACTGCACTCTTCCAAAACAATTGCACATTTTAGTGTTCTGAGATAAGAATGTCCAATGAAATTTTGTAAAGTTCTTGATAGTTCCACATGGTAAAAGTTCAAATTGTTTCACAAACTAAATGTTCAAACAAAATTCTTTCAAATTTTTTGATGAAAATATCCCTATTATATTACAAATTAAGATGCCAATTTTCATATTATTTAATTATGTTTTTCAAGGAAGGCATTTTAAAATATAAAAATGTCGTAAAACATCATTCATAAACTCAATTTCAAATTTTTCACTATTATTATTCTTTACAAAACTTGAAGACTCCACAACTTTATCTAAATACTAGCATTTCCATCATATTGGTTTGTCAGTTGAGCAAACTGGTGTTTAATATTCTTCACCAGTGGCCAAAAGATTAGCCAAAATAGCAGTTATTGTAAAAAAAGCCTCCGTTCCTTCTGTAGAGGCAACTCGCCTTTTTCGAAATGCTGTCATTCCATATGAATATTAAAAACACACTCTATTTAATGAAAAAATAAAAATACTTAGATTTTAAAAAAATGTATTTTTAATAAGGTGAGAGCCTTCAACGTTTATCATAAAAACATTAAAGAAATTCCTACAACTCAAAAACAATACTTTCATTCTTAACATACAGTAAAAATTAAAAAATATAAATTCAAAGAAATTTAAACAATAGTACAAACATATTATTCGCATTAGAAATCTTCGCTAAGTAAAACCTTCAAATTCCTTACCTAATTTTTTACCAAATTCAATAATTTTCCCAATTCAGAAATACGAAACTACATTTTAAATAAATCATATAATTTTTGAATTATTAACATTGATCTTAAAATGATTAAAGCATCAATAAATAATAATACAATTAACTTTTAAATGCAATTTTTTTAAACGTAATGAACTCAATTTGGAAATTAACATCACTTCACGATTACATTTCATGACTTTTGATAATATTGCATTTTTTGAATATGAAGAATTAGCCGAATAAAGCACTGAACATGAAGTAGAGCACAAAATACTATTCGGCATTTCGTATTTCACTTTGATGACCTTCAAAGAACTTTGGATGTTTAATTTTCTTTCTACGCGATCATCGGAGATGCAGAAACATTGTGAATATTCAAAGCGAGCAAAGAAGATTAACCATATTTAACTACGTCGGCGACACTGACCTTGATTCCGAACACTTTCGATTTTGAACTTACAGATATATACCATGATTTTCGAAGCACTTTTTGAATATGCCGTTAAATCATACACCTGAAATGAGTTTGATGATTCAGTGGTAGTTTCAGGCAGCAGAGTTCGAAATCCATTCGGGAAATCTTGCACCAGGTTAATCCTGTCCTGACTTTTTATATTTATATATATATACATGTTAAAGTGACCGATTGCAAAGAAAAAGCGAGGAGTACAGCTAGATGTTATAGCACTCCAATATACTAAAACATTCTACGGCTACTCATTCTCGAGTTATTCGAGATACGTATCTCACAAAACGAAAATACATGAAAATACCGAAAAATCTGTTTTCTGAATCTATTTTACAATCCGTTATTATAAAAAAGAGCCCATATATTTTCTGTCCAGATACTATGCCAAAAGAAGTCATTCCAATTGATTTAAAGCGGTCAAAATGAATACTTTTCTTGAAATCTGCTACCCTAAAGTTTTCGCAACTATAATTCTTCCTTTAATTCGTACAAGGAACTAAAAGGTGACAGTTTTGTATTTTCCATTCTGCAGAGCCGTTTAACGAAATTTAGCTTGCATTTTTCATACCGGAAAAGCGCGTCTTATGATGCATCTTATAGATATATATAGAGAGAGAGATATAGAAAACAGATAAACACCTAAAAACCAATATTAATTTGGAATCAAAGCAAGGTAATTCCTCAACAATATTAATAATCGCAACCGCGTATAAGAGTTTTAACGCAATATAAAAAATAACGCAAATTAAAATAAGAATTCCTAATTGAACAAACACGAAAATTAAAAATGCGAAAGGGAAAATTTACAAATTGTTAACATGTAAGAATTAATATCCTTTTAAAGAGGTCGGTTACCCAAAGAAAGTTTTCTGACTTGCATGAAATTCGAATTCAAATTACAAGAATTTATTAAGTAAATTGTTCTTTATTTAAAATCATTCTCTGGGATTTGGATATACTTATGGATTACGAGGAAATTACTTCGCCCTTATACTTATACTTATAGACTCCGCCCTAAGGGAAAGTCTCGTAATTTTGCCTGATATAAAAATAGTAAAAAAATTCATTAATTGCAAAAATATACATAAAAAAATTCTTAATCTTTAATTCAGAGCTTTAAGTTTGTCTAAAATGTACAGTTTAGTCACATTCAAGCCGGTTGCTTGGCTCCCCACTTAAACTCTTTTTTCTTAAATAAATATAATTCTGCTTATGAGCTCAATTTTTTATTAGTCACAGGTCCATCAAGAGGGTCACCACTTAGTCAGTTAGCGTGCAATTTTTAGCGAGTCATGGGTCAGTTATCGAGATCGTCATTTAGTCAGTCTCTGGTCTGTCAATGTACAATTTTGGTGAGATTGATATCATTTCGAACAAATTTATAAAGAATATAAACTGAAATTATGTAAACTTAGCTCAGATCTTGATATGATGCTTTAAACTGTTATGTTTATTTTTAATTTTCTTAGAGCAAAATTATTTGAGTAACGCTTTTCTTATGTTTGAAATTGTGAAACGCCGGCTAGAATGTGAGGAAGGAGGCTTAGTATTCTCGTCATCAACGTAGATAACAGCGACGGTATTACCGACGATATCAATAAGGCATTCTTGAAATTCTTGAATTGGTTTCACTTCTATACTGTTTACATGATCCATATTGCCATTTATTTCTGGTCCATTATTTGTGTTGATGAGATTGCCGAAATCGATGTCCCCTTGTGCTCCAAGATCGTTATGGGATACAAAGCATTCAGCATCCAATGATTTAATAGAGGCATTCAAACTGAGTTCTTCCTGGTTGAAGGCGGTTATAGTGGTGTTCATGCCTGTTTGATTACCTGAGTTATAAGGTTTTGGAAAATCAAAATTCTTTTCTGTTTCTTGATGAAGGTAATTAAATTGATTTTCATCACTGAAAAGGTACACATCAGTGGGATTATTATCGAAATCGTTTTCAAAAAGGTCGATGTGGTCAGTGGCACTATCAATATGCAGATTACGATGGTTATTATCAAAAGCTACGTTAGAAACTTGGAGGAAATCGGTGTCATTGTCTATATCCACTTCAAAGGAATCGTCATTACATTCATTAATATTAGCATATGAATCAAGGAAATCTATATTATGTACCTCCTTTCCGGCATTAAGGTTGTGTTCATTACGGTTAATGGTGTTTTCATCATTACTTTTCCGAGTTTTCTCTTCTCTTCGAGGAACCAAAATGAAGGCAGTCGCAAAACAAATAAGTATACCTAATAGGCCGTCGATAAAAGGTGTTGGTATAAAAACGTAACACAGTACTGTCAACAAAAAGAAGCCCATTTCTAAAAATGGCCCCAATTCGATTTCAGCAAAACAATTATATTATTTAAGCAAATAAGATCCACACGTAAGATTTTAGCACCACTAGATTTGATATCTCTAATGATTATGGTTTATAAGCATTGTTAAAAAAGTATTCCTTAACTTTCTTCTAATTCAACAAACGCCCAAAATCAATTATTGGTAACTTGATTGTTACAAATCTTATTAAAAGGATTCTTTGAATATGTAGCAATGAAAGATCTTCTGATATATAATTCATAATAAAAAGGAAGTATCAGTGTGTGTCTTTCGTTCATGCTTCGTGTAAGCTAATAGGCCCAGGGCTACGAATTTGGTACATAGGTGCATCTAGGCAAGAGCCAGTCTACCTCGAAGCGAGTTTTTCAAAATTGGAATGTGTTCTTTTATCTTACGTTTTTTGATGAATCGCATCAAATCGATAATTCTCTCTCATTATATCAGCAATAATTCTGTTGTATCACTGTTGCCATTGTTGATTGTATCAGGACTGTTGCCACTCGGAAAGATTAAGGCGAAAATTAGCATTTTAAGAGATTTTAATAAATATCTCCGATGTTTGCTATTCTTTTTTGGATAAAAGCGGAGAAAAGAATGAACGCTAAACTACCGCTCTCATAAATATTCAAATAAATATTTTTTTCGGTTTCTTGTGATACTAAACATAAACGTAATCCTGATATATATATATATGTAGTGGGGGAGTTGAAGATGCTGAATAACAATTCCAACGTGTTTTCCACACCACAGAACATTTAATAAAGAAAATCAGAAGAAGGTATAAATTAGATTAAATACAAGTGCCGTTTGATACAAACAGGATTCTGTATATCTTTTGCCAGTCTTATCACATAACTGATTAGTGCCTACTCGCACTTGCTGATGTATTATACAGTCAAATTACCACCTTCGCGTGGAAAACTACAGTTCCTTATTCTACACCTTCACGTGTAGACAGACATTTCACCACCTTCGCGTGGGATAGCAGAAGAAAGTCTCTGTCATACTCCTCTTTCACCTCGCTGCTGGCGAATCGGTGAGGCCCTCTGGTGGTTGTGTCGCCCATACAGATACTACAGTTCGTCCGTCCTGACACTTTTTCGTCCTCGAAAACACGGATCAGCAATACTGGAACATCAAGACCGCACCTGAAAATAAATTTAAAAAAAAAAAAAAAAGAAAAAAAGAAAAAAAAGAAAAGAAAAGGAAAAAAACAAAACGAAAGAAGCGCGGAAGAACCACACATTGTGGTTCTATATAGTAGAAGTCCACGGCTTCATGAGATCAGGTGCTGTGGTGGTACATCCAGGACCTTCATGGTGTCCCACTTTTTCCACCTGGTAACAATCTTGGCCTTTCCTCGCTGTTACACGATATGGGCCGAACTTTGGCCTTAACTTTAGTCCACCTCCATACTGCGTTCTTTGTATGGCAACTAACTCGTTCACATTGTATACTTGTGCCTCTTTTCTCTTCTTGTTGTATGTTTTTCTATTCTCTTCCTGAATTTTTAGAATGTTTTTCCTTGCTTCCTCTCTCATATCTTCTCGATCTTTCATCATAATATTTCTTTCTTCTTCTTCAAGAATTTCCATAGTCTTTAAGTCCTCTCGATTTCGCATTTTAACACCAGTGAGAAGCTCGAATGGAGAACTCTTTGTGCTTCTGCTCTTAGTACTGTTTAAGATCCTTTGTACATCTCCAACATATTTGTACCACTTGGTTGGATCATCTATGGCTAATTTAGATAGGACTGGAATCAGAGTGACATGAATCCTTTCTACTTGTCCATATCCTCTAGGAACGCCTGTACTTGTAAATATGTGCTGAATTTTCTCTTGACTACAGTAATCTTTAAAGTCTTTAGAGGTAAACGCCGTACCTTTATCACTTATAATTCTCAAAGGATTACTGAAAGTTGATTGTTGCAGTTTCAGCTTCTGCAATGCCTCATGCGCTGATGTAGACTTTACTATATATAGCCACACAAACTTTGTTAATGCATCAACCACGGTTAAGATATAATTGTAGTCCTTATTTGTCGACGGTAACGGTCCTATAAAATCGATATGAAAAGTGCTCAAAGGAATACTATCTTTTGGTATGGGATTCAGTAACCCTTCGCTTTTACCTCGTTTTCTGTCGCACAAAATACATTCTACACAATTTGAAATAACTTGTTCAATTCGTTTTCTGAGGTTAGAAATATAAAAGTCGATTTTCAGCAGAGCTTCCGTTTTAGACACTGCGAAATGTCCCTTGTTGTGGACACTACGTATGATTTCTTGTTCTAATGCCTCGGGTACCACAAGTAGCTCACGACCACTGTCGAACTTGTATAATACTCCATTTATCACTAGAAAATCTTTCTTTAGTACTTGCTCAACTAAGGATTTTAGCAACTGGAGACGCTCATCACTCTTTGCTCAGCTGTAATTTTGGCTGCAATTTCTCCCTGAGAACAAGTAACTATCATGACAGCGTTTCTACTTAATGAATCCACATGCTTCATTTGTTGCCCAGATCTGTGAACAATTTCATAGTCAAATTTTTCTAGAAGTAGCGCCCATCTCGCCACTTTAGGAGTTAAATCCTTCTTGAACATAGTCTTCTGGAAAGCATCGAAATCCGTAACTATCCTGACCTTAGATCCTAAAAGGTAATTCCTGAATTTCTTTAGAGCTTCTACTATAGCTAAAACTTCAAGCTCATATCTAGATAGCTTCCCTTGTTGGAGACTAGTTTTTTTACTCATGAAGTAAATGGGGTGTAACTGTCCATCATCTGACTTTTGTAGCAATACAGCGCCGAAACCATGACTGCTTGCGTCTGTATGCAACTCTAAAGGTGCTCCTTGTTTAAAAATATGAAGAACCGGACTTGTCGATAAAAGTTCTTTCAATTTATTAAATGTATCTTTTTGCTCAGGCCCAAATTTGAATTATGCTCCGTTACGAAGAAGATCACTTAGTGGTTTCGCTATTTTTGAATAATTGGCAATAAATTTCCTAAAATACCCAGTAAGGCCCAAGAAACTTTGAATCTGCTTAAGGTTTTTGGGTTCCGGGAAATTTTAACAGCCCTTGTTTTTTCAGTAGAGGGGCGAATTGTACCATCCTCAATAACATACCCGAGAAATTCTATTTTTCTTTTCAAAAATTGGCATTTCTTAAAATTAATCTCCAAACCATATTCTTTGGCTACTTCTAAAACGCGTTTCAACTTTTCTAAACCTTCGTTCTTGTTTCGTGCTGGAATAATAAAATCGTCCATGTATGTAACAAAAGTGTCATCCCGAATTAAATCTCTAAACACATTATAAATAAATCTTTGGAACACACTAGGGAAGTGCACAAAAAAGGTGCTTTTAGAAATTAGTACAAGCCTGCATGAGTAATAAATGCCAAATATTTAGTACAGTTTTCCTCAACTGGAACATGAAAAAAACCATTTTTTAAGTCTAATGTCGAAAAAACCTTTGCTTCACCCACACGATCTAAAACCCCTTCTACTTGTGCCATGGGAAAAGAATCCTTAACTATTTTTTTATTTAACTGCCTGAAGTCAACACAAATCCGTGTCTTGCCACATTTTTTCTACACAGAACAATTGGCAAAGCATATTCTGAACACGACGGCTTTATAATCCCATCCTTTAACCATTCATCTATTTGATTATCAACAATTTTTTGATCAGCAAAAGGAATTCCCCTCGAACGCTGAGAAACTGGAATATCATCTTTTAATATTACTTTCATTTTTAAGTCTGTACTGCGCGGCTTTTCTAACGGTTTATACTCATTAATAAGAGTGGAAATAGTATTGCGTAATACTTTATCTTTAATATGCCATAAATCTGTTTCGCTGTCTCCCTCAATGGCTGCAGAAATAAAAGACAAAAAATTCCTTTCCGAAGAGACGGAATCATTTTCATATTGCGCAATCATCACCTGGTCACAACAGATCATTTTTAGACAGGACGGGGGTAAACTACAGTCTGTTATCAAGTCATCAACCATCGCTGCTTCTATTTCTTTTTTTTTTTTTTTTTTTTTTTTTTCTTTTTTTGCTTTCGCGTAAAGCAAAAACAAACTTCGCCGTTTCCGCTTTAACCACGTGAGCAAACAAACTTTTGAGCTTTATACATCCATTTGATAATTTATTCGGAAAAAGAGATTTCTTTACAACTATCAATTCACTTCCAGAATCTGTTAAACATTTTACTTTCTTACCATCAATTAACAGTTCAATAAATTCTAACTTATTTCTAGCTGCATTATCCGATTCAATCTTTAACCCAGATACCTTTTTTGGAGACAAATTCTCCTCCTTTTCCAATCGTTCGAGACAATTTCTCGCAAAGTGAAATAATTCCCCTTTACACCCACATACATAGCAAATACGTCCTGATTTACTACTACCCTGATTTACAAACATCCCTGAATCCTTGAAATTGTTCTGAGCTTTTCTAGATTGTTTTTGGAAAAATTAAGCTTTTTATTTTCTGGAGTTTCGATTCGTGTGTTACTGGTATCAACTAAAAGATTTACCCCTGGATGAATAAAACAAATCACATTCTCTTCCCAACTGATTTGGTTGGAACCAACTTTGGCCCTCCCGCACACTAATATGTTCCTTTGTTTTAGAAGAGTTTCATACAACTTATCAGATACAATAAGATCACACAATTTCTTAAAGTCATCTACCTCTCTTAACTTACAATAATAACCAAAAGCTGCACCGAGTCGAGACGCGAACTGAACATGTGATTCAGATGAATGTTTCTGTGCATTTTTAAAATTGTTCAAACATTCACGCGGTGTCGGCTGAAATTCTTTCAAGATTAGAGTTTTTAATTTATCATAAACCGCGATTTCTTGTTCAGAAACATACGTTAAAACATTATTACATTTATCACCTAATATATTAATCAACACTTCTGATTTTAACTCCACTGGTACACTTTTAGTAGTAAATGTTTTCTCAAGTGACTGAAAAAACAAATGCAGAGCTTCCGGTTTCTTGAGGTACAGCTATAGTTAGTGTTTTGACGCTTTAAATGATATCTTCAACACTAGTCTGTGCGTTTCCTCTATCACTCGATAATGATTGTGATTTTAAATTTTCTAACGCAATCTGCTTTTCAATTTGAGCTAATTTAAGACGTTCGATCTCTAACAGATAGTGTTCATTACTTGTTTTAGACGTCCGATCCTCTGCGATCGATTTGACGACGCCACGAACAAATTCAACGTTCGTTTTAAAAATATCAGAATTTTCGAAAATTTTTTCTAATGTCAGCTTTTTTAGCATTTTCTGGAACAGTCTGTCCCATTTGTTCCGCAATTACTATTAAATCACTTTTCTTTAAATTATTTAAGAAACTCATTTTAAAAACGAAACAAAAGTATCACTATTTTCAAGAAAGAAATAAAGCAAAGTTTTCACAGTACCTTCTCTGAAGTATCCAAGTATGAAGTATTCAAATATCAAGTATCCAAATATCCCTATCGAGCCTCAAGATTTTCTGTAGTGGGGGAGTTGAAGATGCTAAATAACAATTCCAACGTGTTTTCCACACCACAGAACATTTAATAAAGGAAATCAGAAGAAGGTATAAATTAGATTAATACAAGTGCCGTTTGATACAAACAGGATTCTGTATAGCTTTTGCCAGTCTTATCATATAACCGATTAGTGCCTACTCGCACTTGCTGATGTATTATACAGTCAAATTACCACCTTCGCGTGTAAAACTACATTTCCTTATTCTACACCTTCACGTGTAGACAGACATCTCACCACCTTCGCGTGGGATAGTAGAACAAAGCCTCTGTCATACTCCTCTTTCACCTCGCTGCTGGCGCTTCGGTTAGGCCCTCTGGTGGTTGTGTCGCCCTTAAAGATACTACATATATATATATATATGCCCAAAGATTATTATTATTAAAACGATAATTATGGGAAACATACTTTTCAATTCAAAAAATACTTTCAATAAGGGGAAGTCACGTACTATCACTAAGGGGAAGTCTCGTAATTTTGCCTGAAAGGCCAAAATTTTATGATTCATGCAGTGTTTCAAGAATAAAGATTTGAATATTATAATAAATCATAAATGAATAATAATAAACGAAAGTCCTTGATACAAATGAGATAAAAAGGCGAATGATTCAACTTTTATTGGAGAGCCAAAAGTGTTAATTTTACATTTAATTTTGAATAAAAGTCTAAACATTATAACGCGTTCGAAATTTTTTTGTAATAATAATAATAAATGACATTGTAATGAAAAATAAAATTAAAAATTTAAAAATAAGTAAATCAAGTTCAAAAATATAATAATAATAGTAATAAAATAAATAATATAAAAATTAATGTTAAGGAAAGTAAAATATTAAGAAGAAATAAATATAAAATGTAAAAAGTAACGATAAGAAAATACAAAAGAAAAACACCAATGTAAATATCAATAAACAAATAGGTAAAAATAAAACAGCATTAAAAATTGAATATGATATAAAAAAGTAAAAAAATCCGTTAATTGCAAAAATATACATAAAAAAACTCTTAATCTTTAAGTAAGAGCTTTAAGTTTGGCTAAAATGCACAGATTAGTCACATTCAAACCGCTTCCTTGGCTCCCTACTTAATGGCTTTTTTATTAAATAAATATAATTCTGCTAATGAGCTAATTTTTTTATCAGTCACAGGTCCGTGAAGGAGGTCACCACTCAGTCACTCACTGGTCAGTCAGCGTGCAATTTTTAGCGAGTCACTGGTCAGTCATGGAGATCGTCATTTAGTCAGTCTCTGGTCTATCAATGTACAATTTTGGTCAGATTGATGTCATTTCGAACAAATTTATAACGAATATAAACTGAAATTATGTAATCTTAGTCACATCTTGTTATGATGCTTTAAACTGTTATGTTTATTTTTAATTTTCTTAGAGCAGAAATATTTGAGTAAGGCTTTTCTTACGTTTGAAATTGTGAAACGCCGGCTAGGATGTGAGGAAGGAGGCTTAGTATTCTCGTCATCAACGTAGATAACAGCAACGGTATCAACGACGATATCAATAAGGCGTTCTTGAAATTCTTGAATTGGTTTGACTTCTATACTGTTTACATGATCCATTTTGCCATTTATTTATGATTCATTATTTGTGTTGATCAGATTGCCGAAATCGATGTCCCCTTGTGCTGCAAGATCGTTATGGGATACAAAGCATTCAGCATCCAATGATTTAATAGAGGCATTCAAACTGAGTTCTTCCTGGTTGAAGGTGGTCATACTGGTACTCATGCCTGTTTGATTACCTGAGTTATAAGGTTTTGGAAAATCAAAATTCTTTTCTGTTTCTTGATGAAGGTAACTAAATTGATTTTCATCTCTGAAAAGGTACACATCAGTGAGATTATTATCGAAATCATTTTCAACAAGGTTGATGTGGTCAGTGGCACTATCAATATGCAAATTACGATGGTTATTATCAAAAGCTACGTTAGAAACTTGGAGGAAATCGGTGTTTTTGTCTATATCCACTTCAAAGGGATCGTCATTAAATTCATTAATATCAGCATATGAATCAAGGAAATCTATATTATGTACCTCCTTTCCGGCATTAAAGTTGTGTTCATTACGGTTAATGGTGTTTTCATCATTACGTTTTGGAGTTTTCTCTTCTCTTCGAGGAAACAAAATGAAGGCAGTCGCAAAGCAAATAAGTATGCCCAATAGGCCGTCGGTAAACGGTGTTGGTATAAAAACGTAACACAGTACTGTCAACAAAAAGAAGCCCATTTCTAAAAATGGCCGCAATCCGATTTCAGCAATAAAAATAATATATTTAAGCAAATAAGATCCACACGTAAGATTTTAGCACCACTAGATTTCATATCTCTAATGATTATGGTTTATAAGCATTGTTAAAATAGTATTCCTTAACTTTGTTGTAATTCAACAAAAGCCCAAAATCCATTATTGGTAACTTGATTGTTACAAATCTTATTAAAAAGATTCTTTGAAAATGTAGGAATGAAAGATCTTCTGATATATAATTCATAATAAGAAGGACGTATCTGTGTGTGTCTTTAGTTCATGCTGCGTGTAAGCTAATAGACCCAGGGCTGCGAATTTGGTATATAGGTGCCTCTAGACAAGAGCCAGTGTACCTCGAAGCGAGTTTTTCGAAACTGGAATGTACTTTTTTATCTTACGTTTTTTGATGAAATCGCATCAAATCGATAATTCTCTCTCATTATATGAGCAATAATGCTGTTGTATCACTGTTGCCATTGTTGATTGTATCAGGACTGTTGCCACTCGGAAAGATTAAGGAGAAAATTAGCATTTTAAGAGATTTTAATAAATATCTCTGATGTTTGTTTTTCTTTTGTATAAAAACGGAACCGGAAAAGCGGAGAAAAGAATGAACGCTGAACTCCCGCTCCCATAAATATTCAAATAAATATTTTTTTCGGTTTCTTGTGATACAAAACATAAACGTAATCCTGATATATATATAACCAAAGTCTTTTTTTATTAAAACCAAAATTATGGGAAACATACTTTTCAATTCAAATAATACTTTCAACACTTGATGTTTTCCTGTTTTTATCAGTGCAAAGCACAGAAAATCATACTGATTCAGAAGTCAAACAACAAAAATCAGCGTTAATTCACAAAATTTTTACAGGACTAGTTTCGATGGTTTTACCGAACCATCATCTTCAGCTGCAAAACCGCAAATGAACAAGATAGGAAATAATGTTTAGATAAGATAAGAAAGCCTGGACAAGAATAAGCAAGTGGCGCCATCTGTTGGCGAAACCAGAACTAAAACATAATTTCTCTAAAAGCCGAAGGCAAATTTGGATTGGAATTAGGATCGTTAACTAGAACAGAAAGATTTTTATGAATTTGAAATGTCTCTAGAAAATCCAGTTCTCCAATGGAAGATGTTTTTTGAATAATTTTGGCAGCAGAAAAATTGAAAGTGTGATTTTCGGACCAACAATGTTGAGCAACAGAAGACTTCTGTGTTTCCTTTTTTCTAACATATGCCTCATGTTCTTTGACGCGAAATTTTAAGGCTCTCTTAGTTTGGCCAATGTAAATTAAACCGCACTGGCAAGGAATCCTATAAATACCCCAGGAATTCATATCCGGAATGGGGTCCTTCAGTATAGAAGTTGGAATTTTATTGATGGGAGAGTAAACAACCCGAAAGTTAAATTTCTGCAAAATATGTGCAACTTTATAGCTAATTGATGGAAAGAAGGGAATGACAAGAGAATTTTTATAATCTCCTAAAATAAGAGTGTGGCTTTTAGTGTGTTGAGATGAGAATTTTTTAACTGCTTGATTAATAATGTTGGGTGAAAAGCCCCTGTCAATAGCTATTGCTTTTAAATAATTTAGTTCTTCATCAAGGGCTAGTTTGGAGGAGCAAACTTGAAGAGCACGGAAAACATAGGAATAAAATGAAGCTAACTTTTGTTTAGTCGGATGACATGATTTAAAGTGTGGTGGAAGGCAAACCGATGAAGGTTTACGGTAAACTGTAGTACTGAAGTTGGATGTGTTACGTGTGACCAGAATGTCGAGAAACGGAAGAGAATTGCAAGTCTCAAGTTCAAAAGTGAACTGAATAGCAGGATCAATAGAATTCATTGTTGAAAGAACTCTATTTAAATCATCTTTATTACCTTCAAACAGGGTAAAAGTATCGTCTACGTAGCGGAACCATGCCGGGAAGTTTAAAGTTTCAAACAATTTTGATTCATAATAATGCATGTAGATATCAGCCAGGATGGGACTGAGGGGGCTTCCCATGGCTAATCCCTCAGTTTGCTTGTAATATTTATTTTGGAAAACAAAATGTGTTTGTTTCAAACAGAGTTGAGTGAGAGAAATTAGCTCATCAATTTCGATGCAAGAGAAATGAAATTCGCGAAGTCTGGTTTCTAGACATCTTAATGCACCCTCCACTGGGACATTGGTGAATAATGATTTTACATCAAAAGAAACCATGAGTAAATTACGAGGAGAAATGTTTTTAACCTTTTTTACAAACTCTATTGAATTTTTTATGGTGTAAATGTTATTGTCTAATAGAGTGGAAAATCTAGAAACTAAATATTTAGCTAATGGATACGAGGCAGTACCTAAATTTGATACAATAGGGCGGAAAGGAATACCACTTTTATGAATTTTGGGAAGAGCATATAATCTGGCACAATTCGCAACAGATGGGATAAGCGAATGTTTTAAGTTGCTTGAAATGATTTGCGAAGATTTGATCGCAGTTTTTATTTTGGATAAGTCCGAAGGTGAAGGATCTTTAGGGATCGGATTATATGGTCCTTCGTTTAAGAGTTTAATGACACCATCGATGTAAGTGTTCTTATCCATGACGACTATCTGGCCACCTTTGTCTGGCCAGAAAATCATGTTTACCGTAGACTCTCATGCAAAGCGTTTCTTCTACCTTTGGTTAGGTGAAAATGAATTTAAATATAAACACTATATAAAATATATAAAAATATTTTTAGCTCTTTAGTAGGCAACTATTTAAGATAAAATCAACTGATTAGGGTAAAATTAACTTATATTATTAGTAGGAATGTATTCATGCCTAGGAAGGCCTTTAAATGAGAAGCTCAACAATATGCTTCCATACAAAACCATCACAAGAGACAACATTCTGACATCATACCAGGCGACGACATGTCATACGACAGTCATAACAAACATTCTGAACGTGGAAAACCGAGTGAATAGAACATAATGTTTCAATTCTCTACATTCCTCACTAATAAGATATAATAATTTGAGTCAACATGGAGTGTTCAGAACGCCTACATTACTAAGCGATTCAGCGAATGGTTTTAAGTTCGCTCGTGCGATGGTCACTTTCACGTCCAGCAGATTATCACTAGAGAGGGAAGGGAGAAAGTGACTTATATGTCACCTTCGGTGCACGAACAGACCTAAATTATGTGCCTGCTTAAAGCTGTTAGCTGAATATCATTGTAACACTTATACACATGTCTGAAAAAAATTCATGAGACTTAGAATGGAAATCTTTATTATCTTTACTGCTTATTGGGTCACAATCACAGAGTTAAGGGAAGTGGGAGTTTAATTAAACTTTTCTTTTGTCTCTCCTCTAAAATCAGTGCATTGTTTTCAGAATAATATATTGGATATAAAATATCCCACATCGCTTTTCCTCCTACTGAAACCCTTTAATTCTTATTAATATAAATAATAATAATTACTTTCCGTCACTACTTACCTGACACGTACGTATATGTAATTTAGGCACACGCACCCAACAAAATATCTGATGTCACCACCACACGACTTCCCTGTAAGGACTATTAATTTATAGACATTTCTGCTTCACTTGATTTGCCCCTGTGTCCTCGAATTTTAATTATATATATATTTATATTTTAATTAATTCAGTTCTCACTTCGCGGCGTAGCAAAAATCAATGAAGATTCAAAACACCTTCATTGAAATTTGTAAAATATATAAAAATCTAAAACATTAAATGCAGTTTGTCATGCACATACTCTATGCTACCGACCAAACCTGCCGGAAGAACAGACTTATAGCTGAAAGCCAACGACTTATAGCTGAAAGGAGAGAGAAGAAAATCTGGTAACGAAAAGAAGAAGAGTGCTTGATGCGAGAAGGACGGCATGCTCGTGTGAAAAAACAGTTTATCTGAAACGAGAGGGGAAAATCTGGCAACGAGAAGAAGAAATGTGCTTGATGCGAGAAGAACGTGAGAAAAAATTTGAAATTAGTTTGCCTGTATTCCGAGAGTAGAGTTTGTCTTTTTTTTTTTTTTTTTTTTTTTTTTTTTTTTTTTTTTTTTTTGTTAAGAAGTGAGAGATGCACTGTATTACTTGTGCGTTTGATGTAAAATGTAAATAAAAGCAATACTTTGTGACAAGTTAATGTGTATTTACAAAATTAAAAATATAGCTTATGTTATTCTTAAACCTGCATAAGTGTCCCAGTTTATTTTCTGCAAATAGAGTTGACTAATAACATTCATAAGTGGATGGAAAACGAACCGACAAAGATGATTGATCAAAGGATCGATTATATGGCAGTGGTGGCAGCTGCTCGGATGTATATTTGTCGACTCGGGAAAAGCTCAAGTGAATTCCTTACGAATGCTGCGAAGCTTATTAAGTGTAATAGTTATCTTCTACCAGGTTCTCTCGTTAGGTGATTTATTTATGTTTTTGTGTTTATGAAAAATTTGCTGTTAATGTAAAGGTACACTTGAACAAGTATTTTATAAGACAAAAATTATCAGTGTGATTATCATATGAGACTTGAATTACCTTGCAAGTGCATTTATCTTTTATTATATGAGTGAATGATCAATAATTTAAGTAATGCTTGTGTTTTATTTATGAGATATGATTGCATTAATTTTCAAATGCTTATATATAAACATACATGTTTTTTTTATTGAGGATTTGGATGTTGTGCATACTTAAGGCAGATACCATGTGTTTATGATTCAACAGCAGTTAAGGATTTAATTTAATGTATAATTTTATGTAAGGAAATTTAGTTTTAATTTTCTGTTATTTTAATTAAGTTGAACATAAAGTCGCATAATGTCATTTTTGGCCAAATCTAGAAAGGCTGATCTAGTCGCCCTTGAACAAGAGTTTGGTGTTGAAGTGTTGCCTACATTTAGGATTTTTGACTTGAGGGAAAAGATTCTTGCTAGTGAAAGCTATGAGGAGCAGGTAGCAAAGGATCTTCTGAGTGTTATCATTACAGAGGGAGGCAAAGGAGGAGAAGGAAAGGCAGGCAAGAGAATATAAACTAAAGTTAGACGCAGAGGAGCGGATTGCCATTGAGAAGTATAAGGTAGATTGCCAGGATCGTTACTCGAATAGGAGTACTACACCCGAACGGGGGGAGAATGGGATAGAAAGATCAGTAGAAGAGTTAACGAGGACAATCAGATTATTGACAGTAAAGGTTCCAAGTAAAGCAGATGGCTGGGACTATTTCTTCTCCAGTTTAGAAAGAGCTTATGTCAATGAAAGTGTCCCTGATGAGCAAAAGGCCAAAATTTTGATTTACCTTTTGGGGGATAAAGCGGCAAATTTATTAACATTGATAAGCGAGGATAAGTATGGGAATTATGAGGAAATAAAAAAACTATGTTGAAAGAATTTAAACCTTCACCTCAGGTATGCCTGGAGAATTTCAGAAAGGCAAGACGAAGTTCAGAAGAGACCTTTGGCCAGTTTTCTACAAGAGTTACTGACATGTGGGAAAATTATGTGAAATCAAGGGGAGTGACAGAGTTTGAGGGTCTTAATCAGTTGGTGGTAGCGGATAAAATCTACCAGACCCTTGATACGGAAACTGCAGTACACATAGGTATAAGGCAGGGAGACTCGTGGTTCAAGCCAAGAGAGCTTGGAAAGGAGTGTGACATATTTTTGCCGCTAAAGGGAAGTCCTACAACGTACGTAGGGAAGCTTGTGAAACTAAGATTTTAAATCAGGCAGTAAGGCAGTAGGTGAGAAGCCTAAGGTCGAAGAAAGACGAGGCAGTCGGCATACGTCAGAAACCACAGGGAAAACCACAGGGAACGTTAAAGGTTTAACATGTTTTGTATGTGGTTCAGCTTCACATTTTAAAAGGCACTGTCCTCAGATTAAAGGTTCTAGGCAGTATAACAGAAATGAGGAAAAGGATAAAGCCAGGGTAAACTGGGTAAAGAAAGATCAGGATAATGATATCCTAGAGGACAAAGTTGTGGTAGCTCTTGTAGATCCTTTGAGGAAGTCAGGGGATGTAAACGACTATAAGCTGTGTGAGTTGAAAAGTGTTCCTATTAGTGTGAATGGAACAATAGGGAAGGCCCTCGTTGATTCAGGAACAGAAATTACGGTGGTTAAGATAGAGTTAACCAAAAGTCTCCAACTGAAGGAAGGATCGAGTATATATTTGAAAGGTATATTTGGTCCAGCTGTTAAATGCCCTTTGGTAAGCATTCCACTGAGTATTACTGTAGGAGAAAGTGCCAATGTTACACATCAAGAGATTTTGTGTGCAGTTGCAGAATCGCTGGCAGAGGATGTGTTGCTTCCTCCGGAAGTATTCACCATGTTAGGAGGTCGGTTATATGACACAGGTGAAGGGGTGGAAAACTTACCTGAAGAAGCCACAAACATCCCAGAGGTTAGGAGAAAGGAAAAGTCTGTGAAGGTAAACACAGGGAAACTAGAAGGAAACGTTAGTATGGGAAGGAATCTCAATGAGGAAAGGAAGGTGGAATCAAGTGAAAGCCAAAAACCTCAGCCAGGCAGACTATGTACAGCGCATGTATTTCGAAGAGAGCAGGAGACTTGTGAATCTCTCGTAGGAGCATGGGAGAATGCTAAGAAAGGAAAGGGGAATTATTATACAGTGGATAATTTTCTCTTTCATAAGGACAAAATTCTTGGGGAAAGTGTGGGGCAATTAGTTGTACCTAAGAGTCGAAGGGAGGAAGTCTTGCAGTTAGCACATTGCTCGGTGTTTAGTGGCCACATGGGGTAAAGAAAACTGTGGAGAGAATTAGATACTCTTTTTATTGGGAAGGTCTGAGGTTAGACGTTCAGAAATTTTGCGAGGCATGTAAAGAGTGCCAGTTGACTAGACCAATTAAAACTGTTGATAGGACACCAATCACCCCAGTAACGAGGCCAGATCTGCCCTTCCAAATTGTAAACATTGATGTGATAGGTCCGATTGATCCTCCCAGTTCTAAGGGTCATAAGTATATATTATGCTTAGTTGATCAGCATACCAGATGGGCAGAAGCAATACCTCTAACTAGCCTCTCCACCAAGTCGACTTGTGAGGAGTTATTACATATTTTTTCAAGAACGGGTATTCCAAATGTAATTGCATGTGACAATGGAACAAATTTTAAAGCAGATTTGACTCAAGAATTTGAGAGACGAATAGGGGCCGGTCCTAAGGTTTCGACCCCTGGATATCCTCAAGCTAATGGATTAGTTGAACGGTTTAATGGTACTTTAAAAAGAATATTGCATCATGTCATCAGAGAAGAAGGTAGAGGGTGGCATTTGCAAATTCCTTGTGTATTGTGGGCCTATAGAGAAGTACCCAACTCAACAACTGGGGTGGCTCGATTTCAACTCATGTACGGCAGGACACTTCAGGGACCTCTGTCGATATTAAAATCATCATGGACAGGGAAACATGAAAATTTACAATTAGATGCAACTCCTGTTTATACATATTTACAAAATCTAAAGGCTAGGTTTGAGAAGGCAGCGGAGCAGGCAAAGCTCACAGCTAAAATTCAACAAGAGAAGACAGCACACTATCATAATTTAAGGTCTACCATAAAAACATTTAAGGTGGGAGATAAGGTCTTGATTCCCGATTCTAATAACAAGCTTTATGCTAGGTGGCAGGGTCCTGCAAATATATTGGAACAGAGAAGTTCTCACTCATTTGTAATACAAATGCCGGAGGGGACCAAAGGACATGCTCATCAGAATAAGATTAGACCTTATGTACTTAGATCCCAAGCAGTAAATGTTATATTGGAGGGGGCAGAAGAGTTTAAGGAAATTTAATCTATACCTGTCAACAAGGGAGAAAAGAGTTTTTCTGAATCTCTGGAAAGATTAGAAATGTCTAATTTAGATTCAGTCCAAAGGAGTAAAATTTAGGGCTACTGAGGAAATATCAAACATTATTTACACGTCCAGTGCAACCAGCACGAGTAGGTACACACAAGATCGAACTTATTCCTACTGCTATTAGGAAGAAACCCCACTGCTATGGAATACCCATGGCATACCGCAAAGCAGTCGATGAGCAGATACGTGAGTTGCTAGAATTAGGATTAATTGAACCTTCTGAGTCAGAAATTGCTCATCTTATAGATTGTGTGGCGAAAAAAGATGCTACACTTAGAATGTGTATAGATTTTAGATCATTGAATGCTGTAACGAAACCTAAAACATTTCCCATGAAAGACATGCAGGGATTGATTTTTGTGGCGGGTGCATCAAACTGGCTGACAAGCAACGACCTTCGAAAAGGGTATTGGTAAATCCGAATGGATGAAAAGAGCAAACGTTTGACTGCATTCGCAACATGTAATGGAGTGTACCAGTGGAGAACAATGCCTTTCGGCTTATCAGGAGCCTCAGGGACATTCCAGAAGGAAATTAATTGTGCTTTGCAGAGTCATAGTGATTATGACCCTTCAATAAAAACTGTAAAATATATAAAAATCTAAAACATTAAATGCAGTTAAAAACAATTTTTACAATTAAAATTAGAGTTTCTGCGTCCAAACTAGCAAATCAACCGACAAGTAGACAGACTAAAATTTTTGGTATACAGTATTGAAAGTTAATGTTTAGTCTACATTTGCAAAAAGACATTGAAGTTAGCGCACCAAATGATTTAATTCATAGTTCTCATAACAGTGTCTGCCCTCATTACGATTACCATCACTTTTGTATTGCTCATAATTCGACAGCTACCGCATGCAATAAAGGTGTAAAATCCTTAACCGAAACATAAGAACAACATAATTCGACCTTTTAAAGGGTTAAAAGGCAAAAATGCAAAATTTATTAATATATAAGAACAAAAATACAGAGCTAAACGAGCCGGTGTCAGATAACAGGAATATATATATATATATATATTTATACATGTTAAAGTGACTGATTGCAAGGAAAAAGCGAGGAGTACAATTAGATGTTATAGCACTCCCATATACTAGAACATTCTACGGCTACTCATTCTCGAGTTATTCGAGATACGTATCTCACGAAACGAAAATACTTGAAAATACCGAAAAATCTCTTTTCTGAATCTATTTTACAATCAGATATTATAAAAAAGATCCCTATATATTTTTTGTCCAGATACTATGCCAGAAAATGTCATTCCAATTGTTTTAAAGCGGTCAAAATGAATAGTTTTTTTGAAATATGCTACCCTAAATTTTTCGCAACTATAGTTCTTCCTTTAATTCGTACAAGGAACTAGAAGGTAACAGTTTTGTATTTTCCATTCTGCAGAGCCGATTAACGAAATTTAGCTTGCATTTTTCATACCGGAAAAGCGCGTCTTATGATGCATCTTATAGATATATATATAGAGAGAGAGATAGAAAACAGATAAACTTAAACACTTAAAAACCAATATTAATTTGTAATCAAAGCAAGGTAATTCCTCAACAATATCAATAATCGCAACCGCGTATAAGTGTTTTAACACAATATAAAAAATAACCCAAATTAAAATAAGAATTCATAATTGGACAAACACGAAAATTAAAAATGGGAAAGGGAAAATTTACAAATTGTTAACATGTAAGAATTAATCTCCTTTTAAAGAGGTCGGTTACCCAAAGAAAGTTTTCTGGGTTACATGAAATTCGAATTCAAATTACAAGAATTTATTAAGTAAATTGTTCTTTATTTAAAATCATTCCCTGGGATTTGGATATACTTATGGATTACGAGGAAATGACTTCGCTCTTATACTTATAGACTCCGCCCTAAGGGGAAGTCTCGTAATTTTGCCTGAAAGGCCAACATTTTATGATTCATGCAGTGTTTCAAGAATAAAACTTTGAATATTATAATAAATCATAAATGAATAATAATAAACTTGATACAAAGTCCTTGATACTTTGTATCAAGTTTAATGAGATAAAAAGGCGAATGATTCAACTTTTATTGGAGAGCCAAAAGTGTTAATTTTACATTTAATTTTGAATAAAAGTCTAAACATTATAACGCGTTCGAAGTTTTGTTTGAAATAATAATAATAAATGAAATTGTAATGAAAAATAAAATCAAATATTTAAAAATAAGTAAATGAAGTTCAAAAATATAATAATAATAGTAATAAAACAAATAATATAAAAATTAATGTTAAGTAAAGTAAAATATTAAGAAGAAATAAATATAAAATATAAAAAGTAACAATAAGAAAATACAAAAACACAAAAGTAAATATTAATAAACAAATAAGTAAAAATAAAACAGCATTAAAAATTGAATATGATATAAAAATAGTAAAAAAATCCATTAATTGCAAAAATATACATAAAAAAATTCTTAATCTTTATTTAAGAGCTTTAAGTTTGGCTAAAATGCACAGTTTAGTCACATTCATGCCGCTTCCTTGGCTCCCCAATTAATGGCTTTTTTATTAAATAAATATAATTCTGCTTATGAGCTCAATTTTTTATCAGTCACAGGTCCGTCAAGGAGGTCACCACTTAGTCACTCACTGGTCAGTCAGCGTGCAATTTTTAGCGAGTCACTGGTCAGTTATCGAGATCGTCATTTAGTCAGTCTCTGATCTGTCAATGTACAATTTTGGTCAGATTGATGTCATTTCAAACAAATTTATAACGAATATAAACTGAAATTATGTAAACTTAGCTCAGATCTTGATATGATGCTTTAAACTGTTATGTTTATTTTTAATTTTCTTAGACCAAATATATTTGAGTAACGCTTTTCTTACGTTTGAAATTGTGAAACGCCGGCTAGGATGTGAGGAAGGAGGCTTAGTATTCTCGTCATCAACGTAGATAACAGCGACGGTATCAACGACGATATCAATAAGGCGTTCTTGAAATTCTTGAATTGGTTTCACTTCTATACTGTTTACATGATCCATTTTGCCATTTGTTTCTGGTTCATTATTTGTGTTGATGAAATTGCCGAAATCGATGTCCCCTTGTGCTCCAAGATCGTTATGGGATACAAAGCATTCAGCATCCAATGATTTAATAGAGGCATTCAAACTGAGTTCGCCCTCAGGGGCTCACTTTTGTGAGTACGGGTGTGGCAATCCCGAGGTACCCTAGCCCTTCAGGGGATCATCTTCTTGGTGAGACGGGTGTCACAATCCTGGAGCCCCAGTGATCTTTCCTCTTTTCCGTCTCCTCTCCTCTTGGCTGGAACTTTTTCCCCTTCCCTTCCCCCTTGTGGTTTCTCTCTACGGAGTTTGGGGCTCGTCACGAGAGACTGGAACAGACCTTGTCTCTAGTCTTCGAGTGGCGAGAAAACTGCCCACGTGTTTGCCATGCGTGGAGACCCGTGTCGCTGGAAAGGAGGGTCCTGGTAGTTGAGGGGCGAGGTACTGTCCCCAACACACTACTTTGGCCTCTGCTTCAGCTAAACGGGAGGCACCTTAGTCGTCCTCACGGGTGTCAATCGGCTGGTCACTAGTCCTTGTGTCAGTGGCTTGGGGTCAAGCTCTCGGGAGTACCTGCTTTCGGGAAAGCCGACTGTGGGGCTTCAGTTTGCGTATAGGTCCGGCTAGCCCTAACACAGGAATCTGTGTTCCCTTGTTGGGCTCCGTGGTGGGCGGGGCCGTCGGACCCGAATCTTTATTCTTTCACTATGGCTTCTTCTCATATCTACTTAATTAAAGATTTCGAGGTAACTCCAGTCATTCAAACTAGTTCTGAAACGTCTACAGCTAAACCAGTCACTCAACCTAGTTCTGAAACGTATACTGCTAAACCAGTCACTCAACCTAGCTCTGAACCATCTACTAATAAACCAATCATTCAACCTAGCTCTGAAACGTCTACTACTAAACCAATCACTCAACCTGTCACTCAACCTAGTTCTGAAAATTCTGCAAAAAAATTACGGACAGATGCAAATAAAAAAAAATCATCACAATAGTCCCCGTTTCCTAGTCATCTCTAGTCCTTCTGGCGAAATGCATAAGATGTCTCCTTTCGTAATAAATAAATACATCCAGTCTTGTATTGGTGAGCCGAGAAACATAAAGCGTCTCCGCTCCGGAGACTTGCTATATTGATACAAACTCAGCCACCCAGTCTGCTTCTTTACTTCAGATTACTAAACTTGGGCAAGCGAATGTCACTGTAACACCCCATAAGTCACTGAACTATTGTCGTGGTGTAATCTCAGAATTCGACCTTCTGTATGTTTCTGAAGAAGAGATCGCTTCTGAGTTATCCGAACAAAATGTCTGCGGTGTAAGGCGGATCAAGATGCGTAAAGAAGGTAAGTTGATAGACACGATACACGTGATCCTTACCTTCAACACGCCTGATCTGCCTAAGAATATTAAGGCCGGATATCTAAATATTCCTGTAAGACCTTATATTCCAAACCCTATGCGATGTTTCCAATGCCAGCGTTTCGGCCATTCTAAGACGTCTTGTCGTGGCAGCCTCACATGCGCCCGATGCTCACAGATTGGCCACGATTCTGATAATTGTACCGCTGCGCCTTTGTGTATAAATTGCAAGGGTGACCACCCAGCATTTTCTCGCTTGTGCCCAAAATGGAAATCGGAAAAAGAAATCCAGACTACAAAAGTTACTAGGAACATCTCTTACGCCGAAGCCAGAAGACTAGTCCAGAGCACACAGCTTCGACCAAATTCATCATACGCCAGTGCTGTTAAATCATATCGTACAGTTGCCACCCAAACATCAATAGGCACACAGACCCTACCAAATAAAACCCAACCGTCTACATCCATCAAGAAAAAAGAAAATGCAACTCATATAGTACAAAAGAAAGAAACAATTATTCAAAGTAAGCCGAAAACTGCCACACAAAAAATATCAAATAAAAATAGAAGTCGCAGCAATAGCTCTCTTGATGACAGGATTTCTGAATCTGCGGATTCAGACTTTATGGAAGTGAAAGAGGGTCTGGAATTTCCCAGGCATTTACTTCCACGAAAAACAAAAGAACAGCACAGGAAAAACAAAAACCATTCATAATGGCCACCCTCGTGTCATGGAACTGTCGCGGTTTCCACCGAAATTTGCTTGACATCAAATCTATAATAAATGCGTACCATCCTGTGTGCTTAGCAATACAGGAAACAAATCTGAAACCAGAACACCATGCAAAACTTCGGAGGTTTTCTTTCGTCAGGAAGGATAACCTTGCAGGTGAGCGTGCCAGTGGAGGAGTAGGTCTCCTCTCCTCACTGGATTATCCCTCAAATGTACTTCCTTTGACGACATCCCTCCAAGTTGTCGCTACTCAAATAAATTTTGATATTGTTGTTTCATTTGTTTCTTTGTATTTGCCTCCAAATGAGCACATTTATCAGCAAGATTTAAATAATCTAATAGAGCAGCTGTCTGAGCCTTTTATTATAATAGGAGATTTTAACGGCCATAGTCCACTCTGGGGTAGCAAAGATACAAATTGCCGAGGAAGACAAATTGAGCAGATGATCGAAGATCACAGCCTTTGTCTCCTAAATAATGGGCAAGATACATACTTCCATGAGCCTTCAAGGACATTCCACGCTCTCGATCTTGCCATCTGTTCACCATCTCTGTTGCCATTTTGCACTTTTAGTGTCGGAAATGACCTGTACAACAGCGATCATTATCCTATTTTTGTGTCTCTTGCACGAAGAGGAGCAAACCCCATGTCGAGATCCCCTCGATTCATACTGGACAGAGCAGACTGGGAACTCTTCTCTTCCATTGCAGAGCTCACAGATGAAATGGTAGAAGATGCGCATATCGATGACGCTGTTGAAGCTGTTACTAATACTATTATTCAGGCAGCTATGCTCTCCATTCCTAGAACATCAGGAAAACTACTAAAATATTCAAAACCATGGTGGAATCGCGACTGTCATGAAACACTGAAAAAACAGAAAAAAGCATGGGGTATTTTTCGTAGATATCCTACTCTGCGAAACTTCATAGTTTTTAAAAGAGCCAAAGCAAATGCACGGAAAGTAAGAAGGCAGAGCCAGAGGGATTCCTGGATTTCATATGTGTCCTCAATAACATCCTCTACGCCTAGTAAGCGGGTTTGGGAAAGAGTTCGAAAAGCATGCGGAATGTATAAAGACCACTCACTTTCCTTTCTGGAAAAAGATGGCCGAGTGATTAGCTCCATAGAAGAAATTGCAAATACAATTGGTGAGACATTTGCTGCCGTTTCTTCCAGCCGAAATTACTCACCTGCATTTCTTTCTATCAAGCAACGCTCTGAGAAAAATCCCATCGCTTTCAACTCTTCCAACTTTGAGCCGTACAATAGAGACTTTACTATGGTTGAATTAAAGAGAGCTTTGTTGCAGACACATAGGTCTTGTCCGGATCTGGATGGCGTGTATTATGAAATGCTAAAGCATCTGTCCTATAAGTCACTGAGTGCCCTTCTCACACTTTACAATAGAGTGTGGAAGGAGCCTACATTTCCCAGTGCATGGAGGAGAGCTATTGTCATTCCTATTGCGAAGCCAGGGAAAGACCCGATGAATCCCTCGAACTATCGGCCAATTGCCCTTACCAGTTGTGTTTGCAAACTGCTTGAAAAGATGGTAAACAGCCGCCTAGTCTACTTCTTGGAAAAGAATAATATTATATCGCCTTATCAGAGCGGTTTTCGAAAGGGGAGAACGACCGTAGACAATATGCTTCTATTAGAGACATCTATTCGAAAAGCCTTTGTCAGAAGAAGTCACCTTGTCTCAATATTCTTCGACATTGAGAAAGCTTATGATAAGGCATGGAGATACGGTATACTCCGGGATCTTCACGAGAGTGGCTTGCGCGGCAACCTACCAATTTTCATACAGAATTTCTTGAACGCTAGAACTTTTCAAGTAAGGATTGGCTCTGTTTTTTCGGATGTTTTTCAACAGGAAGAGGGTGTGCCTCAAGGCTGTGTGCTTAGTGTAACGCTGTTCAGTTTAAAAATAAATTCTGTATTAAAAGAACTTCCTCCCACCATCTTAGGATCACTATATGTAGATGATTTACAGATTAGCTGTCGAGGAGCAGACATGAGATACATAGAGAGGCAATTGCAGATGGCTCTGAATAAGATCCAAGAAAGGTCAGACAAACAGGGATTTACTTTTTCTAAACAGAAAACTGTGTGCGTGCACTTTTGTAGGAAGCGAGGTCTCCATCCTGAACCTGAGTTATATCTAAATGGTACAATTATTCCAGTTGCGCCCGAAGTAAAATTTTTAGGAGTAACGTTCGACCAGAAATTGACTTTCCTTTCTCATGTTTTAAACCTGAGAAAGAAGTGTCTCAAAACACTAAATATTTTAAAAGTGTTGTCGAACACCTCCTGGGGTGCAGAGCGTTGCTCCATACTTCGCATTTACAGAGCGCTTATCCGCTCTAGACTGGACTATGGCTCAGTTGTTTATGGATCCGCTCGGTCATCTGTTTTGTTAAAACTGGATCCTGTTCACCATCAAGGTTTGAGGATATGTTCAGGAGCCTTCAGGACTTCTCCTGTCCACAGCCTGTATGTTGACTGTAATGAACCATCACTTTATCTGAGGCGTGAACAATTGTCCCTTTTGCAATATTTTAATATACTATCCCAACCTGAACATCCAAATAAGCTGTGCTTACTTGATGATGTGAGTAACGCGTTATTTGAAACACGTCCATCTTGTGTTCCTACATTTCTTTTAAGAGTTCGCCCTGTCATTGAGGAACTTTCCCTCTCTGATATGCACCCCCAAGCAGTACAGAATTTTGAAATCCCACCTTGGGAAAATGCACGGATTCAGCTTCTTGATGTTTTTAAGTATCATGTGAAGGCAAGCACTAACGAGATTATTTACAGACAACTCTTCGCTGAGCACAGGAACAAATATAGCAGTTATCTTCCAGTTTATACAGATGGGTCCAAGTCAAAAGATCATGTGGGGATGGCATATGTAATTAAAGACCACATGGAGGGCAGACGCTTGCACAATGCTTTCTCTGTCTTAACATCCGAATTAACTGCGATATATTATAGTCTTTTATACATCTCAAGGCTCTGCTACAAAAAGTTTATAATTTATACAGATTCGTATAGTGCTCTTAAATCAATAGAAGCTTTTCCTAATACTCAAAATCCAGTAATAGTGGATATTCTCAAAATACATATAAACTTAATGAATCGTGGGTGTGATATCCTGTACTTCTGGGTTCCCGGGCATGTGGGAATAAAAGGGAATGAGCTGGCAGATATCACAGCAAAATGTGCTGTTGAACTGTCCAGTCGTCTCATCCCTTTTGCAGACATTTGTTGTGTTGTGAAACAAAAGATCCGAAAAAAATGGCAACAACTTTGGGATGTTCAGCTTCAAAATAAATTAAGACATGTAAAACCTAGAATTGAGCACTAGGAATTAACCAAAAATCGTAAGGAGGAAGTTCTTTTGACTCGCCTCAGAATTGGTCACACTAGAGTGACACATAACTACCTTTTAAAAGCTGAAAATGAGCCTGTTTGTTTTAACTGTAATGTTTGTTTATCTGTTCGTCATATTTTAATTGAGTGTCCATGTTTTAATAGTCTTCGCCAGAAATATTTTAATAGCTGTGACTTACCTCTCGACCGTTTAATCGGAAGAGAGGTCAATTCTAATTTATTTTATTATTTAAAAGATATTGGCTTTTATTACCAAATGTAATTTGTTTTGAAGACTGTCTCTTGAATTTTAATATGTGCTTTTAACTTGTGTTTATATGACTTCATCCTCTGGATTTGGTACATTTATCTACTTGTTCTTATTTATTGAATTTTAATGTCATCAATTGTAATCATCTCATCTTTCGTTTGGCGCGTCATAATCATCTCTGGTTTTGCGCCATAATCACTCACTCACTCACTCAAACTGAGTTCTTCCTGGTTGAAGGTGGTTATAGTGGTATTATGATTACCTGAGTTATAAGGTTTTGGAAAATCAAAATTCTTTTCTGTTTCTTGATGAAGGTATTTAAATTGGTTTTCATCACTGAAAAGGTGCACATCAGTGGGATTATTATCGAAATCATTTTCAAAAAGGTCGATGTGGTCAGTGGCACTTTCAATATGCAAATTACGATGGTTATTATCAAAAGCTACGTTAGAAACTTGGACGAAATCGGTGTCATTGTCTATATCCACTTCAAAGGAATCGTCATTAAATTCATTAATATCAGCATATGAATCAAGGAAATCTATATTATGTACCTCCTTTGCGGCATTAAGGTTGTGTTCATTACGGTTAATGGTGTTTTCATCATTACTTTTCCGAGTTTTCTCTTTTCTCTTCTCTTCGAGGAAACAAAATGAAGGCAGTCGCAAAACAAATAAGTATGCCCAATGGGCCGTCGATAAACGGTGTTGGTATAAAAACGTAACACAGTACTGTCAACAAAAAGAAGCCCATTTCTAAAAATGGCCCCAATTCGATTTCAGCAATAAAAATAATATTATTTAAGCAAATAAGATCCACACGTAAGATTTTAGCACCACTGGATTTGATATCACTAATGATTATGGTTTATAAGCATTGTTAAAAAAGTATTCCTTAACTTTCTTGTAATTCAACAAAAGCCCAAAATCAATTATTGGTACCTTGTTTGTTACAAATCTTATTAAAAGGATTCTTTGAATATGTAGCAATGAAAGATCTTCTGATATATAATTCATAATAAAAAGGAAGTATCTGTGTGTGTCTTTCGTCCATGCTTCGTGTAAGCTAATAGACCCAGGGCTACGAATTTGGTACATAGATGCATATAGGCAAGAGCCAGTGTACCTCGAAGCGAGTTTTTCAAAATTGGAATGTGTTTTTTTATCTTACGTTTTTTGATGAAATCGCATCAAATCGATAATTCTCTCTCATTATAACAGCAATAATGCTGTTGTATCACTGTTGCCATTGTTGATTGTATCAGGACTGTTGCCACTGGGAAAGATTAAGGCGAAAATTAACATTTTTAAGAGATTTTAATAAATATCTCCGATGCTTGCTATTTTGTTGGATAAAAGTGGAAGCGGAAAAGCGGAGAAAAGGACGAACGCTAAACTACCGCTCCCATAAATATTCAAATAAATATTTTTTTCGATTTCTTGTGATACAAAACATAAACGTAATCCTGATATATATATGTAAAATATAAAAAAAATATGATGGCTTTGCTCTTTGCGAACCAGCAACCTTTAATTAATTTTCTGCAATTCAGGATCGTCCCCTAACCAAGTACCTGCTAGAACATTCAGGCCTATTACATAACCTCCTCATATAAATGCTGCGTCATAAGTTTTTCTACATTTTTCTAGAAGCTACTCTGTTACATAACCTTTCATATAAATGCTGCGTCATAAGTTCTCCTAGACATATGCCTTCTCGCCTTCGTCCTGCTAATGCTTCCGCTATGCTCCTCTTTCTTTGTTAGAACGTTATGACGTATTAAAGTTTAAAGTCAGTCGTATCTAATAGTTCAATTACTGAATATGTTATTTGATTAACTTCATCTGGAAAAAGTCATCTGCTATAAATTAAAATAAAGATATGCTTGCTGTTAAAAGTGAAAAGTCCTGAGTCGTCATTTTTCTCCGTACTTCAATCATCCCAGCTTCGTCAACCATCTGCCAGAACGTGTAATGGAATAGCCTCACCATTCGCCCACGATGTGATGGAATAACTGAAAACATTATATATATATATGTCTTTGGTTATATATATATATATATATATAACCAAAGATTATTATTATAATACTTGATGTTTTCCTGGTTTTATCAGTGCAAAGCACAGAAAATCATGTTTACCGTAGACTCTCATGCAAAGCGTGTCTTATACCTTTGGTTAGGTGAAAATGAATTTAAATATAAACACAATATAAAATATATAAAAATGATTTGAATTCTTTAGTAGGCACCTATTTAAAATAAAATCAACTGATTAGCGTAAAATAAACTTACGTTATATTATTAGTAGGAATGTATTCATGCCTAGGAAGGCCTTTAAATGATAAGCTCAACAATATGCTTCCATACAAAACCATCACAAGAGACAACATTCTGACATCATACCAGGCGACGACATTTCATACGACAGCCATAACAAACATTCTGAACATGGCAAACCGAGTGAATAGAACATAATGTTTCGATTCTCTACATTCCTCAGTAATAAGATATAATAATTTGAGTCAACACGGAGTGTTCAGAACGCCTACATTACTAAGCGATTCAGCGAATGGATTTAAGTTCGCTCGTGCGATGGTCACTTTCACATCGAACAGATTATGACTAGAGAGTGGAAGGGAGAAAGTGACTTATATGTCATCTTTGGTGCACGAACAGACCTAAATTATGCGCCTGCTAAAAGCTGTTAGCTGAATATCATAGTAAAACTTATACACATGTCTGAAAAAATTCATGAGACTTAGAATGGAAATCTTTATTATCTTTACTGCTTATTGGGTCACAATCACAGAGTTAAGGGAAGTGGGAGTTTAATTAAACTTTTCTTTTGTCTCTCTTCTAAAATCAGTGCATTGTTTTCAGAATATTCTATTGGATATAAACACTCTCCCATCGCTTTTCCTCCTACTGAAACCCTTTGATTCTTATTAATATAAATAATAATAATTGCTTTCCGTCACTACTTACCTGACATGAACGTATATGTAATTTAGGCACACGCGCCCAACAAAATATCTGATGTCACCACCACACGACTTCCCTGTAAGGACTATTAATTTATAGACATTTCTGCTTCACTTGATTTGTCCCTGTGTCCTCGAATTTTAATTAGATATATATTTATATTTTAATTAATTCAGTTCTCAATTCGCGGCGTAGCAAAAATCAATGAAGATTCAAAACACCTTCATTGAAAACTGTAAAATATATAAAAATCTAAAGTATTAAATGCAGTTAAAAAACAAATTTTACAATTAAAATTAGAGTTTCTGCGTCCAAACAAGCTAATCAACCAACAAGTAGACAGACCAAAATTTTTGGTATACAGTATTGAAAGTTAATGTTTAGTCTACATTTGCAAAAAGACATTGAAGTTGGCGCACCAAATGATTTAATTCATAGTTCTAATAACAGTGTCTGGCCTCCTTACGCCTACCATCACTTTTACATTGCTCATAATTCGACAGCTACCGCATGCACTAAAGGTTTAAAATCCTTAACCAAAACATAAGAACGACATAATTCGACCTTTTAAAGGGTTAAAAGGCAAAAATGCAAAATTTATTAATATATAAGAAAAAAAATACAGAGCTAAAAAAACCGGTGTAACATAACTGGAATATATATATATATATATATTTATACATGTTAAAATGACCGATTGCAAGGAAAAAGCGAGGAGTACAATTAGATGTTATAGCACTCCCATATACTAGAACATTCTACGGCTACTCATTCTCGAGTTATTCGAGATACGTATCTCACGAAACGAAAATACTTGAAAATACCGAAAAATCTCTTTTCTGAATCTATTTTACAATCCGTTATTATAAAAAAGAGCCCCATATATTTTCTGTCCAGATACTATGCCAAAGTCATTCCAATTGATTTAAAGCGGTCAAAATGAATACTTTTCTTGAAATCTGCTACCCTAAATTTTTCGCAACTATAGTTCTTCCTTTAATTCGTACAAGGAACTAGAAGGTGACAGTTTTGTATTTTCCATTCTGCAGAGCCGATTAACGAAATTTAGCTTGCATTTTTCATACCGGAAAAGCGCGTCTTATGATGCATCTTATAGATATATATATATAGAGAGAGATAGAAAACAGATAAACTTAAACACTTAAAAACCAATATTAATTTGTAATCAAAGCAAGGTAATTCCTCAACAATATCAATAATCGCAACCGCGTATAAGTGTTTTAACACAATATAAAAAATAACCCAAATTAAAATAAGAATTCATAATTGGACAAACACGAAAATTAAAAATGGGAAAGGGAAAATTTACAAATTGTTAACATGTAAGAATTAATCTCCTTTTAAAGAGGTCGGTTACCCAAAGAAAGTTTTTCAAGTTACATGAAATTCGAACTCAAATTACAAGAATTTATTACGTAAATTGTTCTTTATTTAAAATCATTCTCTGGGATTTGGATATACTTATGGATTACGAGGAAATGACTTCGCTCTTATACTTATAGACTCCGCCCTAAGGGGAAGTCTCGTAATTTTGCCTGAAAGGCCAAAATTTTATGATTCATGCAGTGTTTCAAGAATAAAACTTTGAATATTATAATAAATCATAAATGAATAATAATAAACTAAAGTCCTTGATACAAATGAGATAAAAAGGCGAATGATTCAACTTTTATTGGAGAGCCAAAAGTGTTAATTTTACATTTAATTTTGAATAAAAGTCTAAACATTATAACGCGTTCGAAATTTTGTTTGAAATAATAATAATAAATGAAATTGTAATGAAAAATAAAATCAAATATTTAAAAATAAGTAAATCAAGTTCAAAAATATAATAATAATAGTAATAAAACAAATAATATAAAAATTAATGTTAAGTAAAGTAAAATATTAAGAAGAAATAAATATAAAATATAAAAAGTAACAATAAGAAAATACAAAAACACAAAAGTAAATATTAATAAACAAATAAGTAAAAATAAAACAGCATTAAAAATTGAATATGATATAAAAATAGTAAAAAAATCCATTAATTGCAAAAATATACATAAAAAAATTCTTTATCTTTAATTAAGAGCTTTAAGTTTGGCTAAAATGCACAGTTTAGTCACATTCAAGCCGATCCTCGGCTCCCCACTTAATCGCTTTTTTATTAAATAAATATAATTCTAGCTCAATTTTTTATCAGGCACAGGTCCGTCAAGGAGGTCACCACTTAGTCACTCACTGGTCAGTCAGCATGCAATTTTTAGCGAGTCACTGGTCAGTTATCGAGATCGACATTTAGTCAGTCTCTTATCTGTCAATGTACAATTTTGTTCAGATTGATGTCATTTCGAACAAATTTATAACGAATATAAACTGAAATTATGTAAACTTAGCTCAGATCTTGATATGATGCTTTAAACTGTTATGTTTATTTTTAATTTTCTTAGAGAAAAAATATTTGAGTAACGCTTTTCTTAGGTTTGAAATTGTGAAACGCCGGCTAGGATGTGAGGAAGGAGGCTTAGTATTCTCGTCATCAACGTAGATAACAGCGACTGTATCAACGACGATATCAATAAGGCGTTCTTGAAATTCTTGAATTGGTTTCATTTCTATACTGTTTACATAATCCATTTTGCCATTTATTTCTGGTTCATTATTTGTGTTGATGAGATTGCCGAAATCGATGTCCCCTTGTGCTCCAATATCCTTATGGGATACAAAGCATTCAGCATTCAATGATTTAATAGAGGCATTCAAACTGAGTTCTTCCTGGTTGAAGGTGGTTATAGTGGTATTCATGCCTGTTTGATTACATGAGTTATAAGGTTTTGGAAAATCAAAATTCTTTTCTGTTTCTTGATGGAGGTAACTAAATTGATTTACATCACTGAAAAGGTACACATCAGTGGGATTATTATCGAAATCATTTTCAAAAAGGTCGATGTGGTCAGTGGCACTATCAATTTGCAAATTACGATGGTTATTATCAAAAGCTACGTTAGAAACTTGGAGGAAATCGGTGTCATTGTCTATATCCACTTCAAAGGAATCGTCATTAAATTCATTAATATCAGCATATGAATCAAGGAAATCTATATTATGTACCTCCTTTGCGGCATTAAGGTAGTGTTCATTACGGTTAATGGTGTTTTCATCATTACTTTTCCGAGTTTTCTCTTTTCTCTTCTCTTCGAGGAAACAAAATGAAGGCAGTCGCAAAACAAATAAGTATGCCCAATGGGCCGTCGATAAACGGTGTTGGTATAAAAACGTAACACAGTACTGTAAACAAAAAGAAGCCCATTTCTAAAAATAGCCTGAATTCGATTTCAGCAAAAAAATAATATTATTTAAGCAAACAGAGTCCACACGTAAGATTTTAGCACCACTGGATTTGATATCACTAATGATTATGGTTTATAAGCATTGTTAAAAAAGTATTCCTTAACTTTCTTGTAATTCAACAAAAGCCCAAAATCAATTATTGGTACCTTGTTTGTTACAAATCTTATTAAAAGGATTCTTTGAATATGTAGCAATGAAAGATCTTCTGATATATAATTCATAATAAAAAGGAAGTATCTGTGTGTGTCTTTCGTCCATGCTTCGTGTAAGCTAATAGACCCAGGGCTACGAATTTGGTACATAGATGCATATAGGCAAGAGCCAGTGTACCTCGAAGCGAGTTTTTCAAAATTGGAATGTGTTTTTTTATCTTACGTTTTTTGATGAAATCGCATCAAATCGATAATTCTCTCTCATTATAACAGCAATAATGCTGTTGTATCACTGTTGCCATTGTTGATTGCATCAGGACTGTTGCCACTCGGAGAGATTAAGGCGAAAATTAACATTTTTAAGAGTTTTTAATAAATATCTCCGATGTTTGCTATTTTTTTGGATAATAGTGGAAGCCGAAAAGCGGAGAAAAGAAGGAACGGTAAACTACCGCTCCCATAAATATTAAAATAAATATTTTTTTCGGTTTCTTGTGATACAAAACATAAACGTAATCCTGATATATATATATATAACCAAAGATTATTATTATTATAACGAAAATTATGGGAAACATACTTTTTAATTCAAAATATACTTTCAATACTTGATGTTTTCCTTGTTTTATCAGTGCAAAACACAAAAAAAAAAAGATAAAAATGTATGAATCAGAATTATAATATAACTATAAACATTAATTCTTCCTCTCTATTCTAAAATCATAATAACTTATCTGCATTGCGTCATTCAAATTAATCATGCAATCTTACGTAACCGTTAATACCAGATGCCTCTTGACGACCAATCACCGAATTGTAAACCAAAACCTTTCTTATCGCAGAATTGTAAACCAAAATTTTTGGTTAGGTGAAAATGAATTTAAATATAAACACAATATAAAATATATTAAAATGTTTTTAATTCTTTAGTAGGCACCTATTTAAGATAAAATCAACTGATTAGCGTAAAATTAACTTACGTTATATTATTATTAGTAATGTATTCATGCCTAGGAAGGCCTTTAAATGATAAGCTGAACAATATGCTTCCATACAAAACCATCACAAGAGACAACAATCTGACATCATACCAGGCGACGACATTTCATACGACAGTCATAACAAACATTCTGAACATGGAAATTTGAGTGAATAGAACATAATGTTTCAATTCTCTACATTCCTCAGTAATAGGATATAATAATTTGAGTCAACATGGAGTGTTCAGAACGCCTACATTACTAAGCGATTCAGCGAATGGATTTAAGTTCGCTCGTGGGATGGTCACTTTCACGTCCAACAGATTATGAGTAGAGAGTGGAAGGGATAAAGTGACTTATATGCCATCTTCGGTGCACGAACAGACCTAAATTATGCGCCTGCTTAAAGCTGTTAGCTGAATATCATAGTAAAACTTATACACATGTCTGAAAAAATTCATGAGACTTAGAATGGAAATCTTTATTATCTTTACTGCTTATTGGGTCACAATCACAGAGTTAAGGGAAGTGGGAGTTTAATTAAACTTTTCTTTTGTCTCTCTTCTAAAATCAGTGCATTGTTTTCAGAATATTCTATTGGATATAAACACTCTCCCATCGTTTTTCCTCCTACTGAAACCCTTTGATTCTTATTAATATAAATAATAATAATTGCTTTCCGTCACTACTTACCTGACATGAACGTATATGTAATTTAGGCACACGCGCCCAACAAAATATCTGATGTCACCACCACACGACTTCCCTGTAAGGACTATCAATTTATAGACATTTCTGCTCAACTTGATTTGCCCCTGTGTCCTCGAATTTTAATTAGATATATATTAATATTTTAATTAGTTCAGTTCTCACTTCGCGGCGTAGCAAAAATCAATGAAGATTCAAAACACCTTCTTTGAAAACTGTAAAATATATAAAAATCTAAAGCATTAAATGCAGTTAAAAACAATTTTTACAATTAAAATTAGAGTTTCTGCGTCCAAACAAGCAAATCAACCAACAAGTAGACAGACCAAAATTTTTGGTATACGGTATTGAAAATTAATGTTTAGTCTACCTTTGCAAAAAGACATGGACGTTGGCGAGGACAAATGAGATGAAAAGACGAATGATTCAAATTTTATTGGAGAGCCAAAAGTGTTAATTTTACATTTAATTTTGAATAAAAGTCTAAACATTATAACGCGTTCGAAATTTTTTTTGAAACAATAATAATAAATGAAATTGTAATGAAAAATAAAATCAAAAATTGAAAAATAAGTAAATCAAGTTCAAAAATATAATAATAATAGTAATAAAATAAATAATATAAAAATTAATGTTAAGGAAAGTAAAATATTAAAAAGAATTAAATATAAAATATAAAATGTAACAATAAGAAAATAGAAAAAACACAAAAGTAAATATTAATAAACAAATAAGTAAAAATAAAACAGCATTAAAAATTGAATATGATATAAAAATTGTAAAAAAATCCATTAATTTCAAAAATATACATAAAAAAATTCTTAATCTTTAATTAAGAGCTTTAAGTTTGGCTAAAATGCACAGTTTAGTCACATTCAAGCCGCTTCCTTGGCTCCCCACTTAATCGCTTTTTTATTAAATAAATATAATTCTAGCTCAATTTTTTGTCAGTCACAGGTCCGTCAAGGAGGTCACCACTTAGTCACTCACTGGTCAGTCAGCGTGCAATTTTTAGCGAGTCACTGGTCAGTTATCGAGATCGTCATTTAGTCAGTCTCTGATCTGTCAATGTACAATTTTGGTCAGATTGATGTCATTTCGAACAAATTTATAACGAATATAAACTGAAATTTTGTAAACTTAGCTCAGATCTTGATATGATGATAATGTGATTTTGTATAAATATATTTTGGAGTGCTTTTCTATTTTGAAACAGTGTTCAAAGCTATAAAAAACGTTAAACTTGTTAAACGTTCATTTGAGTTCTTAGCAATTAATAACATGCATATGTTTAATTCTAAATGAAAGATTATTCCTTTCCTAATTATCCGCTTATTATCTTAGTAAGCAGTCTGCTTGTTTAACCTTAATTGAGTAATTTTGCTAAGGTGATTGGCGTCATCCAGAAAACATGATGTTACCGAAATAGATTTGATGAGCTAATTACAGAAGGATGAAATCACGTGATAATTAATGTTCTAGAATGTTCCATATGTATTAGTAAATGGAAAGCATTCGATTGGTTAAACATTAGTGATTTTTGATCCATATTGTCTGATTGGTGATTTAAGGGATTTCAAGATTCGTAGTCATAGCATATATAATTCATATCTTCCAAAATCAATATTACAGTAATTTGTAAACTAGTTTTACGATTGTGCGCTGGTTGCTTGCTTCCATTTTTATGTTTAAAATGGCTAATACTTCAGTTTCTTCAATCTCCAATAATACTACTACTGATGCATTTATACCTAAAAAGGTAGGTTTTACTGTGTTTTATGAAATATATTTTTAAGATGTTTAAGGTTTATTACACGTATAATGTTTATGTTATTGGGATATGATGTACTTAGTGAAATTAAATTTGTGAAAAATGACTTAAGATGAAAATTTTATGGTGGTAGCGTTTAAGATTTATGATGAATTCAGCCATTACAGCCGAAGAAGTGCATACACATTATGAATATTCTAATAAATTTCATTTTTGTTATGGGAGTGTTTGTGTATAAGATATGTGTATGTACATATGTACTAAGTTATTTTACTGATTATGAGTTTCTGCTCTTTTCTCTCAAGTATGTCCTATTTGTGATAAAGTGTTTGGTCTAAAGCATAATTTGACTCTTCACCTAAAGATCCATTCGGAAGAGAAATCCTTTCATTGTGCAGAATGTGAAATGTCATTCGTTCGACAAAGCGATTTAAATAGGCATATGAAAATTCATGATGAAAAAACACCTTTCCAATGCAGTATGTGTTATAAGCGATTCACTCGCATTGATAACTTAAGAATTCATGAAACGATTCATCTTCGAAATTTTACTTGTGCAATATGAAATCTCATGAAAGGAGATACAAATGTAGTAAGTGTCCTAAGAAATTTAGTGAACTTGATCATTTGGAACGTCATGAAGCTTCCCATCTTAAAAATTGTATTGAATGTTCGGAAATTTTACAAGCCAAAGAGATTTAAGAAGACATATGAAAAAACACGAAGTTGTTTTTAAATGCAGTAGTTGCTCAAAGAGTTTCACCAGTGATGATGCTTTGAGACAGCATGAAGCTTCTCATGTTAGAAATTGTACTCAATGTTCACGATATTTTAAAAGAAAAAGCGATCTTTTACATCATATTCGAGTGGAATCACGTAATCATATTCGAGTGGAGCATGTGGTTTTATTCACATTGATCATATTCGAGAGAAATCACGTGAAACATTGATCATATTCGAGTTGTCATATTGACCATATTCGAGTATTTCCCATTGATCATATTCGAGTGGAGCATGGCCTAACGCGAACCATAGAAAAACGAAGAAATGCTGATCCTGTCAGTGTACGTTCGGGTGCTAAAATCACAAGTCTCAAGGATATGTTCGCTTCTGAGTCGATTTTCTCTAATACAGGGAATGATCAAGACCTAGATGTGTTTCTGGAGTACATAAAATCACAACTTGTAGAAAAATTGAGTGATAATATAGCAACATATTGGTGTCTGAAATGGTATGCAGGATTTACTGCTAAAATGAGTCGTGAGTGTGAAATGGGGAACCTGAATACATTTACCCATATTTCCGTAGCAACTGTTTGCAATTACTTAAAGCGTATGATATAGAAAGAGAAATTACCGAAGCTTTCGAAAAAATAAAAAAGAGCTATGATGAGTTTATTGAAAATGGCTCAGGATGGATTGTGGAAAAAGTTATTAAATGTTTTCACATTTGAAATATAAACAATAAATATGGTCAGATACAGAGCATTTTCTTAGAACAGTTAATTATTCACGTATAATAAAATAAGAACATTAACTTGAAAATAAAAAAAGTAAACAAAAATATATGCATGTATCGAATGATGATATTACATTGGTTAATGTAAATAACTGATGATACATGTATTAAGATAGCGAATGCTGACTTTTATGCAGTCTGAAGCATTACTAAAATATCATTCATAAAATTTTGAATTAATATTATGTGATCTACTTATGAATTTAACAATATTTAGTAAGTTTTCCATAGTAAAAGACTAATCCTAAAAGCGTTAATGTTTAGTTATTTCATTATATGTAAAATATAAATAAGGGCTTTTTTCTCAGAGTTTCCTATGAAGGTAGAAATATTGTTAATTGTCTAGCGTAGGAAAGGGTAGTAAGAAAAAAAAAATAGTATATTCAAGGCACCCAAAATTTTAAAAAATAAGGGCATGAGTGCATGCAGTTGGAAAAATATATTGAACTAAAAGGTATTACATGTTAAAAATATTGGGAAAGACTTCTGGATGAGGACATGAAATTTGGCACTTCATTGAAAAAATTCGGTAGCTATCAAGTTAGCTTAAAGATAATTGGAACTCAAAACTAAACAATGGTTACATTAAAGAGTTTAAAAACATGCGTTCAAATATAAAAGGTATTAAAAATATAAGGAACTACCAGAATACGCAGGAAATGTTAAAATCTGAAAATTCAAATGAAGTTAATAATGAAATAAAATAGCAGCATTATTCATGGTAAAACTACTACAGAAGGATAAATTGTGGCAGTTTAAAATAGTACTATAAAATATATACTAAGCAAGGGTTATTCAACGAATTAGATGTGAATAGTAGTTAACTGTTATAAAATAAAATGTTTAATTGTAAATTATGTCTATATTTAAGACGTTTAAACGCTTAAATTTAGTTGAAATGGTAAAATAAGTAAAATAAATATGTATTATAAACAGAAAATATGATAAATACATTAAAATTAAGGGTATAAGGAAAACAAAAATGCTAAAAATGTTAGAAAATTGCATCTAAAAGTAAAAATACAATTCATGCAAATAACGTGAAAATAAATTAAAACTTGCGTTGAAAATTACGAAGGTTAAAATGTACGAAACAAGTTAAAAATTGCTTCTTAAATTAAATAAAGTTCATGTATATGATCAGAAAATATAGGAATTAAGTTAAAACTCGGAGTATACAGAAAATTGCGAAGGTTAAAATGTATGAAACAAGTTTAAAATTACAGTACTTTAAAAATTATGAAGGTTCAAAATGTACGAAACAAGTTAAAAATAACATCTAAAATTAAATAAAGCTTATATATATGGTCAGAAAATAGAGGAATTAAGCTAAAATTAAGAGCCTGTTTGAAATTACGAAAGTTAAAACGTATGAAATTAGTTAAAAATTAAGTAAAGGTCATGTATATAGTCTATAAATATAGAAAATTAGTTACCATTCAGAGTATGTTGGAAACTGAAAAAAACTTTAAAACTAACTATATAAATTGCGTTACATCTAAAATTAAATAAAAGTCAGGTATATGATCTGAAAGTATAGGAATTGTGTTAAAATTAAGACTATATTGGAAATTATGAAGGTTAAAATGTATGAAAACAATCCAATAACATTCATGTATGTAGTGTGAAAATATAAATTGGTTAAAAATTAGAGTACATTGAATATTATGAAGGTTAAAGTGTATAAAACAAGTTAAAAATGTAACATCTAAAATAAAGTAAAGGTCATCTATATGATCTAAATGCATGAAGTAAGTTAAAATACAGAGTATGTTGAAGATCGCTAACTTTAAAAGAGCAAAAAAAAGTTACAAATTGCATCTAACATTGAATAAAATAACACATAAAAAACGCGTGTTTTAGTAATTACACTTGTAAAATATAACAGATAAGTTAAAAGTATTGATTAAAAGAATTCTGGGTAGAATAAATTTAATACTAAAAATGAGTAATGTAATTAAGCTTACGGAAAGTAAATCTGGTATTATGAATAGAAGAACAAGTACCCATTTTTATACTTCGTCGCTAAGTAAACCGTGGCTCAGTGGTTACAGCGCGTGGCTGCCGATCCCGACATTGTGGGTTCGGGCCTGGCTGGCAAATTTTGAATCTGCGTTCTCCAGCAAAAAAATAAAACCACGTGATTCAAAATAGCGGCTACTCGAAGATGATACAAAATTAATTTAATAAGTAATTAGATTAAAAAATAATCCAACATGGCGGCGACTAAAGCATGGAGGGAGTCATTCAAGATGGAGGATGAAAGACCACGTGCTCCAAAATGGCGGACGAAAACCACGTGGTTCGCGCCTCCGCTTGCACCGCCTCTGAATTTGCACCGCGCACCGCCTCCTGCCCCTGAACTGTCCGTTTCCTACTACTCCTATTTATTTCTGTTTGTCTTTCCTG
This sequence comes from Stegodyphus dumicola, assembly GCF_044657685.1. Taxonomy (NCBI): domain Eukaryota; kingdom Metazoa; phylum Arthropoda; class Arachnida; order Araneae; family Eresidae; genus Stegodyphus; species Stegodyphus dumicola. Next base: position 46,503,042 of record NC_140774.1, read on the forward strand.
ACGCGGTTCCATAGGGTTTTGACACTTCTGCTTTTGGAAATTAACTCTGGCTGCGATACTCGGATCCAACAAACGTTTCTCCCCCTCCCTCTTTATGTATGATAAATGTTTTTTCCCTATTTTGGCACAACTCCTATAGCAAAAGTTTTCTAGTTTCTGGTTTTGGCTGCCCCGTTTTTAAGTGTCTAAACCACAGATGGAAAGACAAACCATTAAGATAAACATTAAGTTAACTATGATATAAAAGCTATATCATTAATTACGTGCCTTGAAACGTTAGATTTAAGTTAGCATGATATATTTCTGCCGTTTATTCAAATATTCCAAAATTTTCTATTCACCTTAATATTTATAAGCTATGCTATCAATAAATAGCATTTGCAAATTAATGCAAGTATAGCATATTTGAAGTACTACTTTGGTAGATGGTTGCACGGAATTTTGGCGACTTACGCTGGCGCGATTTTTACAATCGTCAGCCATCTTGAAAAACGTTGTATTTACGCATAGTAAAGTATTCGAAACTTTAATATAGTATATATATATATATATATATACTATATTAAAGTTCGAATACTTCGAAAAATTAATCCATTACTTTTAATATATATATATATATATATATTAAAAGTAATGGATTAATTTTTTGTTGAAAATGTCGTTTTCTAAGATGGCAGGCAAGTGTAAATAAATACATTTACTATGAGTATAAAATACTAAAGTAAGGTAATTATTACTTTCATATAGCAAAGAAGAGAATAAAAACACCGCTATAAAAACATTGTGACAACGTTTAATTAGATTTAAATATTACTGAAATTGAATACCGAATTAAAATCCATCATATCAACATTTAAAAGAATTAGAATATTATTAAATTCAAATACTTTAAAATACGCTATATAGAATATAATTAACATTAAAACATACTATGTGACAATAATTATCTCAGCAATTTTTGAAAATAGTGCATTAATTTTGTTAACAAAAATTGAAGTATACAATTATAAAATAACAGAAAAATATGTACTTACATTTTTTGAGTCATTTAACCTGTTGTTTACTGATAAGTACCAAAAAAAAAATCGGAATCATAACTTAGATATCAATGAAAAAAATTTGAAAAATGTAATAGCAAGGGCAGGAATAAAATTAAAAAAAAAAGTTTATAAATAGATAAAGCAATTTAGAGCCAAATTAATGGATCGTGAAAATTAAAAATAAAAAAACTAAAAAAAAAACTACAATAATAGGTATTGTTTTTAAGATTTAGAAGATCCTTTAACCGCCCCTCCCTAAAGTACAAAGGACAACTTTTTGATTCCGATATCAATAATTCTTGGTACTTACCAATAACAACATTCATCTTTAAAGGAATTCGAAGATATGAATTAAATTTTAAAATGGCGCGGTATTGCACAAATTTTCAGTAACCAATCAGGAAGCTGATTACAGCTCGTTAATGCACAAATATTCTATAACCAATCAGAGAGCTGATTACATCACGCCTAGAATTAAAATTATTTAAATAAATCATACATAATAAAATCATTTTTTTTTAAAAATGCAAAATTAAATTGTTATAAATAATGTTTAAACGTTAGATTAAATTTATACATGTTAAAACTAATTACTTTTAAAGTTAGGTGACGTCATTGATTACATCATCCACAACATAAAATTGCATAAAATATCATAAACAATAAAATTTTTATTTCAAATAAAAATGCAAAATTAAGGTATCCGACCTCGTACAAAAGACGATTTTCGGTCAAAATTTCGATTTTTACTTTATTACATTATCTTAAAGAATACATCTTTAGCTATCAAATACAAGTTTTTGCTTGTTGATATGTTAATTAGAACTGAAGTTATAAGCATTTTTCTGTAACAGAATAAACCGGAAGTTTCAATATTCTGGACCGGAAGTGAGCGTTTAAATAGACATACTTATTTAGAAACTTTTTTTATCATCAAGATTTTGTAAATTATAAACCATCGTACTAAGTTTAGATATTTTGCAATACATTTTAAGAATCTGGCGGTTAAATTCATAGATGTTAAAACTAATTACTTTTAAAGTTAGGTGACGTCATTGATTACATCATCCACAACATAAACTTGCATAAAATATCATAAAAAATAAAATTTTTATTTCAAATAAAAATGCAAAATTAAATTGATTTTTAATATTTAGAAGCCATAAATAATATTGAAAACATGGAATTTATGCATAATAAAACGGATTATTTTTTAAATAAAATGACAACAAAGTATCGGTTACCATAAATAACTTATCCAGCAATGGGTTTACTATAAGTCGTATTACTCGCCAAAATCCGTGCAATCGTCTACCAAAGTAGCACCATATTTGATAACGTTTACGACTTTAATAATTTTAGAATATGACATCATTTTTATTACTCCAAACATCAGCTTTCTGAGAAAATAATTTTACTAGCTAGACACTGATGAATCACAAAATGATAATAAACAAAAATTTATTTAACAGGAAGGGAAAAAAAATATCTCATTCAAACATTTTTAAATCATTATTTCGGTTCGTTTAAATAAACATTTTATGGTTGTTTCTTGACATTTTATTCCCATTCTTTCAGAATTATCAAAACTGGTAACTTTTCGCCTTTTATTTATCTAACATATTACACTTAAGTAATTATTTTGTATTGTACCTGCCTGTAATATTGATTATTCTTTTCACACTGAAACAAATATAGTCGTTTTGCAGGCTTCGGAAACATTATATTTAACTGCATGCAAGTAAGTATGATAAAACTTAATTATCTCTTTTGAACAGAATTCACAGTTTTTAAAGCTCATAATCAGAAAACTTCATAGCTCGAATACATTATAGTCTTGAATTCTCACATTATTTGCGTTTCAAAACACTTATCAGCAATTCTTTTAATGTCTTTCTTTGTCAATTTGCTTCTACCCTCTCATGTACCTCTACAATAATAATAAACCCTCCTCGTATTCCTTTTTTTATTTGTCTGTTATTCGGTTTCCTTTTCTTGGTATTTGCTTCCCCAAACAAAATGGCGCCACGCGCACAATCGGTGTTTATTTTGCCCTGAAGTAGTTGGCAGTTAAGAACTATCGCAAGGGCTTCTGGAATTGATTTCCTGCTCTGCCTTATTAGGTTTCACAGTTATTGTACTAGCTGTAAAAGTAGTTTTGACTTTAGTATGCGTGTGGAAAAGCGTTCTTTTGAAACTTCTTGAACCTTTTGTTAAGAATTGCTGTGAATGAAACTTCTATTCAAGTTAACTAGCCTTCCATGTTTCGAATTTTGGTTCGTATTGAATGATTAATGATTAGAGAAAAGTTAAATATTGCATTTCAGTTTGAGCCTTTTGAAATAAGGAATATAATTTGAAATAAAGAATTCGTATCGCATAGACGTTTCCATAGTTTTGCCCATTTCTAATAAGAATACGTGCCAATTCCACCTAGAAAATCCTTCTCGATGTCACAACTCCTTTTAGGTAGGCAGCTGCTTTGTGCTTTAGCATAATGAAACAAGCAAAACGGTGTTTTTCACATATATAATATTTCTAACGTTAGAAAGGTCGTTAGTGGAGTCTTTTCAAACGTTTTTAAGCGTTATGTTACTTTGTAGCACCGTAAGACTGCTACAGTCACTTTTATTACTAAACCAGGAAAAGACGAATGAAAATAGAAAATTACAAAATCTTGCCTTCTCTCTCTAAACGTTTCGAGTACGTCATCTACTATCGGAATCGAACCTACCCTGGATAACTTTCAGCATGAATAGTTTAGATTTCAGAAAGTAGTATCTACCAATGCTGCAACTTTTAAGATTAGAATTCATGACTTCTACAATTTACAACCATTAAGTCACTGGTTTCTTAATGTTAAACTTAGCCAGAGCTTTTGACTGTGTCTGGCATAAGAGTGTCTGACAAAATATCCCACTTTAATACACTTTAATTGGACTTTTATCCCCTTAATGAATTTGCATTCAAAAATGCATACTAATTTTTGTTACACGTATAAATAGTTGCAAATTATAATCATTTTGAACATAAATTAAAGTGTATGGAGCATTTTGAAAATGTAGTAATCACGAAAATTTCGTTATGAGAAAAATAAATTTTAAGAATATCTTTACGCTTACCTATAATATTTACTTCTCAGTATATACTAATATATGATTTTATTTAATATAAATTACTTTAACATTATTTTACGTATGCATAAATATTTTTCCTACTCATAAAATCGTAGAATGGTAAGAAATACTTAATATTATTTTAGAAATTTTATCGAACACTTTCATTAAATTCAACTAAATACTTTTTTTAAACTGAGAATCACTTTAAAAACTTCCTCCACCATGTTTCCTCTTCCGTATTTGCATTTTTATTGTGTTTAGCTACTTTACACAGTTTTTTTCCCCCCGATTCTTCTTTTTTTGTATCCAGACGAACACCTCTTTTTGCATTGGTCTATCTATACCAGTGGTCGGCAAAGTGCGGCTCCAGAGCCGCATGTGGCTATTTGGCTCCTTAAGTGCGGCTGTGGTACAAATATCCACGGAAGGCGCAATAATATTTTCATTAAAAAAAAACTTGGTAAGAAAAAAATTGCATCTTATTTTGATAAATTTAAATTCTTCTATAAATCGAGAACATGTATACTTTTTTATTTGAGTAAAAAGATAGATAGGTAATTAAAATTTTATATTGTTGTAAAAATACGTAACAAACATCAAGTTTAATTTTATTAGTTTTCGTAAACGTAAACATAAACCATGTACAAGCTACCGGCATGCGCGCGCATGCTTTTAATAAAGTAGTGAAGGTACACAGAGCAGCATTTGCTGTGTGAACAATTTTGTCTTATCTATCGTGTCTGCTGTTGTCCTGTCTTATTAAAAAGTTGTATTTTTTAATCTAGCTGCACATCTTACAGGTATTTTTATACGATTTTATTACACCTGCTATGTATGTTTGTGGTTCCGGTACAAAATTTGTAATCGATTTTTCGATAACTTCTATTTGTCTAAATGTTGGAAGTTTTCTTCCATTTATTGTCATATTAAAAGTTTTGTTATTCTGATGATGGAAAAAAATATTTTTTTTTCTTTTTAGTGCAGTTACATATATTAATAAAATTGTATTTTTTAAAAAGATTTTTTTATTTTTATTTTCATCAATAACATGGCTAACCCCAAATAACATGGCTACCAAAAATAAAAAGCAAAGAAAAACGGTAGATGAAAACTGCGAATTTAAAGCTGAGCGGACCGAGAATTTTGCGTTTATTCAAACCTTGAATGGACTTCCGACATGTCTTATTTGTAAGGAGAAATTTTCGCATAACAAGAAGTCAAATTTAGAGAGACACTTTACAAGAAAGCACGCGTCAGTTTGCACTAAATATCCTACCGGTGATGCAAGGAAGAAAGCAGTTGAGGAACTTCAGAAGAGTCAAGAGTCGTCAGCTTCTGTGTTTAATAACTGGATGCAATCTTCCAGCAATATTAATATGGCAAGTTTTGTTTGTATCCAATAGATTGTTAAAAGAGGAAAACCGTACACAGACGGCGAATACATAAAAAATTGGTTTATAAATGCATCCGAAGAGCTATTTCGGGATTTTAAGAACAAAGCAGATATTCTGAAAAGAATTAAAGAGTTACCATTGTCTGCCAAAACCATTAAAGATAGACCAATTAAAATGTGTTCGAATATAACCACCCAGCATATCGAAGATTTGAAATTGCTTTCGGCTTTATCAATAGCAGTTGACGAGTCTTGTGACATAAATGATACAGCGCACGTTTCACTTTTGTAAGGTTTATGTTTCATTCAGGCCCTAAAGAAAAACTTTTAGGATTATTTCCACTCAAAGGTCAGACGCGTGGAGAAGATATCGCCAATACTGTAATTGAGTCTGCGTAAAAAAAGGGGTTGTTGCTATTTTGAAAGAAAAAAATTAATCATGAGATACTTGTTTACCATTGTTCATTCACCAAGAAGCGCTTTGTGCGCAAACATTTTCGGAAGAAATTTGTAAAGTTATGGAATTAGTGATTACCATTATCAACTCTATTTTAGCTAAAGCTCTTAATCATCGCCAATTCAAATAATTATTTGAAATGGAGGGTGAGCACGCTGATCTTCTGCTTCATAACAAGGTACGTTGGTTATCAAGAGGAACCGTATTAAAACGTTTCGCGTCCTTTTTTCCGGAAATTAAAGCATTTCTCCTTGAGAAGGGCGTTCACTATCCAGAACTAACAGACGATCAGTGGATCCAAAACTTTTATTTTCATGGTAGACGTTACGTCTCATCTAAATCAGCCTAATCGTAAACTTAATTTTTTCGATGTTAGAAGAAGTAATAACATTCGAAAACAAATTATCCATTTTTGCACAGGATTTCGAAAGGAAAACATTTCCCTTTCCTAGCCTGCTGAAGCATCGCTGAGAAAATAATTCCTCTATGGATAAACACCCTTTTAAAACAATAATTTTAAATATGAAGGAAGCATTTCTCAGCAGTTTCAGGAATTTAAAAACAGCAGAGCAACTTTAGCATTTGTCAAAAATCCTCTTAATGCTACGATAACCGAGTTGAAATTTTCTCCTTTTGAAATTGACATTGGTAGCTTTAAAATACAATTGCTGTATTTAAAACACAAGGAGATATGGCGCTCTAAATTCGAACGTCTTTGTGTTGAATTGGAAATATTGGAGAAGAAAAAATGTGATCTTAGTACGCAACACAATGCTTTGAATGACCTGGAGAAGGAAGACATGATAATTTTCAACGCTTGGAATAGTATTCTTCACTCTTACGATCAGCTGAAAAAGCTCGCATTCGCTGTTCTTTCCCTTTTCAGCTCTACATATATATGCGAACAATCTTTTTCAAGCATGAACATTATCAAGAGTAAACTGAGAAGTCGTCTTATTGATGAGAACTTGGAATCATGCCTAAAATTATAAACAACAACATACAAACCTGACTTACTCAAACTTTCCAAGGAGATGCAAGCACATTGTTCGCATTAATAAATATTTATTAAGTATTAAATTTAGTTTTATTTAGTGTAATAAAAGTTTACTAAACAAGCAGATTTGGCTCCCAATGTTTTTAAAATTGTTGTAATGTTCATATTTGGCTCTTTGGCTAATAAGTTTGCCGACCACTGGTCTATACGATGTGTATCTTGCCTTTGCCCAATAGATATTGAACATGAATTTATATCTTCCTATTCCATACCTAAGGTATTTAAACACTCAAAATTGAAGTTACTAATTGCTGTAACAGCTATTTCGAGTCTGTTTTCGATACAAATGTTTCTCTGGGGCAGATCTTTCAAATGACACTATGTAATCTCTCTTTAGTGTTTTGTGTTTCTCCAGATATGATCTTCCTAAAAGTTCATTACTGGCTAGTCTTTGATACACTGGCAGTATTTTGGATAAAACATCTACTGTTAATTTGGTTTTTATCACTGAATGAGATTTAGTTTTCTTATATTTGGCAATGCTACTTGGGGGAGGGATATGATATGACACCTATTAGGCATTTATAATGTCTGGGTGAGTCATCCATGGAAGAACAGTGAAACAAACTTGCATAAATTGCGGTCTTCGTGTCTTACACATTTATATCTTACTAATAGTAAAATGTATTAGTCGCGGAAATTAAAATAACGATTCTCAAATGATTGCTTACCTTTTTACTGACCTTTTCCCGGAAAAGGTAAACAAGCGTATCCAAATGCTTATAATATATTTAAAAATAATTTTACACACAAGCGGTTTTTTGTAGACGATAGAATTAAAACCGTAGAATATTATCATAGGAAATTTTTATTTCCCAATTTTTGTTTGATTTTTGCTAAAATCATCGTCCACTGTCCCCTTAAGTATTCATCTTATTTCAATTGATATTTGCAGCCACAATTTACTTGGCAATCTAATCGTGCCTGTTCAAGAACTTTTATATTTTTGATACTATTGAAATAGGAAGAGAGCAGAGAAGCAGCATCCTATGGATAACGAGTAGAAGCAGAAGTGCACAGTTATCCAGTACGGAAATTTACCAAGAAAAAGGTTTCTATTGTCGAAATATTGAGTTCAGATTTCGAGTTATCTACGTCATAAACATTATGCAAGTCATATGATATGGATTGGTCTAGAGATGACGCAGTGCCGAAAAAGGCATTATTATTTTTAGAATAGCGAACGGGAATTAAGGGGTTATTGCTAGTTTAAATTATAATTTTGATTTACACACACACACACACACACACATATATATATATATATATATATATATGTTACGGTGAAAGACCGGAATTGGAGAATGTCGACTTTCACCGGAGAATGTTAACATTCACCAAATACGTTGGTAAAAGATTGAATATTGTACTACATTCTTGTATATTCGGACCCTCACCGGTGTATGTCGACAATCACAGATATGCTCTGGTGTAAGTCGAAAAGAGAGGTCATAAAGTGCCATAATAGTTTAAGTTGTTGCAATAAATAAGATTTGAATCACATAATTTAGTAAATTTTTATTACTGTTATTTTATTTTCTTAATTAGAACGTCCTGTATAATTAAGTAAGTTTTTAAGTTCTATTATTTTCCTTTCTCATTTTGAATGTATTGTGTGTTTTAGGTTCTCATGTTCTTAAGTTCTTATGTTCTTATTTCAAGTCTCAAGTGCGTTTATTCACGACTGAATTACGGAGAAGAAAATATAATATTGTTTTATGTTCAACATTCACCATTAGTACATGGTGAATGTGGACATTGACCGGTGTAAGTCATAAATAAGAGTATTTGGAAAATATTTCGGACATACACCAAGAGACTATGTGAATGTTGACATTCACCGGTGAAAGTCGACATTCTCCAGATTTCGGTGTTTCACCATAATATATATATATAATGTAAGAAAAATAAAGAATATGTAAAAGATTACATTAGCAACGTAAATTTCCCTTCTCAATTCTAAAAATGGTAACTTCTGTCTGCACTCTGTCATTTCTAGATTAACCCATGCCATATGGATATAATCCATTTTATATCTTACTTAATTCTGATGATGTAAATTAAACTAAAACTCAAGCAGCCAATAGTAATTTTACAGCAATCTTATGTAATAGATTCTGTAGGTTGAATCCATGATAAACAGCGAGAGTTTTGATGGCGTAGAAATTTTGATCCATAGTGAATAGGAAATTGGAGGCGAAGGCAGATAAAATCTTCATTTCTTATTTCAGCAAATATGTTATGGCCACAATCAAGTTGGCACATTAATAGTGCCTATTCCAAGGGGTTTACATTTTTGATAATTTTGCAGCAAGAAGAAAGCAGCATATAGACAGTAGTCCAGCTAGGCGAAAGAGTTGAAAGCAAGTGTGTTATGTTCAGGGTGAAATCTTAATTCAGACTGAGTTAGTTTTGGTTCTCAATGCATTTTGATTGGATAGTTAATATTGCTGTAAGATTACTATTGGCTGCTTGAGTTTTAGTTTCATTTACATTTTCAGAATTACGCAAGAGTCATATGACATGGATTAATCTAGAAATAACGTAGTGCAGAGAAAGTTTACTATTTTTAGAATTGAGAAGGGAAATTTACATTGCTAATTTAATCTTTTATATATTTATTTTTCTTACATATTTCTATCTATATATATATATATATATATATAATCTGTGTATATCTGAATCTCTGAATGATTGTAAACTTAACATGTGGCTGCATAGCAGGTTGAGCAATGTTTTCATGTAAGGAACTTTTTCATTGCGCAGTGACAAAATCTCTCTCTGCACTGGTAAAATGTAAAATAATTATCTACGAATATAACAAATGAATTTCCCAATTGACTGAGAAGTTTGCCAGGTCAATCGGTAGTTCATGATCGAAAGGTTAGCCAATCACGATTAAGTTACGATTCCTACATATTTCTATATATCTATATATATATAATACGATTAAGTCACAAGGCATAAAACACGATAACATTTCTACGTTTAAAATATATTCCTATTCTGTAGCCAAATTCTCCAGGATAAAAGTAAAAACGAGTTGCCGAACTAGACTATTAACTCGAATTTCATCTAAAAAATCTTGAGATGTTTCATTTTAATACCAGAGAATAAAATCTAAACAACTTGCATCGAATAAAATGGCTAAGAATTGCATGATATCCAAAAGATGGAACATTTGAATCTTATGAGAACAAATGTTTAATAACTCGTACCAATTTCGGGACTACAGAGAAGACATCAATTCGAATAGTTTCTTAAAGGAAAAGAAAAGATTATTAGAATTCTTTTGTATTCGAAAGAGTATATTTTATATCCTGAGCTTAGTGTTCGTCTAGGGTTGACAACTGGGCTTGCCCGCAGGATAAAATTTCATTTTTTGGAAAGCCTGTGAATTTTTCAGTATGCAGATACGGGATTACGTACATATCTCAAATACGTTAAGATCATCATAAATATATTCCAAATTTTCCTAGCAAGTACTTTTTCAGGCTTTATAATCATTAAAACAATTTCAGAAAGTACAGGCTTGATAAAAAAATAGTAGAATAAATTAGTTCGAAACAAGTGAAAATAATTATTTTATTTATTAATAATGTATCACTTTTGTTACTGTTTTGAATGATTTTATATAAAAATGCAAATTTGCTGAGAAAAAAATATAAAGCATGTGATGTGAAGAATTTTAATTTCGAACAAAATGTTTTGTAGTATTAGGTTGTTATAAATATTTGTCCCATAAGTTTAATGTTTTTAAAATCTGTAAACTCAGAATTATAATTAATCAATTATATTTATATTGTATTTTGATTAGTAACCTCCTTACATCTTTCTGACAGCTGAAAGCTTTCTTTTACACTGCTTACTTTTCTGTAACCTGTGAGCTAAAAACTTATCCAAGTGGTTTTGGCAAAAGTTTATATCTGGTAAATGTACATTCTTAGAAGAATTCTGCAAAGTTTTGAACAGAATGCAATCTGAGAATGCAAGGTGCAGACTATATGATGCTTGCATTAGAGCATCCCAGATAGATTGCAACAATGTTTACTGAATATCCTTAGGAACACGCGATCTGGTGCTGCCATAATGAAATAACACGTCATTATTGCTGTCTAAATCTGCCCTCTCCCTGCCGATTGCTCCCTTCGGTATGAATAGTTGGGAAAGTACTGAGTGGACTCAAAACTTAATTTAACCTTTTGATGTCATCAACGAACTCAGCTCGCATTCCTTTTAACGCATTGTAGTGGGCGCGAACGAAACCAGCTTCGCATTACAAATTTACGAGTGACAGATATCGCGCGTATTTGGGAAGAAAGAATTGGTTGATCTCGCAACCGCCGAAAAGTTAATGGTAGTAAGATATTGTTCACAATATCTTTCCTACAAAATAGATATCAGGACTTCCTATAAATGCAAATCAATCTTTGCGACCTTGTGGGTTGGATTCTTCCACGGCCATTATTTTTTTCGAACATTCTTGCTGAATATTTCATCACTAATGAGTTGTTTAAAGAAATATTTATTTTCAATGCATTAAAGTAACGAATCGTAGACAGAAATTTAGTCCACTAAATTTTGATTTCGTAGTTGTTGAAGCAAATAAGCATCGAACTTCTTGACAGCTAGCTCTAAACTTTCTCAAAGGTTTCGAAAACGTAACGATATTAGTATTTACGTCTCACCTGTTTAACGTATCATAAAATGAATATCGCTATTAATCATAGGCTTGATTTTATCCATATATATCATGACAGATAGCTCAGCATAAGGTGCATCAAAATTTCCGGTTCCTAAATCTTTTGAACGGTTGCATCATGAATCCCATACAAATGCAATCTTTTTTTTATACATCTGGCGACTGGTTGGTAGAAAAAAAAGCGTAATATGAAGAAAATGTTCTTTATTTGCTGCTATGTGTAAAATTTCACTTAAAATATTAGTTCGATAATTACAATAAACTTTGATCTCAATAACGACTAAAGTTTAAAAAAGGAAGATAATATTTGCCTGCTTAAAATCCGTAATTGTTTTGCCACTTGGCAGGAAATAACATGAATATGCGTCACAACCTAGTAACATATTCTCTTTCATGCTATGAAAGCAAGGTATTATGTTATTTTAATCTAATTTTCCAGAGCCAATGGAGAAGGAACTACTCCATCTATTATATATATTTTCAAGGAAAGAGGATGTTAAATATCATGTTTCTTTCAAAACAATGCGTATACGAAAACTTATCGTTCGATTCACGCATGCGTACCACTGTCCATTTTAGGGACTTGTTGAGTGGCAATTCTGAGGGTGTTTAAGCTGCTGTATTACACTAAGCTGCTACATCTAAACACTCCCACTATATTTTTTTTCAGTAATTTTCAGTAACTGTCCTTTCTTTCATGACGGTCGTTTTACAAAGTATAAAATTTTTAGTTTTTTAATTTCTTAAAAATAAAAAGAAAGAAAAAAGAAATGCGCTGCTATGCATATGATTGTTAAGCGACACACAAAATGTTATTCTGTACCGAAGTACAGAATGTATAGCGTTAGAAATATCTTTTATTACTTATAAAAATGGTACGAATATATGTGTAAAAATTATTTCTTAAGTATTATTGCAATATTTTATTGTTTAACAAATAATTATATTTATTATCCTTGATATTGGAGTGACAACACTATATTTGTATCGTGTAACCTTTGCTGAGCAACGTGAGAAAATGCTTTGAAATTATGATTCTGAAAGTTTTACCAGTGGTAGATGTATGAAAACTTTATAGAGAAAGAAACTGTAATAGTAGGCTGGAGTGTGAAGCTGTAACGAATAGAACTATATTTAAATTACTTATCTTTGTGAATTGAGAATAAAATTCATGTTTTACTAACAGGCTCATCTGTTATTTCGATATAAACTGCAAAATACATTACAGTCTACAATTACAGGAATTAGATGTATTATAAGATACTCCAAATACAGATATCATTAAAACAAATGATGGAGTAAATGCAATATTCTTGTATATGTTGCTTTAAAATCGCTCAAATAGTTGCGGAATATTATACTGTTTTAATTCAGAAGATGAATTAATATTCTTATGAAACACAGAACCGGAATTCTTTTAAAAATCGCAAAAATTCGAAAACTTCATGCGTGATAAATACCCAAATGATCTAACGTAACGCTCACGAGCAAATGAAGGCTAAATCATGAACATTTAAAACTTCAAAAATATTTAAGATGTTCTTTCTGAATTTTACTCTTCCCATTTTTCACTTTGCTCCAACAGAATAATTCTGATCTTTTCCATGTGATGTTAAATGTCTGATAGTTTTTGTTAACTTCATTTTAACTTTAATTAAATTTGAAAAGAATGATAGACTTTGCCGATGGTTATGGAAAATTGTTTCACAGTGTTAAAATGCAGATTTTTACCTTAGAATCTTTTTCTCATTTTTGTAACAATACACTGCCAAGATCTTCATCCTGTAAGCCGAATGATGAAGTACCACTTCTCTGAATATTGCCGCTCTACGTGGTATAAGTTTTTTGTTTCTCAAAAGTAAAAAAGAACTTTGCTCTGTAAACTGTGATATTTCAAACAAAATGAATAGTTGAGCAAATTAAATCTTTATTTTATTTTCTAATAACATCTTCAACAGATATAAATGTGATCCATGGAATTTATAATATACCCAAGTGATAATTTTTGTAGAATTATTATAACTGAGAAAAGGTGTTTCATATTACGGAACCTGGTGTACAACAATCTTCCGCGCGATTGAAGTTTGTTTTTATCTCGAAACACAATTAATGTTATTTATTTAAATCAAGGAAACTAGAATGTAATCAATTCCTTACCAATAATTTCTCCAGAGAATTTTCCAACTGGTGGATTTTTTAGTGCTTTGCCAAAAAGATAACATGTTTTAGACATTGTCTGAACAGAGTCCCATGTGTGCAATATCCATCTTCAGCTAACACACGACCGAAGTAGCTAAATTGTTGGAGAATAATGAAAATTTATCTCAATAGCCTTTCGTGTAACGAAACAGGAATTAAAATGTGAAAGAAGCATTGACTATACTCAATTTCCATTTTCATATTCTTCAAAATTATATGTAATATTTCAGAGCTTTATCGTTCAATTAATGAGAACAGAAAAGCAATAGGCCACTTCATAAGCTAAATAAGTAATTCGTGTGTTTCCCTTTGAACGGAATCATTAATTTCTCATCATGGGATAACAAAAGCGTTTCCTGGCGCCGAAAATAACGGACATTGTCCCGGACTTTTCTCATTCTGACCTCCTTTTGTCGATCGATAGAGCATCACACACCGACGTTTATTCAACTGCACAAAGAGTTAAAGGACCACTGAATTTGACTTCAGAACACAATAACCAGTTCTCGCTTGCCTCCAGCCAATGAAATATTCTTAATAACAAATAAAATTCGCCGTCGGTTTCTCCGGAAAACTAACTCGCTACGTATCATAAAAATGCAAATAACGTTATGGAAAGAGTTTTCTTTAGTAAGGCCTAATATATCGCTCAAAGTATCTACATACGTTTGCAAAAAAATGTGTAAGTAAATGAGAGTTAAATGAGACTAGTTGGAATCCAGTTTTTAAGTAATGAAGACGAACCGTTTGTCATGAATGAGTAAAGGAAAATGAATAAATTGGAGTTGGCATTGCTATTATGCAATTTTTCATGGATGATCTGAACTAAATGTCATCCAAGATTAACCACCATATATCAGAATTTCAAAACATCTATGAAGAGAGGGGATGCATGAAGGCATTTTTATGTTCTTGCAAATTTCACTGTAGACAGAAACAGTAGTATTCAAACAGTACATCCTTCTTCCTCATTCTTTTTTTCTCCACTTCCATTTTGTAAAATATTCACTCTGTTTTAATAAATTAAATACGTAATATTCCTATGTATTGCGTGCAATACTTTCACAAGTCTTCCTGAAAGAAGCAAATTAATTTTCTATGCCTGTAACAATGGATATTCAACATTTTTTGATCAAGAATTTATGATTGGTTAATCGGTCAATTCATTATGACGAAAGCATTCGAGGGTTAGGTTGTCTTTAGAAGGACACCTTTATAGAAAACTTTCTGTTGTACATTAGCTTGTATTCAAGTTACCCATAAGGAGAAATACAAAATCTACATTCATCCGCCCCTTTTCGTCAGGTACCGGATCTGAGGCGAAATACCAGTTTTCAGCTGTCTTCTCTATCATATCAGCAGTTGATGGTCCTAATAAAATGTAACTAGCAAGAGATAAAAATGTTTATGTTCGCGATTAATCCTTCTTACTTTGAGTAAAACAGCGTTCGTTTTTAAATTCATTGCTGACCTCTCGGAGCAATTAATTACATGCATCCTTTGGAACTTTTCACGCAAGATGTGGAAAATTTGATATCTAACACATGAAAGTTTAATGAACATTTTATTAAAAGAAACTTTTGCTCTGCGGAGATTGTATAAAGCCTTAGATTTTATTTTGCAGAATCTTTCGGATCTAAATGTTGTGATTGTTTTAACACACTTATGTTTCTCATTTTGAGAAATTTTCCTGTTGAAAATACATGCTAGAATCAGTACAGGATATTAAATCTACTACCACCGTTGTCAAAACACTCCATATGTAGATATAATTTTCGCCTTCTATTATATATGCGTATTTACATTTTTTTTCTGTTACCATTTTGCTTCCTGCCGTGATGTTTTAGAACTTCGAATATATTCTCTTTGTTTCATTCTCTACAACGACGGTTTGTATTATTTAGCACAATGACGTTTTTCTCACGCGTTCTCTAAAGGGGAGAAGAATAAGATAGCGTCTCCTTTCAAACAAACATCGTTTTTGTCTAAAGCGTTATGAAGATAGTATCCGTGGTCGAATTAACTGTGACGTGATATTATATTTCCATATGAATCATCGCCGTGTATATCAATTTACAATTATGAGTTATAATACGGGAGGAACTCAACCGAGCTTGCACCTTGCAGACATTCCCGGAACAATAAACAATCAGGTTATATATGTGAGTGTTTGGAACCTGTTGTTGTATCGAAGCCAGTTAGTTACCTGAACTTTGAAAGCCTGAAATCCAAAGCTTGATCAGGAATGGCATGCAACTTGCAACAACTTTTGGATGGCTCCACATTTCTTTTCTTCTCTTGTTTCGCTTTCATCGGTTTTCCACTGCTGAACACGCCAGTCCGCGTAGTCATGCAACGAGTGAGACAATACTCACCAGCCACGGCTCTAAGAAGTAAACTTTGGAAAGAGTGTCGAAATGGCCGTGAACTGACATACCCAAACTATACACTGAATCTCTCTTTCAATGCTAAGGTTGTATACAAACAGTTATTTTTCTAATAATGGTTTCGTGGAATACATTGTTTTAAGTTTGGCAAGTAAAATATGTTTGTAATTGTGCTTAATTCCTCCTTGTTACTGACTTAGATTAGCTTCTGCCTTTCGTACTGCTGTAGCTTTAACGATCGCCATTATTACAGTTATTATTATAATATTATATTAAAAGATTTTTTCCTCTTTTTTTAAGAGCAAATCTCTGTATACATACAGTGACAAACTTTAGTTTTATAACCTAGCTTTATAGGCTAATTATAAAGGTGTACCTTTGCACAGTTTATTGCACACTAATCTGCATGTGCTTAAATTTAGATCCATTAGATAATTGCTTTGACGCAGCAATGTGTTATAGCCTGAATTTTTATTTATTTATCAGTCATCTCGTAAAACTGCCGCGGCAATGGACATTAATGAAACTTGTCATTGTATTCTGCATCATATGTAACAATCGAAAGACTAGAATTGTCTTATTGTTTCATTTTTTAATGCTATCGTAATTTAGACATTTTAAACAATTACTTAAGCATCTTCTAGTGTGCTTGTTATGGCATCTAAAGAAAATAACAGAACACCTATAAATTAAAATCAGTGTTCTCTTTATTACAGCCATGATATCTAGAATTTTTTATGAGAAAATGAAGCACGATTTTTAAGAAGAATTTGCTCGATTTTTAGCCTGAGATAAATCTTTGACAGATCCTCATAATAATCTAACCTTGAACTCTTTTCTTTCTGTTAAAAGCATTCTTTTGAAGAGCACTTTTTATTGATAGCTTTTCAAGTAATCTTGTACGTTTTTCTAGCAGGATTCAGGAATCTATCCTTAGAAGGTAAGTCTTATCTCACAGCCAGACTGAAGTCAATTTCTCTTGTCCAGAATACTTCCGAATAGGATGGTCCACCTTAAGGTTTTTCGAGACAATTTAATCTAAAATAAAATTTTAGTTTTTCCGGACAATGCAATCGGAGAAGAAAAAAACTCTGAGTTTAATAACATTTGCAGGAAAAAGCCTTCCTAAGAATACGGAAGTCTGAAATAAAAATGAGAAGCTTCTTTTAGTTTTCATTTTTGTCTTCTAGAAAATGTCATTGCCTTGGAGAGACACAAATTTCTGATGCCATGACTAGTCCGGCACTTGACGCCCGTTATTTGTTTTCATTATGTCGTAGAATTATTGGTAGTTTAATATCACAAAAAATAAAAAAAGGAAGTGTAACATATCTTGCATACTTTGGTACAGAATAATTATTTGGGTTTCCTTTTTTTCGGGATATTATAAAACTCTAACACTAGTGATACGTTTTACCCTCGAGGGCCATTTTATGTCTTTTTTATGCCAGATTATGGTACTGATGTACGTAGAATAATGTATCGCTTATTTCATCTTACCGAAATTATTTGTCAATGAAAACTTTTTTCTTTTTAGATTTTCAGTAGTTTTACTTTGTTTTCTAAACAACGTTTTGAGTATTATAAGCTACTGACGCATTCATACTCAATTTCTACCCTCATATTGTACAGATCATTAGCCATTTTTATTAGAAGACCTGAAAAATATGAAGTACCCTAGCCGAGAGTCGAACTCCGGATCTGCCGACTGCTAGCTGTACGTGCTTCCAATTACACAACGAAGGCACATGTTAAAGAGAAGGAAAATGCCTTGCAAGGTGAATGCATTATTTTCTTAATTTTTGATTACATATAATAATCAAACGTTATATTTCGGATTTGAAGTATAATTTCGTTTTCAGTTTTTAACTTTTAATTTTAACTATTTTTCGTTTTTACCTTGTAATTTTGCACTTAACATTTTGTTTCAATTCTTGTTAACTATTCTATTATAATTTTTCGTTGTGAGCAAAGCTTTTCACACTCATGCTCATGTATTAAATAATATATCAGAAGCCTGTCCCACACACATATTTTTCATAGTTTAATTTGATAACAAGTCACAGTTTGAAATCTGACTGTCGGATAATTTTGTTAGTTATTGAAAGAACATAGAAAACTGATTGAATGCAATGAAGTAGAAGATGAAATAATTATTTCAAATGAACTCAGAAATGAATGTTTAAGATGTTAAGAAAACTAATGTTACTAAATGGCGTTAAAGACTATATAAAAATAAATTGGGAAAAGATTGTTACTGAATAAAATAATAAAATTTATCAAAATATTATACTTTTTTATTTAATAACCGAATAACTATTGGAATATGAAATGTAAACTTAACGCATTTCTAATGGCTCATTTTTTGTGCCGTATGTCTCTCATGTAATATATCTTAAAGCACTGACTCGAAGACTAATTAAAAGGCGTCGCGAAGCAAAAACTGTTCACTCTCAGAAAATTCTGAACGATTTGATGCATTTTTTTCAATTTCTTAAAAGATATTTATTGGTACAGTTGGTTTTAAACGCCTTAAAGAATGGAAAGAAATTCTTCAGTCCTTTAAAACAAATAGAATGCAATATGCATCACAGGAATACATTATTGTGCAAATTATCTCATTCCAGATTTAGAAAGAGTTTACGTATTTAACTTTGAAAATCAGATTTAGAGAGATTTTTCAGTGTCCGGAGCTATATTTTAAGCCTAATTAAATGAGATTTCTCATTATTATAGATTCTGAGGCAAACCTTTAATCTCATATTACGAAATTATCTTTAATCTCATATTACGAAAAATTCTTCAGTATCAGTATTTTAAGCCGATTTTAAGCAGCAAAATTTTAAGCGTCATTAGCTGACATTTTTCATTATCTGTAGCAAATTTTTAAGAGAAATAACATTTTGAAAAATATTTGAGCTTTGCTGTGATTATTGCATGGAGTATATAGAATATACGTGCGAGATTTGGTACATGCATTATGTAGGAGGTATTTTAGAGCATTTGTGAAAAATGAACAGCAATAAGATAAAATACATCCAGAAATTTTAGCTGTTGAAGTAAGTTGCAACATTGCGGCAAAGCAAAGAATTGCTAAAAAATAAAACACTCTAAACAAGCATTTTTGAGAATGTTTGAAACCAATTCTACATTTTTCAATATTGCTTTTGCTGCTTTTTATTATTTTACCTACATATACTGCAGCTGAAAATCAAGAATTTTCAATAACAGCAGTTTCTTATTGTGCGAGGTATTTTGGATTTCAAAGATCATAATTAGTATTAACTGTATGGTAACCCTAAGAAATCGGAAATATACATGAAATACAAAGTTCTTAAAAATGAGAAAGATCCCAGATCCAGATCCTGAAACATTCTTGGACCTTTCGAATTCTTATTCATAAATTAAATGTAAAAAGTAGGAGGAGAAAAATCTTTTATCAATAAAAAGTTTTAATTAAAGCAAAATCTGAAATATGCTTTTAATGAAAAGCAAATTTAAACGCACACATTTAAAAATACCTGCATATATAGTAAAACGACACAAATGGAATTTATTAAATGAAATGCATTATTAAGTCACTTGAATGGGCTGGTTTATTACCTCAATCTAGTTTGACAAAAATTGAACATTTAAAATTTTCAAATTGTTTTTAAAAGAATTTTCCAGAATCTTTTTAAATCGAAGAAAATATTCATAGGATTATTTCAAGAGTAAATTCAAATAAGCATTAAACATATACCATTAAATTTTTCCCTGAAGTTAAACGTTTGTCATAAGGGCCCCCACAAGGTGATACAAGTCATCAAAATTCATTAAAATTACAATATTGCATTTCCCCCCAATAAAAGCTTTGATTGGATACCAGTAAAGCGAAGCTTTCCAAAATTTTGAATGAAATTATTTAATGATTTTTTAGTTTGATATGCCAATGATTCAGATGACAAAAAATGCACAAAGATTCTAAATTCCATTCTTACCCAAATGCGTTTAATGCCAAGTTTCATTCTAGAACTGTTCATAACGTTTTCTAAAATTATTTTACTTATGCTGAACCCTTAATACTTGGAGAGCATCCCTGTTTTAAACGGAACGTGCCAATGTAAAATTAAAAATTAGACGAAAACAAAAAACGCAATCTTATTGGATAATAAGTAAAGGAAAGAAGGATAATTTATTTATTATTTTGTTCCTGTGTTCTTGTAAAGGAAGGGACTTTTTCTAACCAACCTAAAAATAGATAAAGTTAATCAGAATCTATGCGAAGATAAAGTTGCCTTTTTATTTTTTTGTCTGCTTAGTTCTAAATGGTTAAGTAAAATCGAAAGCAACATGTTTGGTGAATTAATATCTTAGGAACATTTCTCTGGCATTTGCTACTTTTTATAATTTACTTCGACCTTATTTTTCGATTTTACTTTAGTTTAATAAAATTTATTGTATAATCTTTTGATCATTTTAACAAAATTGTTTATCATAATAGCTGAAGAATTCTCTTTGTTCATATACAAATAGATGGGACTTTAGCAGCTGGATAACAATATCCGAATTATTATTATATTAACCACGATCACATTAAGCGGCGTCTATTTACTTTGTCATGAGCCATCCAAAAGTCTAAGATCTTGCACTTTCATTAGCATCAATTTTTTCATTAGCATTTATTTTACGAAGGTTAGTATTCATATTTTGGCTTTGGCAATAGTAAATGTTGCTTGTCGACATCAGACGTTTCCAATCGAAAATTTGATTTTTTTAACCATAACTTCTTCAGAATGTTTTGCCATTTTAGCATGATTTGTGCTGTTTCCTGTAAACTGAAGTAACTGTAAACATCTTGGGCAAAAAATGGTTCGTGAGCATTTTCGTGCGATTATTTTTCATAACTTTCGACGGGGATTATCAAGACAAGAGTGCTTCGATGAACTTACTTCTTCATACAGCTATAAAGCGCAATCCTACAGCACTGTAAAAAAACTGGTATACCGAATTTCATTCGCGGTTGACGTTTGCTACAAGACCAATTCCGTGAAGGTCGTCCAAAATTGGTTGTTGTGCCAGAAAATATCGATGTTGTGCGGGAACTGATAAAGCAAGATCGTCATGTGAAATACCGTGAGCTTGAGGTATCTTTGGGCATTAGTATGACAAGCATCAATAAGGTATTGCATGAAACATTCAAGGTGTATCAAAGGCTGTGTATAACATCTACACAGGTGACGATTAATGGATCTATGCATATGAGCCTGAAACAAAACAGCAGTCGACTGTATGGATCTTCAATGACGAGCCAAATCCAACGAAAGTTATTCGCGAAAAAACAGATCGAAGCAAACGGTAGCCAATTTTTTAGGTATTACCGGTCACGTCGCAACAGTGATGTTGAACAACGCAGGATGGTCAATTCCGAATGGTACACGACCATTTGTTTGCCAGAAGTCATCGCAGAAATACAAAAAAAAATCAAAAGAAGAGGCGAATCATTCTTTACGACAATGCGAGCTCTCACACATCAGCTCAAACAAAAGAATTTTTGACGGGCCGAAACATCGACTTGATATGTCATCCGCCGAACAGCCCCGACTTGGCACACAATGCCTTTTTTTTTTATTCCCGCACGTAAAAAAAAAATTACGAATTCAGCGATTTACGAAACCCGAAGGAGCAGTTGATACATTCAAAATGCATGTTTGGAGTTACTTCAATCGGAGTGGAAAACGTGCTTCGAAAATCAGTTCAAACGCATGCAAAAGTACGTGAATCTTGTTGGAGAATATTTTGAAAAAAACTAAAACCGTTTTCGAACATAAATATTTGTTTCTAAACTATTAGGCCAGAAATATAACTAGCAACCGTAGTAGCACAAGAGGTGCTATTAATCTCAAATCCCACTTTTTTATCTGCATCATTTTCCAAATGTGTTACCATTAGGCAAAGCTTAAGATATGCCTTTCAAATTTAATAAAAGAACTCAGCTATTTAAAAGGAGAGTGTTGCTACTGCCCATGTCTATCTTCCATGTATCAGTTTGATGCTATTTCGCGAAGCGAAGATATTTATTTATTTGTTATCTGTCTGTTAACAAACTAAGCGATTTAAAACCAATAAATTCAATCTTTTATCTGTGTTATTAAGCACTAGTTGAATCCGTGAAATTATACTAGCTGGATTTATTAAACGCATCATATATATATATTATAGTATTAATTTTAGGCGGCTGGCTGCGCCAGTAGCTAGTTATTTGAAAAGTAAAAAAAACAAAAAAATGTGATTAAACTCAAAAATGAGACTAATTAGCCCGTCTGTGCTAATAAAGGTAGTGTAACGCTAATACTGTGTCGAGAATTCTAAAGGTATGTTTTTTAAAGTATTGTGATTTTGCTGTAAGTTTTATGAGAAGGGCAGAGAAAGTGATGTTAATAATAAAGTTAAAAAAGACAAAAAAATATTGTATATGTAGGAATAAGTCCAAGAGCAAATTGATAAACTGCGAACTCATTGAGAGTATATCTTTTAACAAACCTTCTAGTTCTTCCTAAAACCTGAATCCTTTCGACTTAATTTTTTTTTTCTTTATTTTAAGTCCCCACTTTAGCACTATAAAGTCAAAGCTTCAACAGCCAAGCAACTTGTGAAGCTATGCAAAGTATTTGCAGTTCATACTAAAATTCAGAAGTCTTATGAAATTCTAAGGTTTTTTTTTCAGGCAAGATATCATGAAGGTAACTGTACGCATTATTTTTTAATTTAAGAGTGAGAACTTTCTTTTGAAAGGTATCAAAAATAGCATTCATTTTCATACTTAGAATGGAATTATGTGTTCAATTTAAAATGAACTGTATTATCTGAATCCTCACGAATAATTTATTCTTAAACTATTCTGTATTTATAGTGTAGCCCGTCTATTTATTTTATGTTATTATGAAAAACGATGCTATCGGTGCTACTTCTTTAAGTATTTTTAAAGGAAAAGCTCAAACCTATAATGAAGAATTTCTCTTGCGACCCTTCACTAGGACCAGTACACTAGAAATAAATAACCTTATTTTTAAGCGAAACACACTACAGCTGTTTGCTTAAGCTCCTTTCTAATTTTGATCAAAAGTACTCTACACGAAAACGAATTTAAATTTCCTCACCAGTTTTGGCCTACAGTCAAACTTTCGCGAAAATTTTCGTATCAATTTGAAATCGATACGAAATGATGATTGTGATATCTATTACAATCATAATTGTAAATGCCTTTACTAGGATTCAAAACAGGCTGTTAGAAACATAATTCCATTTTTTTCTGTCACAGAATCAATGTATGGGATATGTTAAATCAAACGATTGATCAATCAAGCCAAAATGTGATTAATGAAGTTTACGATAGTAATATATGATCGCAATGCGTGTAAATAGAAACTGTTATACAATGCTGCAAACATTACCATATATGTGCATATAAACATACCATGTATGTGTATATGCACATATTGTACAACCTATTATGTTAACATGATTCCGTTTTCTGTATAAAATATACGAAATATAAAATATACGAAAGCTGTCCAACAGAATTCAAGATATGTTGAAAGGATGCCTAACTGGCTCAAAAGGTCTTGAATCAGGTCATATCAGGTATTTGTCTGTATACAGATGTTTGAGCGGTTAATTTATATGTAAACCAGAAGTGGTTTGATCGACTATGGAAAATAACTGATTGCTTGGATGATTGTTTTAAATTTTTAATTTAGTACCCGTTATGATGAGGGAGGGCTCAATTAGGTGTAAGTTTTACGCAATATGCGTTTCTCATAAATAGACAAAAGATTTCTTTAAAATAATGCAATGCAATATTCTGTGCAAAATAAAGGCACTTTAATTTTCTGTCAACAACAACAATCATGCAATGCAATGTTCTATACAAAATAAAAACACTTTAATTTCCATCAACAAAAACAATTTTGCAGTTACCGGAATATTAAAAAACAGCATATTGTCGCACACACTTTACATCAGCGTTACACAATAATATATCACACTTTAAAAGTAACAAACTGAATACAATGTTAATCCAAACGGGGAGATTGACAGAAGGACAACACGAACTGGGAAGAGTCTGGAGAAGACTAGACTCTGCCGACCAGACCAGGAAGATGGAGATTATTTTACTTCTGCGGCCAGCCTCGACCTTCTACGGACAATTCTGACCACTTGGCCCCAAAGGCCAGTCACTTGTCCTTCATAGAAGGGTGAGGGTGCAAAGGGTGCTGTGCTCTCTGCAGCTGAAGTTCTACTAGCTAAGGATGAAGGTTTCTACAAGAGTTGGAGGCGTGTCGTTCACACCGCACCACCGCCTAGTAACGGGGTAGTCTCCACAACACGTTCTTTGCGGCATAAAACTCTGTAAAGAAGATTAAAAAAGTGTTTAATGAAATATTTTTTATTTACTCTATAATGTAAACAGTTTCAACAGTAAAATTAAGTAACTTTTATTCTTGTTAATGCACACAATCCCGGGTGAAAGGTTAGGTATAGGCTTTATTTTCTTTAACTATTGATCCTGGGTATGCTCTACCAGTTACAAAGTTTAAATAAGGTTGAGAGTTTTTATGAAGAGTTATTTCGAAGCCGGAGGATAAAACGATTTTTAAACATGAAATTTAACCTTTTTACAGTACTTTAAAGCAAAGAATGTCATTCCACTTGAATAAGTTAAATGTAAATACAAGTTCCGTGTCTTGACATGCATAAATTTTACTGAGCTACGACTTCGTGAGATGGATCAGGTATATAAAACTAACAACTAGTGTGTCTTTACTCAACACGATTTACTCAACGTTATTTGTTTAGTCAGTTGCTTTCTCGGGTTTTAGGAGAAACTTAGGCAACATTTTCGTAAATATGTAAGTTTGATAGAATTCTATTTATGTTGGAAAGTAACCATTGTAAGTAAATTTATCTTCCAACCTCGTCACGAATGAAAATGGCTAATTTGGCCTTTTGTTCTAAGGAATGATTAATGAATTTAAGTTTCCTATACTCAGGTCAGTTATACCTTCAGTTTGGAAACGTATTTTTCCTATTGTGTTAACATGATCAGGTATTTTCCTGCCAGGACAGATTTCATTGGTCAGTCCGCCACTGTTTGTGAGTAATAATCAGAAATCCCGCAAAAGGTATATAACCTCTAAGAATTTGAATCATAAGAACAGAATGCGAATACTTCAAAAACTCAAAAGGCAAATTATAATCTTCGAAATGCAAACAGCTGATTGATTTCCTTGCCACAGAATAACCATAAACGCTAATGCATTAAATTAGCCATGAATTAAATATTACACTTTTGAAGACGAACCCAGCAAAATATCAGGCAGACTATGTTTAATCCTCATGATCTCATGACGAATTCATGTACGGTATATTCTACCAAAGTAGAATTAGGGTTTCAAATTGACTAATAAAATATTTATTGAGTGCAACTGCCGTTCAATAAATACTTTGCCGTCACTTACAAGTATGCTGATATACTACATAGCAAAACAATGTTTTACTACGACGGCATCAGTTAATAGAAGTTTAGAATGAGATTGTGCTGCCATCTAGTAACAAAGAAAGGAACCACAATGAGAAACTATCACTGGCACCAAAGGTCGGCAATTAGACGCATAATATCAACGCGTATCTGCAATAAATGCATATGTAAGTTTATAAAGTCGCTTTGGATATAAGTTAGAAACATCTTAGAAATCATTTTCCTGATTCAGTCACTTTTTTTTAGAATTCTGTAATTAGATTCATTCAGTAAGCATTTCCTTAGAGTTTGTTATTTCAAGGTTTTATTGTGGCTGTTTCGAGAACGCATATGCGATTAGAAATATGTAAATAATTTTTTAACTTGCATTTCGAAAAAGAAAACTCTATTATAGAATTTAGTGAAATGGTTAGTTTAAATCACTTAAGAGTGTTTAATACAATAAAATCATTTAACAGTATTTGATACAAAACCTGGCAAAATTCAAAATACAAGAAAGTTTAGGAGACTCTCAGTGAAAATACTTCAGAAATAAAACAGAGTGTTGTCAAATATATTAAAATGATAAAAATGTGTTCGCTCTTTAAACTTGCATCAAAATGTTATTAAACATGCGACACAACATTTGATCCATATGCTATTAAAATAGTAATATGATATGCTAGATACATCCGTGGGGAAGAGGGTAAAAGTGTGGTACCTATGAAATAAAAAAGGTCTTCTATCTCATAATCTGACTCATAAGAATTCTAAATAACGAAAAAATCAATTTTTGGAGAAAAAATCTAATCTGAAAACATTGATCAATTTTATCATCGAAGAATTGCAGAATCCAAGTAATAGTTTCAATGGTAGAATATTGCGGAAAAGAAATAATGTAAACGTGTCACGCCTTTTGAAACTGTAACCTTAAGTTTGTTGATGATGCAGTATAGCGCATCGATTTAAAATGAAATTTCAAATCATCTGCATAAATCTCAACTGAGAATATAACTTCAAATTCTACAAGGACAAAGACCGTAAACACTTTTTTGCCGAATGTGCAACTCTAGGTGCTCTTTAGAATGCACATAGGAGTTGCGCACACCCCAACACTCTTCATTCGGCCCACGAGCAAGAGCTTGATTCATAAAAACTGTAAGCAATTAACTAAAGAACATTTTTCCATAGTTTGATTCTTTTTTAATGTTTGAATTATATCAGATCACAGCTTTTTTATTGTAATAACTATCTGCACCTTTACCTGTACTTGAATGTCAAAATTCTGAACCTACTCTAGGGTTAATTTTTCCAAATATTCAGAAAACCTTCTCAGTTATCAAATTAAAACCCTATCGATCATAATGCAGAAAATGTTTTTCTTTAAAATGCTACAAATTAAAAATGCAGGTTGAATGTATAAAAATTAGTTGCGAAATAGAAATATATCAATGAATCCATACTGAAGACATCACTTCTTTTGAAAGCTAATCCAGCAAGTACAAATATTAAAAAAAATAATTTCCTTTCTTTTATCTTTTTACATTGTACTGGAACAGTAAATGTTCGATCTGTTTTGCCACACAACTTTTTTCGAACTTTTGCCTACCCAAACGGACGCTGACTTTTGTGTCATATATTAGTCATGTGAAAAAAAAAAAATAAGCATTATTTATAGTTTCACGGTAAGACGTTTAAATCTTTTGACATTATTTTCGAAAACTAAAATGTGGGCGGTTACTTCTGAAAGCATTTTTCAGTCCCCTTTCTCTCTCAAAACATGCACTGAAAGAGACCAGTTCAACAGCTAAGGAAATATCTTTTTCAGAATCTATAATTATTCTTACAAGGTGTAAATACTTCAGTCAACGTTAAATCATGCATGAAAAGTACTCAAACTTCACTATTCTCGGAAGCAATCTTCGCTCTGATGAAATTTTAAAATACGTGAAGGTTCTTTATCCCAAGGGATTCCAAACCGGAAATTTCCCCCCTATAAGAGTTTTTTTATAGGAAACACTTTCGTGAGAATAGGAAGAGTGATAGTATTTTAAATAACTCCAATATTTACCTGATATCAAGTGAAAATATTCCAGTATGATTAAATATTGATTTCAGAAGAAAGTTTTGCGCCTAAGGCTTTTAAGGAAATGGCTACAGTATAAGCTGTATTGATTTTAAAACATATGCTTTATATATCTAAATCTCTGCATATCAAATAACGATCATTTCACAATTTTATGGATTGAAAGTATGAAAAACAAAATGTAAAAAATGATTAATGAGTTGAATTATATGGACTTCATTATTTTAAAACAAACGTAGTTTTTTTAACTTCTCCCTCACGAAATCCTACGATCCATCATTTTTTCCCAATTTTAGCTCGCTAGAATCAACTGATTTATTGTAAAAAGTTCGTTTTTTTACTACTTAGCCAAATTAATAATAAAAACAATTATTTTACATCATTTTGTATGCAACGAACCACCAATAATTTTCGGTTTTTTAATTACATAAAAAGGTTTGATCAAAATTTAATAATTTAATATTAACTAGAAAACTACTCCTCGGATACAATACATGAAAAAATCTACTCATACCTGCGCATATGTAAACTAAAAATCCAGTTATTCTTTATCCTGAGTATGTAATATATGGCATCACATTTTATTATTTCTTATAAGGGCGCAAATGATTCTGAAATTTACGAATTATATGCGAATCATAAATCACATGACCAAGACATGAATTGCATCCATTACGAGATATAACCAAAAATAAATCTATGAATTATAAAAAAGGTATATACAATAATTTTTAGTCGTTCAGTTAGATAAATGATGCAATGTTTCAATTCGAAAAATTAAAGTTGTTATAGAACTTTGAATGGCAGCAGGTGATAAAAGAAAGAATGTATATTTTGCATAATGGGAAAGCTGGGCGGATGATAAATGCCTTACTGTATCACAACGTAACGGTAACGGGACGACAGAAAGATTAAGCTATAGACATGTCTGATGTCACAACAATCTTTATATCAGAGTTTCTTAAACTGGGTCGCGACCCCCATGGGGATCGCGGGACCTGCAGTAGGGGGTCGCCAAAAATTTTAGCAGTTTTGGTATTTCTTTAACTTGTTACAATAATTTTACAATTACCAAATATTTTTACATAATGTATCTGAAAATAGATAAAGATAAGTCAATGCAGACAGAAAAAGGAAAAAGAAAAAAAAAAGTTTTTGACGCATTCTTTTTATACTATAAACGTTCAAACGCTCATTTTACTTGCTTTGCACGTGACGCTGTCATTTCGTTTGTTACTTATTTAAAATTTTCACATTGTTCCATGTCTTAAAATTAGAAATTAAAGTTAATGACCTAAAATTGCATTAGTATATTACAGTACAAGTGAAAAGATTGACAGTTTCATTCACGTGTGTGTCGGATTTGCGCAATGCTTATGGGTTTCCACACAATCTTCGCAAATATTATGAGGTCGCGAAAAAATCTGTGATAAAAGGGTTCGGGGCTGAAAAAAAGTTTAAGTTCCCTGCTTAATACCCTTTTTATATTTTTTTGCACTGAAATATCTTACATTAGGAGGAAAAATAAATCGTGTAAATATGTTCTGTCCAAAAATTACAGATTTTTGCAGTTGCAGATATTTACAAAATTTACCACGATCTTTTATTAACATATTGTTAAAGACAGTACGTATGCATCTGCAGCTATTTTTTCTCTGCAATAATACGCAGAAATCAAATTATCTAAATCTATTTAAGTTACATTTTAACTTCTGAATCAATGAATTCTGAACAAACTCAGTTTTTGTTGAAAACTGAAAGAAGTCTACATCTAAAGCAGCTTACTTTGGAATCTACTGTTGAAAGGAAATTAAACTGACGTAGGTTTTAAACAAACTAATCGAGAATCGGTTTATCTTACAGACGGCTACTCATGTCGTAACAAATAAATCGTAATAAAGATATGGTGTTTTTAATATTACACATATCTACTGTTTATTTTCTTTACTTTCTACATGATGATACATTATGTTATACTATAACAACAATAATCAGTCATGCACATTTGCAGATGCCAGTTTTAATAAAAGTTATTGCTAGCCAAACTTCTAGAAGAAAAATTTAATTATCCATCAGTTGGCTGGTTGGTTGGAGTGTTTTGGCACAAAACCTATGGGGGTTATGTTACGCCAAACAAAAGGTTGTATATTTTCAAAACTTAAAATAATAAAGACAAGAACACATGCACCATTCAGTGCGTACTCACGAATGGAAGTTTAAGACCACGTTACATTTAGGTACAAAATAGCAAGCAATAAAATCAAAAACATAAAATTATTTTATGAAAAACTAAGATATGAAAACCATGAAATACAGATAGAAAAACTCTGTAGTCAAAGGATAAATGTTGATGATATGACTATAACTAGAACTAGATACCGATCAGATCTTCTGAAACCTAAATTGAATTCAGGGCATTTATATAACATAGTAAAACTTTGCAGAATTTGAAACGTGAAAAATATTAGAATGTGGTTCTTTAACCAACTAAATCTTTTGCTGAAATCTCACAAGTATTAAAATAAAATTTTTTGAAAGCAATTAAAAGTTAAACAATTAATTAAAATATGTTTAAAATAGTGCTGTATTCAGCAAACACTGGTTCCGTTTCGCCTATCAATAGATATCTGTGTGTTAGCCATGTGTGACCGATTGTTAATCGGATCTAATTATCCATCAGATTATAAATGTTTCTTACTATGAATTTAAAAGTATGACCGATTTTAAAATATACACATACTTCTAGTTAACTTTTATTGTTATTGTTTTCAAATGTTTAATATAATTTATGCAACGCAATAACAATATTTCTGAGAATTTTCTCAGAACGCTTTTATTGTTAATGCAATTAATAAAAAGTTTTTATACTATATATTATTACAAATTACATTTAATTTTTACAAATAATTATTTCCATTCTAACCTAAATAATAGTAACAAGTTTTAAACCTTCTGTAATATTTTAAATATGTTTTACATATTTATTGGTTCAAGCAATGCACTTTTTTATGAGAAGACAATGCATTTGAAGAAATGTGATATAACGCGTATTTGTCCCAAATATTTACAAACAGCAGCAGAGACAAAAACTTCATATTCAGCTGCAGCTAAAAGATAGTTTATCAAGGTCAAAGGTAAACTGTCAGTCGTTTTGAAAGTCATTGATAATTCCCATGCAAAAGCTTTCCAAATCACGTCGTCACAGGTGACAGGAAATGAGAATATAAAAGATGTGACAAATTTAAAAATGCATAACATAAGCTATCATATGACTTGATACCATCCGGCTTAAACTAGTTTTGTTGTTTATAGGATAGCCACAATCCGAAATTCAAACAGGTGGTTGTTTGCACGGCTGCTCGGTCGCATTCTCCATTTAAGCGTTTGAGTAGCGAGTAAGATCTCAGATCTGATGTCACAGGAACAGCGGATATGTATTTTAGGCAATCATTTCAAAAAATTTTTAAGCACGTGAAGTGCATAAACTAAATACTCTTTAATATCTAGTTCTTTAAGACTCGCTTAATTCATAGATATGTTCATAGAATCTTGGGCTCCAACTGCATTTAATTTCGTTGTTATTTTCGAAACTATCCGGTTCTCATATAATCTAGTTTTATAACATTATCCTTCATAAGATTATTTACTTTATTAAATAGTTACACAACGGTAAAAACACTCAAAATCCAGTGGACTCAAATGATTTCTTGCGAAACTTTTCTCAAACATTAGTTTTGCGCTACTGTGTATTGTTTATAAAAAGCCGATAGATTGTAAGATATAGTTTCTACAATTCTTTCATTTTAGATGCAAACGAAACAGCTGCAGAGACCAATAAAACAAACATCAAAAATTTTCTTTTGAAGTAACTGGTAATTGTCTCCAGATGAAAATTGCTCATTTGTTACGGAAAAGCATTTGATTAGCTCCCTTCTGAAGGAAACTGGCTTGTGTTCATTTTATACATAAAAAAATCAATGAGTGAGTCTAGACGTTTGCCAAAACTGAGCAAGGGACGAACTACCGGTGGATAAGGACTAGAACTATAGCCATAGGGCCAAAGCTGGAACAAATAGCCTTTATATGGAGGTAAAAAAGGTTTTCGTAAATCAGAACTGATATATACAAGGGTATCCCATTAAGATCGCCCAAACTCTGCACAGTCAGATTCCTCGCTTGGAATATACAAAAAATGCCCTAAGACAATGCCCTTTGGAAATAAATGCGAAAGAAAAATATGACGTCATATCCAAAGCAAGGAAAAAAAACTTTATTAGAAGCATGAACGGTGCGCGCAAGCATACCTTGATATGCTCGGGGGACATTTCGAACATATTCCTCTGGAAACATGGAAATGTCAAGTGCTTGTTTCTAATAACTTTTTTTTTACCTTCACCGGATATGTCATACTTTTCTTTCGCATTTGCTTCGAAAATTATGGGTTGTGCAGGTATAATTGCTTGAGCATTCTTTATGTATTTTAAACGAGGAATCTGGCTATGCAGAGTTTGGGAGGTTTTCTTGAGGCACCCTCTATATATATATGTTAATACATATAAATTTACTGTTAGGTCTTGACTTACAAGCAAAAGTATCTTAACGATAGTTTATTGAAAAAGTCTTTCTAGATTACTCTAGGAAAATTCACAATTACAGTAACAATAAAAATGATTTTATATTTAGTTATCGATTGTTAAAATGCAAAGAATTTACTTGGCAATAGCTTCTAGATTTGGATTATATCGTTACTGGGTTTTAAAGTGATTTATCTTGTCCTTTCCCGCGACGTTTTACTGAAAATACCCTGTTCATTGAAAATGTTTAATTAAAGCTGGAAATCGGGGTAAATCAATGAAAATCAGTTATCACAGCTTTAGGAGAAATGCATTCATATCGATTTACATAAGGTAAACTAGCCAGAATTCACATTACACATTAAATAAATCTCACATAACTAGCCCGATTAGTCTCCACTAATCGGATCCATCATAATTACTTTATTGTTAAAGAGAATTGAGAGTTATCTGCTATGAAAGTATTATCTTACACGAGGATATTTTAAGCGAATTACTTTTTATAGTTTTATTCTATAGTTTATGAACAAAATCACTCATATAGCCAATCCTTTCTCTTATTTCTAAATGTGAAATGACACTGCAGATGCTCAGTAATCTTATACGTTTTTCAATTCAAATTCCCAGCTTATATGATAAAAATAAATGAATTCTGAAAGAGAAAAAATAAATTTTGATGGAATTGAACCCGAACTATCTAGAGAAAAAATTATTTTGTGATAACACATGTTAGTTTAAAAATAAAGTTAAGACTTTTGAAAGACGTTTATTATCAGTTGCTGAATGGTAGTTTGCAAACCACGTTTTGTAAATATGACCAAAATGAAAACGGAAAAACAAAATATTTATTTTTAAAAGAGTTTCTTTATACTACATGATGTGCATAAGCCAATTCTCTAAAAAATCATTTTTTCTAACTTACCTATGTAACAGTTATACTTTAGTATAGAAGTTTAGATTCGAAGCAAGATTTACCCAGACTGTGCTGATTTTGTACTAAATTGCATAGCATATGCATTTTCTTTCGACTTTGCAAATTAGTTTAAAAACATTTTAATAATTATTTTTTCCTTCTGATCAAATCTACTGAAAAATTCTTACCTGATGCCTCCAATAAATAAGATCAAGGCCACAAACAAGCTTGTGATGGGATCAATCATCCATGCCGATGGGTGATAAAAATATAAGATGTCGCTGACGGCCAGCATCAGCGCTAGCACCGAGCTTAGACTTGTATTTACAGCTGAAATAAAGAACAGAAACTCAATCTGAGAAAGCATCAAGTTATTTTCCCTGCTTACGATATTAAATAAATGCAAATAAAATACTCGAAAAATGTTAAATATATACCATTCAGAGGCGAACCGCAGTTCAGTTTGCTTTTGTGATGGAAATGACGTCATTTAAGCCTGATACTTGTTTGTGTTCATTATCGTACAGGAGGGCGGAACTTAGAACAACATTCAATTTCAATTACTGCTGAAGAAGTTCTGTTTATCTTGAGCTATCTGTATAATATCATCTTATAGTTCACATACGTTCTTCACTTGCCTTCAGTTCGGTTTATTTTGGGCCACCCTTTCTTTAAATATGCTGAATAACTCACCTAGTTACCATACTTTTGAGATTGAACACAGTTAATACATTTATGAGTTTTTTTGGAATTTTATGTATTTTATTTTCTTACATATACTATGAAGTATTCTCAAAATTTCTCTCAATCAAATTGGCCAATTATACAACGCTGTTGAAGGTCATCTGCCCTAAAGTAAAGAATGCCTTTTTATTCAAGGATTTTCTACAAAATGCTAGCAATCTTATGAGGAAATCGTTTGCATAAAGAAAAAGAAAGAAAATCGAGCAAAGCCAAACTAAAGAAAAGTGCGGTAAATCCGTTAAATAATTTTATTTTGCAGAGAAAAACTGATAATCGTGTTCATTCTTAAAAGCATATCAATACCCGATAATTATTTTGCTTACAGTTATAATTACAGTTAGGAGAAAGTAAAAGTAGATTATTAAAAAGTAATCCATATTACAACCCGACCAGCTACAGTTCTAGTGAATCTATTTAAAGAACCGTATAAACTTCTTACTTGTGGATATGGGTTGTCTTAATTATGATTATCAGTGATGGAAATTATATATTTGCATTACAAAACGACTGATTTACCTTAATCGCTTTTTTTTTTGAGGTTGTTAAAAACAAATTCTGAAGTAGAAATTAATTAGATAATGAACACATTAGATAATGAACAAATTAGATAATGAATAACACAAATTATATAATGAACACAAACAAGCAGTACATAAATTTTATTAGTAAGTTTCATTAATAAAATTACGAATCATTTACAAAAATGCATAGCCAAACTTTTAAGCGTATTTCTAAATTTATTACTTTTACTTTTTCACTCGTACAATCCTTGATCTAAATTTGATCATTTAAGATTTACTTAAGTTAAAGAAACCATGCGTACATACATTGAGCTGTCAGCTTCGTAATAAATACGATCTAATGCAATAATGTAAGAAAGAGAAACTGCTTACGTGAACGAAACATTGATTTGTTATATGTTTTCAGTCGCATGAAAAGAAAATATTAAGAAACACATGAACCATTTAAGAATGATGAATCCTTTCAAAAGCGTGTATTATAAACTGTATGGGATAAATTGCATGACATTGCGAAAAGGTAGGATTGAATTGTTGAAATTATAACGAAACACACAATTGCTATCTACCTAAAATTTAGGAACACCTTCATGAACGACTTTTAAGGGAATTAAGTTCGAATAAATGCTACACGTGCGGAAAAAGATGAAACCTCTCACAGAATTAGCTCGTTTTCCCAGATTGGAACTCTGGTTGAACTGTCAATATTTAAAGGTTTTACCTTTAGGTAAACTGCCCATTTTAAAGCAACAGGCTGCTGTAGTCTATTACTTTAGAAAAGCTGTTCAAGGTATTTTTCATCCTTCCCACCTTGTCTAGTAACCGTAGTAACGACCAGTTCCGGAAAGCCGGGTCAAGTACCTATATTTTTTCTACCACTTCATTCTCTTGTTTCATGCAGTGTGTTTCGCTTAGTGAAAAGCACACGAATGAAGGCTACTTGAACTACAGTCTCAAATGCAGTGTAGAAAACAAATTTTGTGTGGCTGTTACGATGTATGCTATGATCGGAAATGGGGAACGGGAAAGGACCTCAAAGTTCTCATTAGAAAGTAGTGAACCATGCTAAAAAAAAGATAAAATTAATAGTTCAAAAATAATTAACTATTCTTAACCATAAACTCAATATTTTTGTTATAATATGAATTAAAAATGCGACTCTGATTTATTTCGCACATAAAATGTTTAGTTTGTTAATAGAATGACACATTTTTGTCTTAGTCTTCAGACGTATTTGACCATCGCGGACGACTTAAGTAGTCTTATAGAATAATATTATATTGTAATTACGAATAACAGTGTTTATCTCCTTCGAAATACTGTTGTTGTTGCTTCTCCTCACATGTCTGACGTATAGTCAGCTTAAGCCTAAGAAATTCATCGTGGCAAGGAGCGTTAGATTACGTCTGCCGTTGGCAAGAGCCTTAAACACCTTTCAGGTGACTGAGCGATTTTGCTCGGTTCCGCCCTTCAATTTTGATGGAAAGCACCCCGGAGGGGAAGGGTCGGAGGGTCGAAACACTGCTCACGTTTAGTCTTGGTTTCCAGAAAAGGGTTCACTGCATATTATGTATTTAAAAAAGATGAAAGGTAAACTCGTTTTGATGTTTTAAAATGATAAAATTATCCGTTTTGAAAGAAGTTCTTAAGTTTATTTATCAACATTATGTTTTTCTATATATATGCCATTGTTGAATCGCTATAAATAAGTACTGCTGTGAACACTTACTGAAATCTTTTGAGAAAATTGAAAAAAAAGGAAAATAAATAAATATCGTGAGATGCACGAAATCTGCTGGATGATGAAGCTTTACCATTAAATATAATTTTTAAATGTGAAGGATTTAAGGAAACTAATTAAGGGGAAATAAAACAGATAATTATTCTAGTTTTTGTCCTTTTCATCCAACAATATTTACATTATCTGCTCATGACAGTGAATTCTGTATACTATTTGATTCCTTCAACAAATAGTGCTAAGTATTTGTTGCATTATTTTCATGCAGCAGAGCAAAAAAAAATACGAGAAAAATAATTTGTTTTTGAGAACATAGAGTACAATACGATGTCTCTCGAATTTGTTTGAAACTTTCCATTTAAAATAAATGTTTTAATTTTGTTAAACTTTAAGATTAGCGTGTATGTCGTGTGTACTATCTATGTGCATAATTACTTTTGCCAAAGTTAACACCTCCCTTAAAACATGTCACTTCATGAAGTGATAATATTATTGGGCTGAAAGTACTTTCTTACCTTCAAGAACGAGGGACGGACTCCTCATTTTTCTACCCAGTATATATTTCACCGTTCCCAAGACAGCATTCGTGAATCCACCCACGCCAGCGAGGATGAACACATACATCAGCTGAAATAATACATAATTTTATTGAAATATTTACAGTTTTGAAAGCAGCTAAAAGTATTTAATATCTCACAGATTATGGTAAAACTTTGGAGTACCGTTTGTTCTTAAAAAATGTCTTCGTGGATATCTTTCCGAAAGAAAATGATTCCTAATTTTGTTACGTGGGAGCAAGAGCACGGTAAGTTCATACCGCCACTTCATTCACACGCCAACAATCAAACTTGGAATACTTACTAAAATCTAGCCATCTCTGTAACTGGTAGAATAGTAAAATTAATAGCCTTTTCATTAGCAGATGGCAGAAAGTTAAACGAAGAAATATTTTCGGTGTACACCTATCTCTCGATTTACAAGTTACTCGCTTTACACGATTTCGGTTTTACACGGTTTAAAAAATTACGGACTTCAAAAACTTGGTAAAAATGTATATTCGGCTGCATATACACAAATACATACTATACTTGAAGTCATTTTGACGCTCAATTCTTTTGCTAATACTGGTGGCGGCAACAAAGATGGGGATTCCCCGCGTTTGTAAAAGGGGAATTCCCGTAGTTTATATATGTATTTCACAACAGTAAAGCTATTTGATTCATGTGAACTAGTGCAGTATCAGTATTTTAGCAGGAAAGCTTACATCATTTTCATCTATAATATTTGAATGTTTACTGGTAAGTTTTAAACATTAATATTTTTTGTGACATTTTTATAATTTACATAAATTATTTAAGGTTTTATAATGCCAAAAGTTTTGAAAACGGTCAAATAAAAAGAAAAATTACTTCTTTAGAAACAAAAATTAAAATATTAGATCGTCTACTTAATACAGAAAGACTAACAGATGTTTCTAAATTTTACTCCATAAAATGAAGCCACAATAAGAACAGTTAGAAAAAAATGAATACTGTATTAGAAAAAGCATAGCAGCTGGAACTTGCAGCAGTAAGAGCACAATTCCATATGCAAGAGACGATGCAATGGTAAATATGGAAAAGGCATAAGTGATATGGATAGAAGACCAAAATCAAAAACAGATTCCAATTGATACTAGGCAATTGTTAATTACGGATTTCACTAGAAAGTCTTGTCGATCTCAGATCTTTCCCAATTCGTCAACCAGTGAAGCAGAATCTTATCAAGAACGCTCAAGTGATGAACGTGGCATCATACCAATCAAGAAGAAAAGACTATAGTTCATGAAAGTGATGCCAATGATTAAACTTATAATAATTTTTTGAATGATCTTATATTTTCCTAACGCAAAATAAATTAAATATATACTTCTATTATCTACATATATTTGTTATTTTATGAACGAAGTATAACTGTATTTATTTTAAGATGTCTTACTTTTATTTTATGTAAATAAATAACTAAATTATGCGCATTTAGTGTGTTTTTCATTTTACACGGTTTTACATAGCAAAATCCAAAATTTCGATTTAAACGGTTTTGTGCGGAACCTATCTTCCGTGTAAATTGAGGGTTAGGGTGTACATATTAAGCAGCGTATATAGAGTATGATGCATTTATACATGTCCTTAGACATTTAATTTAATTTGTATTTACAAAAAGGAGGAACATTGTTTGTAAGTAACTTTGCCAATGCCGTGATAACACTTGACCACTAAGTTCGGCGTTTAATTGAGACAAGCCTTGAAACAGTTTCTGATAGGCTAAGGGTAAGTTTTAGCTCAAAATTTCACTAGTAGATACCGCTATTACCATCGTACCTTATTATAATAAAACATATTCCGCATTCATTCATTTGCAATACCAAACATATTAAATTAGCGGTACTGCAAAACTAAAACATTTATTTATCTGCATTTGCTAGCATTATATGTGCAGTTTGTATCAAAGGATTTGAATTTACGCAGTTTTATAATATTAACTCCATAGCGTCATGTTTCAATTAAAATTTAAACTTAAATGTATCTAATTGTGTTAAAAATTCCACTTGTGCTGAGTATCATCTGTTATAATCATTTAAACCATTTCAAGCAAATAAAGGTATTTTGCCAAACATCTATCCGAAAATAAAGGCGGATGTGTACTGCTTGGACTTAAGTCTGATCTATGAGGTTAGTCGTATCAATGAATTTTCGAATGCAAAGCAGATAGAACACTAACGAAATCTAAAATTAAGAGAGCTAGTTTGGCAACCCTAACGCAATCTTCGCTTCATTTATTTCTTAACATTTGTGTCTAAATATCTAACAGTCTAAATTTCAATCATTTTCTTGTACTTCATGGGAGAAAAAGGAAATTAAAAAACATTCCCAAATTGTTAGAACTTCAAAATCTTTAATGGAATTCTTTCGGATAGAATATTACCTGTTGAGGAACGGTGTGAGCCACTATATCATAAACTGATTTGGAAACAATTCCAGCAGATGCTAAACAGAATAAAACTCCTAGACAAATGCAAGCCCTAGAAAAGAAATAAAAACAAATTTCAATTTAGTATACGAAAAAAGTCAATTACAGTTTCCGGTTTTCACCCGATTATTGATTCGATGCATATTAGAAATTCTGTAAGCCAAGAAGAATTTTGTTTCAGATGAGAACTTAGAGAATAATCTAATTTCGTCAAGATGGACTGCAGTTTCAGAATAATTTTAAGTTTGTTAGCCCTTTTCCCCCTTCAATCAATATCTTAGGATGCACTTTTGAAAAAAGTTAATTGAAACCTCAGAGTGAAACTTTAGTCTGTTGCAGCTTCAAGAACTAATTTCCTAACTTGAATTTATTTGGCCAGTGGGATTCAGCAATAACTCATTACTCAAAGTATGCATGCAGGATTTTCCGAAAATTAGTTACAGACGTTATTTTTTAGGCATTAGGTATTCACTTTAGACATGTATTTCCAATTACGAAACTTCTGATAAGCCCAGGGTCTTATAATAAAAGTTTCAAGACTGTGATAAAAAACAAATTTAAAATCTATATTTATATAGAGTACTCGTAGAGCAATTGGATTGGATTATTCAAATTATGGTAAAGCACTCAGTGTTATTTCGCTAAAAGAGTTGACTTCGTGGAGGATTTCTTAATATAAACTTACTCATATTTACATTATACATAGACAA
Organism: Stegodyphus dumicola; assembly: GCF_044657685.1. Lineage (NCBI taxonomy): Eukaryota > Metazoa > Arthropoda > Arachnida > Araneae > Eresidae > Stegodyphus > Stegodyphus dumicola. The sequence continues at coordinate 46,543,187 of NC_140774.1, forward strand.
AATTAGGAAGTTTCCCATGCAGGTAGCCCATTTCACCGGTATTTGAAACTTAGTCTAACTGCCACTATTCAACAATATTACAGCTCGCCCGCCAGTGAGCGAAAACTTCAGTACTAAAATATTCTTTATATATTGATGGATATCCCTACTTTTAATAAATGATAATTCCTACGTTTAACAGCAAACCTCAGACGCGGATTCATATTTTCAATAAGCCAGCTTGAAATTTAATACTGAAATAAACGTTTAGTCGACAAATTAATTAAAAATAAAATTTTTGTGCATTTTTCTTTATCTGATGAGTTTTTGAATAGCCATTGAAGACATCTTTGCCAATATACAGTTAATTGCTTCCTGTATTAAGGTGTTTCTTACTCTCTGCGTATTTCTTCATGGTAAGATTTTGCAGTTCCATTTAGACGTGTTTCAAGCGATTTGGCCTGGAAGACCTAATCGACTACCGTATCCTCTTAATACTTTTAATACATTTTTATACATCTTTGCCAATATCCAGCGAGATTGAAAACTAGAGGAACTAACTTTTAGGAGGGATAGGGTACATTTAAACAACTCGGAATCACATAGAAAATAAGGGTCGGATATGCAATCCTAACGAGATAGAGGGATGTTAAGGGCTGTCGCAGGAAACCCGTCGACAGCCACTCGCAAAGTTCTTAGCCACTCACAAAATCTTAATCCACCGTGGTCGCAAACTGACATTTAAAGACCATAAAATAAGTCATGAATCTTCTGAAATACAGCGTTAGTCATTTCGAGTTCCCACTGATCGAGCCTTTCCGGGGTGCTTTAGGAAGATGTATAGCTGCTCTCAGTCTTCCTCTTCACGCTTCACGCTTCCTTTTTGCCACGCTTGCAACTGCTTTATAAGAGCAATGGCTCTCACTTCCTACTGGACTGATAGATTACATAATTGGCAGCATCGAACATTTCTGCATGTATTATAATTCTTCTAGGGGCGATCGTACTCTATCGAAGGTAATTTTCTTATATCAAACTGACACATGTGATTTATTCATGTTATACATATGCTAATTTTTATAACACCATAATTGTCTGCTAATTTCTTTTCATGTTATTTTATGCTTTACTATGTGTTGTATGCTGTGAGTCAGTTTCATTAAACTCTACATTAACCTTTTGAGCAACAGTCATTTTTGTGATTTTTCCTTAATTAAATGATAACCAGTGCCCTTTACACTTTCAAATGTATTCGATCAATTTAATCCTCTGTGATGCGCATCAATCAAAAAATACAAAACCGCTGACGGACTATCCTTCAAGATTTCGAAAGAATATCCTTTAATTTAAAAATTTTAATTTGTCAAGACTTCTAAATTTAATTTTTCGCAGAATACAGTTAAAACGTACACCGCAAACACTTCTCCCAGGAAGACCAGAACTACAGTCAAACTTATATTGAATTATAAAGGATCTTTCTATGTAGTTAAAATATACAAGTTCTCTCTGAATTCCAACTATGTGGGAATTAAAGATAAAAATAGAAAACTATCTAAAAATTACAATTTTAAACTAACACTGTATCGTAGAATTTAATGAAAAGATACTTACAAATTCTCTCTGAACTGGGAGTAAGTGGAAGAAGACCCGTAAAATCTCCAGATCACTAAAGTGGCAGCAACGACGTCTAGTAAACAATCCAGCTACATGAAAAGAGAAAAATTACACTACAACAACCAGTTGCATTAAACTTGCATTGGCACAAAGAAGAAATTTTATTTAAGAATTTCTCACTTTTGCCTCTTTACGATGTCGAACACCCCCCAGTATCGTTAAGCAATATGTATACTATATGACCCTCTAAATTTTTAGTTTCAGCGCACGTAAAGATACTTTTCAGTGACAATATTCTTTACCTACCAGTTCGTTTTTCCTTATTACATACCGAATTATGCCTAATACTAGCCCTGACAGTCTGCTGGGGAGCCTTCTGGCACACTGGAATGTCTTCAGCGGAAGAACTGGTTCTTCAGATCACCTGTTGGAGTTTTACTGTAATGTGTTATTGTTTAAACCAAATTAACACACGATATAGTTAAAACAAATAAAACGAACGTCCGTAAAATAGCATCGGTATTCGTTAGTGTTTGAAATTAAATTAGCAAAACTAAATCAAGAATTCACCAAAAATTATACAAAATGCTTAGAAGGAACTTTAAAATGCATTAGAATTCTATACATGCGAACTAACTGCAGCAAAATGAATAACTCGCTTATTGTTTGCTGAAATCCAAATGATTTGCAAACATGAGAGGATACTTTATGTGCTTCTTTACCGTATATTATTTTAGCAAAACTATTTAGTTAAATGAAACCTTTTATTTCTGCCCAACAAAATATAGCATTTTGGGACAAAATTCATATTAATCATATTAATCTAAATTAATTCAAAAGTATTTTAGAAATCATGAATTATCTTTTTATAAAATTTAGACCAATGAAAATTAAAATGTATTAATAATGATAAGCAGATAAAAAATACATTAATAATGACAGACTTAAATTTACTTGCCTGGAAATAAAATCAACTGATATCAGAAGTATTCCAAATATTTGAGAATTTCGATAACTTGAGTTAAATTGTACACGTTTTATTCCTGATAAATACTGAATAGTAAGCAACATATAGATAGAAAAATTCTTTATATTTCACATTCTGAACCCTTAAAAGTCCAAAATTTCATAGCAAAGCGGAGCAAGTCTTCGAGGAGTAATAAGAGATATGTTCACTCTTAGTTGTCATGGACTCGTATTGTGTTAATAAAAGCGTTTATAAGACGTAGGAACAGTTAACAGTTAATTGCTTCCTGTATTAAGGTGTTTCTTACTCTCTGTGTATTTCTTCATGGTAAGGTTTTGCAGTTCCACTTAGACGCGTTTCAAGCGATTTGGACTGGAAGATCTAATCGACTACTGTATCCTCTGAATACTTTTAATTTCGTGACATTCACCATCACACTAATTCTATGTAGAGGTGGATCATCCATTATCTGAAGTAGAAAGGCATCTTAAACAGCCTTTTTTAAATTCCTACTATGAGCTCATCCTCTCCCTGCATCTTGTTCGAATTTTCAATCGTTAATAAAATACTTTTTATTCATCCACTCAAATTCAAATACATTTTTTAAACTTGTAGTGAATGACCTTGATGTTAATACAGTTTACAAAACATATTTTTTTGTACTTTTAAAACTTTTCTTTGTTGATTTAAGTAGGAATTGACTTTAATTTTTTTATATATTACTTGTCAAATCTTAAATATCTCATTCCTGTAGCCACCAGTAATTAAAACAGGAATCTCCAAATTCCATGAAGAGAACATTTCGTTATGATGCTAAATGTTACCTACAACCACGTAGGATCAATTTCTTTGATAATAGATTTGGCTTTCACCAAATAAGAACATTTCCAGAGTTTAAATGCCTCATCTGAGTTTAACCATTAATAAAGAGTACCCAAGACCCATCATCTTAGATCCCATCCTAAATAGAACTGAAGAGCTGAACATAACGTAATAGAACAGATATCTTGAAGCTGAAGAGCTCAACAGAACACAGATACTCGTATTATCTTTTTTAAAAAACCTGCTTTCATAACCTTTACAGATTCTTTACCTCAGAACTCAGCTTTCAGGAGCAGAGAAAAGTATCAAAGAAAGCTGATTGTCAACGCTACAGTGCTATAAGAAATTAAGGCTAAATAATGGCCTTCTTTATTTGTTACATTGTTGACTTTCAGAGAATGCCTCCAGTGTCGCAAAATTATTTTCATAGAATAGTGACAACTTCCAGATCAATATTTAGCTATTTCTGCTAGTAACTGCCCTATTTCTAAATTTCAGTCTGGCTTTAGCTTTAAGTAATCAATTAGTATTATTCAAAAGACAATGAAAGTTTAGCTAAAACATTCCATCTACTCTTATGGCAAAGAATTTAGAAAGATTACTTTCCTTAGAGTTTGATAATGTAGACTTGATCTGTATGTTTTGGCAAAAACTACAGCAATTTTGATTGAGTATTTAATTACCTAATTTATTTCTCTCTTCACAATAAGATATGTTTACATTCAGATTATAATTTTTGAGAAAGACTTGATTTTGGTTTTGCCAATTTAATTATTAAGACTAGTGTTTAACTCGATCCGAGTAATTGTTATAAACATTTTTAAAATTAAAATTAGAACAATTTGTTTGAAGCCTCTTTAGCTTATTAAAATCCAATATTCTGTGCGATAAATTTTATAAAATTTATAATTTTGACGCGAAATATTTTACGATGAATTACATTATAAAATTAAATTAAAATAAATTCATACTGTCAAATCACTGAATCAAAAACTTACCGCAAATGCATACCCAGCTGAACTATCTGTAATGGCCGCACACACTAAAAAGAAAAGTTTTTTGAATTATTAGAAATTGTTTCCAACACAGAAATTTTTAAACTCCAAAGATCTGAGGCAATACGCCATTGATACACAGGATAAAATTAACTTTATAAATTTATTAATTTTATAAATAATTTTATTTTTAAAAACGAAAAATTAATTGCTAAAGTTAAGATCAGGACAAAAAAAAAAATAAATAAATAAATAAATTCAGCTAAAATTTTCTTTTATTACTTTTATTCTTATAATTAAAGTAAAATAGCTGAAATTAATTACATTAAACTATTACTCTCATAATGAAAATCTACAAAATATTCTTTATCCAAAAGTGAACTGTAAAGTTGATAAAGCAGTAGCTATTACATTCCTGTTTGGCCCATGAAACAAAATTCATTGCATTTATCTTCATAAATCTGCAGTAATTCCGCACTCAGAAGGAATCAGTAATCAATATGAGCAAGGTGCTATACTTTTAAATAAAAATAATTCCCTAAATAACCTAAGATGACATAAAAAGGTAAATTTGTAAAAGGTATAATAGTAAAATATCATGTTAAAATTTGTTATAAATAGGTAGTAATTCTTTGATATATTGATATCTATTGAAGTAATAAACGTCTTACAGCATTTCTAACCACAGATTTCTAAATATGCATTGTAAGTAAAAATAAACATCCGGAAGTTTGAAGAATTAAGAATGTAACTAGCTTTTCTAAATACTGTGCTAACATAAAATTTTGCAATTTTACAAAAGTGATAACAGAGTTGTTGAAGGCTAAACTGTATATTAGTTAGCTAGCTAATTATGACAAGACGTGTGGCGTCTATATAATAGAAAGAGGGCCCTTTTTTGAAGATTTTAAATGAAACTGCTTTATTTCTCCGTTTGTCATAAGCAAAAATAGCGAAAGCCGCATAAAGAAACTCCTTCGGTTCCGAGAGGAGAATCTGAGAACTGCTGCAAAAAGATATCTAGGATTTACGCAGTCAACCGCTAGTGGAGTTTGCTGTTAATGGCTTCGTAGATAACATTTCATTGGAGTACATTACTGTTCTATGTGAAATGTCGATACATTATTGATAAAAATTCGGAGCGTACGTGTGAATAGTTATTTCTCACTTACAAATGGTCATATGCAGTGTTAACTCAGTATTGCGCTACATCTCCAAGAACCTTCCGCCAAAGGACTGAATTATAATAAATTCTGATACCATGGAATACTGAATGTTAATCATTATCAGTTTATATAGCACAGATTGTTGATGGACATTTTTTTATTTCATGTTATATGTCTACATCTTGAAATATATGATGTTTCCTGAACTATCTAAGAACTTGAATAAAAGAGAGGAAGGTTTTGTTTCAAATAACATTCTTAATTTGTGTTGCCAACCATTTTTTGGAAACATTTTCATCAGTTACCATTTAGGAATTTTAAGATAGCTCTACTTTAATTATAAAAGTTACATGAAATTGACTTACCAAAAGCTGCTGTGCCAAGGAACAGATCAAAAATAACTGTCACGATGCAAGTCAACATGGCATACATTCGCCGGCGCTCATCATCATCTGCCATCTGCATGGACATCTCTTTTATAGTAAGGGACATGCCCTCTGAAAGATCAATAGATTCCTCTGAAATGGCTTTCGACGAACTTTTCTCTGGTGCCATTTTTTGGCACAGAAAATTTTATTAAATATAGCACTTTTATCGCACAAACCGAGAGAGACGTGTATCACAAGGTACATCACGCTCGCCCATCATTCGAACTGCAGAAAAGAGAAGGCTCCAGAGCTCGAGCTTAGGAGAACGCGTGATGTTTACTCAGCTGGATAACGTTTAAGACAGCAACAGGTTGCAGTAAAATGGAAAATCATTATTGAGAAAGGTCACTTTCGAGAAAGTTTCACGTGATTCTACACAGAGATACGTATCTATGAGGAAAACGTGAATGAATCACCGCCATAAGCTTCTGTGTTACTGCTATCACATAAAATGCTTAATTCCTCTTTCTGCGAATAACTGCTTCTGCGCAAACAGGTCAGGGCAGAACAAACATAAATTAATGAGTATATTATATGGACCATCACATATGATAAAACTCCAATAATTCAATATACAAAAATTCTGAGTTGCAGTTGCACGGATAGCTTTTCTTTGGAAACGAAAAATAATAATATTAAGTTTGCTTAGATTTATTTGTGTTCTCATTTTTTAAAATAATGCAATATAGTACATATATTAAGATTAAATATAAACTTTTAGATCACAGTGCTCAAAATGGCTTATTCATTGAACATTGAATGTTCAGCTATGTATTCATTGAATATTGAATGTTCAGCTATGTATTCATTGAATATTGAATGTTCAGCTATGTATTCATTGAATATTGAATGTTCATCCTTGTATTCATTGAATATTGAATGTTCAGCTATGTATTCATTGAATATTGAATGTTCATCCTTGTATTCATTGAATATTGAATGTTCAGCTATGCATTCATTGAATATTGAATGTTCAGCTATGCATTCATTGAATATTGAATGTTCAGCTATGCATTCATTGAATATTGAATGTTCAGCTATGCATTCATTGAATATTGAATGTTCAGCTATGCATTCATTGAATATTGAATGTTCAGCTATGCATTCATTGAATATTGAATGTTCAGCTATGCATTCATTGAATATTGAATGTTCAGCTATGCATTCATTGAATATTGAATGTTCAGCTATGCATTCATTGAATATTGAATGTTCAGCTATGCATTCATTGAATATTGAATGTTCAGCTATGCATTCATTGAATATTGAATGTTCAGCTATGCATTCATTGAATATTGAATGTTCAGCTATGCATTCATTGAATATTGAATGTTCAGCTATGCATTCATTGAATATTGAATGTTCAGCTATGCATTCATTGAATATTGAATGTTCAGCTATGCATTCATTGAATATTGAATGTTCATCCTTGTATTCATTGAATATTGAATGTTCAGCTATGCATTCATTGAATATTGAATGTTCAACGAATATACAGCTTGCAAAACTTCAAATGAAGAGCACGTGCTCAATTATGACCTCAATTAAAGCAATATGTGATAAGAAGTATAATTTATAATTGTACTTCTTATCACATATTGCTTTAATTGAGATCCTCTTTAACTGGGCGTATTGTTTCGTCCAAAGTGTGGGTTGAGATAAGAGTATTGCTGCTAATCGTAGCTTCGAAAGTTTTCGAACGTGCGATTCAGTTAGTAGTTGTTCTGCCGTTGATGTACCTTGCACAAAAGTGTTAGGATTTAAAATAAAACTTGAAATAAAAATTGACTGCAGACGTTAAAAAACATTTTTTATTTGTTACAGGAATGGTATGAATGTTCAAGATAATTATTCATTACGTATGCATTACACATCTCATGTACCGATATATACATTGCATAATTTAGATGTATTGTGAATAATACTCGCGAAGGGGACAGATATGCAAATATGAGTTTTCCTAACGGCTAGGAAATGCATACTTATATCACACCAAGCGTTATTAATTTTTGTCTTTCGCACATACAGCAGAAATCAAATTTGCAATTGTTGACTACTATTGCAGCTAAAAAAGTGTCAACGTTTTCAAAAAAACCCCACAACAGTCAAGCTTAGACATATAATTATGTTGCGAATGTTAGACAAAACTTATCATTTAACAACTGTGTACTGAAAAGACATTTCCTGTTATTAAAATGTCAGAGATTATTGAACCTTCACATTTTCACAAATACAACTTTATCAAATACTTTCACTACATGAAAATGCTTTCACCTTCTTTTTATCTAGAATTTGCTACAAAATTGCTTCCGATGTATTCGATAGTTTTAGAATGATAACAAAATGAATTTTTTGTAAGAAATAGATAACAGCCACTATCTTGTGAAGAAAAAAAATATGAGATAAAAATTTGAGTACCCTCTTCTAAAAATTCTGGAAGCATCGTGTTTTTCAGTGCAAAAAGATAAGAATGAATAAAATTTAAAAACAAAATTGAGTACTTTAAGATAACATGTAGCATCTTTCTTGTAATAAAAAAAAGCATACAATCTTCTTAAGAATTAAAGAAAGCCGGGTTTTGAAACAGGTATTAATACTATACCGTTAATTTACGAAATTTCTACTTGAAATAGGTATTTTTTTATTCTCGAAATAGAATTAAATAACAACTTACGAAATACTAACTAACATTTTATTCTTCATTACATTGGTTTGGACCCAAAAGTGGTAAAACCAGTATTACACAAAATAAAACACTAATATACCAAAATAATAATTATCAAACTTACAAAATTTTTATTTGAAGTAGAATGATATTTTAATGTAAAATAGAATCAAATTAATTTCAACTTTTTAAAAAGTTTTAAAAAAAGACTGAAAGACAGCTTTTTTTTAAACTTTTTTTTTTCCAAATCATGTTGAAGGGGGTAAATTTCAGAGAAGAAAAAAAAAAGAAAAGAAATCACATTACATCGCTTCGAGCAAAGCATTTTCTCTACTTTACTCCTAAAATATTAATAAATTATTTAGTAATTCTGCAGTTACTTTAGTGCTTAATTTATGTTTGAAATAATTTTAGGATTTTTGAGCTAAAATTTTTTAAATAATTTATGAGGTTTATTGAAATAATTAACCAAAGAGATATACGTATTTATGCTCAGAAACATTTTACTATAATACTAATTACTTGATGACAAACACATGTTTTCTCATTAGAAGTGTCATGTTGCGCATATCTTTACTAAAGAAAATTGTATGGCGCATAATAACGTATGATAGACAAAATCCAAAACGTGGACGATGAAAGATGCCGAATAAAATGAAAATAAGCATCAACTTTCTTTATCTAAACTACCTTAAATTCTAAATTCGTAACAAAGGAGAAAAATTCCTATATCAAAAAATATTGATAACAAAATAAAAGCTAGAAACAAATTTTTGGCTCTTCTGTAGTATATCAAATTAAGAAAATTTAACAGTCTTCACTCAATTCGTTAATTCTCCTTAATTTTAAACTAAAAGTTTTTATATTTTAATTCGCATTAAAACACTGAAAAATGTCTCAGAAAATCTTCCCTATATTTCAAATTAAATTACCGTGAATTTTTCTGATTGTTCCATTTAAACCATACACACTAATAAATTTTCATTTTCTAATTTTCAAATTTTTTAAATTTTTAACACAGGAGGGGAGTTTTTTAATGCACAAAGTAACTTAAGTATTTTTTTAATTCAGAGCAGCGTTTAAAGAGATAAAGGGATTTTATTATTTTATTGTTTTGATGTAGGCACGTACGTATTTATTTACTAGCGAACAACGATTTTTATCTTACGTACGTATAAGCAAACAATATCTGTCATCAAGCATTGGCATAAACCGAACAAAGAGTTGAAAAATAAAAGATATCCATAGACCTTATGAAATCATTCCAAATACACTGAGCATAACGAGAGAATATTCTAGAAAGCTATGAAGCTTTAAAATCTTTCAGACTTTTCACTTAGCTAATACATTTCATTAGACAATGGATGTCTATGTGTTAAACTCACGCATAAGATATACAACAGAAAACTTTTATGAGCTTTAATGAGAAAAAGTGATACTCACTAATGATATGCAACAACTGCATCTTTGTCCTTTAATTTTCAAAGTGTTAATTAAATTATTAATTCTTAACTTCTAAAATAATAGCTTTGCTACGTATGAACTAATTAAAAAGAGACTTTACTTTCGCATAGAAAAACGTTCTTTCTAAAAATAAAACTCAAGATAGAGTTTTAAATTTTTGATCTCATATTACGTTGTAAAAAAGGTACGCGATACGCCTGTCCGTTTGAACTAGAACGTCGAGCTCTTTTCAAGAAACCTGTTGATAAAATTACACAGTGCAGTATAACAATAGCTACATAACGTGAAATCACATGAAGAATTCTTGGAAAAACACTTATTGCATCGGAAATCAACAACAAGTATCAAATTGATATGATCAAACAATGTTAATCGAGACATTTCTTTAGTAAAACAAAGTACTTAGAGCATCTTTTATCTTTGTTCTTGAAAAACAAAAGGCTTTAGAAAAAGCATTCATTAAAAAAAAGAGCGTGCTTAATATTATCTAATAGAAGTCTGAAGATGGTTGCGGAATATTGCACAATTCAATTGATAACATTTTATTCATTGCAAAATTAGCGAGAAGTAGAAACTTATGCAAATAAAAGTACAATAACTCAAAAGTATTGGTGATCAGGAAACCATCAAATATTTAATAGTAAATTGCTGTGTTAATTGATGTACTAATCTATGTTAAATAAAATTAATAACCAAGATATTTTAAAATATTTTGTCTAGAAAATTAAGGTAAAAAAAAGTAATGAAATATTGCGTTACAAATATTATCACGAGATAGTTCTTATAAAACACTTCGAAGAAAGATTTTAAACTCGCAAAATTAAAATTTAAGGAGAACATAAATTCGTGAACATGAATTGAAATAATTTTGAGATTTTGTGTGAGCATACCTATACATTTTCAATGGAATCGTGAAAATTCTGTGAGATAAAATGAGAACTATTGAATATAATAATATCTATTGTGAAATAATATACTTTCGAAATGCCATGAAACAGATTTGATTGAATACAAATTCTAAAAACGACGTCCAAAGATTTTCGCTGAGCGCAAAGAAAAATACTGTTAGAAATACACTCTTTTGCAAAAAAATCGAAGCACCATGAAGGAAGTGGTTGTTTTTGATGATATTAAAAATATGTATAGCTCATACACAGATAATAAAATGATTAAAAAATCAAGGTCATAGTACCTGTTCACCACTCACAATCATCCATTGAATGTTCAAATTAGTAGTTGGTCGAACCGCCCCTGGCGGCAACATTCATCCCTGAACTTTATACGATGCAAGTCTGATGACAGCCACAATGATCGGCTGCGACACCACTCCAGACGACTCCGCCGACGTTGCGTTTTAAAGGCCTCTGTGAGCGTAACCCCGCCGCAGACAAGCGCCATGAGATATGGACGGTACCACGGGAGGTATAAACGTGGCTGTAGTGCATTGAATAATCGACAATGGTACCATCGGGGCAGTTAGGGCCTGGCAAAAAATCATCCTATATTGCCTCGCATTGTCATCCTTCGCCTTCTAGAGCCTTCATTTCGTCGGCAATTTCGTTGTAGCAACGATTGCTGCCAACTTCTTTGCACAAGAGTGTCTGTACGCTGCAAGTGACGGCCTATTGCTCGGTTTGACCACCCAGCTCCACGCAAAGCTACAATGCGACCACGTTCGAAGTCGTTTAGTTGTCTGTAAGGTCTTCGATAGCGTCGTAATGGCATCTTTAGTTGCTCCTTTACGGAATTACAATGGCAGCAACAAAAAAAGATAAATTTTCTGCCTCTTACTGGTTTTATACTTGGCGAATTCGCACTAGAAATGCGCGCTATGATCGCGCATCCTGTTCATTTGCCTTGAAACTTTGATCATTTGCATGTGCAATCAAGGTGTTTTTGTATACCAAATTTCGTCACGATCGCCAAAGTCCTTGGTGCTTCGGTGTTTTTGCAAAAGAGTGTATTATTTGCAATCCTAAGACCAGTGCAGTCGAATTAACTTACCAGTACAGTCGAAGAAACTGAAATAATGTTCAACAAGGTCAAGAGATGTCGAAACTAAGCAATACGTGAAGAAAATAAAGCTTTTATGATACAATAGCAATATGAAAGTCATTTCTCAATGAAAGGAATCCAAGACAATGATTTCAACTCACTACGACCTGCCTTATAAAAGACTAAAATGTTTTGACTTCAGTTCCAGGTAAACAAATTCAGTATTTCGGAGAATGGACAAAAGCAAATGGCATTGCTAAACCTAGTACTGAAGTAGCAGAATATGCTGGATATAGCCAGATGGTCAGGGGCTGTATCAGTGCCTTCAGCGTTCAAAATCCGCATTTTATTGATGGCAGAATCGATAAATTTATGTATTTGATTTTGATTTATGTGATTAAGGAAAAGCCTCGAGGTCTATTTGCATAAGGAAAGGGACTTCGTGGAGAACTTTCTTATGGAAACTGGTTCGTATACACTTTACACATGGGGAAAACCATAAAAATGCTTATGCAGCCAGCCCGTTCCCGATATTGGAACTCGGACCGAACTACCAGTGTCAGCGGTTTTACTTCTAGCCCCCTCTCCACGCTGGTGGACCCTTTTATGTGTTTGAATGTTGCAAGACAAAAACTTGAAATATAACATACAAAAATATGGACATATAGTTGCGTTAAAACTTTATCGCGACTATAATTCCAAGTATAATACTCATACCTATAAACTGTAGAATTGATGTAACTGTCCACTTTTAATTACTGAACTTATTTCTGATAATTTTCAGAATAAAAATAAGATAAGACAAAATTTATAAATTCGTAATTTCCAGCAGAAACGAGCTTAGAAAAAAACTCAAAGAATGGGAAAAAAATACGGACTCTTGTGAAATCTAAGCCTAGAAGGCTCAGTAAAGTCATAAAAGTAAACAAGCCCTTTCGCGGAAATTTAAGCTCGGAACGAACTACTAGAGTTCCGCGGCTTTACTGCTTGCTACTGGTTGTTTTGTAGCTGCAATAGAAAAACACATGTGTATTTGCAACTATTTAATAACATCTATTAAAATAATTAATAAATTATTTTATTAAGAAAAGTTTCTTTGGATTTTTATTTTGTAGTATGTTAAAACTTTCGATTTATAGTATTTGTCGCTCACCCGTGCCACAAGCAACCAAACAAAAAGTATGTGTTCAGCTATCAAGAAGGTTTCTATGGAGGTCTGTTGCTAGTTGCGATCACCAACGTAGCACGTAATGTATAACGAAATTCAAAAAGCATACTAATAAACACACCATTAAAGTGATTTTTTGAACTTTTTTTGTACATTGCACAAAAAAAAATCAATACTTTTCCTTTTACTTCATTTTCATTCATTATAAATCACCTATTTTACAAATGAAGGTCAGACACAGGGAAGTGAAAAATAAAAGGAAAACTGATAAAAGCAAGCATAACGCTTTTTATTCTTTCGGAAAATAAAATTTGTGCAAAAAATCATAAGGCATAATATAAAAAAAAACTATACTTCAAAGTCGCCCAGTTTTTGAACGCAAGAATAAAGATAAGTTACGTAACTCAAAAAATAAGGACTTTGAAAACATTTAAAAGCTGAATTTATTGTTCTCTGTTCAATTTCAGATATTATATAAATAAAAAATATTTTCATCGTTTTATGTTAATTAAAAGAAAAAAGGCTAAGTTTTACCAAACTAAAATAATTTCATCATTTAGTTTTATTTAAAGCACTATTCCATATGATGTTTTAAGGAAACAAAATATATAATTTTACTTTTTGAATTACGTCATACACTATGTGCTACGTTGGTGATCGGTAACTAGCAACAGACTTCATTTCAGTTAGTCACCGACAAAGTCTGGGTCGAACAGACTTTGTTTTGACTTTCTGAACATATATTTTGTTCAACAGACTTCTTGACTGCACCGGTGAGCGACAAATATTATAAATTAAAAGTTTTAATATATGAAAAAATAAAGATGCAAAGAAATTTGTTTTAATAGTATAATTTACTAATTATTTTAATGGATGCTGTCAAATAGATGTGGTTTCCTATTCCAACTCTAGACAAACCATTGCCGAGCGGTAAAGTCACTGAACACTGGTAGTTCGATCCAGGCTCGAATTACGGCGAAAAGGCTGGCTGCATATCGCTTTTGGTGGTTTTCCCGTGTGTCACGTGTCCACGAGCAAGTTTTCTTTAGAATGTTAACCACGGAGACGTCCTTTAGGGAGATAGCTCTCGTGTGTTTTACCATAATCAAATAAAAAACATAAGCTACTTCGGGTGTCGCAATAACTTATAGCTTAGATACCTACTTCTTAATAATTTGAATCTATCTTATTTTAATTATATCCGCGATTAATGCAATTTATTACATGTCTAATTCTTATTATTTATAATATATCTGATAAATAAGTTTTGTAACATTTAAACCTTTATTGTAATGTATTTTGCATAAATAAATCATGTTTCTGATGCGCATTCCGGTAGATTAACATACTTTGTAACATACAAAATAATCATTTGCGCAACTCCTAACAATGGATTCTTTTATTTATTTGTGTACACTAATTTCTGAACTTAAAAATTAACAAGTTTGTGAAAAATTATCATAATTTTTAAAAATGAAGGAAAATGTAATTTTTTCTTTTCACTTATTTTCTAAAAACTTCTTTATAAACTCTTATTTGTGATACGATACTGTAAGGAACCACTAACTAGGAAACGGATTAACACTTTTTAAAGCTTTTCCTATAAACAGAAAAACTTAGAACGACTGCTGTACGATCCACCTAAAGCTTTCAATTTTAAATTAAAATTGTATATAGTGTTTTGATAGTTCGGAAATGAACTCTATGCTATTTATGCTTCTAATTTAATTCCCACCTTGGTTTTTATAAGTTACGCATTCTATTACAAATGTACATAAATAAAGTTTTCTTTTCACCCGTAACACAAATATTTAAGTTACACATGCAGGGAAATAATATTTTTACCCCAGTTGATACACATATCTGGTAGAATTTACGTGAGCGCTGGAGTGTTAAGTGCATACCTGATGTACTGTTAAATCATTTATAAATTTTGATTCATCATATAAGACTCTTTTTTCATTTGCAAAGCATTATTTCTGTACATGTTAATAAGATATTTATCGATGACAATATTTTTATGTGAAATACGGATCAATAATTTCCCTTCAAATGCTAGTGAAATTTTTGTCTAATTTGTTTTATTGAAAAATACTTTTTGCTGATCTGAGCATCAATGAAGTGCTTTATTTACAGGTTTGTTGATAACCTAAATTCAGAAATTTTACGAAGTCCATTGTGACAAATCAAAAGGGTAGATTAAATAACCGATAGCAAGAGATAAAAACCAGGTTATTTTGAAAAACAAATGAACAAATCTTTCTTCTCAAGGTAAAATTAGCATGCGGTATAAAAAAGTGTATAAATTCTTGACCTAAATTTCAGCATTTAGTAAGATAATTTTTGTTCAAGCAAGATAAGTCTTTGGCCATGAAATTAGATTGCCTAGACCACCTCTTATGTGGCAT
The DNA here is from genome assembly GCF_044657685.1 of Stegodyphus dumicola. Classification (NCBI taxonomy): domain Eukaryota; kingdom Metazoa; phylum Arthropoda; class Arachnida; order Araneae; family Eresidae; genus Stegodyphus; species Stegodyphus dumicola. The sequence goes on from NC_140774.1 coordinate 46,558,858, forward strand.
ATCGGTCATTTAAGATAAAACAAAGGCGTTGAATGAAGGCTTTGTTTTCAATCGTAACTTGCGGAATAAATTTATTATAGTTTCTAATTTTAACAAATACGTTTCGAAACACTGCATGTAAAAAGCCAAATACAACGTAATTATCATATATAATTAAAAAACAGAAATTGGTTCCGGATATTGAAATGAAAAAAAGTTTTCAAATAAATCTCATCGAAATCGTCCTTCCTTCCTTTCTCAGTGGAACGACAGCCCGGGGTGGGCTCTGGCCTTCTCAAGACTTCCTTCCAGGCCTCTCTTTTCTTGTCTATAGTCTTCTATTTAATCACTCTTAAAATTGATGAGGGCCGCTTACAGGCAATCAACCCATCTGAGGTTGGGTTGGCCCCTAGTTCTTGTTCCAGTGGGCTTGGCCAGGAATATTTTCTGCGTTGCGAGTTCCCTGTTCATTCTAATAATGTGGCCAGCCCATTTAATCCTTTGGATTTTTATGTATTTCACGACTTCGGGTACTTTGTAGGTACGGTGAAGTTCTAAATTTGAACGGCTGTGCCAAACATCCTCAGCTTTTATTCCTCCAAAAACAGCTCTTAGTATCTGCCGCTCATCGAAATCTAAATAATTTGATTTTTTAACAACCTAAACTTTTCTTTTATTTTACGAACATGAAGGAATAAACATAAAACAAATAATATATCACAAATTGAAAAGGACATTTAAGCTACGTTGTATAAGGCTGATGATCACTCTCAGTTCATACCGGCTTTGGCTCCGGTCGAATAGGAATTCTGCCTAGGATATTCCCTTTTTTTTCTCCCATGTATAGCGTGAAAAGAAGCCTGTATTCAATAAAAAGTCCTCCAGAGCATTTGTCTTTCGGTAGATGGCTCTAAAGTGATTTACTATAAATAGCTAACCTAACCTTATTAACATTACAATCTCCAGGCCTACCCGGTCTTCAATTTTTAGAAGCCGCTTCAATCTGTTTCCTTCTAGTTATAGGTACTTATCTCTTTTGAAGAATATTCTTTACGGTTGTATCACAAGTTATGCCCTAATGGGACTCTTTCAATAACTCGCAAGAGCAGGGATCACTATTACCTGCTGCAAGCTAGTATACCGAACAAGCATCAAAGCATCAACATTACAAAAGTTGTGGAAAAAATATGATTCTCACATGCATTTAGATTGACCGTTTGAGCATTGCAAAATATGAAAAGATATCTGTCTTATGAAAAATACCCATCTGAGAAAACAAGGAATGTTTAGGTTAATCGGTTAAGGTAAAGCAACTCGATTAGTCCTATGGGGAAGAATACTTTCGTGGGGGATTTTTTAAGAGAAATTCCCTCGTATCTGTATCATACAAAGGGAAAAACTACATAAATACCGATACACTTAGTCTGCTCTTCGAGATTTAAACCTGGGACAAAGTATCAGTGTTCAGCGAATTTACTACACGGTCGCTTTAGAATTGGAATCTAAGCGGGAACGTCTTAATAAAGGTGCCGCTGGCAGTGACCGAACAACGGCCGAACTGTACCCTCACGCAGGTCGGGAACTATTCCAAACAGAGAAACCTTCCTAAAGATGCAACGCCATAAGATCGCGCACTCTTATGAAAATCAGTTTCTAATTTAAAAAAAAGCAGCTTTCATAACAATGTCGGAGCCTTTATGCCGAAATACCCATATGCAAGTCCGATTTTCGTATGCATTACTGATTAATTAATCAGGGGAAGAGATAAATCTTCAGTACTTTTATGAGAAACGGGACTTTGCACAGGGTGTCCGCCCTTTCATGAAAAATGGTGAATTGGCATAAGGGTGCCGACGTTTTTGTTTTGACTGTTGTGAACCAGAATGATTGATTCGAACTACTACTTAGCAGTCTTATCCTCTCGGGACGTAGTAACCTTTTAAGGGTTCGCTAGGCCCCTTAAAGGGTCGTTAGCTTCAAGTGATCCCTACTTTTAAAGGTCCCAAAATACGCAAAAAAAGGTTTGCTTCCTGCAAGCAGCCCGTTCAGCCGACAGTAATAAAAGTCGGACGAAAGACTAGTGTTTTGCAGCTCTGACTACTCGGTCATTCGGTTTTTGCTTACAAGTAAAATTATATTCTCTTGAAAACAATTTTCAAGTATCAGTTAATCAAGGAAAATTTAGGTAATTTTCTTTTAGTATAAAATACTCTGGTTTGATTTATTTAATTGTGGAAAAGCATCTCAGGGTTATCTGGCTAAGGGGAGGGATGCCTTCGTGGAGGACTCGTATACACGTTACACATGGAGAAAAACACGAAAACGCCCATGCAGCTAGCCCGTTCACGGGATTCGAACCTCGGACTGAACTACCAGTGTTTAGGGACTTTACCGTTTGGCCCCTCGTGCCGAGGGCGCTAAAATACTCTGGAAATTGTACTTTGCGCTTATTCGCGTCCTCCACCTAAAACATGATTCGCCAACACACTGGCGACTTGTGAATTGGTGAAAACTTGCTTTTCTGTCTTTATGGTTTATAGGTAGTATACTGATCATAAATAATTATGATAAGAAACATATAAGAAACAAGAAATTTTATAAGGGTAAAAAAGTAATTAGATCAGTATTTACATTTTTATAGCTAGTGGGTACTGTTCATAGAATTTTTAAATATAATGTATGCAAATTTACGTGAACTGAAACATGCGTTTGGGAAGAACATCCTTCGTTTGGCTATTATTGCACGCGTATTTTAAAATAGCCAAAAGCACGGCAATTCTACCGTACGTTGAAATAGGGAGAGTGGATAGTAGGAAGCACCCCCGAAATTTTCGGTGAAAATAACAGAAATCTAGAGATACATGTATTAAGCAGGTAAGTAAGAAAGTTAAACTTAAAACAATAATTATCTGCCGAAGTGTTTAATATACGAGTCAAATATTTCTTAATTACGATAATGATCTAACGTAACTGCAGCGCTCTGATAAAAATCAGAAACTGCATATGTTAAAAAAATGCCAGTTAGACATTTTATTAAGAATAAAATAATGATGAAAGTCATTAACATGTGCGTTTGTTTTTCACGCATACTGATCAGCAAGTTTTTTTATTTGCCAGGTAAAATATATTACTTTATATTAACTAGCAGCATTCTGGGAAGTAACTATTTGCCATGCCACGTGGAAATGAAAGAACTCATGTCTCTTGACAATGACAGAAACGGTCCAAAAATTCGAAAGAGTTTCCCGGTTTAGACATTTCTACCGTCTAAATGTAACTCTCGAGTAGCTCATATCATACTTCGCTTGAAACAAACAAAGTGCGCAGTAACTACCGTGAAATCATATTTTTCTTGTCTAGCACTAAATTAAAAGCTAATTTGAAACTTTTGCATGCAGCTATACGAATTCTGGAACTGCGTAAACAGAAAAAATTTCAAATATGATATTAAATTATTTATTGGCCTATTTTTACGATCTTTCATTATTTTTAAACAAAATTTTTATTTTAAAAACGAATAAATAGTATCTTCCAATGAAGTCATACCTGGATATAGAGGGCGTTGTTGCTATTATCAGGACATCTCGTACGGTGAGAAGAACAACACTCCATCATGATTTATTATTTTCTGTCGGACATTACGTCGAGAAGAAACTTGGTGAGTAAGAAGTCACGTGATTTTAGAAAGGCAGCCTCATCCGTTTAAGGAAAATGAAGAGCAATGACAAATCCCTGCTCTTTCCGCAATTTTTATTATGCAACTGCGTTGCTCTGAGAAGTCATGCAGCAGTTATTGACTTCTTTTGTTTTTTCAGTAGGAAGAATATCAGATGCCAGAGACGGATTTCGTGTCAGACAGAAACCATAATCAAAACAAAACTATTTAAAGCTAGACAGGAAATAAAAGAAACTGAGAAGGTGTTAAGAACGTAAAACGCTTTAGAAAAATTAAACGATATAATAGTTAAATTACTTTTTCGATTCTCTTTGTTTTTAATTAAATGAGAGAAAGAATTAAAATTTGTAAATTAAACTAATGAATTTGAGTTTACTTCTCTGTCAAGCATTGCAGATTAGTTTAGAAATAGGCTTTCAAGGCTAGACGGAGCGGCAAGCATAGGATTTATTAATTCAAATAAGATAACAAACATCCGTTGTTATAAAAATAAAAATTTCATCTTTATATTAATACGATTTAAAATTAAAATCATTACAGTAATAATTTCTAAAAGAAGTTGGGAAAGCACAAAACGAAATTTCGGAGTTTAATACAAATGAATATTTGTTCAGCTGAATGCAGCATAGCACACAAGGGCTACCTAGCTCAGAGAAGAAATGTCTTCGTAGAGGTCTTTCAATGGTAAACGATTCATGTTTTCAATACACATTGGAGAAAACACAGATATTGCCAATGTCTTGGCTGGGATTTGAACGGGCAAAAATACCAGTGTTTAACGATTTTGCCGCCGTTGGGCCCGTTGAGAAAGTTTCTCATATGAATGCGATAACCTATTTAAGATGTAGTCCGTTTTTTTATAATTTATTAGCATTTTTCATACTTTCTTTTGGATAACTTATTCATTAGAAATTCACATTACGAAGTAAATTCTAATTGACATAATTTATCCGTAAACGCAGATATTTGAGCTTTTGGATAGAGCTTTCTTTGTCCGTTGTATTTGCATACAACTGCAATAAATCCACTTATCTAAAATTAATCCAATTAACTAAAAAGGTAATCCACTAATGGCTTTGATGCTTTGGTTGCATATTCTGGTTTACAGAGAGAATTAATTCCGCTCTTACCAGAGCTTATCAGACAATTCCCCGAGGGGCCTCCCACATAAGGGCTCATCAAATTGGTCCCCCATGAAGGTGTGTACTTTAAGATAAAATACATCACCAATGGCCGAGAGAATAACACTGTTGAATACTGGTAGCTCGTCGTGGATCTTACTTCCTGGTGAACGAGCTGGCTATTCAATTCTTTCGCTCTTTTCAGAAGAAGATCTTTAAGACACCCATAAGCAAAAATTTGGAAACTTATTCGTTCAGTTGGGATAAAGTATTTGTTTTTTTCCGCAACTTTTTCTCCCTAAATTTGTTTTAGGAAAATGAAAAAAGAAAATGTTAAATTAAAAAGAAATCTTTAAATTTGGATTTGCTATCAGAATGCATATTTATGTAAACCTAATTTTAAATTAATTAATCTACTCATTAAATTTTCTTGAATCTGAAATAAATGTTAAATGTGAATAAAGTATAATTTGAAACAAGTGTCAGCTCAACGTGCAATATCTCTCCCCAGTTTCCCTTATTTTATCTTTAATAGATGTAGTCTGTGTGAGTTCTAGCAATAAATATTACCTACGAATTCTCTTGCCTCCAGACAAGAATGCGGTGTGTATCTCGGTATGCTTTCGTTTTTAGTGAAACTAGTAAATATATTTTCGAAATAAAATGACTAATCATTTCTATAAATAGTTTGACTACAAAATTGAAATGCCTTCACAAAATGCATTATTATGAATGAGTATTTATAAACATTTTGAAAATTGAAAATAATTATAATAATGAAATATAATATGAAATTATAATGACTAACTTAAAGTCAGCCGTAAATTAGTGATTTATAGTCAGTAGTACTATATATTATAACATGCTTTACAGAAATATTTTAAGTAGCTCCAAACTGAATTATAATAATTTATAGTCAGCCGTGGATTTTTGATTTATAGTCAGTAGTATTATAGTATATTATAACAAGTTTTGCAGAAATATTTTACGTAATTCCAAATAAGTTTTTTGTGGAACGTTATAGCAACTTACTAGATCATCACATTCAAAACTGTTAAACATTTGAGATATTGTCCGTGACCAAGTTTGCAGATAAAAGATTTGAAATTAATAACGCCCATTTAACAACGCGCCAAATGTAGCGTACGCGCTGGTTTCAGATTGCGTAAGTTTATATGGTTCTATATTTCTTAAGACGCCATTGAAATACTAGTTTAATTTTTAAATCCTTTTTTGATTTTAAATCCTTTTTTGATATCCTATGGATTTAACAATTTGGGAATGCCCATGATGAAAAGTCGGCAATAGAATTTTGGGTAAAGTGCAGAATCACTCACTGCTTGACGCGTTTTTAAGAATTGCACATACTCGGTATCCATGGGCACACCGACCTATTTTCACTTTAAAAAAAAAAATCCTAGAATTGCACAAAAATGGCACTGCGCACCTCCTTGACTTTATCTATGTACACATCGACATATTTTCATTTAAAAAGTAAAATAAAATTGACAAAAATCCAATTGTTTTTACCCTTGTAAAAAGCGGCAAACAAATAAGTAAGCGATTCTGCACTTCTGAATTCCGATTCTGATTATTTTCAAAGAAAAGGCATCATTTATTGTAGAAAATTACGTTTGAACAACCAACGAGATGAAATTATGCTTTAGCGATAAGTCGTTAGCGAAATAGCGATGCAGGCATCCATTCAGTTATGTTTAGCAATTTTTATATAAATTCTAATAATGATCTGAAATAGTTATTTACTCTTATGCTTCCATTCAGTCATGTTGAGCCTTTTTCATATAAATTACAATAATAAAAAGTATTAAATGAAATTAACCTTTCATCTAAATTAAAATATCAATCTTAGATAGTTATTTGCTATTATACTTCCTTTCTTGCCGCAATTATTAGGGTTGCGGCAATTATATTTGGCAGCATTGGCATCAACAATAGTTTGGCGATTTTTTACGGCCCTCGAAACCGAATAGTACCAATAACTGTTACGACTATCACATCAGAGTAGTACAGGTATGTTCATGTGATGTTATTACAAACTGCAATAACAAAAGATAAAATGCCTGCGAAGTTTATTAAATATCAAAATTAATTTTAGTTACATGTTATTATCAGGTACTAATTTTTGTTATCGCTAATGGTTATCATATATTAGTTTTATTTACCATATTTTGATAATACGACAATGAACGTTTAAATGGTATAAGGACATATTTGGTTTGGTTTATTTGTTGTTATTGTTTATGGCAAAGCACTCGAGGGCTATCTGCCTAAGGGGAGGGATGCCTTCGGGGAGGACTTTATAAGGGAACCTGGCTCGAATACACGTTACACATAAGGAACGAAAACACACGCTGAACGAACACGAAAACGCCCATGCAGCCAACTCGTTTGCGAGATTAGTCTTGGATAGAACTAGCAGGGTTCAGCAAATTTACCGCTCGGCCGCTGGGGGCCCATGGAAAACTTGTGCGCAGTTGGTATGGTTGCTTTCTGTGAAACAGTATATATAATCCCCAAGTATGTCACTGGTCACAGAATTAAGTATCCTAATTAAAATTCTCAGTGTTTTCACAGAATACAATAAAAATACGGAGACAAGCAAGATATTCCTCCCGGTAAGTAAAACATTCATCGGTTATCTTATGTTAAGATATCTGATAATATTACGCTTTAATAACAGCAACTGTTTAAAGCTCCAAATTTATCATTAGCATAAAGAAATCTGTATATGGCATAGAAATATTTTTTAAATGGAAAACAATTTCAAACGTAGAACGTAATTGTTCAAATTAAAAAATAATAATAATACACATTTTCAGAAACAATAGAGAACAAATTCACTTTTACCATCATTAAAATAAAAAGCAAATTTTATCAGATATATAAAAAAGTATGATAAAAGTGCTTTATACTATTTAGCATATAAAGTATGTACATGCGATATTCTTCATACAATTGACTGAAAGCATACCACATGCTATATTAATCCTACGATTCGCTAATAAAAAATGAACATTCGAATACATACTTACTGACACATACAGTTAAAATTATAAATTAAATTATAAAAATAAAATCACCATAATTTTTACATAAAATCGCCAACCATAAGTCTTTATAAATTAATTCTTTGGGGGTCTAAAAACTGCTTAAAATCATTGATAAAATACCTTAAAAGAATATATAAATTAAAGCAATATTAATTTTTTTTTAAATTTAAAAAACACGAACCTTTATATGAGCCATGAGGTGAGGTGTATTTATAATACACCGCATTTCTTTTGCCTAACATACCTGTTGCCATTCTATTAACAGAAAAGAAATACAAACACAACATACGTCAGGAAATAAACGCTCGAATAACTGTGAAGCATTAAAGATTTTCTAAAATGTGGGTTAGATTGTCGTACGATGGGGAGGATGAAATCAAGTAATGTTCACTCGTCAAAATTCATTCGTCAAATGATGTTATCAGTTTCAGGTAATCACTTTTTATATATCGATTGATTTTGATTATTGTTTTCGTTCTGTTTTGACGCAGAATTCTGATCGTGACCTTTGAATCGGGGAGGGGGGGATTGTTTTCTTACATGAACCTTCTCGATCGTCACTCGGGGTGACTCCAAGGAGCACGTGCATTAGCAAATGCTTTTTCCCGTTGTTCATGAGAAATCGCAGGTCTGAAGTCCAGTTTAAAAGAGAGCTTGATAATAACAATCTGAATCAGGGGATGTTCATACATTGAATTTGCGTAATTTAAGATCGGAATACAGGTGTAATAAAATCAGGCCTTTTTACTTCTCCTAGAACAGTCATATTAACAAAACTACCTTCCATAAGTTCATTTCAATAGCCATTCACCTTTTTAGTAAATACAGATTTTTGATGTTTGCTTTATCGTTTAATAAAACTATTATTAAATTTTGACGCATTAATAATTTATTTTCAATTATTAGAGTTTAAAAATTTAATAAATCAATTTCTAAATTAATAAAACTTTTTCTAAAGCGATAAAAGGATTATTAAAAAATAACTGAGTTTAAATAAGTAAATTTAATATACTTTATTTAGAACAAAGAACATAGTTTAAAATCATCATCACACATTTTGTTTTAGTAATTTAAATACTTTATCAGCCTTGCTGAGGCGAAACGCAATCAGAAAGGTTTTCCACGAAAGCTTTTCTCTCAGCAATAGTTTGAAAGGAAGGTTTCTAGTTGCACCTTTTGGGAAATAGTTGCGTTAAGCGAGCTGTTTCATGGAAACAGAAACAGAAGCATTTCTTCCATTTTAGCTGAAGTACGATTTTAAGATTTTTCATGCCTTCGTGACGTAATTTTAATAAATGAAATTTTGCTGGAACTGGAATCAACTAAAAGGCGGGCAGATGCTTTTACTAGCTGAGCTACTTTTGTCTAATGATCAGCTACAAATTGTTTGGGATCGAGTACGATGCGATTCGAGTAATTTTAATATGATGGACAGAGATGACTTCTTTTTTCAGTTGTGCCTATTTTCTGATCTTTGCAAAAGAGCTATGTTATTTTCTGATCATGAAAGATGAAAATTCTCTTTGAAATGAAAAGCATAATTGTGCTCATTTCACTTTGAGTTCAAATGTCCTCTTCTGATGTTTCAAGGTAAAAAGTGGCTTGAGATTCTCAATCAATTCTGATGATAAATTTTCAAACTGAATGACATATGTATCTGTATTCTCCTACACCTGGAAGAAAAATTCTGATTTTCGTTTATTAAAAAATATTTTTTAGTTATCTGAAAGAAAAGAGCTGAAAGTTTTTCTTGAAATTTTCCAAAGATGTGCATTGCTGTATAAATGTGCACATATCACCCCATAAACTATCAATATAACCTGGTGACGTAGCTCTATTTCATGACTGTGAGGATACTTCACATGTTCCAAAAATTGTAAAAAAAAAAAAAAAAAAAAAAAAAAAAAAAAGGTGTCTTGCATTTACTAAAATGAAGGTTCTGTTCCAAATTTCGGGTGTAAGATGATGTTCAGACTTTAAATTTCAACTTCCGGTTCAAGAATGAAGAACACTACAATAGAGTTTTCAAACGAAACAAATGATGAGAAATCCAAATGTCTTAATTAACTCTGTATCATTTTATATTATCATAATTTAGCTTATTTCAAGTGAATTCATGAAAATATAGAAGTTTCCAGTTTATGGTTGGATAACAAGAATATTAAACGTGCAGGATGGCACTAAGTGCAACAGTGTGCAGGGTTACTGTTGCACGTTGCATTTAGTAGTATTTAGGCGCTGAGCACTAGTGTAGTGTTTGGTTAACTATTCTAATAATTAACATAGTGATTTACTATTTGAATAAGTAACCTCGTACATGGCTCGTTCAATGGCTTTTAAATTATTTCTCCCTTCGTATTATTTCTCATCCCTGAAGGACTGGATCATTAGATTATTGAATTTAGACAAAGCACATGAAGGCTATCTGCTTAAACTGTAAGCATAGTGCCAGTTTGCTCAAGGGATGAAATTTTAAGGACTCGTGAAAGATAAATTTAAGATGGTGCGTGAAAGATAATATTAAGATGTCTTGTTTCTCGCTCTGGCAATACATTGTTTTTAAATCCTATAAAGCGGGTTGGTTAACCAATAACAGGTTTATTTAATTTGAAAGATAATTTAAAAACCGTATGCTTTGCTGAATGGTTGCCTTCTGAAATTGCGAATGAAAATTAAATTAGAGATCTTGCTTTTCACTAAGTGACAAAACTTCACCACCGAGCAAAAATATTTCGCACCGACATGTGAAGAAAAAATTACTACATTTGGATTATTTTCGTTTTCTGTATTATGAGAATTTTACGATATTACTGGCTTAATATAATAGATGATTAAACTATTATGTAAAACTTCTAAAATAATACATGTTCAAAACTATGGAAAAAAATTATTCAAAACTCAATCTCACTGCAATCTATAAATTCAAGAAATGTTTTTATTAATAAGAATAATATAAGACCCAAATGTAACATCAGCCCTTAACGTATGTATTAATTTATCTTACAATTTCTAATACGATTTTTAATACTTAATAAGCTGTTCACATATAACTATTTAAGTTACATAAGTGTGTTGGAAGCCAAAAATCTTCAAAAAATGGTAATTTGGGATTTTTGCTCTTTCAGATTCTCTATAATTTTACCTTCTAAAACTACCATACTTTAATCTCTATGAAAATTAGAACTGTAAAAAATATAGTTTTAATTTATCATCGAATGCTTGTAAAAAATATAGTTTTAATTTATTATCGAATGCTTGTAAAAAATATAGTTTTAATTTATCATCGAATGCTTGTAAAAAATATAGTTTTAATTTATCATCGAATGCTTGTAAAAATATAGTTTTAATTTATCATCGAATGCTTTGACAAATAAAGATTTTTTATATAAAAAATGCGTTTTTCTCAAAATGTGATTTTTTTTATACTCAATGTACCCTTTCTCAGGAACTACTGCTCACATGTATGTAATTTTTTACGGCTTATTATGTTTCCTAATAGTTACTGAAATGAGCTTTTTGTGATAAACTAAGAAAAACAAGTTCCACAATTTTTTGTAATTAATTTTGTAATTAAATAAAACAAAGCTGCTTAATTTTACTACGCCTACTACAATTTTATATAAATTACTCTAAAACTCAAAATGCTTCAAAAGCTCATTTCAGTGTAATCAGAGGATGTACTTTAATTATACAAAAAATTTCAAACGTGTATCTAAAGCAGATTTTGAGAAATGGTACATAGAAAATGTCCAATTTAACATTGTCGGTATAGGGGGACGACCACTAATATTGTTGCGATCTATAGGTTCCTCTTTAACCTCTTTGTTGAGACTTCTTTAGAAAGGCATTCCAGCTAAGAGGAAGAAACTGGCGAATTATTAGAAAAAATTGAGATACACAGTAGTATAATAAATAACTAAAAAGAGCTGAAAGAGAGCGGGCATGTTAAACGATTTCTTTTTTGTGCACCAAAAATATTATCAATTCTCAAAATTACTCACATAATAGACTCTAAATCTCAATTCAGTTAATCTCTAAATATCACAGCTGGTTAAGAACCGAACTCCCTAATTCTCGAACCCGTATTTATATTCTGTACTAGTTCTGGAAACTTCTAAAAAAGTCGATCGTATGGCTTAGAAGACGTTTTTCCCCGAGTCATCCAGAATTTCGCCAGGTTGACAATAAATCGCCAAATGTCGCTAACTTACAAAAACGTCACCAAGGCCAGTCAGGAACGACTCGTTGCACTCAGAATTGAAAGCTCTACAATTCTGTTTACATAACAAACAAAAACTTGAATACAAAGGATGCAGTCCCAAATTCAATTAAACGCAAAATAAACCCAAAAGTTCATATCCTAAACGTAACAAATAAATAACTGATGTAAATAATACACCGCATTACAGAAATGAATAGAAACAATATTAAATCAAAAACAATTTATATGCTTACAAATATTTACAACGATATCCTATTTACATCTTTTTTACGAGCATAAAAAACGTAATTCGTAAAAAAAAACGTAATAAAACGTAATTTTCTAAATTAATCTGTTTGTTTTTCAGAAATAGTAAAATCTGTAGCTGATGAATGTGTTCACTTTTCTTGTATCAGAAGGCATCTATTCCTCAATAAACAATTAAACTAGAAACAATTAGTATAGTTTCTAGTTCTCAGACTAATTTTATTCTCATTCATTGTGAGTACTGGAGCAGTGGAGTAGTGAGCATAACTGGCGCCCGGGACAAAATACCTTTTTGGCGCCACCCCCAAAAAAAGCAGTAATATGATGTATAGAATATATTTTTAATAAGAAAATAATTCTAATTATAATAAAATGCTGAATCTGTCATAAAATATATTAAGAATAGTCACTACCTAATTACACTAGCATTTAAATTCGGAAATGTATCTGCGTCGGAGATTCTGTTTCTTTTCTACTACGGAGTAACATCTTGTGATCACATTCACTGTTCAAAAAAATTAGGAAATATTGTGAGTTCGGTATGAAATAACCAGATAATCGACAACCTTTTTGACTAAAGGAAATATATAAGATTATAAAAGGAAAATTATAAAGTTTACAAAGTTGGGAATATGTAAATTTAGTCTGTGACGTCGAAACCTAAGCGCTTTAGATGAGGAGTAAGGAGCAACCTGCAGCATTCCTTTTGTAGTAGGAGATTGAAAACATTTGACACGCGTTTACTACTTTGTAGCAGTGAATATACGATGTCTCAGCAAGATCACTTTGTTGAATCGGTAGCCAGGAAGGCCATCAATCGGTTACAGAAGAGTCAAACGCAATCCATTGTAGCGAAAACGTTAGGAGTTTCCAAAATTTCATTTCCAGACTATGGAATCGGTTTTGGGAAAATGGATATGTTAGTGAAATTCTGGAAAAAGTTGTGTTATCGTTTCAGAATAAAATGCGGGAGCTATACATGCATTTCATTTAAAAAAGAATAAAGATATATCTCTTTTTCAGAAAAATAAAGTGGTCAGAAAGAACGTTTTGTGTGAGGAGATATTTTGTTGATGTACTAAAAACATTTTATTACGCATTTTATCAGACAAATCAAGAAAATAATTATATTACAATAATTATTAATTTTAAATACATTTTCTAGAAATGGATCAAGATAAAAACTGAAATTTTCCCAAAAAATCTTGTTTGGAGACCATTTGGCGCCCCTCTGCGAGCCGCGCCCGGGTCATCATACATCCCCTTGCCCCCCTCGCTACGCCATTGTACTGAACATGGAGGTAGGAAGCCATGGTACCTCCATGGTACTGGAGATATTCTTTTCAGTTCCTGCTGGTGCATGGTGGAGCTTCAGTGCAACTTTGAACGATGTTGTTTAATTATTAGACGTTTATTCCGATGCAGCATTTTTTATTTCAAACTTTGCATTTTAAAGAAAGAAGAAGGGAAGGGGAAAAACCCACGAATTCTTGGAATCTTTTTCAATACTTCTATGCTCCTCAATAGCTGATATTCTTTATCATGCTCTTCTCAAACGTGATCCTTCATACATATTTATTTTAAAAATTATCAACTGAATTTCATTTTGAAGGACAAATATTTCACCTTATAGCCCCTTGTGACACAATCTAGAACTTCAGTCTTATCTAAGCTCCTTTTAGACGGTATTCAGCTCTCAGTTCTAAATATAAAAATGTTCTGTGCCTGGGAACTGAACACTGTCGGCTGAATTTGTCGTCTTCTTTGGTGCGTTTGCAACATATTGAGGATTCTTAACAACTTTCCATTTATCCCCTACTCATGAAATTAGAAGGCAGTATTCATTGGCTTTGGTAATCTAAATTCAAATTTACGAAATTACTTAATAAGGAAGACTCCAAACTCCTTGAAGCGATTCAAGAACTCGATCTGTGCGTCACTGCATTTTGCCAGTCATTCTCAGTCTTTCCATTTCCTATCCGTTTTTTCCGTTCCTTGTTCTGAATTTCATGTATAACTAACGTATCTTTGAATAGATTAATAGCAGTATGATTACACTATAATAATGAGAATAAAAATAAAACATTTAGAAGATTTTTTCTAAAAGGTGGATATAGATTTTATGAAATGTTATGTATATATTTTATACAAGTAAATATTTTTAACTGTTGAAATGGAAGTATCTCTTACAACAAAACTTCTCTAAAGAGAATTTCATCAGAATAATATCAACCCTGAATGTAGAATGATTTAAAAACAAAAATTTTAGCTTTTAAGGTGCTTCCATAGAGTAATAAAGCCATTTTTCTCTAGAGATTTCGTATATAATATTACACGCCTCTTAATAAAATTATTTCTGTTTCAAACGTATTTAAGTTTATTAATTAACTGAGTTTAATAGTTTAATGACTGAATACTGCAAATCGTGTTATCAGTTTTAAATTTTTCAAGTAAAATATTAACTAAGAACCAATTTAATAATGAATGTTAAAATATTAATTAAAATTTAATGCTAAAGTTAAACTATTTAGGCAATTCTCAATTCATTTTTCAATTAAAAATATTTTTGATAAATACTGTCTTGATAAAATTTTATCTCTTACAAACAGCTATGTACAAATTTAAATTTTGTATTATCAAGGAAGGTAAAACATTAAACTTTTAAGTGAAAACAATTAAATCAGTCATATAAAGTTATAAGCATTTCATTGAATAATGCGGATAATATGGATCACTTTTCGGTAAGTAAGGGATGGATAAACGTGTTTTCAGGCATTAATTGCAATGTCACGCTTCGCCATTCCGTTCGTGAAAGTAATCACCAGCACTGCTGAAGAATTAATGATTTTGTTATATTTAGTGATTATCAACCTTGTAAACCTGAAACTTTTTACAATGTGTCCCGATGGCACACATGTAAAAAGAGATTGCTTCTACGTAATAGCCTGCATCTACGCAATAGTAAAATTGCTCAACGCAATAGCCTGCGCGACGCTAAAATCGTGAACCATAAATATCTCATATGAGACAATTCGCATTTATAAGCAGATCCCTCATACCTAATTGAAATTGTAGCGTCGTGTAATTTTCCTACACCAAGTAAAATTTTTATTGGTCCCCTCAATGTGATAACAGTTGAGACAAAAGACTCAGGATAAGAATCACTTCATATGTAAAAGTAAAAAAAATGGGTCGCGAAATCTTATTCGCTCAATTGTGGCGTCACCTGTGGCAACAACGATGAAACTAAGATTCTTCGGCAGCGATTAGCGCTGACTGATTGGTTCATCCAGATCTTATTATTCATTGAATTGTTTGTCGCGTGTTCACAGAAACGTGCGCGCTTGCCGACGTTTGATGACGTCAGTGAAGTTTTACAATCGCTTACTTTATCATTTTCCAAGGAATTCGAAGGTTAGATGATTAGTTATCAATCCCTTTAGAAACTTGTCTTAGCTCATATTCTAACCTATTAATTTATTTCCTAACGAGGCTTTTAACAATGATTAAGATTGGGTGAAACATTGTTTTCTTTTATTCCCTTCTTTTCACTCTATTTTTTTTAATAATTATTTTTCTGCTATGCAAAACTTTAAGACATGAATATCTAAACTGCTAAACTGTTCACTACCTAACGCTCCTAGCAGCAAACATTCATAAAAATACTATGTGTTTCAAGATTTTGAAATTTAGAAATCCCTTTATCCAAATTATCTGGTAGATATTTCAGTTAACTCTTTTTTCGAGTGGTAACACACGACTAAGCTTGATTGATGCGGGAGGTAATTTTTGTAGCTAACATTTATAGATTTTAACTCAATGTTTAAAATTAATGAAAGGTTATTTTTTATTACAATTTTCACCAACATAATGCAATTTATCAAAATCATCAAAACTTTAAACAAAAAGGAGGGAGAAAGAAAAAAAATGCTCTTTATATCGCATTAAAATGCTTAACAATTTCAGAAACTACCTAAATATTATCAACATCTATGACAGTAAAATATTACTAATATTCATGACAGAACACTTGCAGATGCATGCAAAGGAGTAATGCCTTTATGAAAATCTTTCTAAGAGAAAATGCTTCGCATTCATATCGCACGTTAGGGAAACATAAAAAGCTCATTCAGCAGCCCCGTTCTAAGGAACGTGCACGCATTTGGTAAGCGCATAATGCCCGTACTGCGTGGAGACACTTGAAATCTGTCCAGCCGACAATCTTCTCGACACGTTGTGATATGGAAAAACAGTGCACTATACTCTCGCTCTCGTACTTGAGTCTTATAGGTGATTTTCGTTTTCTCGTCCATCAGTTTCTGATTGTGTCTGGAGATTTTATTCCACCAACAGAGGATTTTATATGTTAAGAAAAAGCAACACTTCTCCTTCAAAGTGTAATATTTTGAAAATTATTAATAAATATAACTATAATTAAACCACCGCAGTTATAACCGCGATATAGATAAAAGGATAACGCATTAGCTTCAAACCGATAAAACGCAGTTTTGAATACCTTCAAAACCGTATTCTGGCAGATAGATAAACAGTATATAATATATAAAGTGCGAATTGTTCATTTTTAATCATTCTTCAGGATTATTCGTCCTGTCTACAAATATTTCAGGTTAATTCGTCGTCATGTGTAGCCTAAAATTTGTTAAAATTTAGTTGCAATGATTTTTTGCTTTATAAAGGATCTTAGACAATAATGAAAAGTCTGTGCTGATTCTAGCAAATAATACAAATTGATAAGATATAAAAATTTCATTTACATATGCAATGTTTCCTTATTAATTCCAAAATATTACCTCGTTAGGTTATCTAGAAAGATAAGCTGGTACTTATATGAGCGCCGTTGGGAGTTCAGGGAAATTGAAGTCCTGAAGAGTAGCAAATGAATATATGATGGAAACAGGGGTGCTCCCTAATTCAAAGCACACTGATGTTCATCCGTTCCAAAAACCGTCCAAAAGACGTCTCACAAAATAACAAAATCCGAATGCCCCGCTCGACTTAAGATGATAGAAAGTAGATCCAAACTATTGAAATTACTCAGAAATCCACGAATTGATATGAAAATTAAAATCTCTAATTAAAAAGCCGCAAAATGTGCTGATTAGCGCTCATCTCGTATGATCAGATGATTAGAAAAGAAACTTGAGCTAATCTCAAGTTGGAATCAATGAAGAAGCTCAAGAACAACATCTTTTTAAATATAGAAGAAAGCATCAGATCGTTTTCGTTCTTCTCTCTTTTTCTCTTCACCTTTTCCCATCACATTCTGAATAATTCGAACAGCCTCATCTTTTTGTCTTTTTTACTTTTTTCAAAAGCGAAGTACCACAGTCAATCGATCTTTTTCATCTCGCAAATTAAACTAGGCTTATCATAGCACTTCTCATTTCTTTATCTTTCATAACCCCCTTTTAATCTTCTTCCTCATCGCGCCAAAGCTCAATCAGTCGTCAATTAAAATTCATCAATCTTCTTTTTTCATTCTTTCTCTCCGTTTTTTTCTCTATTTTTAATTTTGGCAATATTTTACTATTCATGCCTTTATCTTATTGTTAAGTAAAACTGACTTTTGAAGCAATCATATCTCATGTCACATGAGGCATCGTATGTTGGTCAACTTTCTTCCCCATATCCTCACGTACTGCAATAAACAGGCACTGATGTACTGCAATAAACAGGCACTGATGTACTGCAATAAACAGGCACTGATGTACTGCGATAAACAGGCATTAGATGAAACGATTCTCAGAAAATAATCTGCCTGGTAGACAGTTTATCTATAATTTATTTTTTACCAAGTCCAAAGCCAGTCTTAACAATAAATGATGGCAAACTAAAAAGAATGAAGAATAACTAAATTTAAAAGGTTAAATGATTATTTATTCCCAATCTTTTGTTTATCTAATTTTCACCGCGGCCTACTAAGCCATCCCACTGTTTCAAAATGCTCGTTTATTATTTCAAGGAATAAAAGAAAATAATTTAGTATTATTAAACCACATTTCCGAAGCCACATTGCTGTGTAACATGAATGACTTTTTGGTATTGCTACTGCACTGTAACTCTAATCAGCCTAATTTAGTTAAAATTCAAACTATTTAATTAAAATTACACTGGATTTGCAAGTTTAAGAATTACAATTACACATTTAATAGCTACATTTATATTGCCTAATTATAGTGCTGATTGTGTGAATTTTAATTACATAATAACTGAATTACTCATATTTGTAATTATATCGTAATTTATGTGTTAATCAATTACATTATCTCTGATTAATTCTCAACTGAAATACAGACTAAGACAATAACAACAGTATATATTAAGTACATTCACTATTTATTATGATTTTATTGTCGGCTTCGTAGAGTTAACTCCACTCATCGAATCGTTCTTGCATGTTGCGAATGTTTTTTACTTCCTTATACAAAGAAAAAGGAAGTGTTGTAATCGCGAAAAGTTTCAGGTAGCATATTTCAACGAAAATATCCAATTTGACCGCTATCGAATGCAATTTAACAATGGTTTTGCGTGATATCTCTACATAAGAACAGAATAAAAGATTCTTTTCCTCCAAAAAAATTATAAAACTGCTTTAAAATGAATCTGAAGATAATTTTTCGTGGCGTCTGTACTAACGTATGTACGTACGTACGTATTTCGCATACCTCAAAAACGAGTAGCCTCAGAACGTTGAAATTTTGTATATAGGACTATTATAATATGTAGATGTGCACCTCGTATTTTGGTTGCAATCGGCGCGCCAAACGTATATAAATATATTTATATATATATCCACTCTGTTACCCGGCTCATCTCAGTTTCTTTACTCTTATATGTTTGTAAATTGTACATTTTTTGCTTTAAAAAATGACTGAATTGTGTTGCTCTTATCTTCAGGTTAAGGTTTTTATGCCTTTAGTAAATCTGTGTGCAAAATTTTTAGAATTATCAACAATTTTAAAGTTGTTTAAGTGCCGCTAAGCCTTTTTTTTTTTTTTTTTTTTAGCAGACTAGTGGATTTGTTGTCAATCTAAAGAAACTTAGCTTCGCAACAACAAAGATAACGCCTTTCATTAATTATTGCGATTTAAATCGTGCTTAATCCTTTCTGGAATTTTTTCGAGGAAATAAGTGTTTAAGATTTACTTCGTAATTCGTAATACAGATATTTTGGGTTTTTGTATATTTTTGCCTTGTCACGAAGTGAGAACTGAATTAATTGAATGAGAAATACTCAACCATCTGTGAAAAAGTGTTCTTTATTGTTTTGTTTGCTTAATTTCTTTTATACATCGTTCTAGCTTTATTATGGTATTTGAATAGAACATGTGGCAACGATTAGATAATATTTTAAATGATATAAATTTTGTGCATTCTGAGTTATAATATGAATATAATACTGTTAAGGAAATATATGAATATAATACTGAAAATGAATGAAATATGCTGAATAATATATGAATGAATATAATACTGGAATATAGTTATGGATATAATACTGGAAATATAATACTGTTAAATGAACCTAGCGCCAGAGTGTCGCTATGGTAAACAAATAGAGTGAATTTTAAAGAATGCATTTATTCTACTGTGGTTTATGCGCTGTCGGCGAAGTAGTTTTAATTCAATCCAATAAGTTTAAACGAAATGCAAGAAAAACGCGAATAATTTAATATTCCGTACAAGGAAGTCATGTGGTGTACACATCAGATTTTTTTATATTGTTGTTATTTTTTTATATCAAATGTTAAGTGAAATGTAGAACTGTGTCTCACAATTTAACAGAAATATGAGTCTAGGTCAATTAGCTTAAAAAAATTTTTCTCATTTGAGTATTGCAAAAATAAATGTCCTTACAGGATGCGGCAGGCGCATTTTAGTGCAAATCCTGTCTTTTTGAATATGGTAGATACCACGCAATCCTTTAAGCCGATACCAAAATATTGCTACCATGGGTTGTTTAGCCAACCAAAAGCAATGCAGAGTTCGACTCCAAATTATGTTTCATCAATACGTGCAACAAAAGATTTCTGTGTGGTGTTCGAGTGAAGCCACTGACTGAAGAAGTTGTTGTCTTGTCCATATTACATGGAACAATGGTTGCCACAACCTACTCGAAAGAGAGGTTGGACTTCTATTTTCCACCCCCAAATTTTGAGGGAGGGCACCCCGTAGGGATCCGGAGGTTTCCCACCCCTCTCCCCTTCCACTAATCCACACGAGAGGACTTTCGGCTCGCCGCATATTTAGAGTGCCGCCATGCCGCACCGACACTATACATTTACAAACATCCATGACTTCTC
Organism: Stegodyphus dumicola; assembly: GCF_044657685.1. Taxonomy (NCBI): domain Eukaryota; kingdom Metazoa; phylum Arthropoda; class Arachnida; order Araneae; family Eresidae; genus Stegodyphus; species Stegodyphus dumicola. The sequence goes on from NC_140774.1 coordinate 46,579,497, forward strand.
CGGGATTTGAACCCGGGCCCTTCGGTACCGTAGTAGGCTTCCCTAACCACTATAACCACTGGTTTCCCTAAACACTGTGCGACGACTGAAGAAGTTAATAAGTTTACTATGTGAGCAAAATGCCTGAAAATATTACCTTCGTTAGGGTACTTGGAGAATCTGTCGTTTTCAAACCTGATAAAATTTTATTATTATTATAATTAACGATTGGAGAAGTTGTTAATACTTTTCTGTTATAAGATTTTTATTTCATAATAAACATATTTGTATTTTCATGTTAAATACTTTTACTATTCTTATTATAAAAGATAAAATTTCGTAAGGTTCATGCGAAATTTTTCTTTTCATTAAGCCAGTTTTGTGATAAAATGTTGTTTATTTGCAACTTGTATATTTTCCTAATCAATATTTAGTAGTTCCATATTATCCAACTACCATAAAGTCGCTTTATGAATTTTGTTAATTAATGCATTCGAGCCATTATTTATTTTTATAATATTTTTTTTAATCTAAGAAAATTAACGATTGTAAGAAGTCATACAAATAAAGCCTTTTGATTTTTGATAAAAATATCTGCTGCTGCCAACTTCACAACAATTAAATGTCTAATATTGAATAAATTTAAAACTCGACTCAGAAAGTTTTTCGGTTTAAAAGCTCCGACTTTTGTTTTTGGATTTCTTTTCAAAATGTAAAATAATATGAATAGAAAAGTATCAAAATATTAAAAAAAATTATTCCTTCCATGAAACATTTTTAAGAAGTGTATAAAGTATAACTGCATGCTGTGTGGTGTAAAAAAATTTTTATCACTCACCACCGTTTAATTTTATTTCGGGTATACGCGATAATAGTACATAGAAGAAAAGAAGAGTTGGAAATTTTGCATTTAATACATTATACAGTATTAAAATTTATTTTGTACATGATACTTACAATATAAGGAGACACTTGTTACAAATGTTTTGGAAGTACAGATAAACTAACTTTTTATTTTTTAACTTTGTTGCGCTGATCAGAAAGGCACTTTCATAACATTAAAAGCAAATTAAGATCTTAGGCATCGTAGACTGGAAATAACGTGCTGTTTTGTTTTTGTTCTCTGTTTGTAAAGGATAGGACTTTATCATAACTGCAAACTATAACACTGATTCGATGTGTTAATAAATGTGGTAATATTAAGTATTTTGGGGATAATTTTGGTAAGTAACTTATATTACTTATTCATTTAAACTGAATTCTAACTATAATAAATACAAGTATACCATTTTATATGGAATTAAAAGGACCTTTTTAGTTAACAGTAATTAAATAGTAGCAAAAAAATAATAAATTTGATGCATATCTGACAATGAACGGTACTTACAAGTTCGATACAAAAATTCCACAACGCTTACGAGCACATGCGCTTTCAAAACGTCTTTCGTTATTGTTATAACCTATAAAGCAATACAGATTTTTTAATCACTGATAATCTGAACTAATCAGTTGTTGATTGATTTTATCTCGCTATCAAACAAGTAAGAGTCTGAAATTCCTCCTAAATATTTCTTCAAAATAACTCTTGGAATGTTCCATTAAAAAAAAGTTTAAATCCTTGAAATGCATTTGCATCACTTTTACTAATCACTTTGTTAACAATAAGGATTTGAATTATCAAAGCCTTTTGAAATTTGAGCTATAGAATATTTTATAACTGTTCAATGCTTATTTCTTGCAGAAGAAAGGTTTGTTAAAATGCAGTCACATTTTTTCAGTATTACTAAAATTTTTTCAGTATTACTAAAAAATGTATATAAGGTATTTTCTCCCATTCACATGCCTTCGTGGTGTAACCTGGATGCACGGACGCGTGTTCGGGAGATACAAAGTTCGAATCCCGGGGAACGGTTTGGACATTTTTCACATTCCTGCGTCGATGTAACCTAATGACTCTACATTGTCGCACAAACTTTAAAAGATGGTGGACAAACATCTGTTACTATCGGTATTTTGGCGACTGGGTTCCCTAACCCCCAGTCGCTCTTTAAAAAAGGGAGTATATTCCTACTTTCCACATGCCTTTTGTGCTGTAAATGGAAGCACGCTTGACGAGTATTCGGGAGGTCCGGAGTCCGGATCCTTATAAAGGCACTGCATTATTTTTCGGGCTTCTGCATCGATATAACCTAATAGCTATGCAGGTATTTTACTTAAAGGAAAACTTGCTTTTGTTCAAAGTGTAGAAAAGACAAAAATCACAGGGACCAGTAATGCAAATTAATAGCCCAAACTCGAGAAGGAGTGAATCTCCAATAATCGGGTTGATGCTTCGACCAGCGGTTCCCAGCTTTTATATTGGCAAAACCCTTTTACAGAATCAGTTTCTATGGCAGAGCATCTTAGGCCTATCCTATGTCTTACAAGTTTATAATATCTAGGAGCATTGTTACGAGGGAGAGAGACAATAAGGGAATCTAAGGTAAATATATATCTAAATTCTGTAATTAGTAAAATTATATCCACGAAATGACATATTTTAAAAACTTTAAAATGTACCCCTATAGCTAAATTTACATTCAATCATCACCAAACATAATCATATAGTCAAAACCTGGTCATCCATAAAATTTCTTCCTTAGTTCAATGAGCCCACCAGCTGCCGAAGTAAAACGTTGAACAGTGATGGTTCAGTAATCATTCCGGATTCAAATCCCGACGAACCGGTTAGTTGCATGAAAATTTTTCTGGCATTCTCTAGATATATTGTGAATATGAACCTTAAAATTTGCTGACTTTTAAAAGCTTCTTTTTATTTTCTAGACATTTTAACTGCAGATTAAGCTTATTGTAAAACTCGGAGGACGAATAACTGAGTTTAATGTACTGACGACTTGATTGAAGGACAAGGAATCTCCCAAATGATTTTGGTCAACAGAATCCAGCGTTTATTTTGTTCCACCTACTGATACAATATTAATATCGTGTGTTAATATTCTGAATCATATAATTTTGACAGTGTTTGAGACTAGTAAATGACATATTAAACAGCATATTTGTTTTAACGATATGTAATAATATAAGGAAAAACTAGCTATTTGAAACATTTTTTTTGTAAGAGGGTTAATATCAAATTTATATTTCATGCATTTTAAGTAAAAAATGTTCTATGATCAAAACTGTCGATATTTAAATATAACAAAGCCCATGGAGGCTATCTGCCTAGGGGAAGGGATACCTTCATGGAGTACGTTTCTAAAAAAAAGAAAAAGTGGCTCATATTCATCTTTCACACGAAGAAAATCACTAAAACCATGCATCCAGCTCTTTCGCGTAGGTTGGTTTTCCGAGACAAACAATCAGCAGAGCGGTAGTTAAATTAAGAGCAAGTTTGTTAGATTTCTAAAGTACCTCATGTTAATGAAGCAGTTATTGTGATTTAAATCGTTATAATAACTTCTCTTTTCCGCATTTCACACGAAAATTAAAATTAGCTTTGTGTGTATTTAGAATGGAGGTTTTGAATTTTGATTTGAGAGAGCTTTGGCAGTTGCGTCTTGTTTTTAGCAAATTTAGCCAGCTCTGTTGAAAAATTATATTCCGGCTTTTAGCATTCTCACTAGCTTCAAATACGCGCCGGTAAAATATCTGAGCCAGCTTATTTTATTTAATGCGCAATCTTAGACTACGTTATCAGCGTTCAAATTTAACTGTTTATTCTGTTAATTTAAAGCAGTGATCTTCAAACTTTGTCGACTCCCTCAGCCCTTAGAGCTGCACGGTTTGTTTCGGGGATCCCAAACCCACCATTAGAAAAATATATCTTAAAATAATATTTAAAGTAGATCAAAATGCTATAGGTACTCTATGTAAAAACAATTAACGAAAAATACTGCACTTTTTATTAAAAGATTCTAACATAAAAATTATGCAATTTATTCATTTAATAGCAATAACTTGTGCTCTTGTATGACATTTAGTGATGAGAGTGTGTTAGCAATGTTACGCAAACTATTGAAGTTTACCTCTGTTCATGTTATCTGCAGTCGCCTTTTGTATTTTGCATTTAATTTGTCCATGTATTTTATTTTACGCATTTATTTTGTTACACATACATTGAGACATGTTTTTCTCTTAAATACGTTGTTCCGAATGGTATTAAAATGTTTATAACTGTATGGGTAACTTCTGGATATGCTACATAAACCTAGAACCAAAGCTTGATGACTTGTTCTTGCTTAAATTTAGATTTTTAACATCGAATCTGTTGATATGTCGATAAGCTGCTTCCTTACCTGCATTGGTAAACATTCTGATTTATCGTGGTTGAATAGATTTTTATTCAATCATACTAGTGTTTTGAGTAAATATATTTTTACAGTTTCCTTAAACTGAAAATGATTCTCCATTATATAATTTTAACACCATCGTATAAATGTAGTTCATTTTCCATTAGAAAACTGCTTAGTTTGCAAAGTATTGCACTTCATGTTCTTTAAAATATGATGACCACATGCTAAGTTTTCAAACTAACCTATAACTAATATAGCTTTATATTTTTTAGTTAAAAACACTAGTCAACTATTGTGAGTTCTTTATAATTTACTTTTCGAATTTTTATTTTCACTCTCAGAAGCCCGGGATTCCCCGGAAGACAGTTTGAAGACCACTAATTTAAAGTATCTGCAAGTTGTGTAAATTTCGTCTGTAACACAAGTTATGTCTTTATGTTCAAACTGAGAGTAAAATAAAAATATTATTAAACCTTCCTCTATATTTTGTGAGTTGTTCAGAGCGTAATGATAATTCTCTTATCCGTCTAGTAGGGTATGCAGGATTTTAACACTAGTTCTCAGTTATAATAGCAATCCTACAGATTCTAATTTATTTCTTTTGTAAATATTTAAAGTATTATTACATTCTCAGGCACAAGCAGCAGAAATTTGTTAACGCTTTAGTTTTTAAACTACCAAGTCGTAGTGCGACGGGATGTTCAGTTACATTTACCATTACGGTATTCGCTTGATACTGTAGGAATCTATGCTAAAGATGAGACGATTATCTCCCTCCGTTATTTACCATAAAAAGGTTAAACTGGTATTTAGATTAAATGACATTAGGTTTATCTTACAAGAAAAGATGTCAAACCAGTGCTACAGTTTTAAATGTTTGGTGAGTAGCTGAGAAGTAAGCACACGATTTTTAGTCTTAGGTTATTGATTCTGAAACCGCTGAATTCGATTGTAATCCGCCGTCCCGACGGTCAGTAACCACTTCGTATAAATTCTGTGTACTTAAAATAAGTATATGTACTTGGTCATCCCACGTGTTCTCTAGATTTGTTTCCTTGCGATTAATTTCGCTTCACAAAACTCAAGTATCCCTTTAGAGAAAAGATTGCCTTTTATGAAAGAGGTAAAACGAATGAAATATTCCACTCTTAGTGCCGAGCCAAAACAGACCTCTATAAATCTTCTCTTTAATTACAGGTCATATTTGTTTTAATACAGGAAATTGCATCAATGTAAACACTGCAACGTTTCTATTCTTTTAATACGATCTGATTATTTCATAGCCATACCATGAATGTACACTAAAACTTCTATTACTTGAACTTCAATTAGTCGGAATGATTGTCACAACTAGAAATTCGAAAGTTTATTCAAAGTGAATATCGAAATAAACTATTCAAAACTGATACTGATTCAAAGTCGAATATTTAATATTTGATGGGTCTGCTCTATTAATTTGGCTTACTTGATTATATTTAGATATATTATTCGCTTTTTTCAGTAAAAGCGAAAATCTTACGCGTGATATAACGGCATCGTAAGGCCTAGTTTCAGACAGCAATATAACCTAAAACTTTGGCTCCTTTCTACATATCTCGTCTCAGCAAAAATATATTAAATATAAATTTTATATTAACCATATTACAAAGAATGTTTCAAATAACTAGGTTATCCTTCTATTTTTAGACATATTTTTTAAAAAATACGCTGTTTAGTATGTACTTTAATGGTATTCAAAATTATCAAAAATATATGATTTAAAATATTTGCACCCGATCTAAATATCGGATCACTAGGTGGGACAGGGTAAGTGTATTCTGTTGACCAAAAATGTCTGCGAGATGCTTTATTTTTCTATCATTTGGTAAGCACGTTTTAACTCAACTATTGTCATCCGGGTTTTACTTTAAGTTTAATTAGTAGTCAAAATGCCTAGAAAATAAAAAGCAGTCTCCCTGAAAGACACAACTAACTTACTTTAAACAAAAGTTTAAAAAAAATTAAGAATATAAAATTTATGGAACTATAGCTGTCGAACAAATTGAACATTCTAATGTCAACATTGAAAACAGATGTTTCTGGAAGAAAAAACTGAAAAGCAAGAACATCAATTTTCAGAAAACCTCATCAAAGAAATTACGTTTTTAAGAAGAATTATCTGTAGGTTCGAATCCTATTTTGTCCAGGTGTTCACATTATATCATATCATAAATGGAGAATTCAAAGATAGCTCAGTCAAATTTAATGAAGTTTCATGAATTTATCCAACTATGTGTACGGTTATCAGATAAAAATGTTTGCAGTGTTGATGAAACTAGCCTTTTCTTTCATATCATTCCTTCCAAATGTCTAGCCTCTAAAAGGCGTTCAATATCATGGATAAAATCGCTCCAGTCTTTTACTCTGACGAATTACTGATGAAACGAAGGTGACACCTCTACTCATAAGAATGTCACAGAAAACAAGCTGTTTCAAAATTGAGTATGGTATATAGTGAATAAAAAAAGAAAGATGATTGCGAATATATCTGCAGAATGCATTAAGAAAATCCTTAAGGCATTAAGATTTTCTTGGGGCAATAAGTCATTAAGAATAAAATTTAAGGCGTTAGAAAAATAAAACATATATTTACTTATTTTTATTTAATTACTTTTAGCCCAAGGGCGTTAACCCAGAAAGGCCATTAATTTCGTTTTGGCATTTTGCGCCGAAACCATTAAATGTCCCTTTTATTTTTCAAATTGTTGCCACCAAATATTAACGCTTTGTGTTATATTTAAATAAATTAAATAATGAAGAATCTGCATAATTGTATGTATGTTTCTAGCATTGTTATAAAACAACGGTATCTAGAGCCATCAAATTTTGAATAACGTAATCCTCCACCAAATATGGAAGTCCTAATTTGGATCGTTATCGATTTCATATTTTGTAACACGTTAACGAATTTTTGATTAAGAAACTTAACGATTTCAAAGTGAGCAATGGCAACACTGTACGAAAAAAAAAATTACCTCCAACTCTTGAAACTGTCTATCGGAAATTCTAAAGATATGCTAATTTTAAAATTATTTTGAGATACTGCTGTTGAATGCTGTTATGGTTTAAGTGCGAAGAACATGATAACTAATAAATAAAGGTGTTGAAGCCAGAGGCGCCATCTGTGAAAAAAATGTATAATATTTGTGTTCTAAAGAGATGACACCGATGTATGTTTTATAAAGCCACCTTGCGGCTACTTGTATTGGGTTTTTAAGCGTGTTCTGAGAGGGAAAAGTTGAACATTTTCGGAATTATGGATAATATTTAACACACTAAAAATGTTGCCTGATAAAATTGTATAAAGCAATCCTGCAGTGATAAAATCGTGGAAAACTATTTGTACACGTATAATACAAAATTAAAATGTAGGTAATACAGCTTTCGCATTTATATAACTTCTCCAAACGGCTCATTGAATGACGTGTTAACTGTGTTTTACGCTATTTTCTGTTTTAATCCAAAATGCGGTTTTCAAAGGCGTAATAAACACTGGGTGACAAAGCATTCTTTCGAAAAATATGCTATTTAAATAAATAAAAACCAAATTACAAAAAAGTTAATATAAATGAATATGTTTAAAATACTTAATGAGAATGAATAAATAATTTTTTTTTAAAATAACTATTTGAAGAACTTGAATTCAAACACGTAACTCAAATAATTAAAGTGAAAAAAATATCTAAGAGTAACAATTATGATTAAAAATTATAATATGAAGTAAAAATATATAAAATAAAGAAAAAAAATCTACTTTATTTCCTCTCGCACAGAATGAAAGAGAAAGTGGAATAGGTTGCCGTAAACTGTAAAGTTCGAGAAGTAAGTTACGTTTAACATTAAGTAAAAACATCTGATGTGTATACGACGTGACTTCCTTCTACGGAATCTTAAATTATACGCATTTTTCCCTGCAATTAATTTAAACTTATTTCCTGGAATTTCATTACATATATATTTCTCATTCAGTTATTTCAGTTCTCCATCGCAGCAAAGCAAAAATACATAAAAGCTCAAAATATCTTTATTAAAAACTGAAAAATATAGAAAAAAATAAAACATCAAATACAGTTAAATCAATTTTTTTAAAAAAAATTTACAATTAAAATTAGAATGGTAAAAAAGTAGGCTTATCCGCACTTACAACTTTTAAATTGTTGATACTTCCACAACTATTGAACTATTGCATGAAGATTAATTAAAGGCATAAAAACCTTAACCGGAAAATAAGAACAACATAATTCAATAATTTTTAAAGCAAAAAATGCACAATTTACCAACATATAAGAATTTAAAAAACCTTTTGGTGCGACCGACTGTAACCAAAAAGGGAAGTGCACAACTACATGTTAAAAAGTCCTATATAGAAATTTTCAATGTTTTGAGGCTACCTGTTTTTAAGTTATGCGAGGCACATACGTATATAAGTAGAAACATACGTATGTAAATAGAGACATACGTATGTAAGTAGAGACGTCATGAAAAAAAAATCTCTTCTGAATTCATTTTAAATCCTTTTTGCAACCCGTTTTGGGAAAAAAATAAAATAAAAAATAAATAAATAAATAAATAAATAAATAAAAGTCCTTTATTTTGTCTTTACGGACAGATGTCACGCGAAAACATAGTTAAATTGCATTCGATAGCGGTCAGAATGAATATTTTTGTTGAAATATGACACCGAAAAATTTTCGCGATGATAATACTTCCTTTTCTTCGTACGAGGAAGCAAAAAATGCTCCAAGATAAATTTCCGAATTACTGATTAAATTTAAATTTGGTTTTAGGCATAATTTGAGTTATAGAATTGAAATGTAAAAAACATTGTCATGTCATTTGAGAAAAATCCAGTTTTGTATGAAAATACGTATGTTATATAACAGGGATTCTCAATGAGGAAACTTCTTTTCTCAAGAGGAATTTCATAGTTTTAGTGGGGGGCAATGCCGTCTACTTTTAATTTAGCTATTCAGTATTTGTTTTTAGTTTATGAATATTACAATATTGCTTTTGTTCAAATTTTGATATTTATTATTTAATTAATACAACACATTAAAAAAGTAATCTAAATAAATGTAGATGTGTTTTTTTCGTCGCGCTTCGGAGCAACGCAAAAACGCAAGTTCAATTTCGTCAATCGGCAGAGTAGAAGAAAAAATACAGAACTGTCAGGTTTTTTTTTTTTTTTTTTTTTTTTTTTCCTTAGGTGTGTATAAATAATTTATGTATATTTATTAAAAATATCTAATGTTCTTCAATGCTCATAATTCTACGAAACGCATTCTGATTCGTTTTAGCTTTAGATCACATAATTTAACCTAGAAACGCCTTTCACTGTTTCAGTGTTTGCATACTAAGGCTTCACCGGATTGAGGTAATCTACACAAACAATTCATTTGTCTTCGTCATTACGACATCCTAATGGTCTGAAACTCGTGCCAGTAATCGGAATCCGTTATTTCCCAAATTAGATAAAAGGCAACATGAACCTACACTGCGCACGTATATTCGATGCAAGAAACATAAAAAGCAAACTAAATGAATCATGCAAGTCCTGCTGTTATCACATCTGCTGATAGAATCTTCTAATTGTAATCATAGAATCTATTTAACTCTTACGGCAATCAGTCAGAGATAAATCCGTGCCGCCAGCTTTGAGATGCAAATCAGCCGCTTGTTTCCGTTAAAATTATTTACCCTTCTAGATAATTTTCAGGTGGCATTTTATTAGCTTTAAAAGGAAATAAAATATTCTCTCCATGTCCTCGCACGATACACCTCTCATTACATTTAACGAAGGTAAAATCGATGTCTTGAAATGCTGCTACTCCAAAAAATCTGGTACATCTATAGTGGTATCAATTTGATTTGAGCAACTGGTTGTCTTTTAAATTAGTATATGGAAGAATGTGAAGAATTAAAACAATTCCTTCCATGCCTTATTATTAGTGGCATATTAACTTGGCATACCCAGCTAACAACCGGATATTCCATGTTCACATCCAGGGAATGCATTTCTAACTTTTCGATGATATTTTACATTTCAGATCTTAGGAAATACCACAATTACATAGAACTCTCGCTTAACCGAGAACAGATTAATTGGGCTGTGTCTAAAATAGTGGTTCCGAACAGGTGCGGTATTGACCTACCGGGAAGATGATAAAATTTTAAAAGGGATAAGTGATAATCAAGGAGGCGATAGCCGAGTTTGCACGAGCAACTGATGAAGATCCTATTGATTACAAAAATATATCAATGTTGTAAACTGGATAATGAATTGTTTACTGATGTAAATCTTTGTCATATAGTAAGAAGAAAAAGTCGTATATAATAAATATAAGATGAAAATACACAAAAATTATTTAATATAATTATAAAAATCAATAATACTTTTAAAAATTATATCAATGTTTACGCAAAAAGAGCAATATAAAAAGTAAAATGAAGGAACGCAAGAAAAAGCAAACAGTTACGAAGAACGCAAAACTTCCTCTGAAGCTACATTGCTATTTAGTAAGCGGGCTGGCTGCATGGGCGTTTTCGTGATTTTCCCCATGTGTAACGTGTATACGAGCCAGTTTCCCCTAGAAAGTCCTCCCCGAAGGCATCCCTCTCTTTAAGCAGATAGCCCTCTTGTGCTTTGCCATAACTGAATAATCCAATCCATCTATTTAGTAAATACAAACCGCTTGCAGCATTTAAAAGAAAATTAATGTCCATTTTCAAGATACTACAAATTTAAATGCGCCGGCATGTTTGATAAAAATTTCTGATTTGCGATATATTTGATCATGATATTATGATGTAAAAAGAGTTTATTGCACTAAAGGAAGAGGTTCAAGCAAGTCTGACGTTCAACATTCAAATTTATTCTACTTTGAAACTTCAACGCAAGTTCAAATAATTGTTAACCGTGCTCGGATTTCTCAGCTCCACAAAGTCCTGAATTTGCGGCAATAACATAGGTAGGATAATTTGCATGACTTCCTCATCGGAGTTTTTTTTTTTTTTTTTTTTTTCAATACAATAAATTTACAATTTGTATTTTTCTTAATATAAACTCAATGTGTTCTTCATCCCTAGTTTGATACCTACCTAATAGTTCTTTTTCCAATTTCGTTTTTATCTTTCCCCACGGAAAATGCTTTTATTAGGGCTATATTTTTAAAAGAATAATAGTATAATATTCGAATTTAAAATTGTCACCGCCGTGGTCACTAACAAATATTTACCGATGCCTTTGTACTAGTTTTGTACCTGTTGTCAGAGTACGGCAATTACTGTGGTGACCTTCTCTACTTCCGCGACCGGCTGAAGTATAAAAGGCGCATCCAATTGTTCCAAAAACGTCATCGCGTAACTTCTGACATCAAAAGTCACTGCGGGTTTCATTGATGCTCGCATTGTATCTACGATGAATCTAATCCTTCCATGGGACAATGATTCTTTCAAACAAATGTCACGGGTGCGTAATGTTTCGCAGTCTCTTTAATAGATGCCGTCCATTACATCGAAGATATTATTTCTTTCCAGAATGTAGACGAATTTTTTTCTATCGTTTACGAAATAATAATTCTACCGCATTCTTAGTGCTTAACATAACTTAACGTTCGCCCTTTTTGGTCTCGAATTATTTTTGTATCCCTCATCCATCGTTCTCTGAACTATAGTTTTCTCTCATTAATCTCTTATACATTATATTTCTCTGAGTAATATTTCCCAAGTATGTCGTTTGACTTACTGGTGCCGGAGGAACCTACGATCTTGGGGAAAACAAGTCTAAGAGTCGCCTTCTTTGGAGCCACTGTTCTTACATTTTTCTGGGTTCTACTATAGAGTTTGACTTTCTTTGGGAACATAAACAGGCATCAACCTCCTAAGAAACGTTAAGCGAATTATCGCTTAATTTGAAATGACCTATTTAAATTTATTATTATTATTTACCTATTTATTATTTACCTATTTATTTTCTTGAAAAGCTTTAAAATAAACTTTTTTATTTAAATCAAAACTTTAACAGTCACTACTTGTACCGATGCAACTTAAAGTATTAGTCAAATTCAAAATTTGAACTAATTCTAGTAGTCGAAAACTACACAATTAATTCTAAATTTGCTCAAAATTTTAACTGGCGTAACAATTTAAATGACTACAGCTAATACGCAAAGCCGAATAAGTGCAATCTTATCAAAGCTGGCGAAACATAATAACGTGGCCAAGAAAGGCAACACACTCTCTTAAAATCCAAAAACTTCAACTTAAATACGCTCTAACTCATTTCTGGTGAGGAAATGAAAAGGAGAAGTTATAGTAAAGGGTAAAATTATAAATAACTCATTAATTTAAACAAGTAATGCTACCAGCTGATTTAATTTACGTAACCAAATGAACGTATTCTTCAAATTAAACTGCTTTAAAATCTAGGTAAATCCACGTTTAGCTTGTCATACTCATTTTTTACTGAAGCAAACATCTGCCCTCAATATAATAAATCATACAGCTCTAATCTACAGAAAGCTCTATAGTTACTAGGAGGTTTTGTAATAGCTTTATAGATGTACTTTTAATGTGAAATTCAATTTTAAAAACTTTTGGAATGCTTTTTTAATTTTAGACCTGCGATTCTCAACCAGTGGTATGCAAGAGAAAAATAGGCGGTACGCAAAGGAACAAAGTATTTTTACCTATTAAATTCAAAAATTAAATACCCCAACAACTTATGTTAAGCACTAAGAATATTGAAAAGAAAAGAAAAGTTTATTATATAAAATATAATGAAAACTATTAAGCTATCATTTGGTTTTACTTGGAATGGTCATGAAATGCACTCTCAAACTCAATATGTTGCTTGCGGTGAACTAATATCCAATAAAAGTATGTCCATCGTTTCGTAAAAGCCATGTTAAATCTAAGCATACCAGTTTAAAGGATAAATTTGAAAAATATTTAAAGAGGGAACTGTCGCAGTTCAAAAATAGTAAACAAGTAATGAAATGTTTTGTAAGTTCAAGAGAAAAAACCTTGGAAGCTTGTCAAGTAAGCATAAGAATTGCCAAGCCTGGCAAAGCTCACGCTATTGGAGAACACCGCATATTATCAGTAGCCAAATACATTATTTTAACATTATTTTCAACGAAAAAGCGGCTGATGAGCTTAATAATATACCGTTATCAAATGATAAGTCGACGAATTCATGAAATGGAAAATTCCATAAAAGAGACAGTCAAAAAAAATAAAACGCAGGGAGTATTTCGAATTGCAGTTGGATGAAGTACTGATATAACGAACATACATTTCGAAGATGATAAGCGAAATGCCGAAGAGTATTTATTTTGTGAATCTCTTCATGACAGAGAAACTGCAAATGAAATTTTCAAAGTAATTGATACTTTTATATCTAAATAAAATGATATTCCTTCAGTGCATTGCCGTATGCAGTGACAGAGTTCGGGCTTTTTCAAACAGGAAAACATTCCGGTGTTATTTCTCAAATAAAGAAAACACACCTGAAACTAAACTTACCCACTGCTTCATTCATCGTGAAGCTTTAGTAACCAAAACAATCCCCGTAATTATGAAAGTCGTTTTGAATCAAGCTGTGAAAAATTGTTAATTTTTTTAATTCGAGAATATTTACGATTTTATACCACGAAGATGGGCAGTAAACGTAAAGCGTTTTTATTATATTCCGAAGGAAGGTGGTTATCCAGGAGCAAAGTTTTAAATCGTCCTTTTGAATTTCGATCAAAATTCAAATTTTTCTCTGTGAGTGTTAATTTGTTTACCACTAGAGAGAAAATAAATACAATGATAAAAAAACTCGAGTTAATAATCAAAGAATTGGATAATAATATTTTAATCTTTTTACAAATTTTAGAAACTTTTCTAACGGAAAATAGTTTGAAAATAAAAAAAATTAGCATCCGACATTAAAAATCATTGTTTTTCAATGGTAAATAATTCCAACGTTTATTTTCTAGAGGATTATGAAAAATAAAATTTGATTAGAAATAGATTTTGTTCAAAGGTACCTGAAATTTTACCTCGAGAAGAATAAGAACCTGTGATCGAACTCTAACTGAAGATTTCAAAGTCAAAAATAACACACTTACTAACATTAGGCTGAAACGGAAAAAAGAATTTAAAGGCATTTCAAATACAGCTATTAAGTTTTTATTGTCTTTTTTCATAACCTATTTGTGTGAACGAAGATTATCTTCCATGTTATATTTAAAAAAATAAATACGAAACAAAATTAAAACTGGAACCTAATTTACGGTTACAACTAAGTGAAATAAAACCAGATATAAAGAAATTGATCTCCCTTAAACAGGCCCAAATTTCGAACGAAATTTTAGAATTAAAATATTATAACTCAAATTTTGTTAATTAAAATGGTAACAAATTTTTAATCTAATATTTTATGTGTGCGTATTTAATACAAATAGCCAATAGTTTGTGCAAATGGCAAAATATACTTTTTTAAATATTTCTATTGAGAAATTCAAAAATAATCATCGTAAAATGTAATGGTGGTGCTAAAATGTTTCAGTTTATGGTTAGATGGTACGCGTTAGTCAAAAGAATGAGAACCGCGTGGACTATTATATCCATGTTACGCTAGCAGGTGTTTATCATCCATGTTACCTGTGCACGAAATTTAAAATCTTCCCTTTTCAAATAATACCATTATTCCTTAACAAACTGAACAAATTATAAACAATGAAAGTGTTTTAATATCTTTATTTTATTTTTAACTAGCGGAAATACCCGATGCCAGTTAAGTTAGATTGAGAGCAACGTATCTTATAACAGAGAGAACGATACTCCTGTAATTCTTCTGTAACAACACTGCAAAAAATACGATTCATAGTCATACATTTTTCAATCTGGTGCAATATGGGACCAGCATAAAAAATTTCGGTGCAAAAATAAACTAATTCTCTTTCATTATATCAGAAACAATGGCACGCAGTTTTTAATTATTTTTGTCTTTCTAATCAAAAATGGTCGTGAAAGCTCAAGTGCCTTCCAATATTTCACCTGTATTCAATTTTAGTCGATTGAGTGTGGCAAAAAATTGATCATAATTGATCAGAAATCAATAACGCGAACAAACAAACAAACGCACATTCTTCTTTACATATAGATAGATTTCGTAAAACTTACAACTTTTTGATTAACAGACTCTACAGTTAGAAAGCGAGCAGAGCGTTGGAGATAAAAATGCTTTTCGAAATAAAGCATTTTTATCTCCAACGCGGGAGGAGCCACTCGGAAAAATGATTGCGAAATTTAGTGTTTTCAGAATTTTTAATTAATATTTCGGCTCATTAAAGTCGTATGAAGATGAGAACAGTCGAAATGGCTTCCCACGAATTTTTGGAATCGGTAATAATGTACGCTGCTCGACATTGAAAATGCAACACCAAGAAGGAGTGGTCAGAAAGTGATGAAATTTGGAAAAAGACAGAGAGAGCAAACAGCAATAAGTGATCTTTATTTCAAAATGATAGTCAAAATACAGAGCGAGAACGGCGTCGACTCAATAGGATGTAGGACCACCACGGACAGCGATGCACGTCTAGGCATAGAGTCAATAAGAGTGCGGAGGATGTCCTGAGGGATGGCTCTCCATCCCTTTCAACCATTTGCCGCAGTTCGCCTTCTGAACGAGGCAGGGGCTGAGTCTGCAAACGGCGTCCAATCACATCCCACACATGTTCGATTGGTGACAGGTCAGGAGAGTACGGTGGCCAAGGAAGCATCTGTATACCTTGCAGAGCATGTTGGCAGATGCGAGCACTATGTGCCACGTTGTCGTGTGGTGAGGCGTTTCACGGTTACTTCCGGATTAGATCTGTCTCCACGTCGACGCCACACACGTATGCGGCGATTGTCACTGGATAAACAGAAGCGTGATTCATCTGAGAACACGACGTTCGCCATATCTGTCATCCACATCGCTCCATCCGGTACCATTCTAAACGTTGGCATCTATGCTGTGGGGTCAATGGCAGTCTTCTTAACGGACGCCGTGAGTGCAGGCCACGTTCACCCAATCGACGGTAAATGGTTTTGGTCGACACGGGAGCATCCAGGGTATCCTGTACATGTTGCAGAATTGCGGTACAAGTGACTTGCGGGACCGCCACAGCTTGTCGGCGGATGCGTCGATCCACGCGCGCTCACATCACCCTGGCTGCACCTGCACTCTTCCTTCCCACAGTTCCTTGTTCCAACCATGTTTGCAATAGCCGATGCACCGTGCTCACATCCATGTGGGTATGAGCTGCGATTTGACGTAAGAACCAATCCGCCCTTCTCAGTCCGATCACCATACCCCTCATAAAATCGTCTATCTGGTGGAAGTGTCTTCGAAATATTAGATTAAAAATTTGTTACCATTTTAATTAACAAAATTTGAGTTATAATATTTTAATTCTAAAATTTCGTTCGAAATTTGGGCCTGTTTAAGGGAGATCAATTTCTTTATATCTGGTTTTATTTCACTTAGTTGTAACCGTAAATTAGGTTCCAGTTTTAATTTTGTTTCGTATTTATTTTTTTAAATATAACATGGAAGATAATCTTCGTTCACACAAATAGGTTATGAAAATTAATATTATTAAGACAATAAAAACTTAATAGCTGTATTTGAAATAGCTGTATAGCTGTATTTGAAATAGCTGTATAGCTGTATTTGAAATAGCTTAATAGCTGTATTTTCGTTGACGGCGGCCTGGCATTCTCTCTTATCACATATATCCTCCGGAGCAAAAACCAACTTTCTTCGATAATTCGTCTGGCAGAAATAACACGAATATTGCCCATTCTGCATGTTCCTTCCCTTATATCTTACTTCACGTGCGTCGGAGAGCTGCGCATTTCAAATCATTCTCATAGGTCAGTGACGTGCGTCTATTCTAAAATTTGCATAAATTTCTGACCACTCCTTCTTGGTGTTGCATTTTCAATATCGAGCACTGTATTTAATGTTTGGCAATACGATTTTTATTTGATTGTAAAACTTAGAAATTCTTTATTAACAAACTCTACTATTTGTAAGCGAGCAGTGGCAACCATTCTGGAAATAAAGCAGATTTTTATCTCCAGCGTGCGAGACTCGGAAAAATGAAAGCGAAAATTAGCGTTTACAGATCTTTTAATTAATATGTTTTATTTTATTTATTTATTTATTTATTTTTTTTTTTTTTTTTACGTCGACATTTTTCAGGGCCCATAAAAGAATGGTAAAATGTTGGGTGACGATAGCTGCTATAGTAGTGACTGAGTTAATTGCGAATAAAAGCACAAACAGACATTATTCTGTATATATAGAGAGATAATATATATATAATTGATAAAATGTAGAATACATTTGAACTGTAATATATTCCACTAATATTTTTTGTGCTTTTGCAATATTATCGTAATTTACAAAAAGGTGTACTAACGTAGCATTATTTTAACATTAGTATAGAACACCAAACCAGCTCAACCAGTGGACAGCTCTTCCCTAGGGAGAGAATTGTTCATAGTTTCAGGGAGGAATGTTGTCAGCCTTTTATTTGCCTACTAGATATTATTCCGGTTTAATTTATGAATATAAAAAAATATATTTTTCAAGCTTTAGTATTTATCAACCTTTTCAATACTTTTTGTTGTTTAATTTGTTCTACAAAACAAATTAAAAATGATCTAAATAAACCTCTATGTATTTTTCGAGTTTTGGAAAGGAAGGAGGCAATGGTGGTCGAGCACTGACTGAATAAGGTGCATTAGGCAAAAAAGTCTGATAACCACCTATATTAGAATTTTAAGTTTCATTCCAGGCACTATCATGCTCCTTATAAACTTCACATCATATGTATAATTTTAAGAATAATTTGAACACCAAATAGATTCGGAAATAAGAATATATAGAAAAATATTTTTTTTAAAAATAATGATACTTCTAAAGATATATCCATCACTCCAAGGAGGAGAGAAAAAGTATACGTTAATTGTTTTTCATTATCACGCGCCGAATCTATTTTTGGCTGTGGATCTTATTTCCTAGCAAACGCTCGCAGTGATTTTGACTTCAGAAAATTCACAATCTTCATCAATTAGTAGCAACGCTGAAATGAATACACTGCTGGCCACCCAAATTGCAACACCAAGAAAAACAAGAGATATCACAACAAAATTTATTTAGTAGATAACATGTTGACCAAGTATCAAATGATTAAATTTATAAACTTCTGTGAAGTGTGGTTCCTTCCAGAATCAGTAGCCAGAGTAGCCGCCATTGTTGAAGATCACCGCTGCCACACGCCTCGGCATTGATTCAAAGAGACTTTGGATGTGTTCTTGGGGTACAGCAGACCAAGCAGCTTCCACACGTTGAAAGTTGATCTGGTGTGGCAGCTTAGGATGTAATCTGGGTCAATAGTTCAGCAACCATGGACCACATGTTTTCTATCGGAGAAAGATCCGGACAGCGAGCCAGCCAGGGAAGCAATTCAGTCTGGCGTTTGACAAAGAACCCTTGGACAATGCGTGACCCGTGTGATCGCGCATTATCCTGTTGAAATATGAGTGTGGGCAAGCCCTGAAGGTAAGGAGGAACAACTGGCTGCAACACCTCGGAGATGTAGCGCTCGCTGTTTAAAGTACCAGGAATGCGTATTAGAGGAGTGCGAGAGTGATATCCAATACCGCTTCATACCATAATACTCGATGCAGGACCAGTGTGGCGGTGCATAACACAGCTGTTCAACATCCGTTCTCCACGGTGTCTCCAGACTCGAATCCGACCTTCGTGGTGTTGCAGACAGAAGCGTGACTCGTCAGTAAAGACAATTTCATTCGATTCTGCCGTCCACATCCTTCTTTCATCGCACCATTGGCGTCGGAGACATCTGTCGTTCTACGTCAAGGGTAGACGAAGCAATGGACGTCTTGTGGACAGACCACTCTGCTGTAAACGGCGTCGAATGGTACGCGCAGACACTGGATGATGCGTTACAGACTAAATGTGCTGTGCTATGGTTCGTGATGTGACTGAGCGATCTGTCACTGCCATGCGCACAATGTTCCTGTCATCACGTGAAGTGGTGCACTGAAGTGGATGCGATTGAATACGTCGGTCCGTCGTACCCTCCTGCATCCAACGGTCCCATATCCCCATTACAGTTGTTTGGTTTCGTCCAACACGACTACCGATTTCCCTGAAAGATAATCCACACTCTCGGTAGGCCACTATCCTTCCTCTGTCGAACTCGGATACTTGATTAAACGATGATCACTGTTTATTACGAGATATAATTGATCTTAAAAAAAAAAAAAAAAAAAAAAAAAAAAAAAAAAAAAAAAACACCACAAGAAAAACACAATTGCCGAACTTGATATCGTCGAAAACTCCGAGCCTTAAATAGCGCTTTGAAGTCGCGTGATGTGCGTCTGTGCTGAAATTCTAATCATTTGCATATCTCACCTCCGCTAATGCATGTTGTAAATTTCATGTTATTTGCATGCTTCTTTCAGGATGCTGCATTTACGATAGCCAGCAATGTACAAAAACTCTTTTTTTTTTTTTTTCAAATTAGTATGAACTACAAGAATCGTATTGTTAAATTAATAATAAACTTTTATTTATTTATTTATTTATTTTTTGAGTCTCAAGATCACATGAATCTATACGGTGTTTGAAACTGAATAGGTTTATTGTACGCAGTTTCGTAATTTTTTCCGACGTAACCGGAATAAGACAGTTTCACTTAGAAAACCCTCATGAAAGTTTCTCTCTTATTAGGTGGATAGCTCTCGAGTGTTTCGCTATATTTAAAAATACAACATGAAAATAAAGCATATTTTGAAAAATTTGGTTGTTTCCAATACTATAATTTGCGTTTATAATCTATTCCAGAACAGGATTCTAGTTAACGAGGAAAAAAATTCCTTTTAGTCTATGGTAACAAAATAAAGCAAATGTTCTGTCTAATGGAATTTTTCATCGATTGTCAGTGGCTGCATTACATGTTATGATGTTCCATCAGTGTGCCGTTTATCATCATTACAACCTGGCAAAACTTGCAACGATCAACAATTCCTAGAAGCTCGTTTTATTCCAACTAATTCGAAGCATAATTATTCCACGCGCAGTATATTACACGAAGACCTAAAATGTTGCCAAAATTACGTAATCTTCGAAATTAATTTATCAAAAGAAAATATTCTAACTCGGGTCGAATACGCCAAAGTACAGTAAGGCTTTATTCATACCACGGTTTTGTCGTCATAAAGCACTGTGGTTTAAGGCACGAAAGTCATTTGACCCATCTATTTAGCAGAGTTTAAGCCATAGCCAACTATGGAAGGGAAAGTTTCCTATGCGTAAATGTGTAGCTGGCTCAGTGAGACCACCGCCCGATGTTTTCTTCGGTGTGACTGGTGTTTCCAATATGAATCTGACATAAAATTAAAAAGTTAGAATTTTTAGGTAAAGTCCTTAAACCAGTTTTTCTGACACTTTGCAAGATCTGGTAACTCAGCAACGGAGATCGGCTTAAACCTGTTATTACTTTAAACCCAGCGAGTGAATGAAGCTTTGGGCTATTTCTTTAAGGGAACAGATGTCTTCCTGGAGGACGTTTTAAAAGAAACTGGCTCTTTTAACATGTACGAAATTATGCAAACACCTAGGCAGCCAGCCCATTCAATGAAATTTGAACTCAGGTAATCAGAGAATTTAACAGCTCAGCAAATGGTGGATTTTAGCAACTTAATAAAATTTCCTAGAAGCGCAGAAATTGATAACGATTTGCATGAATTTGTGATCCAGTTCGATAAGGATTTAAGGCAAGTCACATATGACTTGCCTTAAATCTTATGTGACTTAACATAAGAATAAGATGGTTACCGCTTACTGAAATCTGTCGCAAAGTGTCCCATACCGCTTAATTCGTTGTTTCTTTTTACCTTCTCCAACTTAAGGTGATTAAATTGCTTCTCTTGCCTCAGTACTGAAGTCTAAAGTATTGAATTCACATTGTCATCACTGATTACTCAGTTACATTTAATAACAATTTCCAGTGTTCTTTTATCTAGACCCTGGTCAATGAATAATTTGAACAGATATAGATAAATAATATAATCAAATGACGTCTTCATTTTAAAAGTACCATTCGGCTATATTGGATGTAAGTAATCTCCAAAGTTGAATATGTCTTGAATTAATTAGTGTGGCATGACAGCCCTTTGAAACTCATATTTATCTTCTTAAAAGAGTAGAATAAATCTTGCAAGATTTTATTTCGCATTCTAATTAGTTAAATGAAAAGACACAGCTTCGTTTGCGTATTACTTCCTGGAAATAAGATCCATATAATAAGCATTTTTACCTAAGTGGATGAAAATATATGATTTTCAATTTTTGCATTTGTGCATATCTCATACCTATATAAAATTTTAATGTGCACCTCTGAAGAATGAAATTATGTCTGAATGTGAAAAGACAGAAATTCCTTTACTACATCGAAGAAACGTTGAATTTTTTAACATTATTTATCCTTTAATTTTTCATATCAGTAAATTAACTCAGTTAATTCAAAATATAATTAATTAAAATGTCACATAAAAAGATAAAAGAAACAAGATAATCTGAAATTTAAGAATAAGAAAAACTGCAAAATATTTTACTCAACGAACAAAACAGATCAGTGACGTAATGACTCAAAAAGCATAGTTTTTCCGTAAAACTAACGTCTGGTCTAGGCTGAGTTTTGCCTAACTTAAAGTTCCAAGAACTGTTTTTACCCCTGCAAGCATTAATCGCTGCTGAAAAGTTGGAACAAACTTTGAAAGTAAAATTATGTGTACACAGATGTCTGTTTTTTCGAAAGTCGGTTTTCGTCACGGGGCATTTCAAGATTGTATTGTGTTATAAATAAGGGAAAGGTATCCAAAGGTTATCAGTTTAAAAAATAGAAACCTCCTTTCACAGTTTATCAAATAATGTCTCTAATGATTACCAAAATGTGTGAATAAACGTTTTAAATGACAAAGAGGATATTTAGATATATGCGAAGAACTGATTGATAACCACGTAAAAAATACGCATGATTCTAAAGCAATGCTTTTTAAAATCGGGGTATACTGTGTGCATTCCGTGAAATACTGCCAATGATTCTCCAAGAAATTTTGTTGAATAAGCAGTCAAATTTATGACGAGTAACTTAATAGCATATAAATTTATAATCAGACCTGTGAAATAATTATGTAAATGTGCTTGCGAATAAAAGGTTTGAGAAACACTAATCTAAACAGTCGAACGCACAGTTCTATTAAGCAAGCCTTCTACCACAGCTAACAACAAACTTCGACCTTCGTCAAAGCAAGCAACGATTTAGTATAACATGCTGTCATCTTTACCATTATTTTTTATCCTTTCAATGTACTACCTGTTTTCGTTATTCTAGAAGGTGAAGCTACAACATGTCCAAAGAAGTCCTTATTCCTGCACTATCTTCACAGACGATGTTCTGAATAATGAAATCGAATTCATTACTACAAGTGAAAACATGGCGTTTCAACTTGACACAATTGTCCAATAGCTGGTTCTTGAACGTACTGTACAATCAGTGGTAAACTAGAATATACAGTAACAGGACTTCGTCTCAGTCACTCCTCAGATGATGGGAAGGATACAAACGATACGAAACTTTGTTGGCCAAACACTATTACACGTATACAGATTCCATGGACAAACAGCCGGATGGGTTCATTATGTTACATTAAAATGTCGCATAAAAAGATAATGGTGTGGAGGCACCATTTACTGCACCCATATCCATTATGTAGTTCCTGCACTTACTATATTGTGTTATTTGGTAAATTTTGTGAAAAGGAGCATTCACTTTTTATACAAATTAATAATAATATTGCTTTATTACTATACACCATTTAGACTGCTGAAAAGGTTTTTAATTAAATGCACCACTACCACTTTCAGATAAAAATAAAACATATATAGATGGGCCAAGAAGTAACAGAACAGTAAAGTCATGAAAAAATATATATTTATTTTATTTTCTGATTTAAACAACTAACTAATTACATACAAGAAATAATACGTGTACTTTGATAAACTTGTCTCTTCCTAAATGAATTGCAATTTTCAAATGTAGATAGTAATGAGCGTCGTATTTCCTTCTCGTTATTCAGTTGAAAACCATGTACTTCTGTATAACGAATTCTACTATGACGTTGAGAATATGAGTGAAACTTGCCATCATGATGAAAACAGATTTCATCAGATAATTAAATGGTGCGCAATAACTAGTTTGATGGTGAGTTTAAAAGAACTGCATTTTCTAGCATCTTCTTTAAGATCTCTGGAATATAAAGTATTATTTTTCAGCACCCAAGAAAATATACTTGTTGTCCAAAATACCTTTAATAATTTCTATTCTAAAGAAGTCAACGAGAAGAGCCAAGCAAGAAATCGACATTCCTAAATCATCAGTTCATAACATATATATATAGAGAGAGAACAATATCCCTTTTATCTCATCTATAGTTTTTTGGAAGCTAATCCAGCTCGAAGGCTTCAGTTGCTATAAAAACTTTCAAACGAAAGGTTGGAAGGGGGGATGAGACTACCTGAAAAGAAATTGTAAACTCAAAAGTTAATGTTTAAAGCTAATGTTCAACCACCATAACAGCGTTCAATTTCACACTGTAAAACAGGACTTAAAGGCCTCTTATTTTTCGATGGAAGGCAATAAAACAGGATTATATGACTATTGACATATGACTTTCTCAAGCATGTTACTAATTGGGAAAAATTGTGAACTAAAGTTCCAGTATAATGTTGCAGCACTGAAGCACAAACTTGGCTGGATAAATTCTTTTGTCCCCTTTGGATTGGGATGGTGCCCACCAGCGGCCGAGCTTTGAGATTACTCGACGAAAAGTCTAATTGCATAGGA
Source organism: Stegodyphus dumicola (assembly GCF_044657685.1). Classification (NCBI taxonomy): domain Eukaryota; kingdom Metazoa; phylum Arthropoda; class Arachnida; order Araneae; family Eresidae; genus Stegodyphus; species Stegodyphus dumicola. The sequence continues at coordinate 46,603,786 of NC_140774.1, forward strand.
GATGTTGTAGTTTTTACCCTGTGCAACGTAAATATGAGACAGTTTGCCTTACGCGCCTTTCATGAAGGCACCTTTCCCAGCCAGATATCTCCTATACGCTTTGCTATAATCGAATAATCCATTAAAATAAGGTGTAAGATGAAACTGTTCACCTGATCAATTTCCAGCATTTTATCTGTGAATTGTGCTAAAGATTACAAAGCACTTCGCCATATCTTGAAGCCATCGGAAACAAACACAGTCTACTTGATAAACGTGCAACCATTACTATTGAATAGCGCAGTTATATTATCAAGCATTTATATTAGCAATATAATAAAGCTATTTGCATAGGAAAAGGGATGTTTTCGTGGATCACATCCTAAGGGAAAGTGGGTTGTAATTACTTTGCAAATATGGAAGACCTGGAAGCCGTTTATTAACATGCTGTTGAATACCCGTTTGAACGCTTGTTTTAGTACATAAGTATGTTACGTATATAGTGACTATTTCAGGTTTGTTTTGTAATTTGTTTGCACTTAGTAAATTACATAACATATAACAACAGTTGGATGATTTCCTCTTTATTTTGGGTTAACTGCTCGTCTGAAATAAAATTCTTTACTTTGAGAATATTATGCCCATCTTACGCTAATCTTCGAAGCAAGCCATGAGTATTGTTACGATTGATTACATGTAGCGAATTATCTAAAAAAAGGAGAGACAGAAGAGATAAAAGAGAAGGAACGCAGCTCATTAAGCTAACACAGAGCTATAACTATAATAAATATCACAGCTATAGTAAAATTAGAAGTACTGAACATAACTCAAGCTATAATTACCACGTGAATATGTCATGCCAAAGCTATTCTTATTAAATCTGGAATCCTGCCACCAATGCTTTTATAGAAATTGATCTTTACTATAGAGTCACTTTCATTAGAAAAAGAGGGAAAAAACTGTTCTTATATCTGGAAAACGTTCATTAATACCGTTACAACACTCCATTAGTGCATTACATGAATCTAAAAACAGAGCTACATATTTTCACAACGTCTGCTTACAATTCTAATCTAATGAAAAATAGGCATTTTCTTGTTTTATCGGAAATACAGATACTTTTGTTTTTATAGTACTTTGTTTTATTTGATTACCATGGGCAAGGCAATAAATTTCATTATTTCTACGAACGCAGTATGATATGTTAATTTTTTTAATACCTAACATTTGAGATTTTCTTTGCCCTAGGTTTCCTAGGTTTCTGCCACAATAATCCACCAATTCAAAATTTTATGCAGATGTCAATTACGAAAAATTAAAGCTGTACTGATACTTCTTAGTTTCAATATATGCCGCGAGATCACCTATTGTAGGCAAAGGTGCTCGTGTCATTTTTTTTTTTTAATCTAATGGCGGGCACTTGCCTGTTCGACAATGGTCACTCCTAAGTGAAAGAACTAGTGGCCATGCCATTTTATTGTTGAGGCACCTAATAAGCAGCCAACGTTGCCTCCTATGAAGAGAGGGACAGTTACAACCATGTTTTCTCGGGGATTCGAACCCAAGTCCTTTGGTATCGCAGTTGGCTCCCTTAACCACTATACTATCTGGGCAGCATATTTAGTTATTAGTGGTAAACAAAAGTTTAAAAAGCAGAAAATTTTCTTGCATCTAATTGATTATGTAATTACGATTTTTAGTATTTTAGTAATTTTAGGCTAGCTATGAAAACCTTAATAGAATTAGAAGATTCTTAGATATTCTAATTGATTGAGCAGTTAGAACTGTGAAATGTTAAACATAGTAGGCTCATTCTATATTCGCTGTTAAGTTAAAGGAAGCTTCAAGTTTTCTAATGTATGTTATTTTGTGTTTTATCACCGGCTACAGTTGAAAAAAACTTTGTTTCCTTTATTTAGCTGTGTAACCTATTTCTTTTTAATTTTTGCTTGGACGATATGTCACCTTGATGTTTAAGTAGCTAAGACAAGCAGCCATCTCAGAAAAACAAAACTTACGTTAAGAACCGCTGTGTGTAAAACTGATGTCTCGACAAATATGTGTAATGCATGAAACATTTTTGCTTTTTAAATCTTTTATTGTGCATCCTTTACTGAAACACTTCAGAGACTATGCCAAACCAATACGGCAGAAATCCACACAACTGTCGGCTTAAATTTACAGTTCCTTCAATTTTTGATTGACATAGATTTAGCAGGAAAATAAAAATAAGGGCTGTATTTACTGTATTATACAAAATACTTTGTTTAAAATCATCATGAAGTTTTTAACGATACAGAAAGAAATAAAATAAAGTGAGCGAGTGAGTAAGTGCACCGCTATGATGGCTTCCGACCACGGGGACATGAACCAAACGGAGTTATATACCATCACAGCGGGGAAAACTCCAGAGAAACAAAGTTGAATATTCCATACTAATTTAACAGTTTCTGTAGCTTGATAACTGCACCAAGCATTATTCTGATTATCTGCTTTAAATTCTGAACTTTTCAAACATGATATTATTCACTATTGCTTCTGCTTAAGCATTGTCTTGAGATTTTCTCTAAATAAAATAAAGTATAAGACGATAGCGCCTGAAATGAAAGAATCATGATAGTCATTAGTTATATAAATTACATTTTAATATTTGTTATTAATGGCAACAAGATTTTTATAAATACCTGCTGTTTAAACAGTGTGTTTATTGCTGTTCATAAGTAGGATGTTTAAAAAAATGTATACACAGTTTAAAATTTATAATTCATTCAGTTTTCTATCATTACAAGTTTAATTGATTTTAAATAATTTATGGAATTAGACTAAGCTTTCAACAAAGAAAATTTAGTCCAAAGTGCTACTGAAATATGAAAATTTAAGTTGCAAAGGCAGTTTAGAAGATAGTTTAATTTGATCTACCAATACGACTTATCATCACTTGAATTACATGTAAATTTGAAACAGATAAAACTGTTCAAAATGACTAAAAAAAATATTGTGAAAAGTTATAAGGTATTTTCTTCCTCCTTCCAGCATGCCTTCGTGGTGTAACGGTAGCGCACTCGGCGCGTGTTCGAGAGGTCCAGGTTAGAGTCCCGACGAGAGCATTCGACATTTTTCACACCTATCAAAATACCCTAATGACTTTGCAAGGTCACGGATATCAACGATCCCCACAAGGTAAGAAAAACTGATAAAAATGGATCGGCACAAATGAAGAAAATCTGTGATGCAAGCGAATCTTAGATAAGAATTTTAAAATCATTTGCCAATCACATTTTAAAGCGTTGTGATTTACGTTCTCCGACTCTCAGTGAAGATAATCGGGATCAAAAAGCAGAGCTTTCAAAGTAGCACTTGGCAGAATGTGCAAAAGTTGCAAAGTTTCCAAGAAGCTGTATTTGGAATAATGAGGCTACATTTAAAAATAGGAATTGACCCAAAAAATAATCATTCATTTCCATAGATTGTTTTAAATTAGGGAAATAAGCCACGTTTATAAACACTGACATAATGATGATTGAAAATATATATACATTTTTGAGACACGCAATAGGTTTAGTTATTTATATTGCTAAAAAGGCTTTGCATAAAAGGCAGAAATAAAATAAGTGTTTCATATGAAGGCAAGGTAGATAAGAGCCCATTAGTAATTAATGCAGCATTAAAATATTCATCCAAACTCTACCTAAAACTACAAATAACTTGTCATTTTTCCAAAAAAGCAAAAATTATTTCATTAACGCAGTTGATGATTAGTTTGAAGCCGGCACGTTCGAAAGTCTGAAAGAAGTTTTGATATGGGATTTCAGGAATCTAAAAGATAGAATTCAAGTATCGTTTTTCAAACCTTCAGAGGATGGTTTAAAAATCTGTTAATGTTTTACATTATAAAATAATCGCTAGAATTAACAACTTTTAAATAATATCTGAAGCAATATTTAAAATTTCTATTCCGAAACAAACATCTATTTTATTCTTTCAAAATTAAATAGTGGCATAATAGATTCAAATTATTATACTAGAATGCATATTTCTATAGTACATTTGCATGGCGTATGTGTTTATTTCCTTGATATGTTGCATCAAATTATTCACAAACCATTTTGTGTTTCTTTTCGACAAATTGTAAAATTCGGTAATTTTACACGATTTCTGCTGAATTCAAGCACTTCTGAACCTAAACATGCAATATGCGGCGTTACAAACGTCTTTTATTATCGTCATTTCTTACGATTATTAATTCTTACGTACTGTTTAAAAACACATAAAAATTCTCATCTGGACATGTTGAAAATTAATTCATCTTAATTTATATCACTATTCAAAAGTAAAAAGAGAGATATAAGTTATTAAAAAGAGTGTCTGTTGCTGCTTTAACTTGTTCAATTTTTTAATGCTGTTGTTGTTGTGACTAATCTTGCTTGTCGGCTCAGGCAAACTCGAAAAAGTTCGCAGAATGGGTACCTGCGTTTTAACGCTAACCCTGCATAATGGTAAAGTCCTTGGGCGTCTATAAACACGGTAATACAGGTAAATAGAGTCTCGAACGAAGACGCCGCCCAAGGCGAAGGTAAGTGCACAAGCAATTAACCAGAGTACATATTCAATTATAGCGATATAATATAAAAAGAAATGCCTTAAATTTCAGAGAGAGTCCTATCACATAAGACTCTCATAAATAAGTGGTGGGGAAAATGTACAATTATATTTACAATATATACATGACTACATAATATACATATTTACATGCTTGAAAAAGTTAAATAGAAGGCATGAAATTGTGCTTCAAAGTACTCATGTGAAAACTACTTTTATAGTTACGAGTATATGTTTTGAAAACTTTATTTCCTTTATAATTATCTTAGAATCATTTGAAATAAAATACGCTTTTCTTTTGATAAGTTTCGAAATTCGGTATATTTTCAGTTTCAAGATGGCTTTTAAAGAACGACATCCTTGCAATTTCTTGCATAACAAAGAAACGATCCGAGTTGATATAAAGATACAGCTGTTCAAATCGGAAATATAATAGATGCAGTCCGAAGAAGGATATCACGAAGAATATGATCTTCTTTTGTCTAACTGTCTCATATTGCAGGACTGCAGATGATTGAATTCTAGGTTTATAGTTTTATACCAAGGAAAAATGAAAGGGAATACTATTTTTATTTTATGGCTTCTCGACTCGTTTAATCTATGAAATATGCTGGAAAAGTTTGAAAGCCCTTGTCAGGAGGATGAAGCAAATTTTAGGAATAAGAAAATTTGCTTGTAACAAAATGCACTACGGAAATTACGCAATACACTGCTACGAGATGATATCATTTCTCCACTGAAGCTTCAAAAGAAAGAAAAATGGCCGCTCCGCATAATAAGACTTTCTTACAATGCAATTTTGTCGAAACAAGGAATGTCTGTCAATGTTGATCTCTCAGTATTCCCAAAAAAAGCATACAAATAAGGTATGATGCATAATGATGAAAATATTAGTTCGTATAACTTGTAGCTAGACAGGTAAAAAATTTAAATAATACTCGTAGTATTTGGTGGTATAATGATATTTTGCGATTTTCCAATATTTCAAAATGTTTCTTCTTTAGCGTCCAGGTGATAGATATTCCAAATGAAAATATAAACTAGTAAGCAAATGGAGCTAAGTGGAAAATTTATTTGTTGTTATTCATTCATTTATGTCACATTATCTCATTAATAGCTTGTGTAAGTTTTTTTTATTTTCAATGGCAAGGCACTTGACACATACAAGAATGTATAAAATGCACAATATAAAATACATAAAAAGAGAATACAGTAGTGAAAGTAATTCAATCATGCGCAGTCTTTCAAACTAGTATCATTCAGTCTCACACTTTCCACGAATTACAGTGAACCGCATAAGATGGTCTCTATCTATAATGCTGCACAGTGGGCAGATTGGGCTTGCCTGGATAGCAATGAGAAATAGGTGCGCATTCAAGCGATAATGTCCAGCAATAAGTCGCAAAGTCGCCACAGCTTAAAACGAGGATAATCAGGAATATTGTCTTGAATATTTCTCAACTATCTCTTTGTAGAATTTCTACACACTAAATCTTGACAACAGTTAAAGGCGGAAGTGTATGTAATAATACGTTTAGCAGTAGAAAAAGAAATCTCACTCTTAAACATCTGAGGGACTACGGATCTCTTTTTAGCTAATAAATCCGCTTTTTGATTACCATCCACACCGCAGTGTGCCAGGATCCACTGGAGGGTAACTTAGATCTCTTTCCTCTTAAGCTGCTGCAAATAATTTCTGCATTGTGATAAATCTAAAAATGTAGCCATGGCATTAGATGCAATAGCCTGAATAGCTGCCTTCGAGACACTCAGTATCACAGTCTCAACAAAGGTCAAATTTCTGATCAAAAGTTGTTATAAAGTTACCTTAATAGCAGCTATCTCACCATCAAAAGCAGTTCCAATATGCATAAAACGCGAATAATTCACAAAATATTCTCGCACCGTCATCTGTTGAGTCTATTGAACGTGATATTAAGCAAATCCCCATATACAATTAGCGAGATGCTTAAAGAAAGCGTCTTGTGTAAACTTAACTAGTATAATAATTCATTTATAATACATTAATAACTTAATAAATTTTAAAAAGAAATAAAGGACCTTCCTTTCTATTTTTATAACGAAATTTAATACCAATAAAATGCCTGAAAAAGGATGGGAAATGCAAACATATTTAAATATATATATATATATATATTAAAAGTAATATTAAAATTAAATTAAATTAAAAATACGACTGCATTTGAATACTTGAGTTTACAGATTTGACCACGCCCAACTGGGATAGTGGATAGCGACACTGACTGTGCTACCAAAGGGCCTGTGTTCGAATTCTGGAGAAAGCATTGATGTTTCTAAATGTTAAATGAAAGTGGCACTCTAAATATGCGGTGAGCCAGAAGGCCTCTCGAGAGGTTGGTGGTAGGGGAAAGGGGGTGGAATACCCTTTCATCCTCCCCCCTTCCCGGGGTACTCTCCAACAAAATTGGGGGCTGAACTGAGCAAAGTCGTACTGTCATCTGTATGGTGCTCAAGGCTTTTGCCAACGACAGGCGTAATCTTGCACTCCCTGCAGCGAAGAATTTCGTTGGCTTGTTCAGATGTTACCGTCAGACAAGTGAGATAAGTCACAACACAAGAACGGATTTGCCAATTCAGCAAATAAAATAGTATTTCTAACTGACAATTATTAAAATTAACAGCACCAGAAATCGATTTCCTCCCTGTCCTCCAAAAAAGAATTCCAGTTTTGAGATTTTTGGCAGTTGCTTCTGTCATTCATTTTTGAACATAAAATAACATAGATTACAATGTATGACAAATATTAAAAAAATGACAAATATTCAAAAGTTTGAAATGACATGGGTATATTACTGTTTAAAAACGAACGCGACCATTAAAATAAAATTTTTAATTTTAAAAGGAAACTAATATAAAATACTGAAGTATCTAAAGTTACTGCAAAGGTTCTTCATTACCATTTGCTGTTACGGCACAGCTTCAGTATAGCCCACCCGGAATTTTAAACAAAAAATATCGCCAAGAGCGGCGATAAATGATATGCTGTGGTAACCCATACTATTCGCCAAACGCAATGTAAACAAGAGGAAGGAATTATGATTACAGCTAATATACTAGTCAGTTACATTTATTCAATTTCAATACAAATTACCGAGATATCCGTTTACTCACGTGCAAGTTTAATGCACGTGCCTTGTATTCTTACTTTTCCGGTGTAGCTTTCTCTTAAAATTTATCTCACGCTGCGTTGCAGGGAAAATACAACATTTTTAATTAGAATTCTACTAAAATTAATATCTAAATACACAATTCCTAACACTGTTATTGGCGATTGTTTAACGCTCAGACACCGTGAATACTATTTTGTATATATTGTTACGGATTTGACATTTAAATAGCTAATGTTAGTTGAATTATAAATTAAATTGCTTTATTCCCCGTGCAGTGCAGCGCGTGACGAATATTAAAGGAAAGCTAAGCCCGAAAATTAAAAATACAAGAGCACGTGCATTTAATATTTAATAAATAAATATCTCTTTTTGATTTCGAGAAAGTGCTGGAAAATTCTCGCGCATTTAAAACGCTTATATAAGCGGCATGAAAACTTCTCAATTCGAGGTCAGTTAGTTAGTTGTTGTTTTAAGAATGTGTTTAGAAAACTGCTCTTGTTGATTGTACCGAATTCGCGGATTAGCTTTCTTTAGCTGTTTAGAATTAAGTTCTCTTGAACGTTTGAGTAGTTAAAAGATAACTATTACGAGATATTTGTAATACTGCACGAATATCTGAGGAAATTTAAGCATTTTTGTTGTAATAATAATAAATTTTGTTCATTTTTCATCGGACTTGTGAATTCATTTTATAACGAACCCGTACGCACGCAACAATTTTTGGTGTCAGGAGCGGGGTTTGAATGCCAATAACAAGAGCGATGTAAGAACAGTTAAGGCAGTTGATATCAGCCTTTGCCTCTTTTAAAGAAGAAATTAAAGAGGAGATGAAATCTGGTCAAAAAAATATGGAAGCTGGTCAAGTTGCATTTAAAGAAGAAATGAAAGAAAAGATTGATGCTGGTCAGGAAAAGATGGAAGATTCCGTTAAAGGAGAGATGAGATCTGTTAAAGGGGAAATGAAAGCGGGACTGGCATGCGTTAAAGACGAGATGAAGTCCGTTAAATACGAGATGAAATCCGTTAAAGAGGAGATGAAAAGAGAAATTACCTGCGTAATAGAAACACATTCGAGGCTACAGAAGGTAGGATAGACTCGGTCGAAAGTAAGGTTGGAGAAATTGAAGAAAGAGTTTCTCTGCAAAGTTACTCTGCAATGCGCCGGCTACATTTGAACGCCTAATGGAGACTGTTTTGAAAGGTCTTTCCTACGAGGCCTGTCTGATATACCTGGATGATATCATCGTCAGAAAGACGTTTGAAGAACATCTAGAAAGTCTCAGAAAGGTGCTTCACAAACTGAAAGAAGCCAATCTGAAGCTGAGTCCCGCTAAATGCAAATTGTTCCGAAAGAAAGTGACTTACCTGGGACATGTCATCTCTGCAGAAGGTGTGTGCACGGATTCTGAAAAGGTGTCAGCCGTTAAATCATGGAAACGTCCCGAAAATGTCCATCAGCTGAGAAGCTTAGTAGGTGTATCCTCAGCTCGACAGACCATTTATTCTCGACACGGACGTGAGCAATGAAAGTGTCGGTGCTGTTTTGTCCCAAGAAATAGACGGCCAAGAACGTGTAGTAGCTTACTGGAGCAAGTGTCTGTCTAAAACGGATAGGAATTTCTGTGTCACTAGGAAAGAGTTCCTCGCCATAGTTAAAGCCGTAGAGCATTTCCATCATTATCTATACGGCAGAAAATTTCTCCGCAGGGACCATGCCTCATAGACCTGGCTTTTAAATTTCAAAAATCCTGAGGTTCAAATAGCCAGGTGGATACAGAGACTCCAAGAATATGACATCACTATCCTTCATCGTAAGGGATCATCACACGGGAGCGCCGAAGCCCTCTTCCTAGAATTATCCTGCAAAAGAAGACCTTGAACAGAAAGCTGTCGGTATTGTTCCAGCGTGGAAGCGAAATACGAGCTGCTGACTCCGGTCGCAAGACAAATTACAACATCAACATCGGCTGATCGACACCCGTGGAGTGATGATGAAGTCAGGAAAGACCAGCTGGAAGACCGCGACATTAAACCCATACTTGATTTAATAGAGTCATCAAACAGAAAACCTACATGGCAGGACATTTCTATCTGTAGTCCTACAACAAAACAATACTGGGCACTCTGGGATTCACTTCACATTCGAAACGGCGTCTTATACCGGAAATTCGAATCGGATGATGGGAAGACGTTCCGATTGCATCTGATACTTCCAAGATCCCGGATTCCTGATGTCCTTAAAGAAATGCATAAGAGCCCTACAGGAGATCACTTTGGAATAATGAAGACTTTACAAAGAGTTCGTGAGCGCTTTTACTGGAATAATGCAAAGGATGACGTGCAAAAGTGGTGCCGAACTTGCGATGTCTGTGCAGGTCGAAAAGGACCAAGAAAACGCAGCCGAGGCAAGCTGCAACGTTACAGCGTAGGTGCTACTTTTGAAAGTATCGCCTACGCCTTTTGACATCTTGGGACCTCTGCCACGAACTGCTGATGGCAACAAATGCATACTCGTTGTCATTGATTACTTCACCAAGTGGCCTGAAGCGTATCATATTCCTGATCAAAAGGCTGTCACAGTAGCTGAGGTGATGATACAGCACTGGATTTCCAGGTTTCATCTGTAGTGCTACGTAGGCACTCTGAACATCTGTATCAGATCAGGGAAGGTATTTTACCTTGGCAGTAATCAAAGAACTATGCAAACTACTCGGCATTGACAAACCCCAAACGACGCCATTACATCCCCAGTCGGACAGCCTGGTAGAGAGGTCCAATCGAACTATCCTTAATAACCTCTCATTAGTGGTTTCCAAAAACCAGCAGGACTGGGACAAGAAATTATCACTGTTTTTACTGGCTTACCGCAGTGCTGTCCACGAGACCACCGGCTATTCCCCATCACAGATGTTCTTCGGTCGTGACATTCGTCTTAACAGGGATGACCTTGGATGCAACGCATAATTTCATTCTTTGATAAATGATTTTTCTTTAACAAATGATTTCTTTTAGGATACTCTTCTTTACACATCATCATTATGGGTGCGATGTGCACAACCCAGTAAGTCCTCAAATCTTTAGGCCCACCAGCGGCCGAGCGGTCAAGTCGCTGAACACTGGTAGTTCGGTCTGAGGTTCAAATCCCGCGAACGGGCTGGCTGCATGGGCATTTTCGTGGTTTTCCCCATGTGTAACGTGTATATGAGCCAGTTTCCCTTAGAAAGTCCTCCCCGAAGGCATCCCTCCCCTTAGGCAGATAGCCCTAGTGTGCTTTGCCATAATTAAATACACCACCACACCTCACATCTTTAGACAATGGATGAAGCAAAGATATGAGTGGTAGCACAGCGAGAGGAAGGCAGCAAAGTAAGTTTACATTTTATTAAAGCGATATTTATAAAGTTGGGTCTTTTTTGAAATTTTTATCTGTGATTGGATAAAAAGTATCCGCAATGCTGCTCTTACATAATGGCATGATTCGGATTCATTTTGAGATAGTGCATTTTAGATTCATATATTATTATCTTTGGGACAGGAAGGAGATGCAGCCAAATTAAAATGAGGAATTAAAATAGCTATTGCTAAATTTAGTAGTTTTCATACTTATTTTATATCTTAAATATATTTTAAATGTTTCTGGATAATCAGGATAAGGATTTAATCGGATTCAACAAAGCGTACGAAAAACAAACAAACACACATACACACACACACACACACACACAAAAAAAAAAAAAAAAAAAAATTTAAGCAGATCACATGACAGTTTCCTCCGTCCTCTAAGTTAAATTCCACTTTTGATCAAAAGTCTCCTGGGGGGTGGAATCCAAGGACAGATTTTAAATGCATCTTTACTAGAAAGATACTAAACATGCATGCCTTACCGAATTCGAACCCAACGGTGTGGGAGATCATATGCCTGCGCTAATCATCATACCGATCGGAGTGGCTAAAAAAAGATAAAATTAGGGATAATTATGTTCCCATACGTATCCCACCCATTATAAATTTTTCCGAGTGCACGACTGATGAGCAAAGAAAAAGTTTATAAAAAAAGATACAAAACTGGTGGAGAAACGTTATCAAGAAATAATACTCTGTTCGATAACTATTGAAAAGATTTTTTTTCATCGCAAACTGACATATTATATTAAAATTCATTTTTTTTTTCTAATGCAATTAGAGAGAGTACTGTGTTGCTGCATAACCAAATTAAACTATTTTAGGAACTAAATTAAACACTTCTTTCATTACTTACTAGTTATGCATGATTTATACACCGCACAGAAAAGTGAACCAATTTTAGTGTCATAAGGTTTAAAAACTTTATGACAATATTACCAATTCAGTTTCTTTTAGGTCACTACGTTTTTTACCAGTTTCAGTCACATATTGCAAGGTCATTGAAAATTTTTTCCCACTTTCTAACCGCACAATAAAACTACACAGGTTCATATCGGTAATCAAGTCTTAATCCGCCAGAGATAGTACAGCGCTACTATCGGTCTTTACAATTCAAACAGTGATACCAAAAGCTGCAGCTCTTTAAACCAAATTCTGGTGTCGGAGGATTCCTATTATCCAAGATATTTTGTATCTGACGGAAGTTGATATAGTTAGTATCATAGCAGTTAGGAGTTTAAATTATTTTGCAAGTGCAGCCAAGATTTGAGCTTTATAATTTTACTAATTTCTTACATTCAACCGTAGTACAGCGATTCAGAATGTTATCTGACAGCAAGGGCTGCAGGAGATTCTGGTAGTAATCATAAATGTAAGTGTATATCATTAATTTATTATTATTATACAAAGAATATTTATAGAAGTATGACAAGTATTATGAAATTGGATCAGCATTTGTGCAAGTCTTCAAAGAAACAGAATCATTTAAAAATTATTTTGGCTGAAAGTGAAAGAAAAATCGCATACTGAAACTTTGGAAGCAGGTTAGAATTAGACGATGTACATATAAATTACTTTAAGCATATATAATGAAAGCATAAGCATTTCTTGGAATAAGATTGTGGAGCCAGTGTTGAAACATAAAAAACACAAAGTATATCATTTCATAGTCTATAAGATTAAAAGCATAATGCTGATACGCAAGCTGCGGTAAAATGTGTGGATGGATTTGTCCAGTTAATTCTAATTTTCCAGTCCCTGATATCCATTTTCCTAAACCATGGAACTCGGAGGTTTTTATGAATATGCGCTGTTCAGTTTTAAAAATGTTTATGCTTTATTTTATCTTTTTCTATAGATGGGGCTGCCTTCGCGCTAGATGTTTAATTCGTAATGTATTTTTTAATTTTGCCGTGTGTTTGTGGCAACAGATTAAATAAAACCAAACGACTAGTATTCGATGCTAAGAAAGAATGAACTTATGTAAACAATTCTAACAGCCGATAAAGTCAAAATCTTATTCAATTCTTTGAGCCTTTTTCCTGTATCAAATTCAAGTATTTCCAGGTAACTATAAGTCGATGAAAATTCAAGGTAAGCTATTTAATAATTATTAATTATTGAACTTACCAACAAACATTGGAGACACCGGCGAGATATTAATATTAAAAGCCGCAAATCCAATTCTAGTATTCCATTTATGCATTTTTATATTGTAAATGAAAAACTATAAGGAAGTTTTAGTTGTATTCAGATAATTTTCATATAAAATTCATTCTTAAACTCTGGTTACTATTATACATTTTTTAAATATATGTTTGAAGTTTGCACGATATCTGTACATAACTATATTGTACGTAATTTTATTCTTTAAGGTAAAATAAATATGTTAAAAAGGAAATCATCAGCTCCATTAATGTATCGAACTCAAATCAAGCAAACTGGAAGATTTGCTGGAACTGTTGGCGATGTTTTAACGTCAGAAAATTTAGAGAAAATTCTTATATTAAAATCAAATCTGCAAAGATGTGACAAATTGAAAAATATTATTATGGATATTCTATTTTTGAAGATTTTGATGAAGAATCTGAGTTAAAAAATTTGTCTGAGACTCAGGATTTGGCAGACGAATCAGTAGTTAAAGTAGAAACACATCTAAATTTATTTAATAAAGAATCGCAGCTCAGTGATGATAAGAAGGTAAAATCTGCCGCATCCCATGTGAATATAAAACTTCCGAAGTATGATCTTCCAACGTTTTCTGGCCTGTTTGAATCCTGGTTGAGTTTTAAATCCATATTTTTTAGTTCTGCTGATTCTAATGCATCTTTAACTGACATTCAAAAATTGCAATATCTTCAAAGTGCAGTTTCGTCTGATGCTGCAAGACTTATGTAAATGATGCAAGACTTAGACTGCAAGAGGATTCGCAATAACCTCTGAAAATTATAAAATGCTTGGGACATTTTACTCGACAGATATGATAACCAAAGGGAATTAGGATTTTCTCAGTGTAGAAAATTATTTAATTTAAAATTTGTAAGACCAATATCTGATTCCATTCGAACAATGATAGATACCTGCAATGAAGTTATTCGGAATTTTAAAACACTTGGTCCAGACTGCAATCAGTAGAAATTCTTCTAATATTTGCGTTACAATTCACTTAAAATCAAGTGGGAACTAACGCTAGAGAATAAAACATTTCCATCTTTAAAAACGTCTTTTCGTTTTTGAAAAAACAAGCTAGAAGCCTTCACAGCGTAAAGGGAAATTATAATATTCAAGACAAATCAGCAAAATCCATTAACAAAACTTTTGCTCTCAAAACAAATGTAAAGTTAACGCAGGGTTCTTGTGCACTTTGCCAGTTACCACATCATTTACATAAGTGCTAGAAATTTATTAAAATGAATATTGATGAGCGTTGGAACTTCATAGGAAAAGCAAACCTTTGTTTTAACTGTCTGAGACCAAATCATGGTGTATCCTCATGCCGATTCCCTACATCTTGCAGGGCATGTAAACAGAAACATCACACAATTCTTCATGTTTTTCGAACTGATAAAAAAAACATTCTGCTGAAGTCAAGTACAGTCTACCCCAAAAGGTATATCTCAAAATAAGCCTTTATATCAACCTTCGGCCAGTACCTCGGAAGAGCAGCAGTTTTGCTTTACAGGAAATGTAAAAAATTCTAATTTAATATTACTTGCCACAGCTGTAATAAGAGTAAAAAATAATCAAGAACAGTTTCTCAAATGTCGTGCTCTAATTGATAGTGGTTCTCAAACATTGTTAATCACTGAATCGGGTTGTAATCGACTAAAACTTTCATTTCAAAAGTCTGAAAACAATATTCTAGGACTTGATGATACAGTTGCTGCACGTGTTATGAAAGTACCTAATTTACACTCATGTCCATAAATTAAGGATAATTCGGAGTCACGCGGAAATCGAACTCTAAAATAAATATGTCACCTGTAAAATCACTACACACATCTTCAAGAATCATATGCAAATTTCAGGAAGTAACCAGATGACACCGATGGTACTTCACAATGACGAGAGTGTAAGAGAGTGATATATAAGGAATACAGGCAAAGAAGTAAAATTGTTCGCGGGCGCTTCATAAGCATTTCACTGCAATAAACGAATAGTTATGACACAAAGGACGCATTTGGATGACTTTTAACGTAGTAAAATTATCGGCCGTCTGGAATGTGGGCGTTCCCAACTGGAAGTATCAGACGGACTTGAAATTTCCCAGAGTGTCATCTCCATGCTTTGGCAACGATTCCAAGATAATGGCAATGTGAGTAGACGTTACAGCAGCCGAATGAGGACCGACAGCAGAGTTACAACGCCGAATGAGGACCGGTATTTGGCAGTTACTGCCAAAAGAACAGGCGGAGCATAGCCTCAGACCTGTCTGGTCAGCTCTCTACAGCCACTGGTACGACAATTTCAAGGCAGACCGTGTACAGACGCTTAGGGAAGATTGGTCTATATGCTCGTAGACCTGTCAGATGCGTTCCACTTCCAACTCACTGTCGCCTGCGGTTAGCGTGGAGTAGAGAGCATGCATTGTGGACACCGCAACAGTGGGCTTGTGTGATGTTTTCCGACGAGTCCAGGTTTAACTTGCAGTCTGATTCTCGCCGGACTTTCATATGGAGAGCTCCAGGTACCCGTTACCACCAAGAAACCATCATTGAACGACACCGTTACGGTGCTGCAGGAGTGATCGTTTGGGGTGGAATTATTCTGAGTTCCAGAACTGACCTGTATGTTCAAATTGGAACCATGACAAGCCAAATCTATCGGGACGTCATTCTGGAACAACAATTATGTTTGTTTCGGGGCGCCATGGGCGCACAATTTGTGTTTATGGATGACAACGCCCCTTCTCACCGTGCAAACATCGTAAGCGAATGCCTTCAATCGGGGGATATTACCCATAGCATTCTCACCGGACTTGAATCCAGTAGAGCACGTGTGGGACATGCTTGGCCGACGAGTTGCAGCCCGTCAACCTCCTCCTACATGTCTACCGAAACTTCGGAGAGCATTGCTTTTTGAGTGGTGTAATATCCCCCAAGATCAGATCGATAATTTGATACTCAGCATGCCTAGGCGTTGTACGGACTGCATTACATCGTCTGGGAGACATACAATGTATTAACAATCGTACCAACCATGTAATGTTGGTTTTCTATAAATAGGTTTTTTTTTTTTTTTTTTTTTTTTTGTAATTTGCTTCAGGGAGAAAAAATCGCTATTTTTTTAATAATATCAAACATATAGCATCTTTTTTTGCTCTTTACCTTTTGTTTAATAAATAAGCTTTACAAATAAGTCAAATTTGTTTTGCTTCTAATTCTTCCTTTGCCTGATTTTGCATTATCCTTAATTTATGGACATGAGTGTAAATTTTACTTCTCATTTTAGTAACGATAACTTTTCTGTTAAGGCTTTAGTAGTCAAAAAGCTAACGTCAAATTTACCAAACTTTGATCTGTCAGGATTCAATTGGCCTCATCTAAAAGGATTACAATTAGCAGATCCTTCCTTTCACATAAGTAGGCGGATTGATATCAAGATTTAATTCAAACTGGAGAGTTAAGGGGAAATCAAAACCAATCATCCGCTCTAAATTCAAAATTGGGTTATCTTATTTCAGGAACGGTATCCATTTCAAATAGAATTCAGAATTCTTTAATCAATTCTCATGCTTTAGTAGACATTGAAAATTTAATGAAAAAATTCTGGAATGTGGAATCGGTTCCAGAAATGAGTAAAGAATAAAATTCTATTGGGTTATTCAAGAAATCAAGCTAAGAAGCGGTTCTTTTCCTTAGAAAGGAAAATTCAACGAAACACAGAGCTTAAAACTCAATATATACATTTCATGCGGGAATATCAAACGATGAATCATATGCAGATTGTTCCAAGTGTCGATTTTTCAAAATCATCGTCAGAGTTTTTCTATTTACCTCATTTTGGAGTTACTAGAGATCAAAGTGAAACTACCAAATTACGTGTTGTATTCGACGGTTCTGCAAAGTCTGATTCAGAAGTTTCTTTAAATAATATTTTCCATATCGGTCCAAAACTTCAAAATGAATTGTTTGGAATCCTATTGAAATTTAGAACTCACTGTATCGCACTCACTGGAGATATTGAGAAAATGTTCCGACAAATCTTAGTCAATAAAAATGACGTTGATATCCAGAGAATTTTTGAAGAGAAAATCTTGAACAACCGCTTAAAGAATTCCAACTTCTGACAGTTACGTATGGCACTTCTCGTGCTCCATATTTGGCTATTCGGACATTAAAACAACTTGCCATAGAGGAACAAACGAGTTTTCGAGAAACTTGGAGAGTCATACTGGAAGATACCTATGTAGATGATGATCTCACATGAGCGAAGAATAATGAGAAAGCAAAACAGTTAGTCTCACAAATTATCGAATTAATGAAGAAAGGCGATTTTCCAATAAGAAAATGGGTATCTAATGAACCGACAGTCATTGAATTTTTACCCCAAGAACTAAGAAGCCGAACGGACCTTTGGCAGAGTGAAGAAAGTAAAATCTATACAAGTCTAGGAATCATTTGGGATGCTAAAGAAGATGTATTCAGAATTAGGAAAAACCCACCTATGGATGGTGTTTTAACAAAACGTCAACTTCTGTCAACTATCGCGAAAATTTATGATCCTCTTGGGTTTTTATCACCTACAACGATTCAATTAAAAATTTTAATGCAGCATTTATGGAAGAAAAATATTGAATGAGATGATTTATTATCTAATGATATTTCTCAAGCATGGGATCTCTTTAAATCTGAAATAGAACATTTAGCTGAAATCAAGATTTCACGATTCATGATGAAAAACAGCTCTATTGAAAATATTCAGTTAATTGGCTTTTGCGATGCGTCTGAACATTCCTGTGCTGCAGTGTTTTATCTAAGAACAATATTCGAAAATGAAACATTCCACGTTTCATTGATTACTTCAAAAACAAAAATTGCTCCTGTAAAGACAATAACATTGCCAAGATTCGAACTATGTGCAGCGCTTCTTCTTTCTAAATTCTATAAAGTTGCTTCAACATCCTTAAGGAAAAATATTCACATTGATCAGATATTTTATATTCAGACTCAAAAATAGTTTTAGAGTGGCTTAGTTCATCTCTTCAATGGTGTAAAAGTTTTATTGCTAATAGAATATCAAAAATTCAAGACTCAACTTCAGAAGCTTCATGGAATTACGTGAAAAGTCAAGAAAATCCAGCAGATTGTGCCTCCAGAGGTATTTCTGCATTAAAACTGAAAAGTTACACTTTGTGGTGGTATGTTCCTCAATGGTTGTATCAGCATAAGATGCTCCCTCTGCCTGGCCCCATGCCACAGGAAGCATGTGTAGATGATATCAGATGCGAAGTAAAGAAATCGTTTCTGTCAATCAATATCACCATTTCAGATACACCTGAAATTACTGCTATGTTAGAAATTATTTTAAAATACTCATCGTTTTCAAAATGCATTAGAATAATTTCGTGGTGTTTAAGATTCATTATAAATTGCAAAATACAAGCTCAGAGTCAAAAACTCAAAGGTGTATTATCGCCTGGAAAGCTTGAAGAAGCAATTAAATCTATAACTAATTCAAAAATCAAAAAATTCAAGCTTGAGTACAACTACTTACAAAAGAGACTTTCCTTACCTCAAAACAGTAAACTGATTCCAATGAATGTTTTCCTTGATGGAGAGGGAATTATTAGAGTAGGAGGATGGTTAACAAACTCGAAGTTAGATCACAATCAAAAACATCTGATTCTTATGCCAAAGAATCATCATTTCACTACTCTATTGAAACAATATTATCAGAGAATGCATTTACATAGCGGTCCTCTACTTACTTTGTGTTGTATCCGTCAAAAGTATTGGATACCCTCTGGAAAGAGATGCAGTCCGACGAGTTCTATCTAAATGTTTGACTTGCTTAAAACTGAAGTCGCAACCATGCCATGCCATCATGGGAGACTTGCCTTCTAGTAGATTTGGTGTTGGAAAAGCATTTCTTAACGTTGGACTTGATTTTAGTGGACCATTCTTTATAAAACCTAACCTGACATGCAGCACAGTAAGAATTAAATCGTACATTGCTCTTTTTATTTGCTTTGCCACAAAAGCAATTCATCACAAGGTTGTTTCAGACTTATCAACAGATGCTTTTCTAGCGGCTTTAAGACGGTTTATCTCTAGACGTGGAAGGCCGGTAAATCTCTATTCTGATAACACAACGAATTTTCGAGGAGCAGCAACCTACATAAGAGACCAATCAGTGCTTCTCAATTCTGCTAAAATTCAAAATTTTGCAGCTCAAGAATCTATTGTATGGTATTTTATCCCACCTTCAGATCCACATCTTGGAGGACTGTGGGAGGCTGGAATCAAATCTGCAACATTTACTGCAAGTTAGCAACATTTATTGAAGCAACATTTATTGTTGCATTTAACATTTGCAATAAATGTTGCAAGAAGCAGCATTTATTGAAAGTTTGCAAGGCAGCTATCTTAACTGTTGAGGAACTTACCACTCTAGTAATACAGATTGAAGCATGTCTAAATTCTAGGCCACTGACTCCTCTTTCTTCAGATCCTCAGGATTTAGAACCGCTTACTCCAGGACACTTCTTATAGATGCTCCTGTAACTTCCTTTCCTGAGAAAGCTCCAACAAAATCTCTTTGCTTAAAGTCAAGATGGCATCTGAGGCATCTGATTCAACAGCTTCGTAATCAGTTTAGGTCAAGATGGCAGGTGGAATATTTGAATCAACTATAACTACGAGAAAAGTGGACCTTGCGTGCAAACAATATTCAAGGTTTATCTCAAACAGGATTCTCTTCCTCCTTTCAAGTGGAATCTTGGAAGAATCACAAAAGGTTTTCCTGGAAACGACGGAGTAGTTCGAGTTGTTAAAGTAAAAACGTCAACTGGACTTTATCGAAGTCCAATTTCCAAATGCTGTCCTCTTCCTAAGTAACCATTCTTGAACTTGAGTGTTCAGCCCAAGTGGGGAGGGGGGAATGTTCAGTTTTAAAAATGTTTATGCCTTATTTTATCTTTTTTCTGTAGATGGCGCTTGCCTCGCGCTAGATGTTTAATTTGTAATGTACTTTTTAATTTTGCCGTGTGTTTGTGGCAACAGATTAAACAAAACCAAACGACTAGTATTCGATGGCATGTCGCATGCTAATAATGAACTTATGTAAACAATTCTAACAGCTGATAAAGACAAAGTCTTATTCAATGAATTGAGTCTTTTTCCTGTTCAAATTCAAGTATTTTCAGGTAACTATAAGTTGATGAAAATTCAAGGTAAGCCATTTGATAATTGTGAAGTTCCTTCCCCTGATGAAAGACGAAGAACGGAAGTGACTTACCCCGGAAAAACCGGTCGAGGCAGGCTGGTGGGGGGGAAGAAAGACTGGACGGAGAGGGCACTGGGAGTTGGACCGGCGAGCATGCCGTGTGAGAACGTAGAGAAAAGAAATATGTTTTAATTTCTTTTGCGCGCCTTGTATATATATATTGTATATAGTTTATGTTACAGTGTACTCGTTGTATGGTGTATCCATAGTGCAGTTTGTGTAATAAATTAGTGAAGAAAATGTCAAAGCGGACAACTGTTATTTTCCCACTATGGTAAGTTTACACAGAAGAACCCACCTCGTGTTTGAACGAGCGCGAGGCATGACAAATGTCGCAGTCGTATAGGATAGTGGGAAAAATGAAATCACTAAAAGTACGAAGGAAGTAAGATCGTAAAAGGTGATTTGAGTGAACGTGGTTTAAATGAAGGAAATAATTCACGAAAGCAA
This sequence comes from Stegodyphus dumicola, assembly GCF_044657685.1. Lineage (NCBI taxonomy): Eukaryota > Metazoa > Arthropoda > Arachnida > Araneae > Eresidae > Stegodyphus > Stegodyphus dumicola. The sequence goes on from NC_140774.1 coordinate 46,624,815, forward strand.
AGAAGATGACAAAAGATGGTCATGAAAGACGGAAAGTGGCGCGCGTAAGCCTACACGTGCAAATAAACGAAAGGGTGTATGAAACCTCGTCGTGTGAAAAGTGATCATCAGTATTACCGTGGTGATATTATTAATTTAAATGTTCGTGCAGTGTTGAAACAGTGGCTGGTAAAAGTGATCATCCGTATTACCGTGGTGATATTATTAATTGAAATGTTTGTGCAATGTTGAAACAGTGGATGGTAAAAGTGATCATCAGTATTACCGTGGTGATATTATTAAGTGAAGTGTTATGCAGCGCGATGAGGAAATTGTACAGAATTGAGCACAGCTCGTCATTTTCTACTATCGGGATCAAAGGTAAGTCCCTCTTAATTTCTTGGGAAGCACAATATATAAATGAAGAGAGCTCCCTCCCTATAATTACTATAGTAACGGAGACAATTAAAATTGTGTTAATGTCGGTTAATAACATGATGAGAATGCCAGGCGTTAAAGCCAGTAGACACTTAAGTATATTTTATATGCAAATAAGGAATTATGATTAATTTTGTTATTAAGGAGATAATGTATGCTAAATGAATGTTAAAATAGTTCAAAAATAGGTCAGCAGTAATTTCGAAACATTTAATTGTGTGCTCATGTTACTAATTAAGGTAGAAATTATCTATTTTTGTTGTTGCCGGGTTTTGGCAAAATGTTTTAGTCATTAAAGTTAATAGGTTGATTAAAAATTAATTAGTTTAATGATTTGAGAACAATAAGTAAATGTTTGTTTCATTTCCAGAATATGTAAGGTATTACGGCGTAAGGCCAAAGTATTCAGAACTATTTTTTTTTTGTACTAATTCAAAAGCTAATATAATTTTTGGTATTTATGTGTTAACAATATATGGTGAAATATATGTTAATAGTAATATATGTTAATAGTAATATGAGAAAGATATTCATGATTGTGTTCACTAATGATAATGTTTGCTAAATGAATAATGGTAGTATTCAGTAGTAGTGAAATATGTATGTTTGCCTGTAAAATTAAGTGTTATTTATGTGTTGTATGGGTAAAGCTGTGAAAAGAAATACCAGAAGTTAATATGGGTCCTAAAAGGAGAAATAGGGTGTCAGAAGAATCTGATGAAATTATTAAGAACATGCAGGCTCAAATTAAGTTAAAGGAAATGGAGCTGCAGCTAGAAAGGTGTAAGTTAGAGGCAGATGCGGCTAAAGACCGATTAAAAGAGGTGGAATTTCGGGAAAGACAATTAGAGAGAGAACACGAGATAAAAATTAAAGAATTAGAAATTCAGAGTAGGAAAATAGATAAAGGAGGAAATAAATCGGGCTCAGAGGATGAAGGGGTTTCAGATGCTGAGAGCAAGGGAAATGATTTCTTGAAACATTTAAAAATAATGAAAGGAGTTATGATTGACCCGCCATCTAAAGCTGAGGAATGGCCGTTCTTTTTCCATCATGCGGAAATGATGTTTAATCTCTATAAAATTCCTGAAGAACATAAGGGGAAAATTATTTTGCAGAGTTTAAAAACTAAAGTTTGATTTCAACTCTGGGTGAAAGGGATTTGGATAATTATATTAAGATTAAAGATACAGTATTAAAAGAATTCCAGATTACCCCATTGCAACATAAAAAGAATTTAGAAAAATGTGTAAAAAGATATGAGGAAACGTATACTCAGCACATAGCGAGGGTTGAGGCAGCACTTGATTTCTACTTAGAATCCAGAAAAGTTAAGACTTTTGATAAATTAAGAGAACTATTGATTGTCGATCAAGTAAAAGATCAATTACCCGCAAATGTTAAGGCGCATATACTGTTAAAAGAGGTAGAAAACTGGTTATCTCCGTCAGAGCTTGCAAATGATTTGGATAATTACGTTGCAGCAATGCCTAGAAATTACAATACGAGTGCTCAGGAAGTAAATAAAGTGGGACCAAAACAGGAACCGATAAGACAAGGGGAAAAATTAGGACGACCAAATAAGAGTAAGGGGAATTTCAGTTCTGATTACAGGGTTGATAAGGAGAAGTACAAAGGGGTAAAAACTTTAGAACCTCAAGGAATGATGCAGGCAAATAAGAAAGTTCTAAAATGTTTTCAGTGTCAGGGTGAAGGACACATAAAGCGTTTTTGTCCAGCGATAAACCTGATAGCGAAACCCAAGAGAGGAAGCGAAAAAGAGGATACGGATGAGGTGGAATCAAAGGGATTAAATAAAATATGCGTAGGGTGGAAGTTAGCTAACTATGCAGAAGAAATTCCGTTAACTAGGGCAAGTGGGGAATTACCTAGGATAGAACTGCAGATAGGCAACGCTAGATTCAAAGGAGTGATTGATAGCGGAGCAGAAGTTACTGTAATCCGGAAATCGGTAGTTCCACAGAAATATTTGGAGTCTGGAGGGAAGATATGGTTACAACCCGCCGTGGGACTCCAGGTAGAAGCCCAATTAGTTACAGTACCTATCAGTATCTGGTCAGGAGAAGAGGAGGTACAGCCTTATGTAAACGTTCATGCAGCAGTAGTGCATAATTTGAACGAGGAAGCGCTGATTGGTGAACCGAGTGGTGACACCTCGAGATTTTAGACTTCTCAGGGAACAAGGAGATATTTATTGGGGAGAAAATAAGGAAGAAAAACTAGTATTGGGAGTTGGTCAGGTATCGAGTAACTTGGACGGAAAGGAATCGACAGAAAAAGCCAGTCACGAGGTCGAAGGTGAAACGGAAATAGCTCGTACTACACCGTTGGTAAGGAGTAAAGATGAGGGGGAAGTAGAAGTGGGAGGCAGTGAGCAAGTGTCAGCTGATAACCCACCCTTATCGCAAACTCAACGTTTTAGGCAGGAGCAAGCGGAATGTATTTCGCTGAAAAGCGCGTTCATGGATGCACGTAATAACAAGAATGGGTATTGGCTGGAGTCAGGAATTTTGTACCATACGGGAAGTGTCAATGGGCAGCGATGTAGTCAGTTAGTTGTTCCTCAAAGCCGCAGGAAAGAAATTTTGAAGTTGGCTCACGAAAGCTTACAAGGGGGGCACTTCGCAGCAAAGAAGACGGCGGAAAGGATTAAAATGTCGTTTTGGTGGGAAGGATTGTCAAAGGAGGTGCGGAAGTGGTGCGAAGCTTGCAAGGAATGCCAGCTACGAAGGAAAGTTAAAGTGAAGGATAGGGCTCCAATTACAGCAGTAGGGAGGCCAGAACTTCCATTTCAAGTGGTTAATGCGGACGTTTTAGGGCCGATTGAGCCGAAATCTTCAAGAGGGCACCAGTATGTGTTATGTGTTGTTGATCAACATAGCAGATGGCCGGAGGCAATTCCACTAAAGGCGATAACAGCGAAAGCTACATGTGACGCTTTCATTGATATTTTCATGCGAACAGGAGTTCCGAGAATGATAGCCATGGATAACGGAACGAACTTTAAGGCTAAGCTAACACAAGAATTTTTAACTAGGTTAGGGGCCTCGCCAAAATTTTCTACGCCAGGGTATCCGCAGTCAAACGGGCTAGTGGAAAGGTGGATAGGAATAATGAAGTCAATGTTGCATCACGCGATAAATACTCAAGGAAGAAACTGGGATAAGCAGTTACCATATTTGTTATGGGCTTATCGGGAGATACCGAATTCAACTACCGGAGTCTCACCATTTTTGCTGATGTATGGTCGGGTGCCAGTGGGGCCACTGGCGATACTTAAATCAAGTTGGGTAGATGAGACGGTATTACCACAAGGAGTTGGGGAATCAGTTACTGAATATTTAATTTCTCTTCGAAATAGGTTACAGGAGGCAGAGAAATTCGCTAAAGAAAATTCGGAAGCTAAACAGCAGAAATATGTTCATCATCATAATTTGAGGTCTAAGGAAAATGAATTCGAGATAGGAGATGAGGTAGTAGTACTGATACCAACGTCAACAAATAAACTTTGCTCGAAATGGACAGGACCTGGAGAAATAGTTGCGAAAAAGTCTCCACATTCATATTTGGTAAAATTGCCAGATGAATCTGTTAGACATTTGCATCAAAATAAGTTACGGAAATATATACAGCCTATAAATGCAGTAGGGATAATCTATGAGGCTGACACAGAATTTGGGGAGGTGCAGCACGCGCCTATTCAAAGAAACCCTAAAGTAGACAAACTTTTAGATAGGATCTGTGTTTCAGAGGAATGGAAACATTTAGATAGGTCACAAAGGAATCAGTTGAGCAGATTAATCAAATCTTTCCATGTAGTGTTTGACGGGGAGATTAAATGTGCGAAGGTAGGATCCCACAGTATCAGGTTAAAAACGGGAGTTGAAAGAAAGCAACCTCATGTTTATAAGGTACCTGAGGCGTTGAAGCCACAGGTGGAAAAGCAAATTGCTGATTTGTTAGAAAGAGGTTTAATTGAACCTTCCACAGCAGAGATTGCTTACCCTATTGTGTGTGTAGCGAAACGGGACGGAAGCGTACGTTTATGTTGTGATTATCGAGGGCTTAATGCGGAAAGTCAGATTGTCCCATTTCCTATGCAAAACGCAGAAGAGCTTCGATATAAGGCAGGGGCAGCACGTTATTTGTCTACGCTAGATATTCTTAAGGGGTATTGGGAAATCCCTATGGAGAAGGAAAGTAGACATCTGACGAGTTTTGTTTCTCCGAAGGGTCAGTATCAGTGGAAAGTGATGCCGTTCGGTTTGTCAGGTGCTGCCGCAACTTTCCAAAGAGTTATGAATCAAGCTCTTAGACCACATAGTGATTATGCTGAAAGTTTCATCGATGATATAATTGTCTATTCGTCAACGTGGGAAGAACATCTTAAACATTTAAAAGCCGTACTCAGTACTTTACAGACATTGAACTTTACGGCTAATTTAGAGAAATGCTCTTTTGGCAAGTCGGAGGTAAAGTATTTAGGTCACATAGTAGGCTCAGGCAGACATGGCCCAGATCCAGAGAAATTGCAGGTCATTAAAAATTTGAAGCCACCTAGAACCAAAAACGCATTAAGATCAGTTTTGGGGTTATATAATTACTATCGAGAGTATGTTCCGAATTATGCAAAAGTAGCTAGGCCGTTAACTGATCTCACGAGAAAATCTATACCTAATGATATACCTTGGGGGTCTGAAGCCGAGAAGGCATTCAAAGAATTAAAGGATGCTTTGTGCACGGCATCGTCTTTATATACGCCGGATATACGAAAACCTTTTGAAATTAACACAGACGCCTCACTAATAGGTATTGGAGCGTGTTTACTTCAACGAGATGAGTATGGGAAAGCTAGACCGATAACATTTGCTAGCCAGAAATTAACTAGCGCTCAGTCTAAATGGAGCACTATAGAAAGAGAGGCGTATGCAATTATTTGGGCTCTCGACAAGTTCGAAACTTGGACATACGGAAATAAAATTTTGTTGCATACAGACCATAACCCATTAAAGTACTTAACCGAAGGGATACCCCGGAATGCTAGATTACAGAGATGGGCATTAGCTCTATCCCGCTTCCAAGTCACTGTAATGCATAAACCAGGAGCTAAAAACTCCGATGCAGACGCATTGTCGAGGATCCCTCACGAATGTATAAGTGACCAATAATCTGAACTAAATTGAAAAAAAAAAAAAAAAAGAAATTAATGTTGGTATCATATATTTTTTTGTGTGTGTTTGTTTATTATTGTAGCACTAGAAAGGATAATGTTCAATGCTAGTATGGCAAAAAGTATATAGATATTGTAATTTTCATTTATTATTTTTTTTTTGTATTATTGTGGTTACTCTAGAAAAGATTGTGTTATTAGGGTATATTAGTAAACGAATTATTCCTTAAAGAAGTGTCAGTGAGTTGATATTGCAATGTTTTGTTTGTATCGCTGTAGAAATTTGGACATGTGCAGTTTTTATGTTTATGTGTTTTAAGTGTTCTTTTTTGTGTTAGTGTTTATAACTGTAGCATGACCCTTTTTTTTTGCTCTCTGATTTTAATGTGATTCCTTGTGCTGTGTCCCGGAAAAGAGGGACTACCTGGTAAGTGCCAAAATAATATGGGTTTCAAATTTTTCGACTCAGTCGTAAATATTTACAAACCAGAGGGGAGGTGTGAAGTTCCTTCCCCTGATGAAAGACGAAGAACGGAAGTGACTTACCCCGGAAACCGGTCGAGGCAGGCTGGTGGGGGGGAAGAAAGACTGGACGGAGAGGGCACTGGGAGTTGGACCGGCGAGCATGCCGTGTGAGAACGTAGAGAAAAGAAATATGTTTTAATTTCTTTTGCGCGCCTTGTATATATATATTGTATATAGTTTATGTTACAGTGTACTCGTTGTATGGTGTATCCATAGTGCAGTTTGTGTAATAAATTAGTGAAGAAAATGTCAAAGCGGACAACTGTTATTTTCCCACTATGGTAAGTTTACACAGAAGAACCCACCTCGTGTTTGAACGAGCGCGAGGCATGACAATAATTATTAGTTATTGAACTTACCAACAAACATGCGCAATCTAAAGACACTAGTATTTCTGACAACATTGTTCTGACTACAAAGATAAATGTAAGGCCTAATATAATTCTGATGCAATCTAAGATACCTGCATTTACAATAATGGGTAAAATCCTAGTATACGGTGCAGCCTTGGCGCGATTTTGAAAATTATCGCCAACACCAAAAATGACCCAAACAACGTCTATATACTATACACTATATATATATATATATATATATATATATATATACCCAAACAACGTCTATGTATACTAAGTAAATACTATGTATAACTATATATATTCTTTGAATAACCCGTTTACTACTCTCATCGTATATGTCCGGTTTTTATTGCTCATTATAAAGTCGCCAAAAGTAGCCAAATCCCGTGTGCACCTGATACTAGGATTAAACCCAATAATGTAATTATTTTTTATTGTTATATAATAATTGATACAAAATAATTAAATATCTTCATTTTAGAAGTATTAACGAAAATATTCTTTCCTGTATTAAACTTTATTTTGCATTCAATATCACTACAAAATGTACGAGAGCTGAACTGAAAAGTCTATGGTTCTAGCGCATTGTTACATAAGAAACTTCTGCGTTTTGACTTTTCTGCGTTTTGGCAATACTCAGATTCCAAGGTTATCGGATTTAAAATATTTAAACAGTGTATTAAAAGTTAAAACGTACTTTATTTAGATATTTTAATTTTAATTTAAAATTAGATTAAAAGAATGCAATGGTGCTGATTTTCAGTACAATACAAAAAATAAATTCAAATAAGCTGAAATTTTCAATACCACACAGATAAAATCAGTACAAGTGTTTTTTCCTGTAACTGTAGTACCTGCCAATATTACGTTGAACACAGCTTACTGAAAAAATGAATAAATTTCACTACCTGATGATTAATCTGAAACAATTCTTACCTGGTTTCAACTTCTCCAGATTTCTCCCAGGAGGAGCATTAGAATCGGCAAGGGTGAGTAACATTCGAGAAGCCACTCTAATGTTCAGATAGGAATCAATTAATACCAGAGTTACGATAAGTCTTAGAACATCAGAGTTAAACATTCTGTATCACTATCGAGGTTCTAAATAACAATTTCTTGTTATTTCCTTTTTAAAATTGCAGAGGCGGATTCAAAGGATTACGTAAGTCGCAAACGTGAAAGACCCGGAGCTACAAGGAGTATCCAGTGATTAATTATTTTCTAAAAAATATCAAACATATCACGTGTCTTAAAATTGAGGTCTCCAAAAGTTTAGGCCATATTGGCCCACCGTACATAAATTGATCATTGCCTCTTACTCGGCCTTGTGACTTTGCATTAGCTGCATGTATTTAATTATACCGCTGGCCGATTGCTTTGAAATTCATTTGACTTTTTTTTTTTTTTTTTTTTTTTTTTTTTTTTTTTTTTCTGCTAAAATCAAATCAAGTCGACACTCAATTATGCATAGCTTTAAAGTTTAATCTGGCATGCTTACCTTTCATCTGTAAGAATGGATAATGTTTTATGTTTTTTTGCTAAGACGGTAAAAGAATTTCTCTAAATTCGTCCACCACGATTAATGCAATATACAAACCTTTTGAGTTATAAAACAACGAAAGTATTTTGCTTTCCATCATTGTAATAAGTGTCTCTCCCCTAGCAAAGATCTAATTTCCAATTCAGTAAGATAATGAAAGTATTATGCCGTTGGGTGGAAAAGTAAAATGGAACGGTTTATGATGTAATAATCAAGGACGAATACCAAGTTCAATGTATTAATAACAGGAATCGTTTTACGTCACAGGTATGAGGATATAAACTTTGTCAACAGATGGCGCCGTTTTTCTGAATATTTTGGCGGAAAATTCACAACCAAAAAAAAAGGAAAAAAAAACACTAAAATGACGTTGTTAGGTAGTATATCAATAAATCGGTGTTATTTTTCTGCAGTTTAACTCGACAGCTTAATAATACGTTATTTGGAAATTTATTAAGAAAATCGTATCATTTTTCTGCACTTTGCCTAGACAGCTTGATTATAATATTCAAGATGCATTGAAGTTCTTAATTTGTTTACAAATTTTGTGGTCTTCAGTATAACATAGATACTTAGAATTTTATGAATTCTGAAATAAAGACGTCACAATCAAACGCTTCGGGAAAGGAAATGTATAAAGGCATTTTGTTTCGATCTAGAAATGTTGGTTTCGTACTGCAAAAAGAAAATAAATGAAATTCATTAAACTTAATTAACCTAGTTGCTGTTATGAATTGTGTATCACAAATAAATTAGAATAATATAAAATTAGTATTTAGCGCTCCATTGGGACAGCGCATCTGCTAAGGAAGTTTGCAGCTTTTCGCTTAGCCTACGATAGTGTATATAAGCAGGGAGAGTATGCGAATACAGACTTCTGTAGTTAATATACGCAAAGCTTGCTTGCATACAATATTCAAAACTCAAATTGCTCATTATCAGAAACTAGAGATTTGTTATTATACACAATATAGTACATTCAACTAGACAGTTAATTAGCTACTGTGATTCATGCCTTGTTGCTGTTATGGCATATCTCATATATCTGACAATAACATCAGAACAAGTTCACGGATTTTATAGTAGCAATGAGCACAGAATTGCGTCGTCGTTGGCATGGACCTTGGGCACCTTATAAATGACCGAATGACTGCCCAGCTGCATATCAGCTCTGAAGAAGAACTCCCGGTGTAGGGATCCAAGGTTCTACCTCACCTCCCCTACCATCAAATTTTCGACTTACTGTATTTTAGGTATTCCATACGAAAAACACTAATGCATCTATAATTATCCAGATAGTCTCCGAAATTAGAACCCAGATAAATCGATGCTGCAGCCAACATCGCTAAACACTATTCTATCAGGAGCGGCATGATTATTTTGTTATACTGGTTGCTAAGATAATGTACTACAACGACGACTGTTTTGTATAAAGCAAATAGGAATAAAGCTTTCGTTTTTTTTTAACTGTTTATACCGGATATGTATGAACATTTTATTCGCATCTTATTAATAGTTATAATAGCGTAATATCAAATCTCCTTTTGGTTAAAGTTTTGTGCAAAGAAAGCATCGCAACACAAATTCAAAAATGACAAAAATATTCAAAGCTTTCGTTTCTCATTTAGGTTAACGTAAGCCTAATTAAATTAGAATATAACTATAATACTTTTATTTTCGGAAGTTATAATTTATTAATTACCTTAGTTATTAAGTCTACAGATGGTGTTTACATATTTTTAGAACGACTTTAGGGCCGTTTAATTAATATTTAAAATGTAAAGAGGACGTTTTTAAATTTTCTGTCTGATAGTCTTTCTGGACTATACGACTGCATTGTGATTTTCATGGCAGAAGGGCTTTTCAAAAAATTTCCAGGAATACTGACCTCTATTCCTCATTTTAGAGTCCATCACTACGCTCAGAAAGAACTCTTCTCGAAACTAAAGGCATAATAGTCCATAGGTGAAACATCAGGGAACTTCGCAGGAATATGTTGAGAAAGTATATATGCAATATCTACATCAATGTTCATTTTTCGAAGTATGGCTTGTTGCTTTGTCTTGATGAAATTTCACTCTTTAAAAGTCCTTAGGATAAAGAAAACGAACTTCTATGAAAGTCGGACGTAAAACTTTCTCTTGATAGAACGTTGATTAAATGTATGAGTACAAATTATTGTAAATTTTATGTAAACACTTCCATTTATTTGTTCCTGTTTATACCATATATTAATTTTTATGTAATAAGCTTTATTATATAACTGTTTGCATTTACTTGCACCTATCCAATTATTAATTTTGCATTATGCTCGTATTATTGCAATCTTATTGTACATTTTGCGTAATTTTGAATCTGCAGGCAGTTATAACATTTTGTGTGTTTAAATTGCTTTATTATTTTGTAATATTTCTCTATTTTATCTATGCAAACAGATGTTCCATTTGCGAAAATTGCCGAAGAAGAACCTATAAATTGCTGAAGTCTTACTGATGACAAAATGTTCTCACCAAATTTTTAACTGTCAAAGAGAAGTTGCAATACTTGGGGAGAAATCGCCTTCTTCGAAAGGATTTCAGATTTTCTGAAATCTTATAACTGAATTTTTATAGATTGTTCGAATTGCACCTTCCCTTTTGTCCCGTTTTAAGTATAATGCTTTCGCCGATTGAGGTCACAGTTGAAATTGAAAGGCTCGACTTAATTGTTTGCAGACTGAACTGTTGCTGAGTTTTCGACTTAGTGATTTTTATATTTGCTCTGTCAGTGATTTAGCAGTTCTACTGAATGTCTATAATTTTGAAATTATGGAATTCCCAAAGCGCTAATCATGTATTTTTAAGACAGAATCGTTTGTATTTGCGCCTGGTTTAAGAAAAAATATAGCATTACTTCTGGCTTCTGTTGGAAATTTTAGATGTTTCCTTTATTTTGTAAAACCTGTTATCGCTTGTAATTGCAATAAAGATCAACATTTCCTTTTCGTCCGGTTTGTTTACTTATAAAATCTTTACTAGTTGTTAATGCATAACAATACCTTTAACATGGAACTTTGAAACCCTTTTAAGTATTCCGTAGAAAGCAATAAACAAAATATGAAAGTATAAAATACATTTCCTATACCACAGCATATAATACTATGGTATATGAATAAAAAATTCCATCAACTTCTATTTGTACGCACGCATCATGTAAGTATTACTCGATATTTATGCAACACTCGAAAGATCACTCTTTAAGTTTCGCCTGATTAGCAAGTATTACATGCGTAATGTTCTTTTATTGTTAAGGGTATGAGACCATAATATTTACATGTGATGTTTCAAACGGCCCCCGCTTTAACATTCGAAACCACCATACATGAAGCAGTGTATTGTATGAACTGTATTCAATTGTTACCCAAAACTTAGACGGTTGAATAATTATAAGCGTAAATAATTGCTTTTATCGGCAAGTTATTCTTCAAGAAATATCTCATGTGATCGCGTAATAAATGCAATTCTTTGAAAAAAAAAAAGCTGAGTAAATTCCTTTTAATCAGATTCAGTAAAATCGTTATCAATGCAGAAGGAAAACACTTTTTGTTTGTTAAGTCTCGACACTGCGGCTATTCAACTGATCCAGATCTAATTGTAGCTCAAGGAGTGCAGAAAACCACGTGTAATTGCGCGTGACTGACCACTTTTTAATAAACGTGCAGAAAATGAAAAGAATGATAAAATGCAACCTTTGTTTTGTTAGCTTTCAGTATCTACCGCTTCATGTTTCCTCAGTAAAAGATAGAGAAATCATTAAATTTTCTTTTACCTGTACAAAACCATCTACCGCGGACTTATCTTTCAAACGGCTGGTTCTAGACCCGCACTTCTAGCACATCGGTGTGACGGACCTTCCGGCTAAAATTGCGCGCAAATAAATTTTATCAGTTTCAAAACTGTGAAGAATATGAAGCGAAAAGATGTACAAATATAACTTTACAACAGTTTCTTGTAAGCGAAAAATGTCAGTGACATAAAACATGAACACGTTTTTGGCAGTGAAGATGGTTATATATTATGTGTTTACTCTTTGATTTCTATCCGTACCATAAACAAGCCCATATAAAGATGGTTTTAAAGCATGAAATGAAACAACGACGGTCCAATTCAACTCAGTTTCAATAAATTTAATCCAGTGCCTTGCCACGTTGTGTGCTTACTCTGGCAATGTAGTTTCTTTAGATATAGAAGATTCTGCTGTAGGATTATGGAGCGATACATGACCGAAACACTTAAATTTATTCTTTCGAGGAGCCACGTAGAAAAGCAAGCATCAAATTCTTGTTTCCATTGGATGAGCTATAATAAATTAAAACAGGGGAAAGAAAATCGCCATTTCACGGATCAACTATACTCTTTCATCTATCAACTATATGTGCGTTTCAACATTTTTCATATATTTTTACTTTTTTCACATATTTTACGTTCTTGATAATCGAAATAATTGGATTTTTTTTCCTTCCTGTTGATTGCATCACCAGTATCCAAGCAGTAAAGTCGACGAACGCTGTTAATTCGACCTTGGCTCGATTCCAGGCGAACAGGCTCACTGCACGGACTTTTCCGTAGTTTTTCTCTATGTGTCAGCTAATGTGCCCTAGAAACTCCTTCGCGAAGGTATCCCTCCCCTCAAGCAGATAGTCTTCAAGTTCTTTACCATAATCAAATAAACCAAACCATACTTTCTGATGAATAGCCTGTCGTACATAGAGTAATCAAGACTGTCGTATATAGAGTAATCAAGCACTGCATTTCAGACTTCAGAAGCGCCACTTTATACAGAAATATTAGGAAAAAAAGGATAGAATTTTATGTTGAAAAAATATTTCTTTATGTGCACGCACTAGAATCGCAATTTATTAAGCAAAATACATAACTCACAAGATATGTAAATCTCGAAACAGTCTCAAGCCTCTATGATTTGATTTAACTATCCCTGTTGCTGCTAAAATTATGATTTACATTTCTGCCAAAGAAGACCTGTGTCATATTAAAGAAATATTTAACTTTTTCTGTTATTTTAAAATTTACATAAATTTGACATTAAATTCAATATTATGAAATTAATCAACTTCAAACACAGAAATTTGTGAACATAGAACATAGAAAAGTATAAATTTCTAACATCAGAAAAAGAAATTTTTTTATAATGACAAACATTTACTGATAGATTGTGGGATTTTACTATTAAATAAATAAAAATAATATGTATTGATATCAAATGCTAAAAGTCTTAACTGTTAAATAAAATTAGAACTCATCTCTAACAAAAAGAAAATACTTTTAAACATTTGGTTTCTCTCTTTGAATGCCAAGAGATACAAACAGGAAAGTATTGGAAATATTAAAAGCAACACTTTGTATGAGGGGAGGAAAGAGGTGACCGTTTTAAATATATATATATATATATATATATATATATATATATATATATAAGAGTAACTGTAATTAGTAATTAATATATTACTGAACAATATTATTCTGGCTATTAAAATTTACATTAGATGAAGATGATAATGTAGAGAACTAGAAAAAAAAATTTTGCAATGGATATTAGAAATTGACTCGACTGATGTACGCCAAATACTGTTATACAATGCACATTTACAATACAGAAGGAAAATGAAAGATCGTCGATTTGCAGCAACTTCTGATCTTTGTTTGCATATGAAAACATATAACTGAAACTATAACGGAACATATAACACATAGTTGAATGAACATATTTCAATTATATGAAAACACATAATCGAAACTAATAACGCAAGGTATTAAAAAAAAAGAAACACAAAGAGAGCCGAAGTTTATGTGTTTGCATAAAATTTTATTACTAATCCGAAAGGGTTATTAATCTAGAAACTCGATTTTGCTTTGTTTCAACTTAATGCGTTGTTTGACTTTTCATTCATTCTGTGTCATTCGGGGAAATGTAAGAAATTTATCTTTCAAATTCAATTTGTCGGTTACTGAAGAATAAACTAAGTTGGGAAATGCTCCAATGTGACAATCAAAATCGCAATAACAATCTTGTATTTGGCGTACATATATTACAAGACTCAATCGATTTCGAGGGCAGCTAAAGGTCCCTCCTCATCAGAAGAACCAAATTACTAGAAAGGGGAAAAAAGAAGAAGCATTGGCAAAGGAGTCTCAGAACCACGTGGTCATTTATCAGCACTGCACGCGGTCGTAACCGGATTTTTGAATCAGAGTTACACTGGCCGCCTACTTTTATTGAGTCAGACTATCTGATCAAACATATAACACATAGACTCAAACGCAAGAAAAAATCAGCGAAGTCAAAAAATAGGAAGCGAGGGGCAACTGCACCTTCACGCACCTAGTCTGAACCTCGAATCGAAAACCTCGAACTAAGCTATTTAAAATTAATAGATGCAGTTCCTAAAAATATTACTTTTTTTTACTTTTGAATCCGATTCAAAAGTAAATTTAATTCATGATATAGCTAATTAAAAACATTAAATATTTTTAAAGAATTACATTATATATTTTTTTTTACTTTTCAACTATACAGAAGATATATAACGATCCCATGTTACTATAAATGTACACTGCTCAAAAAAAAAAATGGGACAGTGCTATATCTCCCGTTCTACTGGGCCGATTGACAAAATTCAAACTGCGTTTTTAATGTCTCGAAAGCGCGACTTAGGATATATATTTGATTTATATATAGCACTATTCTAACATAGGTATTTTGACACAAAATCGGACTTTTTCTAAAATAACATACCAATTTTTTTACATATTTCAATTCTACAACTCAAATTATGCCAGAATACCAAGTTTTGTAAAAATCGTACGAATAGTTTTTAAAATATTGGCTCTCAAAATTTTAGCTCCTCAATGTTAATTGAATTTAGCAAATATTTATTAATATCTCTTTTTTTATTAAACTTTTTTGATTTTTTCTCTCACATTTCGAAATTTTGGTTCATTCCAAATAAAATTTACCCATTTTTTGCGTTTTATTTTTTAAATTTCTATTTTTAAATAATTTCTATAGATTTTTCGAAAAAAATTTTGAATTATAACCTATAAAATTTTTACCATCATCTTAAAGTAGGTGTATTTTTAAGCATATCTGCAAAAAATTAGACTTTTTTATTCAAAATTTTCTAAGATATACACGAATTTACATAATTTCGCGTTTTGAAATTTGGCACTTTTTTTTGAGCGATAATAACGCCAAATGTGGTCTATGGATTTTTGTTACACTGAATTGCCACAGCTATTCTTAAACTTCAAGTAAAATTTTACGGAGAATTAATTATATGACATTTTTTCCCTCAATGATGCGTAATAAATATTTATTAATACTATATGAAAGGCTATTTTTTAAATTATAGATGATATTATTCAAATTTTTAACTATTTTTTTTTTTTAATTTCTCTCGTATCTTTTCTTTTTTAAAAAAAAATTTAAGAGTAAGTTTTTGTAAGAGTAAATTTTTACCTTCGGCGTTTTATCGTCTGCTACTTTACTTCGTTTAAATCGAATTGTTTAAAACTGAGAATTTTCGTTTGATATTTATTTATTTGAATTTTATGACATTAACTGCATAATTTATTTCTAAACAAACTGTTGCTTTTGAAGTAGCTGAAAGAGCGGCTGATACTATTATCTATATTTTTAAAGCACAATATATTTTTATAGAAACATTATATTTAGAATAATCATTTTTTATAAAAGTCAAATTATGATATAAACATACAACCCTCTAGAGACTGAATTAATGTAAGTTCAATGGTTATGTAGAAATGATCTGCAGCTACTTAATGGCTGGAAAAGTCAGCAGATTCTATGGACAAGTAAGAATAATTATATAAACGACACCAAAATTCTGGATTCAATAAACAACGAAGATACGATGTTTACTAAATGAATTTAAGAAGTTTTAAAACATAAAAAATCAACTCATTTTTTCCCTAAAATGTATTTTTGTGCGTAGCGTATTTTCATTATATCCTTAAAATTCTAATTTGGAATGTAATTGACAAGAACTGAATCCTAATCATCAGTAATATAATAAGTAATTATTACGGTTATTAATAAATCCTTCTTATAAAGTAATTGCAAATATTTCAAAAAACTTTCTGTCTGAATGCAAACATTTTTCTATGCAAATATTTTTAATTTTATATTAATCAAGATTGCACACCATATTACTTATTTCCACTTCAATTCTTACCGTCAGTTCTAGTAGAATTTACAAATCAATTATATTTAATTAAGGATTGGATTGGATTATTTAATTATGGCAAAGCACACGAGGGCTATCTGCCTAAAGGGAGGGATGCCTTCGTGGAGGATTTTCTAAGGGAAACTGGCTCGTATACACGTTACACATGGGGAAAACCACGAAACCGCCCATGCGCCAGCCCGTTCGCGGGATTCGAACCTCGGACTGAACTACCAGTGTTCAGCATCTTTACCGCTCGGCCGTTGGTGGGCTATTTAATTAAGGAATGACCATCTAAGTTAAGAAACTGCGTACCGTAACAACATTTCAATTATTGGCGCCGTATCTTTCATGTTACTCCCGATTGGCTAGCTACATGATTTTTAATGAGTATTCGGATTTTACTAGTAACTTCACTTGGAAATCGCGCTTAAACTAGGTTAGTTGGTTATTTGAACATAGAAAGAACATCGGAGCTATTTGATTAAGATGCTTTCATAGAGAATCTTTGTAAAGAGAACCTAAAAAACTACGAAAACCGACCATGCAGCCTGGGTTAGACTGAGCAGCAAACAATTAGTATTTAACAATCTTTTCTTTTTCAAATGCTAGGCAACTGATGAGGCTCCAATTTAATATTTTATTTGTAAATATTTAAAATATTGTTGTATTCTTTGACACAAAAAGCAGAATTTAAGTTTTGTTAACTCGTTAGTAAACTACAAAGCCGTAGTGCAAATGAATATTCAATTTCTTTGGCAATAATTGTATTCACTTAATATTCTTGGAATATGAACTAAAGAAGGAACGTTCTCGGAAGATTAAAGAAGTGTTTAAATCCAGTGATATTAGGTTTGTCTTACAAGCTCAGGATCAAAACGACTCTGCAATTGCCCGAGTAGTTGACTTGTAAATGGATGTGAATTAAGCAGATGACTTTTAATCTTACGTTATTTAGCCAGAAAACGTCTTCCAAATGTTTTGTATTGCATGACAATGCATCTTTTCATTATTCAATAACCAGTCGGAGAATCGCTTGTGTTCGGAAAATAAGTATGTATATTCAATCGTCCTGCATGTTCTTCAAATTTGTCTTCTTGTGATTTTTTTTCTTTCTCAAAAACTAAAGTTGCCTCTCAAAGGAAAGTTTTTTGACATTGAAGAGACAAAATTAATATGACATCTACTTTTAGAGGCATGTCAAAAACAGATCTCTACAAACCTTCTCTTCCATTACATGTTGTGCAGTCAGACAAAAAGTTACATCAGCGTAAATTCTATAATCTATTTTTATTACACTCTGATTACTTTATTAACATTCAGTGAATATATACTAAATCTTTTACTTTAGCTTAAGTAATTCGAAATTTTTGACGGAATTGTTGTCGGAACTAGGACTTAGAAGATAAGTCAAATGAAATATTTCGATAACCCAGTAAATTCAAGTTCGAAATTTCAATATTTTATTTTCGGAGGGAGGGGAAATGTTTTCAGTTTTGATCCATTATACTAAGTATATTTGCTTCGATTTTTTATTTTTCCATAAAAGCGAAAATTTTACGCATGGTATACATATAACGCATAGCTTCAAATTAAAATTTAACAATATACAGAGTGGTTATAATTAAAGTTCCACATTGAAACGGTCATAAAATGAAAACTGCTGGATCAAATGTTATCAAACTTGGAAATCGTGTAAAGGAGGTCATGGGAATTTATTTTCCGCGAAAAAAAAGGAAGTTCGAAACCTCACCACCAGGGGGGAAATGGCGCTGTATGCAATATTGTTAAACGAAATATGGGTCGGAATCTAACTTAACCTTTTGTTAAACGAGTTTAATATGTTGTATACCCTTAAGAAACTTTGAAGTAGGCAAATTACCATTTAAAGACGTTAAATTCGATAAATGTCGAGTGCGCCATCCCTGTAAGTGAGAATTTCGTCCGTGAAAACCACGAATTAGCGATTAGAAAATGTGAGATCGCAAATCACTCTCACAAGTGCGTACAATCTGGAAATAGTTTTCTTACAGATCGCTAATTTGTAATTTTTTAAGCCTGAATTCGGCACTAAAACATGAAGATACTGATTCAAAACGCTTTTAATCGATTTGGGCCAAAGAAATCGCTCATGTTATCTATCTAGTTCCATTGCATTCTCCTACTGCATTCGATTGCATAACAGTCATTTCACACCGTTTACTGTTGAATGACAGCTAGTTTTATAACTGAACCATTTTTTTCTGAAGAGCAGTCGACAGCTGGACCACTGTGATTGCAGCTCACTTAGAGCCAATATTAAAATGTTTCGTGATACATGAACTGCAGTAACGTGGCATTTTAGATACTACGATTTTTATGCAGGGCTGGGCACCACCTCAAGAGTGTCGCGTAGTTACTTAGGCAACATTTCACGAATGAACGTCTTATTGGCCAACACTTCCCCTCTTCCCACCAGACCTCAACCTCTGTGACTTTTGTCTATGAGGTTATCTCAAAAGCACTGTTTATGGTGATAATCTAAACAATTTGGCAGAAATGAAAAATGTGATACACTGATAACATTCCTCCTGATATGCTATGTGTAACGTGTATACGAGCCAGTTTCCCTTAAAAAGTCCTCCACGAAGGCCTCCCTCCCTTAACGCAGATAGCCCTCGAGTGCTTTGCCGTAATCTAATAAGCCAAACCAAACCAAACCTGATATGCTAAGAGCTGCTGTTGAGAATGCAGTAACATGATTTAACTTGCTTTCGGAAAATGCTGGACGCTACATTGAACATGCTTTGTAACACGTTTCGGAAAATATTAAACACATTTTAAACAGATGTTTTCATGTCTTATTTCATTTAACAATATTGTATACAGCGCCATTTTCCCCCTGATGTTGAGTTTTTGAACTCTTTTTTTTTTTCCGCCGAAAATAAATTCCCATAACCTCCTTTACACGATTCCCAAGTTTGATAACATTTGGTCCGGTAGTTTTCCTTTTATGACCATTTCAAAGTGGAACTTTAATAATAACCACCATGTAAAATAAGCTTTAAAAGTCTGACAGTTTGGTTCAAGTCCCAACTTTAAAAAATATGTATATAAATATAAATTTTTATATTAATTCTCTTAGAAAGCATGTTTTTAAGAAGCTAATTTTTCTCTCGCGTTATAGATTGTATAAAAAAACATGATATTTAATATGATTTAGATTGTTTCAGCCGGTATAAGAATCGGGTTACTCTGTGGTACAGAATAAACCCTGCTGGACTGTTTTATTTCTTTGTCATTTAGCAAAAATCTTTTAATTAAAATATTTATCCTTTGAACTTCGCTTTAAACTTTATTTATAGCTAAAATGACTAGAAAATGAAAAGCTGTCTTTAGCTGAAACGCAATTCATATAATTGATGTTTTAAAAATTTGACAAGAATGCAAAATGTATGGAAGTCTAGCAGTCGAAAAATCTTAATTTTCTTGTGTGAGCACTGAAAATAACTGTAGAAGGAAAGAAGAAAATTAGGGAGAAAAGTAAGCAAAAATTTGCAGGGAAATTTGGCTGTCAGACGTACCAAGATGTTCAAAAAGTTGGACGCTTTCGAATATACTATCAGGATACTTCAAAGAATTTAGGTGTTCAAAGAGAAAACAGTTGGACGTGTACACCAGCAAATACCATCAATTGAGCTTGTGTTAACAGAAAAGACAAAACGATATCATTGCAGATTAAAGTGAAGAGCGACTAGTTTTAAACTATATGGTTGTGTAAATTACGTTATAGAACATCATATCGTATCATAAATGATGAATCCCATGATTTCCTCAGTCGAATTATTTGAAGATTCAGGAGTTTATCCAGTGATGTATGTGGATGTCACTTAAAGATGTTTTTTTTTTCCCTTCCTGATGAAACAGCGGCCGAGCGGTAAAGTCGCTGAACACCGGTAGTTCAGTCCGAGGTTCGAATCCCGCGAACGGGCTGGCTGCATGGGCGTTTTCGTGGTTTTCCCCATGTGTAACGTGTATGCGAGCCAGTTTCCCTTAGAAAGTCCTCCAGGAAGGCATCCCTCCCCTTAGGCAGATAGCCGTAGTGTGCTTTGTCATAATAAAATAAACCAAAACCTTTTGATGAAACCAGTCTTTCCTTTCATCTCATAGCTTCAAAATGTTTAGCCTCTAAAGACTGATAAAGGCTCTGACGAAATACTTCGTGAAGAACTTTCTAAGGGAAACCAGCTGTCATACGCGGTACACATGAGAAAATCCACGAAAACGCCCATGCAACCAGCCCGTTTACCGGGGTTCGAACCCCGGAGTGAACTACCAGTGTTCAGCAACTTTACCGCTCGGCCGTTTGTGGGCCTTTATGAAATGGAAGGCGATAACTTTATTTAAAATGATTGTCAGAAATACCAAAATGTTTCGAAAAGTTGGATACTTTTCAATATACTTTCAGAATGCTTAAAGAAACAGAGAAGAAAAATAAATTTTTTTCGTAAAATTTAGTATTCGTATTTTTTTAAATTTAAAACTTTTCAATCTTATGATATTTGATTCTTGCGATTTCAAAAATAAAATATTTGACTAAAATATGAATGACATTTTACGAAACCAAATGTAGGATAAAATTGTGTAAAGCAATGGGCACAATGATAAAACTGTTTAAAGCAGTGTATGCAAGTCATCCTAAGTTAAAATATCGGTTATACATCTCTCTTATTTATATATATTTTTTCTGAACGGAACATTGAAAGGCGTGTAAAACTGTGCTTTACTGTATTTTCTCTTTTAATATAGTATGCAGTTTTCAAACGCATCGTAGTCTGGGTTACAAAGTATTCTTCAGAAAAAAACGCAGTTCAAATAAATAAAATCAAATTCTGGAAAATTGATATTAATAAATATATTTAAAATGCTCAGTTCGAAGGAATAAATAGAAAATTTTAAAACAATTATCTGAAGAGACAATGCAACACAAACAATTAAAATAAAAGTATAAAAATTTAAAAATGACCTAAAATAATAGCTATGACGAAAAATATATATAAAGAAAACTATTTGAAAAAAAAAAAATAAACGCTGCACCTTTATTTACGCAGTTCGAATAGGTAAATAGAAATTTTTAAAACAGTTATTCGAAAAAAAAAAAAAAAAAAAAAAAAAAAAAAAGTGCAACTTACACAATTAAAATGAAATTCGAAAAAGAAAAAATTACTTAAAATAATAAATTATAATTAAAAATATAATATAAAGAATATTATTTGGAAAAAAGGAACGATGGTGACTTTTTTTCCTAAGGAAACTAGGTTGCCATATATTAAGAAGTTCGCCAAGTGAAGTATTCTTGGCGCAAACTGACAAAAAAGTGCCAACATAAATTTGTGAATTTCTCCGTAAATGTTGCTCCAACTTTTACAAAATTTCATATTTAGGCGTAATTTGAGTCGTAGAATCGAAATATGTAAAAAAATTGGTATGTTATTTCAGAAAAAGTCCGATTTTGTGTCAAAATACCTATGTTAGAATAGTGCTATATATAAATCTAATATATATCCTAAGTCGCGCTTTCGAGACATGAAGAACGCAATTTGAATTTTGTCAATCGGCCCAGTAGATCGGGAGATATAGGACTGTCTCATTTTTTTTTTTTTTTTTTTTTTTTTTTTTTGAGCAGTGTACATTTATCTAGTATACTATAAAATGATTCGTCATTCCACTTGGACCATCTCTGTTGATAATCTGTATTGGTAACCATATTAAACTTTAAAGGAGCCCTTTTGAGCAAACTTTAACATCTGAATCCTTTCAGAATTTTTATTTTTATTTATTTTATTTTATTTTTTTATTTATATTTTTTTATTTTATTTTATTTTTTTATTTATATTTTTTTATTTTATTTTATTTATATTATTTTATTGTTTTTATGCAATAAAATTTGATTCAGTAGAAAAATGTATAATACATGGCTTTCTAAAGACATTCCGTTAATTAATGGTGTCAATATTTGTAAAATAACGAATCTTCACCAAAAGTGACCATTCCGTGTACAAAAGCGATGAAATCACTGCATGAAAAACGTTATTTGAGTCTTTTCGCTGTAGCACAACACACACCAAGTAACTTTCTTTAGAAAGATGTATTCACCAGTTTGATATTTCCAGCGAGAACACACACTTTTGTCATTTATTCATTTCAATGTGATAGTGGTTTTTTTTTCCCCCTTTATTCTCAAAAAATATAGGTACTATTCCGTTTTGAGGGTTGTAAAAAATTGCAGCGAAAATTGCAGCGCAAAAGCGCCAAATCTAGCAAATGTGCTCATTTAACAGCGCGCCAAATCTAGCGTACGCGCTGATTTCAAATTGCGTTAAGTTTAGATAGTTCTATATTTCTTTAAGACGCCACTGATAAACTAGTTTAATTTTTTAATCCTTTTTTGATTTAAAATCCTTTTTTGATATCCTATGGATTTAACGACTTGGGAATTATTTTAAGAACGCGTTTTTAAAAATTGCACATACTCGGTATCCATGTACACATCGACCTATTTTCACTTTAAAAAAAATCCCAGAATTGCACAAAAATGGCACTGCGCCCACCCTTGACTTTATTTATGTACACATCGACCTATTTTCACTTAAAAAGTCAAAGAAAATTGACAAAAATCCAATTGTTTTGACCCTTGTAAAAAGCGCCAAACAAATAAGTGGGCGATTCTGCCCTTTACCGAGAATTTTTTCAAATAAAAGGCATCATTCATTATAGAAAATTATGTTTGAACATCCAACGAGATGAAATTATGCTTTGGCGATAACTCGATAGCGAAATAGCGATGCAGGCATCCATTCAGTTATGTTTAGCTTTTTTATATACTAAATTATAATAATGATCTGAAATAGTTATTTATTCTTTGCTTCCATTCAGTAATGTTTTGCCTTTTTTATATAAATTATAATAATAAAAAAGTATATGAAATTAACCTTTCATCTATATAAATTAAAACAATAATCTGTAAATATAGTTATTTACTACTATACTTCCTTTCTTGCGTTAGGGTTGCCGCGATTATTTTTGTCAGCACTGGCATCAACAATAGTTTGGCGAGTTTTTACGGTCCTCAAAACCGAATAGTACCAAAATATATCTTCTGGGATTAATTAATTTAGTGAATGAATAACGAAATAGAATGATTCACTTTTTAAATTTTCATTGCTAACAATTACTTAGAAAACAAGAATATTGTAAGTGATAAGAATAACACAAGTTTAAAGATGACCAACAGTCAGTTGTTGGCGCGTAACTCTTTGATTAAAAACCTTATTTAGCTCATGTTTTCTATAACGGTTGGGTTAGTTTATTTGAATACAGCAAAGTAAACGAAGCTATCCGCCTAACGGGAAAGAAGCCTTTGTGAAGGACTTTCAAAGGGAAATTAACTCTTTTTCTAGAACAGGAAAGATCCACAGTCCACAATGAAAACTAGAGAAAAAAGAAACGGATAGAAGATCATTCTATATAAATTGCCTAAAGAATTTTATCGTTATGAATACGTTTTATTTCTTAACGAGACCCATTGCATAGAGAAAGAGTTCTCAAGCAAGAGGGGCATTTCATAGTTCCAGGAAGAGAATATGGTCATACGTTTTATTTACCTGTTAAGTATTTAATTTTCGTTTATGAATACAAAATCTGCGTTTATTCACGTTTTAGTATTTATCGACATTTTCTATATTTTTTCCTTGTTTAATATATAAAACACATTAAAAAATAATCTGAATTTAAATAAATATACATATTTTTTTTCGAGTTTGGGAAAAGAGTGGGGAGAATCATCGTTTAACAATGGTAAAATGAGTGCATGGGTCACAAAATTTTTGAGAACCACAGGTATAGAGGTACAGGGTTCAAAAGAAATTCTATAGCAGAAAGAATATGATATAACAATGTTACGATTTATAAGAATAAGGTATTCTTGTTAATAACTCTTTGTTTTAAAATACCATTAATCATATTGTTGCGTGCGTACGGGTTCGTTATGAAATGAATGCACAAGTCCGATGAAAAATGAACAAAAATTTATTATTATCACAACAGAAATGCTTAAATTTTCTCAAATTATCATGCAGTATCACAATATCTCACAGTAGTTATCTTTTAACTACTTAAATGTAAAATAGAACGTAATTCAAAACAGCTAAAGAACGCTAATCCGCGAATTCGCTATAATCAACAACGGCAGTTTTCTAAACAACAACGAACTAAGCAACTACTACTAACTGAGATGTTTTCCTCCTTTTATAAGCTTTTA
Organism: Stegodyphus dumicola; assembly: GCF_044657685.1. NCBI lineage: Eukaryota > Metazoa > Arthropoda > Arachnida > Araneae > Eresidae > Stegodyphus > Stegodyphus dumicola. Next base: position 46,649,388 of record NC_140774.1, read on the forward strand.
AAATCACGCGCTAGAATTTTCCAGTACTTTCTCGAAATCAAAAAGATATATTTATTTATTTAACGCACGCGCTCTTGTATTTTTAATTTTTCCGGCTTAGCTTTCTTTTAATATTCGTCACGCGCTGCACTGCGCGAGAAATAAAACCATTTAATTTATAATTGAACTAACATTAGCTTTTTAAATACCAAATTCGTAACACTGCCCCCTTCCCAAGGACTGCACGTCCCGGGCAGTACAATCCCTGGACAGGAAGCTAAACTTACAACTGTGGCATAAATGCAACTGAGGCATAAACATTACATTACAATATCAAACAATATAAACAATAAATGCAATAACTAACTTAAACAAATCAAATGCTATCAAATACTAAATACAAAACAAATACTAAATACAAATCAAATACTAAATACACATTTATAAACAAAAAGGACCATGGTCTGATACTATTTACAATTATTTACATTACGTACTATGGCCATAGTAATGAGCTAACCTGTCGTAATGAACGACTTTAGGTTTAGAGTTCGAAGACTTACGAATCCGAACCACGACGTCATTCAGCCTTTTCAGGACTGTATACGGGCCATCCCAAGGTGACTGTAATTTCGGACAAAGTCCTTTCCGTCGAGTCGGATTCCACAACCACACCTTGTCTCCTTCGTGGAACTGATGTTCAGTAGCTCTTGTGTCGTAGCGGGTCTTCATCTTCTCCGTCGCCAAGTTGACTCCCTCTCGTGCAAAGTTGTGCATCACTTCAAACCGGGCCTGGAGATCTTGAATATATTCCTCAGACGATGAAGGAGCATCCGGAGGGCGACTAAACAGGTGGTCACAAGGCAGACGAAGGTCTCGACCGAAGAGCTTCTGGGATGGAGAATAGCTGGTAGTCTTGAGTTTCTTTTCGACCCTGGTATGATTTCGGCAGCTTCCCGAGCTCGATCTTTCGGACAAGGCGTCGACATTTCCAGGCGAGGATCCCTTTTGAGGATGGATAGTCATGCCATCAGATGCTGAAAGCAGCTTATTGTTTTTGAAATCTAAGGAAAAATTGTATTTCCTTAAAAAGTCCAATCCGAGTATGCATGGATCTGTAATATCCGCCACATATGCCGTGTGATGGTAGGCGGCACTTCCAAACGTGATGTTTACGTTTAACTTCCCAGTTATGTCGATCTTGTCACCAGACGCAGTCTGAAGGGTAACACAGGATGGCGTCCAAATAAGTTTATCTTTAAACTGTTCAGCGAAATCTTTCCTAATGATGGTAACATTAGCTCCTGTGTCAATGATCATATTGCAAGGAACTCCATCGATATTCCCATTGATGGACAGTCCGTTATTGTTGCCACTCACTATAGAGATCTTAAGCGCTTTAAAACAGGGTTTTTCATTATCTGGCAACCTCCGTTCCTTGATATGGTCATTAATTTGTTTCCTGAGTCGTTGCTCAGAAATTGTCTCAATTTTCGTACCCTGGGGTGTTCTGCAATTCTTTCGTACGTGGCCATCAACTCCACAGTTCCAGCACTTTAGTTTCTTGTCAGTCCTTTTCCTTCCCGTGGCATTTAATTGTCTGTTTAAATCGTATGCCTTATTTTCCGTGCTCTGGGGTGTTCTGCAGTTCCTTCGTAGGTGGCCTTCAACTCCGCAGTTCCAGCACTTTAGGATCGGTTTCTTTTCACTTCTGTTCCGTCTCAAGCCACTAACTTGTCTGGTAAAATCATCTGCTTTATATTCCGTACCCTGGGGTGTTCTGCAGTTTCGTCGTATGTGTCCTTCAGCACCGCAGTTCCAGCACTTAACGGTCGGTTTCTTCTCACCAATATTCCGTCTCAAGGCGTTCAGTTGTCTAGTTAAATCGTCAAGTCGAGCGGTGACTTGATCCCCTGGCTCCTGGACTTGAGCAGCTCTGACTGGATGGCGGTCTCGACGGGTGGCTTGCTGGGCTGCCTCAAAGTTCATGGCATACACTAAAGCGCTTTTCAGATCTTTAACATCCGCCATTCGCAGTGCTTTCTGTATTTCAGGGTCCCGGATGCCATCGATGAAATATTGCAGGGACAGGATTTCCCTTGTTTCTGTCGGGCACTCCGAAAAGGCGTAATGTGACAGCCTTTCAACATCCGTGGCGAGCTCCTGAAGCGTTTCGGTGAGCTTCTGTTGACGAGATTTTAATTGGAGCCTGCTGTAGTCTTTTAAACATTTCTCGCCGAAGCGCAGCTCCAAAGCGCCGGATAGAGCTTCGAAATCTAGGCTTTGATTTTCGGGAAGCGTCTGCAGGATACCCGCTGCGTCTGCTCTCAGAGAAGCGGCGAGATGACAGGCCTTAGCTTGGGAATCCCATCCATTCGCATCCGCAACGATAGAAAATTGTGTCCTATACACCTGCCAGGAGGTCTTCCCATCATATGTAGATAGTTTCAGAACGGAACGAGCAGGCATCGATAAAAATTTGAAACCTTCAGAATTGTTTCCTACCGTCGCTATGCACTTCTTTAGGCTGTCAACTTCTTTGGCGACGGCAGCAGAAACCCTATCATCAATTTGTTGTTCGACGGCAGAAACTCTCTCTTCTATATGTTCTTTTACAGAAGAAATTCTTTCTTCTACTTGTTCTTTTACCGAAGAAACTCTTTCTTCTATTTGTCCAACTTTAGTTTCAACCGCGTCTATTCTGCCTTCCATAGCCTCAAATTTATTTTCTATTACGCAGGTAATTTCTCTTTTCATTTCGTCCTGACCTGCTTTCATCTCATTTTTAAGAGATTTCACCTCTTCCTTAACGGATTCCTGGCCCAACTTCATTTGTTCCTGTGCCGTTTTCATTTCTTCCTTGAGAGATTCCTGGCCCAATTTCATTTCTTCTCTAACGGACCTTTGACCAGCATCCATTTTCTCTTTAATTTCTTCTTTAAAAGATGTTTGGCCAGCTTCCATCTTTTCTTGGAAAGCAGCAAAAGCAGTAATGAGCTGTCTCAATTGTTCTTCCATCCCTCTTGTTATTGGCATTCAAATCCCACTTCTGACACCAAAAATTGTTGCGTGCGTACGGGTTCGTTATGAAATGAATGCACAAGTCCGATGAAAAATGAACAAAAATTTATTATTATCACAACAGAAATGCTCAAATTGGTACTTTTCCGTTTCGCCGGCGCAAATCTCGCCAAGCAGACTTTATTGGCGACAACATACAGTATACACATGAAAAATATTAAAAAAAGTGTTAGTTCTAAGAATTCTTTTTTTGAAGGCATAAACATTTTAATATCGCTTAAAATTTTATAAAAAGCCAATAAATAAAGACAATAAATTTGTAAAAAGGCATTAATTTAAGAATTTACTATGCTTTCATGGTTCAACATCCTGATTCGAGGGTTCATATCACGTGACCCCAAGCGATCTCATCTCACGTAAACTACTCTACAAAAATCTAATGCTCTTAGTAATTATCTACATTAATTTCAAGTTAAATCTTAATTTGGAACACAAGTTTAAATGCAAGAAATATTTCAATTCGTACGAATAGCTTACTCAGAAATTTAAAACCGCAGTGCTTTACTTCGCTAATGCATTCTCATTAGAATTCATGAATTCTAATGACCTTGACTTTACCTTTTCTATATTTTCGGCTTCGGGTAAGCGCTGTGATTGCATCCTAATTGACTTAATTACCGAAATGGCCTTAGACATAAAACCGAACTATCTGATAAAAATTCTATGTAATTATATGCCAGTATTGAAAGAAACAATCAGAAAAAGCTGCGACTTGTTTTGAAAATGAGGCGTAAAAGGTTACCAGCAAGAATATTCCGTTTGGCATCGGTTGTACCATTATTGGCGACTTTATCGCTTGCGCCGGCAAAATGGAAAAGTACCCTTAAATTTTCTCAAATTATCATGCAGTATCACAATATCTCACAGTAGTTATCTTTTAACTACTTAAATGTACAATAGAACTTAATTCAAAACAGCTAAAGAACGCTAATCCGCGAATTCGCTATAATCAACAACGGCAGTTTTCTAAACAACAACAAACTAAGCAACTACTACTAACTGAGATGTTTTCCTCCTTTTATAAGCTTTTAAAATCACGCGCTAGAATTTTCCAGTACTTTCTCGAAATCAAAAAGAGATATTTATTTATTTAACGCACGCGCTCTTGTATTTTTAATTTTTCCGGCTTAGCTTTCTTTTAATATTCGTCACGCGCTGCACTGCGCGAGAAATAAAACCATTTAATTTATAATTGAACTAACATTAGCTTTTTAAATACCAAATTCGTAACAATACATTTCTTATAAATCTTTCACTTTGTTACATTGAATGACAGTGCGGGTTTATAAATTGGAAGTCAAATAAAAAATTATGCCGCATGGAATGGAAACAATGAGTTTTAACCCTTGAAATTAGTTACTGGTTTCACTGTTCGAATTTTATATCCTGGAAATATAGGAATTTTTGCGATTCGCCAGTTGCATATATTTATTGCTGGTGATCGATCGATGCCCTTAAAAATTCACAACTACGTCTTAAATTATTTTTTCTTTGCCAAATCAATTTTAAAATTTCTATAACATATTGATTTGTGATGGAAATAATATAATAGTGAGTTTTGTTTTGCTACCATTGGGTAATTGCTATTTCGAACAGCTTGTTCTGTATATCTTTTAATCTTTCACTTTGTTACATTGAAGAACAGTGTGGGTTTATAAATTGGAAGTATTTCTGAAAAATAATTTTGTATTTCTGAGTATTAGTTCATAAATTGTATATATAGACTACTGTAATTTTATAGCTTAAAGCTGTTTCAGGTGTTAAATTAGAAATGAACGTGAAGATAGATTGAAAAATTCCTTTCCCACAGACACTCGAATAAGAATTTCATAGAAAAATGAAAATAGCAACACTTAAATATCTTGCTATTGTTAATAAAATTCATTCTGTAATCTTCTTAACGAGAAAATGTTAACTCTTATGTAATTCCTTTTCAGATAACTCCAGTATTTCATAATATATTTTTCTTTAAATGTCATTGTTTTACTTATGACAGTCCTTAAAACGACGCTTATTCAAGCACAGGGTACACAATCGAACGATAAGTCCTCAATCAGGATGTTAAATGTGCGTCAACAAAATTGCATTTAAAGCCATAATTGCCTTCCCTTTAATGTCGAAAACGTTTACAAGTTTATCATTTTTTTCGTTTATCTAACATTTGTCTTGGTATTTTCTTCAACTTAAAGTAGTTCTATTGTTTAGCTCATTGTCTTTCAGTACGATTTTAAAAGAAAACACTTATGAAGTTAAGAACTCCTGTTGAAACCTCAAATATTATTATCAATTCCTTATCGACACAAAAAGCCAAATCTATACCAAATTTTCAGCGAAACAACATTTTTCGAAGTAAAATTTAAAATGAAACTAATTGCAGGAACTGCATATCTACCATTACAGGTATTTTGCTTTGTTTACTCTAAAGGTCTGGATTGTTTGACAGAACAATAAATGCTGTGATTCTAGAATAATTATGACCAACTCGTGGCACAAAAACCACTTAAGATCCGTTAGTTGATTTTTTAAATAGTTTATGAAAACGTTATTAGTATTATTACTGACAATGGATTTCCTTATACTTGTACAATTTCATACTTTTCTTTTGGTGGTATGCAATGCGCAAGCGCTCACTCTACGTAAATCTGCACGTATATTGCACATTATCTTTTTTCTCTTTAAGTTATTTATACTGTTACGAATTTGGAATTTAAATAGTAAATCTTAGTAGAATTATAAATTAAATTGTCTATTTCCCGTGCAGTGCAGTACGTGACAAATATTAAAGGAAAGCTAAGCCGGAAAGTTAGAAATACAAGAGCACGTGCATTTAACATTAAATAAATAAATATCTTTTTTGATTTCGAGAAAATTCCAGAAATTTCTCGCACGCGATTTAAAATCTTATAAAAAGGAGGAAAACCTCTCAATTCAGTTGTTATTTTAGTTAGTTTATTGTTGTTTTATGAATTTGTTTAGAAAACTGAGCTTGTTGACTAGCGAATTCGCGGATTAGCTTTCTCTAGCTATTTTGAATTAAGTTCTCTTGAACGGTTGAGTAGTTAAAAGATAACTACTGTGAGATATTGTAACACTGAACGAATATCTGAGGAAAATTAAGCATTTTTGTTGTGATAATAATAAGTTTTGTTCCTTTTCCATCGGACTTGTGCATTCAATTCAAACGAACTCATACGCACGCAACAATTTTTGGTGTCAGAAGTGGGAATTGAACGCCAATAACAAGAGCGATGTAAGAACAGTTAAGGCAGTTGATATCAGCCTTTGCCTCATTTAAAGAAGAGATTAATTCCGTTAAGGAAGAGATTAAATCCGTTAAGCAAGAGATGAAATCTGGTCAGGAAAAGATCGAAGCTGGCCAAGCAGCCTTTAAAGAAGAGATTAAAGCGGGACAGGAAACCATCAAAGAAAAGATGGAAGTTGTTCGGGAATCTTTTAAGGCAGAGATAAAAGCTATTAAAGAGGAAGTGAAAATAGGGCAAGAGGAAATTAAAAAAGAGATTACTTCTATAATAGAAAACGAATTTGAGGCTATGGAAGGCAGAATTGACACTGTTGAAACTAACGTTGGACAAATAGAAGAAAGAGTTTCTTCGGTAAAAGAACAAGTAGAAGAAAGAATTTCTTCTGTAAAAGAACATATAGAAGAGAGAGTTTCTGCCGTCGAACAACAAATTGATGATAGGGTTTCAGCAGTTGCGACAGAAGTTGATACTTTAAAGAAGATCGTAGCGACGGCAGGGAGCGATTCGGATAGTTTTAAATTTTTATCGATGCCTGCTCGTCCCGTTCTGAAACTATCTACATATGATGGGAAGACCTCCTGGCAGGTGTATAAGACACAATTTTCTATCGTGGCGGATGCGAATGGATGGGATTCGCAAGCTAAGGCCTGTCGTCTCGCCGCTTCTCTGAGAGCAAACGCATCGGATATCCTTCAGACTCTTCCCGAAAACAAAAGGTTAGATTTCGAAGCTCTGTCCGGCGCGTTGAGTTGCGCTTTGGGGAAAAGAGTTTAAAAGACTACAGCAGGCTCCAATTAAAATCTCGTCAACAGAAGCCCACCGAAACACTCCAGGAGCTTGCCACAGATGTTGAAAGGCTATCCCATCTCGCCTTTTCGGAGTGCCCGACAGAAACAAGGGAAATCCTGTCCCTGCAATACTTCATCGACGGCATCCGGGATCCGGAAATACAAAAAGCTCTGCGAACGGCGGATGCGAAGGACATAAAAAGCGCTCTATTTTATGCCATAAAGTTCGAGGCAGCCCAGCAAGCAACTCGTAGAGATCGCTACCCAGTCAGAGCTGTGCGAGTCCACGAGCCAGTGGATCAACTGATGGCTCGTTTAGATGATTTAAGAGAAGTCAATGCTTTGATACGGAGTAAGAGTGAGAACAAAGTGGCTCTAAGGTGTTGGAAATGTGATGCTGAAGAGCACATACGGCAGCATCGCAGAACACCCCAAGGCACGGATAATAAAGCATGATTTGATAAGACCAGTGAATGCCTTGAGACGGAATATTGATGAGAAGAAACCAACCCTAAAGTGCTGGAACTACGGTGTTGAAGGTCACTTACGAAGAAACTGCAGAACATCCCAGAGCACGGAAAATAAGAGAGGTGGGTTAAACAGACAATTAAATGCCATGGGACGTAAAAGGATTGACAAGAAACTGGAAGTAAAAGGATTGACAAGTGCTGGAACTGTGGAGCTGAAGGCCACGTACGAAAGAATTGCATAACACCCCAGGGTACGAAAATTGAGACCATTTCTTAGCAGTGACGCAGGAAACTAATTAATGACCATATCGAGGAACGGAGGTTGCCAGATAATGAAAAACCTTGTTTTAAAGCGCTCAAGAATTCTACAGTGAGTGGCAACAGTAACGGACTGTCCATCAATGGGCATATCGATGGAGTTCCTTGCAATATGATCATTGACACAGGATCTAATTTTACCATCATTCGGAAAGATTGAGCTCAACAGTTTAAAGATAAACTTATTTGGACATTATCCTGTGTTACCCTTGAGACTGCGTCTGGTGATAAGATCGACATAGCTGAGAAGTTAAACGTGAACATCACGTTTAGAAGTGCCGCTTACCATCACACTTCTTATGTGGTGGATATTACAGATCCATGAATACTCGGATTGGCCTTTTTAAGGAAATACAATTTTTCCTTAGACTTCAAAAAGAACAAACTGCTTTCAGCATCTGATGACATGACTGTCCATCCTCAGAAGGGATCCTCACCTGGAAATGTCGACGCCATGTCCGAAAGACCCAGCTCGGAAAGCTGCCGGAATCATACTAGGGTCGAGAAGAAACGCAAGACTACCAGCTATTCTCCAACTCAGATGCTCTTCGGTCGAGACCTTCGTCTGCCTTGTGACCGCCTGTTTGGTCGCCCTACGGATGCGCCTTCATCGCCTGAGGAATACATCCAAGATGTTTAGGCCCGGTTTGAAGAGATGCACCGTTCCGCACGAAAGCGAGTCAAGTTGGCGACGGAGAAAGTGAAGACCAAATACGACACAAGAGCTACTGGACACAGATTCAAAGAAGGAGACAAGGTGTGATTGTGGAACCCAATTCGACGAAAAGGACTTTGGAATGGTCCGTACACAGTCCTAAATAGGCTGAATGACGTCATGGTCCGGATCCGTAAGTTTTCGAACTCTAAACCTAAAGTCGTTCATTACAACAGGTTAATTTATTACTATGGCCATAGTACGTAGTATAAATAATTGTAAATAGTGTAAGACCATGGTCCTTTTTGTTTCTAAATGTGTATTTAGTATTTCATTTCTATTTAGTATTTGATAGCATTTGAATTGTTTTAGATATTGCATTTATTGTTCATGTTGTTTGTTATTGTAATGTAATTTTATTATTGCATTTACGCCTTACTTGTAAGTTTGACTTCCTGTCCAGAGATTGTACTGCCCGGGACGTGCAGTCCTTGGGAAGGGGGCAGTGCTACGGATTTGCAATTTAAATAGTAAATGTTAGTAGAATTATAAATTAAATTGTTTATTCCCCGTGCAAAGCAGTGCGTAATGAATATTAAAGGTAAGCCGGAAAATTAAAAATACAAGAGCACGTGCATTTAACATTAAATAAATAAATATCTCTTTGATTTCGAGAAAGTTGCAGAAAATTCTCGCGCGCGATTTAAAATCTTATAAAAAGGAGGAAAAACCTCTCAATTCAGTTGTTATTTTAGTTAGTTTGTTGCTGTTTTAAGAGTTTGTTTAGAAAACGGCGCTTGTTGACTAGCGAATTCGCGAATTAGCTTTCTCTAGCTGTTTTGGATTAAGTTCTCTTGAACGTTTGAGTAATTAAAAGATAACTACTGTGAGATATTGTAATACTGAACGAATATCTGAGGAAAATTAAGTTTTTTTGTTGTGATAATAATAAATTTTGTTCATTTTTTATCGGATTTGTGCATTCAATTCAAATGAACACGTACGCACGCAACAATACTTTAGATTATCTGTTATTTCAATAGTGTAAATTTCTAATTGTTAGTTTGGCGCTGTTATTATGAAGATCTTTGCGAACAAATGTTTTTTTAAATTACCAAAATTTGTAATGTAAAGCTTTTGTAATGCTTTTTTGTTCAAAATATTTTTATGACTCTAAATTCTATAAAAATATTTAAACGATTCGGTCATAATCTAAGAAACGTTAACATAGCTAATTTTCTTTATGAAGATAAAAATTAAAGTAACGTAGGTGGGTTATAGATTATCTGGATTATGGTAAATTCTTTAAGGATTATATTCCAAAGGAGACGGATGCCTTTGTGGAGGTCTGGCTAAAGAAGACTGGCTCGTATCCATGTTACGCATGAAAGAAAACTTCTAAAGCTACCCTGCTGCCAACCCCATTGGCGTGATATGAGCACGGTTCGAACTACCTGTGTTCAGCGATCTTACTGCTCAGCCGCTGCGTGGTACCATTAAAGTACGAGATTTCACTAACAATGATATAACAAGCAGCTATTCGTTTTTAAACAACCGAGCTATTCGTTTTTAACTTGCTTAGGTTTCTGTAATATTTTTTTCGAGCATAAGACCTATTTCCTGTTAGAAAGTTGAGAAAGAAGCAGTCAAATTTTTTAAAATTTTGTTACACTGAATGCTGTTTATTTTTGTAATTAATTCGTAAGTCTATTAATATAATGTATACCTCACTTATGTTTGAAAACACGATATACTTCACATATATTTCAGTAGTTTTCTAGACTCCAAAAGCTTGAATAAAATAAATCCACTATGCAAATTAAGAGTCGATATTCCTGATTAGCATCTTTTCGAAAAAGATTACTCTTACAGAAGTCAGTACCCCAGTACCATATGGAACTGAGGATTGTCGCCTTAGGAAGAAGTTAACTATCATTTTTTAAATATAGTAATCTCGATATTTCTTTTTTTGGGGGGGAGGGGGGCATCAAAATTAATCCCCGGTTTCCACCTTCACTAGAGTTTCTATAGTATATACACTCTTTTGCAAAAAAAATCGAAGAAACATGAAGAAAGTGATTGTTTTTGATGAAATTGAATATGTGTATAGCTCATACACAGATAATAAAATGATTAAAAAATCAAGGTCATAGTACCTGTTCACGGCTCACAATGACCCGTTGAGTGTTCAAATTAGTTGTTGGTCGAACCGCTCCTGGCGGCAATCCATGCTTGAATTCGTCGAGGCAAGGAGTGGTAGAGGTTCCTAATGTCATTCTGCGACCCATTCTGCCAGGCATTCATCAGTTGTCGCTCCAGATCTGCGATATTTTGTGGTGCCGGAATCTGGCAGCCTACCATGTCCTAGACATGTTCGACTGGTGCAAGTTTTGGTGATCCTTCTGGCCAAGGAAGAGTATCAACCGCACGGAGACAGTCCAGAGATATGCGAGCGGTATGTCGCCTGGTATTATCTTGTTGGAAAATGGATCCAGGATGACGTACCAAGAAGGGTAATGCAACCGGCCGCAGGATGGTATCAACATATCGTTGAGTTGTTAAAGATGTACGAACGATGACTAAAGATGACCTGCTGTCATAAGAAATAGCGCCCCACACCATCACACCAGGGATTATGGCTTTTGCAAAACAAAGGCTGATTGGGACCGCTGGCCCCGTTCCGGACTGTACACGTATAACGGAACTGTACACGTATAACGTTTACAGTTAACGTTTACAGTATAACGTTTACAGTACACGTATAACGTGTACACGTATAAATTTCCTGCGTAAAACCTTTGCAAAGAAGAGTGTTGTAAAGTACTAATGAGTACACAGAAAGAAGATGCACTGACTCACTTTGCATAATTCACAAGGATAGATAGTAGATGTACCAATCACAAAACACGGTGTGCAAAGCATTGCTTATGGTAAACTTTAATAAGCAGTGTAGAAAGGCTGTTTCTTTAGTCAGGTGTTCGAACGTGCTAACAAGATGACACTTACAAGAAAACCACGAGGAGAATTGATAAAGCTGTTTTATCTGAATGGGGAAATTGATACCGAAGGGGGCAGCGCGAGTTTATCGACGAAATCGTAAACCAAAATGAAGCCTGTAAAAATTATACGTGATTTAGTAAATCTATTTGAAGAAACTGAATGTACAAGTGATAGACAGCGATCCAGACGACGATGCTTTCTTGCTGAAGTTGTTGCAGAAGTACATAATTGATCCATTGCAGAAGACACCAGTTACTTTTTTATGGTTTAACAAAAGATAGTTATAGATGTGGCTTGCATACAGATGGAATGCGTAGTAGGAGGAGAAACTTGTAGACCTTGGAGGAGATAAAAAGGCACAATTTTATTTCTTAGCAAATAATTCTAAACACACACATTCTCGTTTATATATTACTATGCAATAAGCACTCCACAGTATTTCGTAGCAATTCACATTTTTACAGACAAAGGACGGAGCGGAGCAGCAAAGCGATACGAGCAAAGCGAAGTAGAAAGAAGGACTGAGCAATTGTAGCAGTGGTATTTATAAACTTGATTTCTTTGTTTAAATTCTGTATCTGCGATTGTACACGAGCTGTCGCAATACAGGAGGATTGCATAAGCGAACATAAAATAAAAAGACGCAGTTCAGAAAATTCATTATAAACAATTTAGAACATAAAGGGGAGACAACACAATTAAAATGAGGGAAAAAAAAAAAAAAGAATATTGCCAAATTAAGTTTGTAATTTTGAGTTATATATTTTATATCTTACACACACACATATATTGTAGTTAAACAATTAAGCTAAAAAATCTGAACCAAAATCACATGCTGCGGTAATTCAGTGATAATAATTATTAAATTAAAATCAAAACAAAATGAAAGTGGATTCAAATATAATATTGTCTTCGACTAAATAGAAAAATGAATTGGTTTAAAATGTCTTTGAAAATCTGCAGAAAGGGCAAACATCACTGTATCAATTGACATCGGTGTTGAAAATAAAAATAAAGTAAAATAAAATTTCATGAAAATTGCGATCTATACTAATTCAATAACAACAAAACCAAAGTAATTCAAAAGCACCATACAAACTCAAGCAGAGTAAAACTACCCACCCCCTAAAAAAAATCACTTAGGTTATTTCGAAGCAAGTGACACGAAAAATGAGCAGTGCCCTCGCCGGGACTGGAAACATGGATCTCTCGAATACACGCCGAGCATACTAACAATTACACCACGAAGGCTGGCTAAGAAGGCGAGAGAAATACCTTATATACTCCTTTTAAAGGGCGACTAGGGGATTAGGGGACCAATCGCCAAATCCTGGCGGCGGAGAATCATCATCTACTACCATTTTTAGTTCGTTCGCCACTGTTAATATATTAGGTTATTTTATTATTATTATGTTATTTTTGATGCATGAGAGATGAAAAATATGCACGCCCTTGCAGAGACTCGAACCTCGGACCTCTGGAATACGCGCCGAGCGTGCTGGCCTTAAATTACGAAGGCATGCTAAGAAGGAGAGAGAAATACCTTATAATTAAGACACAATAACACGCCGAACAAATACTAATTCAGAAGTCAAACAACAGAAACCAGCGTTATATTTTCAAATTTTCACAGCACTAGTTTCGATGGTTTTACCGAACCACCACTGTCAGCTGCTAAAGCGCACATGAACGAAATAGGATATAATGATCAAATAAGATAAGAAAGCCTGGACAGAAAATAAGCTAGTGGCGCCCTCTGTTGATGAAACCAGAACTAAAAGATAATTTCTTTAAAGGCCGAAGGCAAAGATGGATTGGAATTCGGATCGTTAACTAGAACAGAAAGATTTTTTTTTTGAGTGTGAAATGCATCTAGAAAATCCAGTTCTCCAATGGAAGATGTTTTTTGAATAATTTTGGCAGCAGAAAAATTGAAAGTGTGATTTTCGGAACAACAATGTTGGGCAACAGAAGACTTCTGTGTTTCCTTTTTTCTAACATATGCCTCATGTTCCTTGACGGGAAATTTTAAGGCTTTTTTAGTTTGGCCAATGTAAATTAAACCACACTGGGAAGGAATCCTATAAATACCCCAGGAATTCATATCCGGAATGGAGTCCTTGAGTATGGAACTCGGAATTTTATTGATGGGAGAATAAACGACCCCTGCTCTTTCCGTGCTCTTCAAGTTTGCTACTCCAAACTATCCCTCGATGAAGAACTAAATTATTTAAAAGCAATAGCTGTTGACAGGGGCTTTTAACCAACATTATTAATCAAGCAGTTAAAAAATGCTCATCTCAGCACACTAAAAGGCACACTCTTGTTTTAGGAGATTATAAAAATTCTGTTGTCATTCCCTTCTTTCCATCAATTAGCTATAAAGTTGCACATATTTTGCAGAAATTTAACTTTCGGGTCGTTTATTTTCCCATCAATAAAATTCCGAGTTTCATACTCAAGGACCCTATTCCGGATATGAATTCAAAATGCAAATAATGGATATACTTGCCTTGCACTCATTCCTGTTTTCCTCGTCAAAAGTTTTGAAGACTGTGTCAAAAATTCATAGATTCTCTTAAAATGCATATCATTCGAAAAACGTGGATGTATTTTTATTCAAGTGTGGCAAAGCATGCGAGGGCTATCTGCGTAAGAAAAGGTATACCTTCTTGGAAGACTTTGGAAGGGAAGTGGCTTGCATTCATATCACCCATGAGAAAAACCACGAAAGCCAACCATCTATAATAGCCATCCCATTTACCTGAGTTCGAGGTACCAGTATTTAGCGGCCTTAACCACTCGGCCACTGGTGGGCAACTTTCTAAGGAAACCTATTTCGTCTTCCTGTTACCCATGATTCAAATAAATTAAATGTCGTCACACTTGTGTGTAAAGTATCTTTTTCAGAAGTTATAATACATAACATCGTTACAATCTAATATAATAACATTGTAAAATTATCACTAATATTACATTTTCATTAAAACCTAAAGGCCTGCTTTGATGGTTTATGCCCTCCTAAAGCGGACGGTGGCGGCATTGATCTTTAGTATATTTAAATGAAGGATATTTAAGAAATATTCCTGTTAGCTGGATATTTCAGGAAATTTAAATACAAAATATAGGAACACAACCATATTTGAATTATTCTGCATAACTTGAGCGCACTTTAGTAGGCTCTTAATTTCCATTCTTAAATTATTATTATCCGCGAAGTAATACATTTTGTAGTTTATTCCTAGAAAGTTTAATTTTACAGCACAACTATATCTACCTTATTATGTTAGTGAAACATGAAATATTGAATTTGCAAAATAATGGGCTTAAAATATTTGCTTAGTTCAACACATATTAGTTCCCAACCTTTAGTAAAGACTAACAATGAAGCTCATCTGCCAATAATAATTGCGCGTTTAAGTGTTAAGCAAAAATGTAAACATGGGATGAGAAAAATTTTTAATGAATTCCTATATTTTTTCATAACTCCCCTTGTAAAAAGTAATTGTCACGCAACTTATCCTGTTTAACGAATAATTGTCTTAGAAAATTTGCCCTAAACATAGATAATGTTTTTGTTTTTCTTGTATTTAGCACGATCATTTAATTCTAAGTAACCAAAACAAATGGCATTTGGACATTTAGACATCGAAATTCTGAGAAGCGTTTTGTTTTCCTATTAGTATTCAAGAGAGATCCAAAGATGCTTTAAGTTCTTTAATACATTGAGCAGGGACACAATGCGGAGTGGCCAGCCTGTTAATTCAGTTCGAAATGGACACAACTGAAGTTCAGTTAGTTTAAACTGTCAGAGAAGTAGACCTTGAAAGTTAAGAATGCAGATGTGATATCTCGAATTTTTATACCTGTGTTAAGTGACGCTATTATCTCTTCATTTTCAATGATTTGCAAGTGCTGAAATGAGTAAAATTCTTCAAAGAAAAACATTTGTGACGCAACAAAAATGGTAGAAAATATGCAGTATTCACAAACTGTGCAAGGGCATAAGTGGAAAGATGATATATTTCTAACTCCTCCAGTGAATCTCACGCAACGAAGTTTCAATTCTTGGTCAAACTCACTGAGAAGCAGCAGCAATTCGATCGAAGTGGTTACTCCCTTGTTCTGTAAATTAACCTCGCTGGTTGGACTTAGTCTGGAACCATCTTATGGTCTTTGCAGATGTTGCAGCATATGGGACGGCATAACGTTATTACTTACAGTTCTAAGTTGGATCGGCACAGTTTTCCATACATTCACCCACACATACGTACCACTGCTATCTCATCAGTTCATACGCGGTTTTCTGTTAGTGCTCATCTTATTTGTTAGAATGTCTTTCTTTCTGAAGAGAAGCGATATACTGAAAATATTAAAAGATCTCTCTTCCACTGGCTGCAGCTATAATCCTCGCTGTTTTAAACGTACAAAAATATTAACTGCCAGAAAGAATTACTTGCTTAGTTTTTCTGTTTGCGCTTATCTCATTTCTATATTTGCCTGTGTTTCTATACATGAAGCAGAACATTTCAAAGCCTATTACAAAGACGATTATGGTAAATTCTTTAAATTAATGCTCAGAGTCATGGCAGTGCTTTGTAACACTATTATAAGTGAAAGCGCATTGCATATTAGCGCTGCAACTATTATAATGTGTTATGACATGCTGAAGGCAGTCATTCATTGCTACGGAAATTCACTAAGAAGGCGCAGTATTAATCCAAATTTAGACGTGGACGAAGAATTCACAAAGTATAATAAAGTGCTACTGTGTGCCAGACAGACCGAACAAGTGATCTCTTTATTAACAGCTTTAGTGTACGCAGTTGTCATCTGTAAGTCTGTCCTTGCCATCAATTTCCTGCGAAAGATGTCTTTTAATTCTTTCCGCGCATGCCCATTTTTTATCGGTTCGAACCACATTTGTGCTAGCTTAGTTATCTTTCTAGGGATCACATTCTCTGGAGCTGGTGTAAGAACAGAAGGAAAAATTTTGCGGGATCTCACACTAAACTGTTTTCAGAAAATCACAAGAAACAACCATGATAACAGAAAGCTCCTGAATTTACAGGTTATTATTATACACATGAAAGAGCGCGATTTTGGAGTTACAGGCGCTGATATGTTTGTCATCGACAAAGGATTAATATTAACGGTTGTAAGCGTAATGGTTACTTACGGAATTATAATTTCTCAAATCGACTAAAACTACAGATACTTTGAAACAGACAGTGTCCAAAAATGAATAATAACAATCACATTTGCTCATAGTGTGTGCGGTATGATTGAAAGTATTTTTATTTATAGTTACAAACATACTTCATTTTATTGCATTTCTCAAATAATACGTTTTATATAAATAGAAGATTTATGGAAATTTTGTGTCGAAATAGTCGACTAGAATTTGCCAATTGTGCTTGCTCACTTGCGTTATATTGCCATGTCACAATATGGTAATTCTCAGAATATCTCGAACATTTTCTTTTACTATCAAATAGTAGTCATAAGATGGAGTATAATTGATTTTAAATTTCAAAAAGATAATTATTTCATTTTTTTCATTCATTAAAACTGATGTTCTCAAGAATTCCTCATTCTCGCTCTTCAATGTAACATTTTATGTTGACTGTTATTGCACTTTTTCGACATTCTCAACAAATGTTTAAGTTAGTGTGATAATCAATATTTTTCATTCTTTTCATATTCTTATAAAAGTTATCGGACAAGTAATCTTTTGTGTTACATTATGGAGCGAAAGCTCGGCTTGAAAGAAAACTTCCGTAATGAGACCTTTTAAAAAGAAAATTCGTTTTCAGAATTTTAATCAATGATTTCATGAAAATAATAAATATCAAGAAAAATATAACTTGTGTTTCGTTTAAACCGATTTTAGATGCAATGTGTTAGGTTTTCATATTTTCATTAAAAAAAAAGGATATTGGTAACCGCGTAATTTCTACGTAGGGATTCCGCAAGGAGAAAAGTAACTGGTAAATATTGCTCTAAGATACGAAAGAAAGTTTAGAAAATGATACTATACCCTAGAAAATGGAAACATTTTATCTGATGGTCAAAGTTCCGTTTCTTACTAGTTCTTGAATATCGGAAGACGGTTATAAGATGTTGATATATTACGAGAGAAGACCAAATTGTACCAATGAGCATCTGCCCATAACACAACTTAATTTTGTTCTTCTAACCTTAGCACTCAAAGAGACGCAAATATATAGTGCTCAGTTATAAGTTCTTTCACATAATATTGAATTTCTTATTATTGTGGTAACTTCTGATCGGTGACGTCATCTAGCATTTGCGTCTGGCCTTAACATGATATACTGGTATCAGAGGATGCTATAACCTACGATTAAAACAATTCTATAAACCACTGTCCAATTAAGTTTTTTTTTCCCTATAAGTTATAAATGACAGTGATCTACAGAAAAATGTTGGCAATTTCCTTAATGACTTGTCCTGCCAAGTTCCTCTAAAGAGTACACCAAAGTTCAAAAATTTTCAGAGGTGTTCTTTATTTCGTTAAAAAGTAAATCCAAAACCAGAATCAATGCTAACACTCTTCAGAACTTTCCTTTGGGCACCGAAACCTCTTAGTGAAGATAAGGTATTTTCGACATATTCCTAATTTGCATATTGTTTAAGAAACTAATCGACTTTAAACACAGCATTTGATATTCGTTTTTCCTCCTCGAAGAGAAAAGGGAGTTTCACTCAATGATATCCATGAATACACTAGTAGTTTGAGAATTTGAATAATGCGTTTAATTTTTAGAAGATAGCCTGTTTAATGCAATTATTTTAAATGTATACTTTATAGAGACCCAAGGTTTTTTTTTTTTTTTTTTAAGGAACCAGGAGATGCAACAACCAACTCTACCCTCCCTGGCATTCGAACTACGGACCTTCCAACAGCCATCTATCTGTACACACTAGCAATTGTATCATGAGGGCGCACACCAGAGAATCTGGTAATTCCTTATATTCTCGCCCATATTTTGCACTCTTCACCCCCCTTGAGTGCTATTATGCTTAAGCTGTTATTGTATGTCTTCTGTAGGATGAAATCTATCAGCTGTGCACCGCGGGCAAGACTATGCTTCTGCTATGAATTACAAAAAATATTGTGAAGGTTAAAAATTGAATTCCCTGAATATCATTTGATTGTTACAACTTCTAGATAATATTCCCAATCTATGCAAAGTTCAAGTTCAGTTTCTCAAATTAGGATTTCAGTAGGACGACAGCAAATGTCCAGAATTCATACATTAGCTTACTATGAGATTTTGTTTTCACTTTCTCCAGTTTTATGTCATAATTATTTCCTTACAAAAGCAGCTGTGTAATATATTCTTTAATTTCTATCTTACGCCATGATATTAAAAATTAAATAACAGTTTAATTTTTTAAAAATATATGATTGATATTACATTTTAGTAAGATCATTTTAACAATACACAATGAATCTGAATTTTTCAATTACTTTGAAATATAACTTTTTCAGCTCTTTATTGTTTTTAATTCGCAGATTTTCGCCTAAGAAAAGAAAATGTTGCTACTCAGTGGGAAAGATTTGTTGCAAATTTTGCATGCAAGTGATTCAGTGAAATAAATACACTGCTTCAACTTAAATAATCGCCCCTTAATAATAAGTGCACATGTCTCCATATAATGCCAATTTACAATGAAATAACATCATAGCAATATCTTCCTACCATTTGGCTTTGCAAACTTTCACAGCTCATTTTAAATATAAAAATTATATTTTTGTCTATAATTTGAAGGGGTATAGTTCTTATACTTGTAAGCTTATTGAAATGCTTAGCTTAAAACTGTTTCAGATGTTAAACTGAGACCTGTACATATATATCACCTCATACTTCCTTTTTAATTTTTTTTTTTTTTTTTTTTTTTTTAATTTTCAAAGTATTTTCTTAACTTTTTAAAACATCAGTGGTTTTCTCTGACGTGTTAGTGGTGACGTACTATCAGTGGTTTTCTCTGACGTGAAGTTTTCAAGTTTCAATTTTATTTTTTTATTCCTTTTCACCTTTATTTTTCGTGCCATGCAAACTGAAAACCGAAGCAATAAATTACTCAATTTTACAATCCAAACATTTTCTGGCTATTTCATTTTTACTTCCTTTTACGAAGTAAAGGAAGGATTGTAATCGCGAAAAATTTCGGGTATCGTATTTCAACGAAAATATCCATT
Source organism: Stegodyphus dumicola (assembly GCF_044657685.1). NCBI lineage: Eukaryota > Metazoa > Arthropoda > Arachnida > Araneae > Eresidae > Stegodyphus > Stegodyphus dumicola. Next base: position 46,669,169 of record NC_140774.1, read on the forward strand.
TTGACCGCCCTCGATTCCATTTGAACAACGCTCTTGCGTTACATCTTTACGTGCAGACAGAATAAAGGACTTTCTTTCCCAAAACGAATTGTGAAATAGATTTAAAATGTATTAAGAAGAGTTTTTTTCGTATCGTCTGTACGTACGTGCGTGCGTGCGTACGTACGTATGTATGTATCTCACATAACTCAAAAACGAACAGCCTCAGAACGTTGAAATTTTGTCAATGGGACTGCTATAACATGTAGATGTGCACCTCCCTTTTTGGTTGCAAGCGACCGCACCAGAAGTGTATAAGCATATATATATATATAACCCACTATGACTCGGCTCGGTAAGCTTTTTTTATTATTATTCTAATATGTTGGCAAATTGTGCATTTTCTGCTTTAAAAGTGATTGATTTATATTATTGTTATGTTCCAGTTAAGATTTTTATGGATATAGTTACTCTGCATGCAATACCTGTAGAATTATCAACAATTCAAAAGGTTGCTTAAGTTTCACTAAACTTAACGACGCCGTTTGTTTGCATTTAAAATTTAGTAGCTTAGTGAATTAAGTCAGTTTATGCACCAATTCAGTGATTTTTGCCGAGTCTGGTCAAAAGCTTTGTGCACTGAAAAATCTGTCTGCTTAATTTTAATTAATTTAAACTCTAATTGTTAAAAAAAAAGTTTTTTAATGCTTTTTATCTCTATTTAGTGTTTTAGGTTTTTTTTGTAGTTTGCAATTTTTAATGAAAATGTTTTGAGTTTTTATGTGTTTTTATCTTACCGCGAAGTGAGAACTGTATCGATTGAATGAGAAATATATCTCTAATGAAATTCAGGGAAAGAAGTTTAAATGAAATGCACCAAAAAAATGTGCATAATTTAATAAGCCTAGAAAGCCACATCAGATTTTTTAGTTTTGTTTTCACAGACTTTTAATACTCAAAATTTTATTTATTTATTTCATCAGTCATGTTGAATATGTTGATTAAATATTATATATTGTTGCTTACATAAATTTGTACTCTTTTTTTTTTTTTTTTTTTTTTTTTTTGTGTGTGTGTGTGTGTGTGTGTGTGTGATTTTCGTCATTTTTTGCACAACTTACACATGTAACTGTCCTAATATTGAATGTTTAAATATATATTCCAAAATTTTCAGTTATATTTTAATTCAGTGTAGAAAGCATAGCTGCCAAAAGCATAGCTGTTTATTAAAAAAACGGGAGTTTTTTGCGCCCAAAATCGGAAATGAGAGATGTTCGCGCTGCACAGCGGAACCATTTTGGAAGAAATAAAAAAATATTTTAAATTGTGTATGCGTGATTCAGTTTATTCAACTATTTATATTATGTAAAATATATTACTATTTAATTACATTTTCCAAATTTCATGTTCTTTGGTTAATTTCATTTTTTTATTTTCTTAAAATTTTATATTGATTAGGGAAGGAAAGCTTTATTCTATCAAAATAATTTTAAACATATTAAAAGTAAAATTAATAACAGAAGCCTGCGTGGTTTCCCCCAAGTGTAACGTGTATACAAGCTAGTTTCCCTTAGAAAGTCCTCCACGAAGGCATTACTCCCCTTAGGCATATAGCCCCATAGGCTTTGCCATAATCACACACATATATGTTGAGGGACTTAAACGGCGCTCAAAAAGAGAACAAGAAGCGTTCAAATTTGGAGTTCCAGAGGGGAGTTCCAGAGTAGTGAGAGCTACGAAATCACAGCAATGATAGTCACTTTTTTCTTTTTTTGTTTGATTGCTGTTATTGTGGTGTTCACGATTTCAATACGAAGAATAAGAAAGAATCGTCTATCCAAATGTGCCATCTTTTTATGATTAGTTGTTCATGATCCAGATGTATCAATATCAATTCTACTAAAAATTTTACCTGAAATAAACGGTCCTGCAAGTGATTCAAATAAAGATAACATCGAAGAGTATGAAACTGGCGATACCTAAGCACCAGAGTATTTTTCACAATTGAAACTAAACGACTTGGTTGGAGACTTGCATCTGACCAAAGAAAACTCAGAACGGCTTCGTTCGGAGCTTAAAAAAAAAAAGAACTGCTCGCAATTGCCACTTCATTTTCCTGTTTCATGTACAGAGAAATGGATTTTTTTCCATATTTTTCAGAAGAAAGAAACTTTGCTTTCGGCAGTGATGTACGTAAACGTCTATTTCACATTCGGAATGAAAGTACGACTACAGACTGTCCTTAGATTCTCCAAAACAAGCCTTAATGTTGTCCTTCCTTACAATGGGAATACGTATGCATCAATACACATCGGACATTCTATTTAAAAGAGCGTTACGAAGATGTGGCATTCTTGATCAAATTAAACACGAGAATCATAAGCAAATCACAAGCGGTATCTCAAAGTAATATCAATGCTCCTAGGGCAGGAAGGAAAGTAAACAAAGATTCCATGGCTTTTATTTTTATTTATTTTATTTTATTTTATTTTATTTATTTATTTATTTATTTATTAGGGAATAGCAGACATAGAGAAAGATCATTGAATAAAAAAAGATTGCCAAAAACGACTTCATTAGAACTTGGAACCAAAAATGTGCTCTGAAAAGCTTTCATGGATCAGAATAAAGTTCTCCTTCCCCCTCTGTATATCAAGTTAGGCTTGATGAAGCAGTTTCTCAAAGCCTTACCAAAGAAGGTCAATGTTTTAAAAGCATGTCTGTAGCAAGTTTCCAGCCTTATCAACCACGAACTAAAAGAAAGTGTCTTCACTGGCCCTGACAATTAATAAACTTCTCAAACACGGTCATTTTGAGGAATCTGGGGAGCCTTTAAACGTATAAACCAAATTTCTGGGCAATAAGAATAATCTGAACTTTAAATCAATCGCTGACAGTATTTTCTGCAAAAGCAGAACAATTTAGGGAAGCTCCAAGAGCTTAAAGGTTCTCATCCTAAATTCACATTTGGACTATTTTTCAGAAAATGTGGCTGTCGTTAGCGAAGAGATGGGTAAGAGATTTCAAGACATCAAAGAAATGGAAAGGAAATAATAAAGAAAATTGACTACTATTGAAATTGACTATGAGAAGTGGATGTTTTACCAAAATGAAATCCATCAAAAATATAAAGGGGAAAGCGCAAAGCAGAGCATGGGCTGTTCATGGAAGAGGTTCGAATCCCGGCGAACGGACTGGCTGCATGGATGCTTTCGTGCTTTTCCCCATGTATAACATGTATACGAGCCAGTTTCCCTTAGAAAAACCTCCAGGAAGACATCCCTAGCTTTGGAGAAATAGCCTTCGAGTGCCTTGCCATCACTAAATAAACCAAACCAAATCGACATATAAAATAAACTTGAATATTTTACATACTTTATCTTAGTATAAGCTTAAAAAATTCATAAATTTTAAGCAAAAATGTTATGAGTCTACTTTGACTTTTACAAAGTCTGAAATGTTATGAGACTTTTTACAAAGTCTGAAAGTTGTGATTTTCGAAAAACCCTGGTGGGAAAAAATGAATGTCATTTTCCGATTCGGCGCTAAAAAATACATAAAAATAAATTAACGACAATTAAAAAGCATGACACAAATTTTGCAACATTGTATAAGTAATGTATGTACCGTTGTGTGGATAAACTCAGTAATGTGCACCTTGCACGAAACAAAATGGGACAGTTCTATATCTCCCGTTCGTCAAAATTTAACTTGTATTTTTTATGTCTAGATAGCGCCACTTAGGACATATATTATATTTATATATAGCGTTGTTATAGAATAGTTATTTTAACACAAAATCGGACTTTAATGAAATAATATATCAATTTTTCCAATATTTCGATTCTATGACTCAAATTATGCCTAGATCAAGCGTTACACGTATCATGCACTTGCATGAGATCCGATTCATGATATCCCATTGATCTCTGGAAGGATCAATTATACCTATTAAATTTTGTAATTTTTGGTGAGAAATTTAAAAAGTTATCTTGGTGCATTTTTTTCAGTTTGCGGGAAGAATATTTCACTTGGTGAACTTCTTAATCTATAGCAACCTATTCTCCTTTCCCTGTTTTCATTATAGACAAACGGAAAAAAAGGTCATCGTTCATACTTTCAAATAATTTTAACCAAAGTGCGTAAACCACGTTTGGGGTTATTATCGCTTATAACAAATATACCAAATTTGAAAACACACCAATATGTAATTTCATATATACCTTAAAAATTTTTGAATAAAAATTCTAATATTTTGCAGGTATGCTTAGAAATGTTTTCTACTTTAAGAAGATGGTGAAAATTTGATAGGTTATAATTCAAAATTGTTTTCGAAAAATTTATAAAAAATTATTTAAAAATACAAATTAAATAAATAAATAAATGGCCGAATTTTTTTGGAATCAACCTAAATTTTGAAATGTGAATGGCAGAATCAAATAAGTTTAATAAAAAAAGAGGTATTAATAAATAATCATACTTGCCAACCTAACGACACTCAAAAATCAGGAGATGTTTTTAAGAAATCAGGAGATTTTTCACAAAATGATATAGTTTTTAATAATGAATTAACTTTAAATAGTTACTCATTCTTAAATGAAAGCAACACAAAAATACCTTACACATAAAAAACATTTTTATTACTCGCATCGTTTTAGAAAAAAAAAAAAAAAAAATATTTGTGCTTAGCCCCCCATAGCACAAAACATCCTCAGGATGTCCTATTTAAGTCGCAATATCCCGGGACATACTTAGGATGTCCTAAGGAGGTTGATTCTCAGATGTCCTGAGGAGATCGTAATTTAACATCCTGAGGATGTCTTATTTAAGTCGCTATGTCCCGGGATATGACAGGATGTCCTGAAGATGTTGATTCTCAGATGTCCTGAGGAGTTCACCAATTTCACATCCTGAGGACATTCATTCTGCATTGTCCGGAGGACTTTTGTTGTTAAACATTTTGAGGATATTTGTTCTCAAATTTACCAGTTTTAATTTTTTGACATTGCACATCTGAAACTTGCACATTATTTTATTTTTCATATGTATTTTACTAAGTTGTTTCTAAATGCTGTACATTAAAAATATTGATATGATTGATGATTTATTCTTGTTATTTTGTTATTAATTTTAACTGCTATTTTTTCTGACGTTTTTAAAAATTTATTTAGTCATGGAAAATATTTTTTTCAATGGATTAGCATTTTCTAGAATATTTGCAAAATTCTAAATAACATATATTTTTTTTATAAAAAATGTATAAATTACATGTATAATTACTTACAGATTACAAACCCTACTACAAATATAGGTAAAATTAGATACAGATATATTTAATTACGGAAACGAATTTTTTTTTTAATTTGGGTATAGAGACATTAGGTATTTTTTTGGAAGCAGGAAACATGAAAAATTAGCAACTGCCTTCGCCGGGAATCGAAGGACGGACCTCTGGAATACCGGCCCAGTGTGCAGAACCACTACTAAGGGGAGAGATGTCTTCGTGGAGGACTTTCTAAGGGAAACTGGCTCGTATACACGTTACACGTGGGGAAAACCACGAAAACACCCATGCAGCCAGCCCGTTCGCGGGATTCGAACCTCGGTTCGCACTACCAGGGTTCAGCGACTTTACCGCTCGGCCGCTGGTGGGCCGAAGACACGCTAGGAAAGCGGGAGAAATACCTTATATTACTTCTCTTTTTAAAGGCCGACTTTTTTTTAAGGGGATCCAATCACTAAATCCTGGGTATGGATATACCTCATCCAACACCTTTTTAGTTCGGGCGCCACTGTAGAGACATTAGGATTTTTTGGGGAAGCCGTAGAGATGAAAAATTAGCAACCGCCTTCGCCGTGAATCGAACCACGGACCTCTGAAATACCGGCCCAGCGTGCAGAACTATTACACCACGAAGGCACGCTAGGCAAGCGGGAGAAATACCTCATAAGGAAAATATTTTCCTCTAATTACAGGACAGAAAATGTTTTTCAATCGCGCGATCTGTTATTGATATTGAATTACAGTCGTGCGATAATTTCGCAGTAAAGATACATCTTTGATGACTATCCAAGATTCTAGAAACTTTGGTCTTATATAGAGATGGTCGTCTTATAGAAATAATGCTTAATATCAATATTTATTTATAATCTCAGAACTATTGGTCACTTTCAGAAGTGGTCGTTTGAGAGGCGATATTCTATATATTTATTTACTGATACTCTCAGATTCCAAAATTTGTTTATATTCTCAGAAATATTGGACGGAAGGTGGTCGTCCCATACATACAAAATTTTACATTTCATTAAAAATGAATTCGGCATTACTTAACTATTTCCCTATTAATTAATTAATTAGATAAAGAAAAAATTAGGAAATAGTACTGTTTATTACGGAATAATGTAGGAAGTTCTACAGAACTATATTCTTTCGCGTCATTGCACATTGTATCCGGCAAACTACTAGTTCCTCGTATTCTTCCGCAAATCCGTAAACATCTATCTGATTTGAACCGAAATCCAAAATGGCTGCGCCATGAGGTTAACTTGTATGGATATTTTTTGTTGCATGAAAGGTAAGTTCATTTGCAATACTTGTATGTTTACTTTTTTTGCTTTTCGAATTTATGTCATTTTGACAGTTAAATATTTCACAGCTTTATGAATTGTTACCATTCTGTCGTGAATTACGTGTATCTCAATGGCTGGCTGTCTTTTCAAATATCTAATTAGCCCTGCTATCCAAATGTTTATGACTGAATTTTTTTTAGTCTAGTTTATGCATTCAGTTTCAAAATAATATGTGTGATCAGATTGCTTATTATTTTATTGCAGCAATACATTTATGTTAAATAGTTTGAACAATTGTATAAAAATAAGAGTGCATTGTTTTGTCCAAAATATGTATGGTTGAAACATTATCTTAATCTAGTTTGTAATTCAAGTTTTTTTTGGGGTACTGTTCTGTTATTGGGACCAGAATCGGAAATGTATGAACCTGTGTTCGTAAGTATGTGCATAGATGTGTATATGTAGACATACAAATATACAAGCATACATAAATACAATTCTGAACCCGGTCCTGATAACAGAACAGTACCTTTTTTTTAATCTTTTTTGAATATTTTATAAAAGGATTGAGCATTTTTCAAACTGCATATCATTTTAAGATTCGACTTGCAGGAAGACAAAATATGGTCATTCAATCAAATGCTTATGTAATAATGGCTTTTAACATTTTCTCATAAATATTGTTTGCATTTTTATTGTATTTTAGATACTTTAGCTATGTAAAGTGAACATGAGAATATTAGTAAAGCTGAAGAATATGAATAGCTACCATAATACATGTATTTTTTCATCGAGCCCATTGTTTTAGAAACCAATGCACCATTATTATATGCTGGCTTATTTTATAGTTATATGCAGTTTAATTTTATGTTCATGTTACTGTAGTATTGTCATTATAATAAAAGTATTGATAATTTTTGTTGAATCTTGCAAGTTGCCTAACATTCAGAATTATTACTACCGAATTTTACCGATAGGTTTTTTTGAGTTGACATAATCTGTCTGATAAATAAAATAAACTGGTGTTTAAATTATATGCATTTCTCTTAATGTTTCATTGAAAGTGAGATGGAAATATAAATGCTATCCAGAAAAGTGAATTCTTTTTGCCTGAAATAACAAACTGTACTAAATGATTAATGTTTATATCATTTTAGAAATGTCAATATTAAAGTTTCTCCTCCTTCCCTTCTTTGATTTTGAAATAATTTATAATAAAATAATATATGCATAAGTGTAATTAATGTAAAGTGTCATTCAATAATATAATTTATTTTTACTGATATTTTTATATTTCTTATCTGGGTTTTCTTTTGGTGTTAGAAGGAGGAAAAGACTGTAATGTTTTAATTAAGGAAATAATTAAAACATTACAGTCTTTTAAATAACACAGTTACAGTAATGTTTATTGAAGCAATCAGTACTGTGTGATTGCCAGTGATTGAATAATGTTAAAATGCATTGTTCATAAGGAAATTTGCTTATCTTTGTGTTATAGATTTTATTTTGACACAAGCTGAAATTTGAATTATTGGAAGCACTTTGAAAACCCGAATTATTTCCTGAATCAATCAGGCCAATATATAACATACAAATTTTCATACAAAATTATTTCTTTGAGCATATTATAAAGAGCTCATTTAATTTTATTATTTGTACAAATTTTAGACAAAAGTAGCATGTAACAGTTAAAGATTTATTGAAGCCTACTTGTTACTTGTGGTAACAAAGAAGTGTGAAAGATATTGCCACATTAGCGAACATGACGATCATTGATGCTTAGTTTAGTAATTTAATAATATATTGAGAAATGCTGGGAACTTTCAGAAGTAGACATTTCGGAAATGATGGGCTTGATAAGAAATTTACATGGTTTTATTATTTATTCTTTAGTTAAGAATGGATTTTAGATGTTCATGTGAAAGAATTCTGTTTAATTATATGTGAAAGAATTGTTAAAGTTTGGCATTAAAAAAATGAATTAATAATATGCAATTATCTTTTTATTATACATATATTACTATATATTTCTAATGCGCTATGTAAATGTCAATGCTAAACAATTGAGATACTATTGTCAGGGCAATCTTTTCTTATACATGAAAAATTCTGATACTTTCTTATCATCTATCTGCCCTCACAGCTTCAACTTATGCTAAAACAGCAAGAGTATGCACACAATAATAGCAAACTATGAATATGCATACCACACACATGTATTTACATGCTTTATATTTAATCTTTATTTCTGAATAGTATTCCATTGGATGAAAAATATGTGAATATTGACCCAATATATATATATTTTTGTGTGTGTGCATCCTAAAATTTCTTGTTTCTTATAAAGTGCTTATTTGAATTACTACTTGTGAACAGAGCAGTAGATATGAACCATAAACTAACCATTTTGCCAATTTTCATAGCTTTGCAGATAGTCAGAAAGCACCAAAATTTGTAATAATGTTAAGTTTAAATGATGTTCTATACATTTGTGTTAATTTTTCTATTCTATTAATTCTATTACTGTGTTATCAAACTTTCTACAGGAATTTCAACTGGTTAAGATGTTATTACCATGTGAAGAAGAATTTGGTTTTCAAGCTTGAAAAAAATCGCAGCTGAAGGATTTTTGTGGAAGGTCAGTCACACTGGTTTTAGTTAATTATAATTTCATTTTGGGTGAACAAGTCTCAAATTTATTTATCATAAGTGTCTAAAAGCCTTCTAAATTAAATTATGCTTGTTTTGAAATTTTTCATGACATTCATTCTTTAATTATTATTACTTTTTTTTAATTTACTAACTTATGTCCATGCACATAGTTTTGCATTTAATGCCATATCTTAAATATTATAAAATGTTAAAATTATACATTTCACTTAAAAATGTGTTTGTGACAGTAAATTTTCTGTTACATTTAATCATATCTATAAACACTGGTATAGATCATTTTTCAATAATCTATATATTATTCTGTGTATTTCTTACAATCAAGATCTGGCATATGACTTGCTTTTCAAATTGATGACATTGTGTAATAATGTAATCTAATGGTTAAAGTTTACTATGGAACGGGCCAAATTTAATAAATTATTCTTTGATAGAAATTTATTCATGTGTTCAGTGTGTCTCATCTCTTTAAATTGCTAAAATTTTATGTACTTGCATTTAGGAATTTTGACTGTATCAGAGTGATTTTGTTTCAGTTATTATAACATGCAAGGGAAAAAATTCATACATAGCTCCGTATTTAAAATTAGTTAATTAAAGTCCTTAATAAAGAGGGACGTTTTGTTGTTTTTAATGTCGATAGAGTTTAATTCAAAAATATGCCACATTAAGGGTTACTTTTTAACCTAATTTAAAATTTTCATTACTTTAACATGTCCAATAGTTGTTATTTTAACACCGATATTGTAATAATATCAAAATTCCTTACTTTTTGATAGGTAATCCAAATGTAAAACAAGAAAAAAAAAATTAAAATCTAGAAGTATATTTATTTCATACCTCTAACAAATAAAAACAACACAAGCACTTTTTACTGTCTATCTGCATAGTGTGGCATGTCCCGTAAGACTGAGATTTGTATGGTCAAATCCATGTTTCAATTAAAGGAAAATGCATGCACAGTCTTCTGATTTTCCCTTCGATTAAGGATTCTGTATATACTAGCATAAGAAATATATTAGTTAATGCAGTGTTATACATCAATATTTATAGACAATTATTGTGGCTATGTTTATTATAATTTTGTTCACTGTAATGGCTGGAGTGCCTAAATCATCATGCTGTGTAAACAAAACTCAAATCTTCATCTCTGCATACTGCTCCACTAGTGTTTAAACCACTGAAATGGTGATTATGGTAGAACATCTTTGGTAAAAATTTACTCTACTGTAACCCTTGGCGAATCGTTTCTTTTTTTTATATCAAGATCGTCACCTGAGAGGATCGGCACCAATTTCAAGGTGGCCGCTACACAAAACCAAAATAAGAAGTCAAAGACATACACAAACTCTGTGTCCATGTACACATCAACCTATTAAAACAGAGAACTGCACAAACTGGGCATTGTGCACTGCCTTAACTTTGTCCTTGTACACATTGATCTATTTTCACTTTAAGAAAGTAAAAATATCATAGTTACCATAAAATATTCACCACTGTCTTAACACAGACAACCAAAAATACACAAACAGAGAGGAATAAGTTACCAAAAATACATATTTCCTAACATAAAAACATTAAACAACAAATCTTCTAACAAAAATTAACACACAGAGACAAAAAAATAAATGAAACGTCATTTTTTTCACATACCTTTTTTTTCACATGCATATGTTTAGGCTTCCCACCACCATCCTCCAGGTAAGCAATTCAATTAAATTTTTTGTCTCTTAGTCACCTCAGACATACTCAAACAATGGTACCCACACCAAAATAATAAATAGCATGTTCAAAATACAAGACCATACCACTTCTGTGCAACCAAACACAGCAATTGTAAAGAATGGTAAGAACCAAAAACCTGGGACCGTACAAAAGGTTTACTATTAAAAAAAGTAGCCCAAAACTAAATTTATCACAACACGTTGGCAATATTTGCAGAAATAACTCCTTTTTATTGACAAAAAATTTTTTTTTTTTTTTTTTTTTTTTTTTTTTTTTTTTTTTCCCCCCCCTCCTAAAGGCTACTTTTGCCAACTATCAACATTAGGGTTACCGAAAAACTTATTTGAAGCAATGGGCTTCCACATTTCACAAACAACCAATACCACTTTGCGATTTTTTTTCAGACAGAAACCAAGGTGTACCATCCAGTAAAGATTAGCCACATCTTCATTTACTACTGTTTCAAGTACTTCTTTGGTAAATTTCTGCGGTTAAATTCAAAAGTTTAAAATTGCATTAACATGATCAGATTCAGAGTCATAGCTAGGGTTTTCAGCGCTCAGGGACAACTGAAGATTTCGCGCCCCCTACTGCTTGCCAAGGATGGAAAACATTTAATTCTAAAATGTTCTAACATCAGTTTGGCACCCCTTGGATTCTGCACGCGGGAACAGATGCCCCTCCTTCCCCCCTCTAGCTACGCCCCTGATCAGATTTTATTTTCTGCACGTAGCTAACAATTACTTATGTGTTGTCAGATAAATGTTACCAGATGCAGTTAATTATTTTTTACTTGCCAATCTCATGAGACAAGTTTTTTTTTGCTCCTGCAAGACTTTACTTTGTGTTGCAAAATAAATTCATTCTCACTCTTTTTGGACTTGCCTACGCATTAAATTTAAAATAGTTTTATGAATAGGTAAGATTTGATTATCATAATTTTGTTTCTCTCTTTATCTTGGCAACTGTATATGTTGATTCAGTATCCAGGTTACCTACCAGTGGCTGATTGATAAAACTGCTCGTATGTTCAGCTGGTGGTTTGAGTTTATTTTCTGACATAAAAAATTTTAAAAGGCATCCCCCATGTTTATTTTACTATAATCGAAAAATCAAATAATTGCTACTCTGTTTATAGGTATTAAATGTTAAAATATTTTAAATGCTTCCTTTAATTTGCATTCTAATAGTCATTTGTTTAAATTTAATTATGAATTATATTCACATATAGTAATTGTGAGTGTTTTTTTATTTTAGGTGCTGTGACAGAGATCCAATTTATCAAGAGTTCTTATATACATAAGAATACATGGATATAAGATTGTTTTTCATGAATTCAAATAAAATGTGATAAATTGGATTAATAAAAACTATTTTGAATTTTGAAAAGTGTTTTTCCTCTGTTAATCATAATATAGTGCCATAAATTTCTGAATGTGTTTATTTTTCATCCAAATAAATAGCTTTACAAAAATTTGTCATATTAATAGATATTGCATAATTTAGCATTATTATAAATATTTATTATAGCAGATTTAGCTGAACTACTTTTTTAGTCTCTTTGCAGATGAAGTCACAAAGGTAAGTGGTTAGATATTTTTCTGTATTCCCCATTAAGTAATTTTATCTGGTAAATTACCATTACTTATATACTAAAGGTGAAAGAATAAGCTTTCCTTGAAGATACAAAAATTTGCAGAGATTTTAAAAATTGGTATACGTAAAAAAGTTCTTAAATTGCCACATATGCAAAACTGAAAATGTTATATTTGAAATAGTTCAGAAATATAAATATTTTCACTATTTTTTAACTATAATTCACTGCATTTGTTATATATAATCACAGTTTAAGGTAGCAGTGCTTTTCTCACTGTGATTTCTCATGTATTTTGATTCATAAATACACGTACATAAATCCACATATTTTGATTTCTGTTTTGAGACCGAATAAAAAATAAACTAAACATTCTCGTTGACATTGAGAGTTGAATAAAAGCTCACCTCAAAATAAAATGAATTAATAAATTTATGGAAAATTTTACATAGCATATATTGAGCAGAAAGAGTAAACTGAATATATTTAATGGAATTAATAATTGGTAGAGTTGATTGCAGAATAAAATGCCTTAATTGCATGGTAAACAGTAGATCTTTTGAAGTTGTTCTATGTTGTGTAAAATGCAGATTTAAATTTTTAATATTGATTGTCATATAAATGGCAATTACTGTTTTATTTTGCTCTGAAATGAATGGTTAGTAATAAAATTCTGGATGAGACAACCTTTAACATGCGCTAGAATTTACAAAGTTTAATTTGGTGCTGATTTCAACGGGTAAATTTCATTTTACTGAATTTTGCGTAAAATAATATCAATGAACCATTGCAAATTATTTTCAGAACTTTTTTTTTTTAATCTAAAAGGGCTATTAGTTTTGAAATGTGACTTCATATCGTCAGTCGTAAACTTGTTTCGCTTTTCATTCAAGTCTTGCCATTTGGCAAAATTTAACATATTTACCTTTAAAATCTAATATATTATTGACTAACAAGCCAAGCTATTTAAAAGCATTACACACAGTTCTTAACAATGCTTTTTTTAATTTTTAATCTGATTGATTTAAAATGCATTTAATTCATGATATATCTAATTGAAAACATTTTAATATTTCTACATAATTACATGATATATTTCTTCATTTTTCAAATATACAGAAGATATATAATTTTCTGGTGTCAGTATCTTATAAAATGTTTTGCTATTTCCACTGCCCCATCTGTATTGATAATCTATGCATTCATAAACTTTTAGCCTCTTTGAGTGACTGCTAAAATCTGAGGCCTTTCAGATTTTTTTTTTAATTGTGTGAGCAGAAAGATAGAATTTTAGAAGAGCTTCTTGAGTTACCTTTTGAATGATATAAAGAATTGTTAACATAATGTCAAATTTTTACAACTAAATATTAAATATATAAAAAAGCCTGCAGCATTCTCATGTTACAAAAACATATTTATTTATTCTGAGGCTAGGAATTGATTTAGTTTTAAAAATACAATTTATTCCTTTTAAGAATTTCCCAACAGTGTCATCAAAACACTATAAATTCCTTACATGTTTTAAAGAAAGATGATTCATTTATGTAAAGATTATTAAATAGCTAATTTTATTATTCAATTTTTAATACAAATTAACTGAAATTAGAAACTGATTTTGTAAAATAATTCAATTTGGGGGCTATTAGATGTTTAAAAATGATCAAAAGATTTTTAATATCTTAAAAATAAAAGCAAAATTTTCAGTTTTAATATTTTGTATTAATAATTCATTTTAATTTCTTTGCTCAGTTTTAATATATTCACAGATTCAGATTTAAAAACAAAATAAGTTGTATAAATTTTTTCAACATTTCTGATTTTTCCATAGTAACCATAGGAGAAGGATTTGAGACTATCTGTGTAAAAAAAGTAGGTTTTAGATCATCACACCTTCACATACTTTCACTGGAATTTTCCTCTGTATATATACTGGGATGTGACACTAAGCAGTTAAGAGTATGTATTTAAGAGGTTAAAGGGATATTGTAACTAGTGTTTCAAATCCTGATAACATCCCATACGCTGTCGGTGGGACGTAAATAGGATGTCCTAAGGATATACTGGGATGTGACATTAAGCGCTCGGGAGGATGAGTTTAGGAGGAAATTGGGATATTACTGGATGTCCTGAGGATGTAGTAAGTAGGACTTTAAATCCTAATAACATCCCATATGCTGTCGATGGGACATAGATAGGATGTTTTTAGGATATAATGGGATGTGCTTAGGAGGTTTGTGGGATGTCCTGAGGATGTAGTAAGTAGGAGTTCATATTCTAATAACATCCCGCACGCTGTCGATGGGACTTTGTTAGGAGGCCCTGAGGATATCCCGGGATGTGACATTAAGCACTCGGGAGGAGGTTCGCGGGATGTCCTGAGGATGTGCGCATATCCCGCGAGCAACATCCTTGGGATATCCCAAGGATGTTTTTGTGCTATGTGGGGCTAAACTTAACAGTAATCGGAAAATGCTTCGTGTGTTGAGCAATTTTTTTATTTTGAGAGAAATTTGTATCAGCTTATCGCTTATATTTTGCAATATTATTTTGAGAACTGCCAGTTGAATTGCTGAATGGTGCAGAAATTACTTTATTTTTTCTCAAACCTATTTTTAACAATGTAAGTAGTAACTACACCTCCATTTACTTTAGGTATTTTATAACTTCAATAGAGCCTTTTATCTTAACTCTCGAAGCATTTACTACTTCTTTGAAAAATGCAAAAATGTTCCATTGATAGATTTTTCTCATTTCAGTATTATGCAGCTGTTGGAACTGTTTCGATTTTTCCTTCCTTCTAGAACTCCTTTCAAGATAATAATAAATATCAACAATGTGTTCATCCACATTTACTGGTAAAGAAGCTGCCCCTTTTTCAGCTGCTAAATTTAAGAGGTCACAGATGCACCTCATAATCTGCAAATCTAAATTTTCCTTTCTTAAGATGCCTGCAACAACAGTCTTCAAGCCTATCATTACCGGCACCAAGTGCTAAGCAAATTATCCAGAGGGACAGCATTTTCTTTCTGTAATGGCATATAAATTCGGTTCTCTTGGTGAAATTAGTCTTTTAACTGCTTCAAATTGACTATTTGATGATATAGAATCAATAATGCTTGTAATTTTTTGTTTGAGTTTCTCTTTTTTAAGAGAAAGGTTTAGGTTTGATACAGGGGAATCATTTTTACTTAGCTGGAATAGCATTTTGCAAAAGTGCACTATGCAACTCCCATTTGAATCCACTGTTAACTTCATTAATGATGGGCAGTACAAATTCATTTTCTTCGCTTTATTTTCAGTATTATCTTTTACTCGCTGTTTTGAGCAATTACACACAAAATAAAAGTGTTGAATACCCACTTTATTTTTCTTACTTCCACCACAGTCTTTGTTGAAACGCAAATTCGTTTCACTTTCTTTTGCTTTAAACTTTTCGAATTCTTCAAGTGAAGTGAACTCTAAATCATCATATTCAAGAATAATGTTATGCTCGTTACACACATGAATTTTAATCTCTTCCTTTTTAGCACAGAAGTTACACAAACTACATTTTACTTCTACCATCTTTGAAAATAGCGGCAAAATATGAAATTCTATCTCATTTTCACACTTTTTCCACCACTAGAGGGCGCCACTCTAAAACTCGGGTAGTGGATGTGACGTCACTTTTTTAGATTCATGGACCTTATAAGAGATAGACTAACCCAAGGTTCTTTAATACATTAATTCGCGTCATGGACGCTAAGAGTGACGGACGTTCGAGCTCTGAGCTCCGTAATGCAAACGATGGAACCACGAATACGGCGCCGCCAGCAGGCAAACACTCCACTTCTCCTCCGCCTTTACAAATTCTGACTGATATGGATACCACTACTTCAACTCCTTCTGCACTAGAGCTTTCTAAAAGTGCGCTCCAGATCTACTCTCTTAAAACTCGACATACTGACCTGCTCTTCGACATACAGCGACTACAACGATCTGAAACACCGAATAAGGACCTTATGCTGAAACAACTACAGGATGAGGGTGAGAAAATTTTATTTTCTTTACATACACTCTGTACCAAACTAAACATCAACTTATTCACTTTACCTGCTACCGAAAAAGAGTTTATCAAAGAACTCAAAAAATCTACAATAGCCCCTGATTCTGAATCCAAAACTCCAAAACCAAAATCACCCTCATCCTTAGACAATCAGAAACCACCTAAATAAATTTCTAAGCAAGACTCAAAAAAACGCACCAGACCAGTCGACAGTGACGGCTTTGCAATCCCCCCCCCAAACACTTGATTGCAAAGAAATTACCCAGCACTAGTAAAAATACCAACAACATTACAACATCAAACTCATACGCAAGCATTCAAAACATCTGTGATATTTGAATGTTTACGTTTTCTGTGATGTTTATCACAGAAAACACTGAAAATTTAACGCAGCAGCCGGCTGACACTCCAACACCCATCTTCATTAAACCGCGTGCTGATTGGTTCTTTTTACTAAATCAGTTACGCAGACACGCACCAACTGTCCAATCCAAACAAGACATAGAATTTTTACGACTCACCACCACTAATGAAACAGATTACAGGACAGTTGTCAGATTCCTTACAGAAAACAACATCCAATTTAAATCACATACATTAAAATCAGACAGACCACTCAAAGTGGTCATTAGGGGATTACCCTCAAACACTCCGAACAACGTTGTGCAGACTGCGGTCGAAGTGCTTGGTTTTAAAATTCACAAGATATCTCAGCTAAAGAAATGGAAGACCAAAATGCCAATGCCTCTTTTCTACATTCAGATACATAACAGCCTCAAAGCATCTGAAATCTACTCCATCACGGAACTCCTTGGCACAGAATTCGTCATGGAACTCTTCAAAGGGCAGAAAGGTCCCTCTCAATGCTGGCGTTGCCAGGGATTCTTCCATTCATCGGAGGTATGCACTTGACCACAACGCTGTGTCAGATGCGCTGGTCCTCATCAGGCTAAAGATTGTACCAAGCCCTTTGAAGAACCGAACAAATGTGCTAACTGTTCCGGTAACCACGCAGCCAACTGGAGATCGTGTCCAAGATTCCCAGGATCCAAAAATAGACAGCCACCAAAACCAAGTACCAAGCCCAGTCAGACCGTTGACAACACAAACAAATTTAATCTACAAAGCACTTCATTCCCAACACTGCCGGCTGCACACAAACCCAGTGCAAATAATATTCGCCCTGGAGTTTCCTACTCCGCAGCCCTTACGGGTATGCAACAGACTGCACCCCACCTTATTCCAAATTTATCGGTCCCCATTGGAGTTAATTCGAATCTAAATTGTACCGAAATCCTTTTGGCTATAATTCAAATTTCTAACCAGCCTGGTATTGACCAGAGCAGATTACTTTTGGCATTCAAAAACGCGTTACCGCAGCTCAGAGTGGCTCCATCTGGTGCTGACGCGGCTTACTACATCTTTGAGAGTTATGTCACTCTCCAATTTTCTGAT
Source organism: Stegodyphus dumicola (assembly GCF_044657685.1). Lineage (NCBI taxonomy): Eukaryota > Metazoa > Arthropoda > Arachnida > Araneae > Eresidae > Stegodyphus > Stegodyphus dumicola. The sequence continues at coordinate 46,687,207 of NC_140774.1, forward strand.
TCCCACAATCATTAAAATTCAATACTTTGAAAGGGTTGAAAAACCTTAAACTATGCACCTGGAATGCAAATGGCATTCTTTCCAAATTCCATGAGTTTAGAGACTATGTAGAAGAGAAGGATTTTGATATCATTTTTGTCCAAGAGACCAAACTCCAGCCAGGGAGAGCTCCCAAGCTTGTAAATTATGCATTATATAAAAATGACAGACAAGCTTCAGATACACGTGATGTTTATCATGGTGGCACTTCTGTCTACATAAAAAATTCAATACCACATCGAAGAATTGACACACCGATTATGAGCAAACTCGAAGCAACAATTATCGAAATTTTTATTCAAAATTCGCCTTCCCTAGTTATGATCTCTGCCTATCTCCCACCAGGTGGAAACTTTCCTGTGGTAGATTTCAAAAACTGCTCAATTTTTCAAATAATCTAATCATAGCTGGTGATTTAAATTGTCACCGTCAGCATTGGCGTTGTCGGAGATCAAACCCTGCTGGTCGTGGCCTCCTAAAATGGGCTCAGTGCGCCCAAATTAAAATTATTGCGCCGGATTCCCCCACTAGATATGGTTCACGGGGTGCCCCTCTTTCATTGACTTGGCACTTTTTAGAAATATCCCTTTTAGATACAAAGTGACTGTTGAAAATTGTTTATCATCAGATCACAACCCCGTGATCATCGACCTTAGCTGTACTATTTTTACTCAAAATTTTCCGGCAGTCGTCTCAACAAATTGGGACGATTTTCGTTTTAAACTTAATACTAAAATTTTACCCTCCCTCGAAATTAAATCCAGCCATGATATAGACACGGCAGTAGATCAGTTAACAAACACCTTAACTGATACTTATAAGGAAGTATCAAAACCCACCCTCAGACCCAATTTTCGTAAATTACCTCAAGAAATTAAACTCAAAATTAAAGAAAAGAATAAAGTACGGAGACTTTGGCAAAGAAATAGAAATCCTGGCTTAAAAATTCAACTCCGTACTCTCCAAAATGAGATCAAGGCATCATGTGACCAGTTCTTCCAATCACAATACACGAATTACATTCAGTCCTTAACGACCAATGATAACAGTCTTTGGCGCGCATCAGCCCGCCTACGCAAACACAAATCTCACATTCCGTCCTTAGCTACGGACGCAGTGGTGGCTCAAACAGACGCTGAGAAATCTGAACTAATTGCGGATTCTCTTCAAACACAATTTACACCACATAATGAAGGAATTTTTGCGAACAACGCAAGTTCTTTCCCACAAGATGTTGAACGCTTCCTTTCCTCGCCTTTCGCGAGAGAAATACAGTACACTTCCATGACCGAGGTAAACGAATACATTACCAAGCTCAAACCCAAAAAAGCCCCTGGTATGGACTCTATCTCTAATCGTATGATTAAAAATTTACCCACCAGTTATCTATTTTTCTTAGTAATGCTTATAAATTTTATGATACAGCATTGCTATTTTCCTCAAAGCTGGAAACGAGCACTCATTGTGCCTATTCCAAAACCAGGCCAAAGACTTTCAAATCCTCAAAATTATAGACCTATCAGCCTCCTATCATCGTTATCAAATATATACGAATTTGTGTTACTTAAACGCCTGAATGATTTTCTCCGAAATCACAACGTTCTGATTGATGAGCAATTTGGATTTCGAGCAAAACACTGCACTACGCACCAGCTGCTGAGGACAGTGGAGTTCATTCACGAAGGGTTTCGTAACAATATGCTTACTGGCGCTTTATTTCTTGATATAGCCAAAGCATTCGATAGGACTTGGCATATAGGAATCATTATCAAGCTCATACGACTTGACGTTTCGGCCCATTTAATTCATATAATTAACTCATACCTCACTAATAGATCTTTTTCTGTACGAGTTAATTCTTTCATTTCGTCACCCCGTCCTATACTAAGCGGCGTCCCCCAAGGGTCAATTTTAGGCCCAATTTTGTTCAACATTTTCATAAATGACATACCAAAATCACCTAGTATCACTCTTGCACTTTATGCAGATGATACGGCCATCCTAGCTCAAAACAAACGCCTTGAAAACTTGGTTCACATCATTCAGAGATATCTCTCCAGCCTTGAGCACTGGCTCATCACTTGGAAAATTAAAATTAATGTTGCTAAATGTGCTGCTATGATATTCAAACGTAGCCCCCTCCCGTACCCTTCCATTAATTTAAAGTTTTTCGACGACTATGTTCCCTGGTCAAATTCTTACAAGTACCTAGGAGTTGTACTTGATTCAAAATTACGCTGGCACCTTCACATTGAAAATGTTCTCAATAAAGCAAAAGGTGCTAGAGCCCAACTTTACCCTCTCTTAGCTCGAAAGAGCCATCTGTCAATTAAAAACAAAATTCTTCTCTATACATCAATTATAAGACCTGTCTTTATGTATGCATGTACAATCTGGGGTACTGCTGCAAAAACTCATATGAAAAAAACTTCAATCTTTTCAAAGTAAGACCCTATGTATGGCCCTTAATGCAGCCTGGTACGTCCGTACAGATGTGATTCATTCGGACCTTAACATTAAACCTGTTGATTACTATATTAAAAAACTTAGTCCAAATTTATTCTTCAAAATTGAACAGTTTGATAACCGAGCACTCCAGCAGATTCCAGCATACGATCCTGCTATTCGCAGCTCACAGAAGAGACCGAGAGCCGTGATTGGCCGAGAGTTCGGCATCTACCCTCCATCCAAAACAGCAAGACACGCCCTCTCAACTTCTATTCATTGCGGGATTCATCTCATTGATCTCATCATTCGTCACCTGACTTCCGAGCGTGAAGGTGCTCCGTCCCCTCGCTCGTCTCGTGGAGTTACTAAGACTAACACGTGGCAGCTTTGGTATCGACGAAGCAATTGTGCCATATATGCTTTTCGCACGGAATCACTCTGTGCAAATAAATTCTTGTGATTAACAAGAAATAACTTAGAATTTTGGTCGTTCTGCAACCAGAGTACCCTCCAAGCTTGCGTGTCGGCGCTTGACAGAGGCACTGGTTGTATTCATCGGAGATTCCACCTATTGCACACCCGGCGCGGTGCGGGCAAAGTGGCTCTTCGATTTTTTGTTTTTTTTCTCCTGTTCCTGCGGTCGATACTCTTTTTGAGTATTACATGATACACAACGACAGATCATTTTAAGGATTCTGCTGCAATTCCACCAGATATCAGCCCAGAAAAGAATAGAGATAAAATGTCGCACTCACCACCTAGCTCACCAATTTCAAAGATCATTGCTTATCCGGAGGAAAGAAAAAAGCTTTTCCAAAATGAAGCGGAAACTGATCAGTTTATCACGTATCTGGAAAAACAATTACACATCCTCTCCACCGTTGAGGAATGCGCTAGACTCTGCACTAGCTCAAGACATATTAACTAGTGAAACAATTACTTATCATGCTTCACATAGACTGCAACACTTTCTAATATGCATCTTAAACAAAACACGTGTATTAGAAGAAAACCAAGCAATTACTGAAATTGAATATCGTGACAAAAAATTAAAGAATTGGAACAAAAAGTCGATCACTTAATGAACGCCTTACATGGAGAACCATTTAAGGAGCAACGTAAAAGACATAGGCGCCGTTCTTCGGCTTCTACAAACTCCGACACAGAACAACTTGAACCTGCCATTAAAACCGCTAACAGATACAGTGGACTTGAAACAGAAATGAGTGAAATTAATATACATAACAATGAGGAAAAAATGGATAATGAAAGTGAGGGTACACATAATCCGGCGGCCCCTGAGCCCTCGAACAGTATAAAAATCAGAGTTCCGCCAATTATTATAGATGATGTCCCTCAAGCTGATAAATTCCTGGCTGAGCTTAGTGTTCAAACAGGTAAAACAATTACAGGCCAATTAAAAGGCACCAAATTGCATGTGACTCTCCCTGATGCAGATGCTCACAGATATGTGAGAGGAGTCATTAAGGAGAAAAAGTTAAAATCTCATACTTACCAACTTCAAGATGAAAAGGTTTTAAAAATTGTCATACGAGGACTGCCTGTTACTATGGACCATCAGTACATAGTACAAGAATTAAGAAATCAAGGATATGGAGCTACCTACATAACTAATCTTAGAAATAGACGCGAAAACAAACCAATGACGCTCTTTCTAGTGCATTTGCCAAAAAACGAGCAAAACAAAACCATTTACAACCTCACTTACATTGGCTATCTCAGAGTTACCGTAGAGGCACTTAAAAGAAAACCAGGACCTCCACAGTGCTATAGGTGACAGGGGTTCTTCCACAACTCATTATTATGTACAAGAGAATGGGTGTGTGTGAGATGTGGGGGCCCACATCGTTCTACGTCCGGCGAATGTCAATTAAAACCAGAAGAACCTGCAAGGTGCTGTCACTGCGGGGGGCCGCATCCTGCGTCCTTTTCCGGTTGCCCGGCTATACCAAAGACAAAAATGAAAACTGACAATTTCATCCCAAGCCAGCCGCCTGCCAATAACCCCTGGACAAGCAATACAGAAAATTTTCCGCCACTCACAGAACCAGCTGCTGCAGCCCAGACAGAAACCTCAGAGACAATGCAAAACTCTGACGACCTCCTCAGTCTCAAATCGCTAAAAGTCATATGGAATGACAGCAAAAACGGAATAAAAACAATCAAACAAAAAACTTCAATATTTGACAAAATAGAAATAATAGTGGACATTATTGAAAAAATCACTAGTCACATTTAACACTCCAGCAGCAAATAATAGCAGATACTACAGCATTCTCACTTGGAATGCCAATGGACTTTTCTCCAGAAAAGATAAATTAAGCGACCTCATATTAGAATTCGAGCCGGATGTAATTTTAGTGCAGGAAACTCATCTCAAGCCAGCCAGGACGGTCCTCTTTCCAAATTACTTTGCCTACAGATGTGATAGACTCTCAGGACGAGGCGGCGGGGTCATCACGTATGTTAAAAGCAGTATCTCACACTTCCACAAGCCAGTGCTCACAAACAGCTTTGAAAACGTCAACGTCATTTCACAATTGACAATACCTCATTTGCAATTACCAATATTTACATATCACCCACAAATCACCTAAACATTACAGAACTCAATAGCCTGATCACTATACACCCCAAATCAATAGCAGGAGGTGACTATAATGCAAAGCACCCTAGCTGGAATCCTGGACGAGCAAACAGAAATGGCAACTTACTTTTTGATCTCATTAATCAAAATCATTACTCACTGCTAGCACCAGAAGAACCCACGCATTTCTCCCTAAACAGATCGACAATCATTGATTTCTTCATCGCAAGGGATTTTCCATACCAGCATGAAATTACCTCAATCCCAGCACTTTCTTCAGATCACAATCCAGTATTACTGAAAATTTTTACAAATGCTAGCCCTCCTTCACTACTACGCTCAATTGGTGTTACAAACTGGCCCAAATTTACTAATATTATTTCCAGTACAGTCCCAGGCAACCCCCTCATTAATAATAAAGAGGATATTGATAAGGAAGTTGAACAATTCACCAATCAGATCACAGCAGCCATTAATGACGCTACTAATACATTTTATGTCAACAGACGTTTCCAACCCCTTCCACGCAACATAAGGGAGCAGATTATCATAAAAAATAGAGTACGCAAGTTCTAGCAAAACACCCGAGACCCTCAGGCCAAACGCAGACTAAATTCACTCCAAAACGGTATAAAAAGAGCAATCAAGGAGTACAAAAACAACAAATGGACAAATTTTCTAAATACACTATCCACTGAAGATAACTCACTGTACGACATCTCTCGTAAACTCAAAAATTCTTATAAGCAAATCCCCCCCCTTACATGGACCGTCGGGAATGGTTTACTCTGATCTTAACAAAGCCAACACAATAGCAGATGTCATTCAAGACTCTTTTACTCCAAATCCAGCCCCTTATGACAATGACCATATTGATCACGTCAACACAGTTGTTGATAGCTATCTTGGCATTCCGGCTCCACTAAATTTCACCTTCCTTGCCACACCAACACTTGTTGCTCAATTTATCAGTGCACTTAAAAATAAGAAAGCTTCTGGCCAAGACAGGATACCAAATAAGGCATTAAAAAATCTCCCCATAAATGGGATCACTTACATTACTAAACTCATCAATGCTACTATCAAATATTCATATTTCCCATCAGCCTGGAAAAATGCATCTATCATAGTATTCCCAAAACCCAAACAGAATAATACATTTCCACAGAACTACAGGCCAATAAGCCTGCTTAGCAGCCTATCTAAAATCACGGAAAAAATTATTTTGCATTTCATTCACAAAAACATTCCAGTCAGCCATTACACACCCTCAGAACAGTTTGGTTTTCGTCATTCACACAGCACTACGCATCAACTTCTAAGAGTCATCAATTACATTACAGATGGTTACAATGCCAAAATTCCCACAGAAGCAATTTTCTTAGACGTGTCAAAAGCATTTGACAGAGTATGGCATAATGGCCTCATCTACAAACTTATCAAATTGGACTTCCCAGATCATCTTATTCGACTTATAGCTTCATATCTTAGTAATCGCACATTTACCATCAAAATTCGCAATACGCACTCCACCATACGACCCATCACAGCTGGCGTCCCCCAGGGAGCAGTTCTTTCCCCCCCTGCTCTATAATATCTATACATATGACATACCCAAAGATGCCACTATCACACTAGCACTCTTCGCTGATGATACGGCCATTCTCACGAGGGCAATACATACAAATCACATTCGACTCCAATTACAGCATTATCTCATAACACTCGAGCACTGGTTCACACTTTGGAGAATAGCAATCAACACTAATAAATCAAAAGCAATCATCTTTTATAAAGGTACCTCCAATTACACTCCAGCACCACCCCAAATTTTTTATGATGATATAGAATGGGTCTCCGAGGTGAAATACCTAGGGATCACTCTGGACAGCAAACTCACCTTTAGGCAACACTTCAGTGCTGTCACAGAAAAATTTAAAATAACAGCGGCCACTCTTAGGCAGACACAGTGTACTTTCCATATCCAACAAAGTCATACTTTACAAAATGATACTCAGACCTGCTCTTCTCTATACCTGCCCTATATGGGGACAAGCGGCAAAAATGCACATCAAAAAACTACAAATTCTTCAAAACAAAATGCTTCGTGAAATTGTAAATGCACCTTGGTTTATCCCAAATAACACCATTCACACAGATCTCAATATCAACACCACTGCAGAATATATACGCATACTCTCCACCAACTTCTTTCAATCAGTCCAATTTCATCATAATCCAGAAATATCAAACCTTCGATATACTCCAATCCCTGTTGAAAAACACAGGTACCCAGCACATATACTTGCCCCTTAACGCAGTCATTAATACTGACACCGTCACTACAGCTACCACTATACAAAAACACTACATTACCTTTCACATCCCTGCTAAACTAGTGTGGCCCCGCCACCACCGCCTCGCCGGTTGAAGAACGGCTCACCTCAATTCTTTACTCAACCACCAGTCTCGGACAGCTCATTAACAAACTCTAACTCCTGATAGTTTTAATATGAAACATAGTAAAAGAGCGCTTCGCGCTCTGACACTATAACAAAGCATATGATCTTCGTCAACTTCTATTCCAACTCCCGCGCCATGAGGGAAGGACGTCTCTTCAACGAGCTGCCATATAATTGCTTTTAACATCATCATCACCTGCAAGTCAAGATCTTCAAGCAAAGTTATCAATCTGTTTACTTAAGAATCACATCTCCCGCAGATTCTAAATCTGCCTAAGAATATTTTTACCGCGTTCCCATTTATTATTTGCACTATCCAACACAAGCCACATGCCAATGAGCCTATTAATCGTAAACTCTTTCCTATCCGCTTTTTGCTTTAGTGTTTGTATCGTATATTAAAAAAATTATAAAAACCAAAAAAAGTATAAAATATAAAAGTACAAAAAAATTATAAAAACCTAAAAACTTATAAAAAAATTATGATATTTAAGTTTTTATTTTCTTATCTCAATCCCTAAACTTTCTCGAGCCTGTGGCTCTCTCTATTGAGCATCAAGTAATTCACTTATGCAAAATTTTTCCTATTTCTGCTCACTATTAGTATTTCTGATGTGGAGGTACATGGTTTTGAACCATAGGCACTCCGAAACTTGCAAATCATTGGCATTGTTCTTTAATATAACCCAGTGGGCGGGGAGCCCTCCCCCGGAGCACACGTGAAAAGATGCGGCAACGCAATAGGCTCCGCAAAGAATATCACCTGACATGAGACCCGCAAATCAAAAGCGCGATTAATCGACTTGGTAAAGAAATTAAATACGAAATTAATAACTTCAAAAATGAAATCTGGGCAGAAAAAATCTCTAATCTCAATACTCAGGATGGCTCTCTTTGGAAAATTGTCAAAAATTTTAAAAATACTTACGCAACGAAGAGACCCATTATGCACAATGGAAACCCAGCCATTACGAATGAAGAAAACGCGAACTCCTTCGCTACACATCTGGAAGAACAATTCTCGTCTAACTTAACCCCTTGTGATGCAAAATTTGAACAAGATACTCTCATTAAAATTCAAGAATGGCTTAACTCCCCTACTGTTAATAACCTAATCCCGCTCACTACTCCGGCAGAAGTATCTACAATAATGAAGAAACTCAAGACCAGAAAAGCTCCAGGAATTGATGGAATTACTAATCAATCTATTAAATTACTGCCTCTTAATTTCATCTGCAAAATCACCAGTATCTTTAATGCAGCACTGACTAACTCTTATTTTCCTACCGCATGGAAAACTGCAAAAATTGGCATGATCCCAAAGCCGGGAAAAAATCACACCCAGACCGATGGTTACAGGCCAATTAGCCTCCTGCCGGTCCTCAGTAAAATTTTCGAGCGCATCATACTCTCCAGAATCCAACACCACCTGGATGCACTTCCTCCGGAGCAATTCGGATTTAGAAGAAATCTCTCAACTACTAAACAACTGGTACGCATTATCGAATTCGCAGGCTCGGCTCTGCATAACAGACAAAATGCGGCTATCCTCATGTTGGACGTGGCGAAAGCCTTCGACCGCGTCTGGCATGAGGGATTAATTATCAAACTAATGAGCTACAACTTTGAACCCGAACTACTTCGCATCCTTCACTCGTTCATCACTGAGAGGAACTTTAAAGTCTGTGTCAACGATGATCTCTCCACTGAAAGGAAAATTAAAAGCGGCATCCCTCAAGGCAGTGTTTTGGGACCTGTAATGTATATTTGCTACGCTGCTGATTTTCTAAAAATTAGCTCTACCAACTCCATCCTTGCCTGCTATGCCGACGACACGGCTATTGCCGTGAAATCAGCTAACCTCAACCACGCCATCAAAATCCTACAGAACTTCACCCCATCCATCGAAAACTGATGTAGCAAATGGAAGATCAAAATTAATGCAAGTAAATCACAACTATTGCTCATCAGAAGAAGAAAACGAAACCGCCCGATAAATAACAACCTTCTCCTGTTTAATGAAATTGTTCCCATAGTTCGCCAGGCCAAATACCTCGGGGTCACTATTAATGATAAGCTTACCTGGACACCGCACATTAACAATGTCAGGAATCAAGCGCTGAAAGTCATTAATTGTCTCCTACCCATCTTAGGAAAATACTCCAATCTTGATCTACGCAAGAAACGACTTATCTACTTGACTGTTGTGAGACCCATCCTCACATATGCATCTCCTGCATGGACTGCGGCAAAACCTGCCGACATTAATAAACTGCAAATTGTGCAAAATAAATTCTTGAGAATCGCTACAAACGCCCCTTACTATGTGAGGAACTCTGTGTTGCATAGTGATCTACGTATTGACACCTTAAAAGATTTCCTGCACAAGAGCAACGAAAACGTTTTTCAAAAAGCATTTAACTGCAGTCAGTTAAACTTTTTTCAAACCTTAAACTATGAAATCCTTGCAGAAGACCAATTTCTACGTCCGTTTGCTGCATTTTCATTAAATGCCGACGATAATCATCCTACTTAATCTCCCAAAACCAAGCAGCATCCTTCGAGGCCACAGTTCGGGAAGGTGGCCCCTCACGTGACCTAGGACTTGGGGGGGGGGAATTTCTATCTCTGCTTTGGATCACTCAGTGCTACTGAAATGACTGTACATATTTTACTGATTATTTTATTTTATTACCTTATTTTTATTCTATACAATGTGTATATATTCCTAAATAAGCTATTTACAACTGCATATTTTCTATCAACTGAGCACTACTGAGACTGATGAACTCTGTGCTATGCCACGCCCAGTGCTCATAAATTCTGGACTTTGCAGCAATTTCACGAACTGTTAGTGAAAAACTCTTGTGAAATCCATTGACTGGAACTCTTGCCCTTCAGAGAAAAATATGTTTTCATTATTTGAATAAGTTTTCTTAGCCATCACATGACATGGGTCCACTTTTGACTTTCTACGCTAATATTGTATATTTGTAAATACTCATATTTAACCACGATTCAATTATGGAACTTCATTCTGAATAACTATATTTTATTTTTGACTTTCATCATTTCAACTTTTTGCATATTTGTATCTGATTTGTATTTTACACCACCCCACGATGTTACACTCTTTAGTGGCAAAGTGCTACACTTTCCCTTATTTTCACATCTTGTCTCTGCGACACCTTTGTTCTGTTTTTAGTACTTCCAGGAACCCTTATTAAACGACAACTGGCAAAAAGCCTGCAATCCACGCAGGCTAAGTCCAGTATAACAGCGGAAAATGGAAAAATGGGCGGGGAGTGCATCACCGACATGTCGGCAATAAAGAGTAGGGACGATCTGGTTTACTTTACACTGAAACCTATGGCGTTTGTATTACATAACTCTTTTTAATTACTAAATGTGATACGTTGTATAGTGATAAGATTATGAAAGCCACAGTTTTTTCCAAATAGGATTTAATATTTTTTTCACGCGTAATTCTTGTACAAACATCTTTACTTTGTTAAAACGGTAAAATCTCTAAGAACAAAATTAACAAAATTTATGAACTTAATTTTGCGTAAAATTAAATAAGATTGATATTACGCGATGCTATGAAATAAATAAGGTGAAATTAAACAAGATCTCATAATTTTTTTTTAAATTTAATGAACATTTTCAGGCAGTGATTTTCCAAACTATGATAACATTACAAAACGATCATATTTATTTGATTATATGATCATTAAATTATTAACATTAAAGTGGATTAGTTATTTTAATAATTCATAAAATTCGGAACATAAAATTTTCTGAGCGTAATGAAGGGGAAAAAAAAGGATAAAATAAAATCTAGAAGCACTCTTTTTTTAAAGTTTTGTGTGTTGCCTATATTTCTTCGTCCGTAAACCACATATATTTGAAAACAGCATATCTTTAGAATTTCCGCACTGGAGATAAAACTGTTATTTTCCGTACAGTGCTCGCTCTGAACTCGTTGAGTTTGTTAATCAAAAATTCGTTCAAGTTTTACAAAATATGAAATAGATTAAAACAAATTCGATATTCGGCCGTCCAGATGCCTATGTTCGGGTGGAGGATTACATTATTCAAAATTTGATGGCTCTAGATAGTGTCGTTTTTGCCACAGTGCGAGAAACATACATGTATTCATGCAGATTCTTCATTATTTAATTTCTTTACATATAATACAGGGCGATAATATTTGGTAACAACAATTTGCAAGGAGACACGGACATTTATAGTAAAACAGAGCAAAATGCCGCTTCTAAACTAACAGCCGCCCCTTTGCGCTAATAAATTAAATTAACAGTAAATAAAAAAATCTTATGCAGAACTAAAAATAAATTTAAAAAAATAATCACTATAAAATACAAGCAAAATTAATTATTACGTTAAATACAATTTTAATATTAGAATTAAATGTATAAAAATTTTAAAGGAGTCAAGTGTGCTTATCACTATCATGTATTATGAAATATAATGGAAATAAAATTCCTTTATAGAAATTGTGCTATAATACTCATCTATAATTTTAAAAAAGCAGCACAATTTAGAATTTTAAACAAAACTTTCAAAAATTCGTTTTTAAATATTTTAGTATTTTTTACTTATTTACACCAATAAAAAGCATAAAAATTGCAAGAGAAAATTGCTTGTTTGAAATTTTCTATTAGTTCAAATTTAAAATATTTTTTTCTAAAAGAAGTAGTTACAAATTTCCTTACAGCATAGGAAAAGCTAAAAAAATATCTAGTCCTGAAAGCATGCAATAGCTTCATAATTATTTGGAACGTTAATTATGCTTGATAAATATGCTAAATTTTTTTAAACCAATGTCAATTTCAAAACTAAAAATATGTAGAAATTCTAATTTGTGAAATGAGGCGCTACAACCAGCTTTTTCTTGACAATTATACACGCTGCAATAGGCAACCAATGTTAAATTTCTGCAAGTCGTCCCTACTCCTCCGGGTGTGATCAAGGTGACAGCCGGCAACGCCTCAGACGAGGAAGAAAACCCGTTTGGGTTAGTCTATTTCTTACAAGGTCCATGTTTAGATTCTCAGTTTCTAGACGCTAACATTCAAATAACAGCCTTGAGCTTGCTTTGTGCTCATTGGTTAATATATGCCAGATAACACGCAGTGGAGCTCGATGTCCATTGAAGAACGACGTTTCTGGACACGTATGCTCTCGCTCACAAAGCAGAAATTCTCATCTGATTCGCAAGGTTTTGTTTTAGATATAATTTAGAGAAAATTCAATTGCTTTCAGATGTCCAAAATCCCTTTTTTTTTTAGTTCATATAACGAAGTATTAAGCCAAGTTCCATAAAAATCGTGAGAAATTTTAAGAATGAGAAAAAGTCGGGAGAAATAGATTGTAAATCAAGTTGGCGGGAGAGCTGTTGAAAATTGCAAGTCTCCCGCCTAAATCGGGAGAGTTGGCAACTCTGTAAATATATACCAAATTCAATTAACATGGAGCAGCTAAAATTTTCAGACTAATTTTTTAAAAACTACTCGTGCGATTTTTACAAAACTTTGGCATAATTAGAGTCGTAGAATCGAAATATGGAAAAAACTTGGTATGTTATTTCAGAAGAAGTCTGAATTTGTGTCAAAATACCTAGGTTAGAACAATGCTATACATATATCTAATATATATTCTTTGTCGCGCTTTAGAGACATGGAAGTTAAATTTCGATAATCAGTCCAGTAGAATGGGAGATATACAACTGTCTCCCCTTTTTTTTTCCCTGCAAGGTGTACATTATATTGATTTCACAACAATTAAAAAAAAAAAAAAAAAGAATTTTTTCATTTCATCAATATTACCAAACTTTTTTGTATGAATCTTTTCTTGCTCAGAACATATGTATTCAGTACTCATTTAGTGCACAAAAAAATATAAAAGAAACTTGCGATATGTATGCTTTGCCTCTGACATGTGTTCAACAACAGACAGATGTGCCTTTGACACAGGGGCGTAGCTAGAGGGGGGCATCTGTCCCCTGGCGCAGAATCCAAGGGGCGCCAAACTGTTACGACATTTTAGAATTAAATGTTTTCCATCCTTGGCAAGCAGTAGAGGGCGCGAAATCTTCAGTTGTCCCTGGGCGCTGAAAACCCTAGCTACGACTCTGCTTTGACATGTGAGACAGAAAACAATCATGGGTACAATGCCTGCATAATTGGTTGGCCATGAGATTAATCTAGCTCGTCAAAACTATTTGTTGGTTATTTGTTCAAAACAATAAGGGCTATCTGTCTGATTGCCTCCACAAAGACATCCTACAGGATTCACGTTACACATGGGGAAAGCCAAGAAAATGTCTAGATAGGTTGTGTTTAAACTATTAGGTATCAGTGCTTTTATCCTCTCGGCCTCTGGTAGGCTGTATCTATTGGAAATTCGCTTGTTCCGTATAATCTTGCACAACGTTCAGCTGATAATACAGGGCCCTAATATTTTGTGGCAACAATTTAAAAAGTGACTTACTGTTTATAGTGAATCATAATATTGAGTTAGCCATGTTGGCGTGTTTATTGCCCATTCAAAAAAATTTGCTAAGCAGTGGGCTAAACCGCATTTCAACCCAAGTAAACTTCTTTAGTAACAGCAAGTTTTACGACAAAATAAAATAAAATAATTATTTATTATGCCTTTGTAAACATCCCATCCTGTCGAGCACTCCGAAAAGGCAAGATGGAACAGCCTTTCAACATCCTTGGCAAGCTCCTGGAGTGTTTCGGTGGGCTTCTGTTGACGAGATTTTAATTGAAGCCTGCTGTAAACACTTCTCCCTGAAGCGCAGCTCCAGTGTGCCCGAGAGAGCTTCGAAATCTAACCTTTGGTTTTCGGGAAGAGTCTGAAGGATATCCACTGCGTCTGTTTTTAAAAAAGGGGCGAGATGACAGGCCTTAGCTTGGGAATCCCATCCATTCGCATCTGCCACTATAGAAGGTTGTCTTATACACTTGCCAGGTCTTCCCATCATATGTCGATAGCTTCAGAGCGTGAAAAGCAGGATGTTTTTGTTTCTGCTGTCACAATGCACTTCTTTAATGTGTCAACTTTGGCAACAGCAGCAGAAACCATGTCATCAATTAGTTGTTCGGATGACAGAAACTTTTCCGTCTATTTGTTGCTCCACAGCAGAAACTCTTTCTTCTACCTGTTCATTTACAGAATAAACTCTTTCTTCAATTTGTCCAACTTTACTTTCAACTGTGTCTATTCGGCCTTCCATAGCCATTTGTTTTCTATTATGCAAACAGAATTTTTCATTTCTTCTTGACTTGCTTGAACAATTTCATCTCTGCTTTAACAATTCCTGAACAATGTTCGTCTTTTCCTTAACAGATACTTGGCACGCTTGCATCTCTACTTTAACAGATTCTTGGCCAACATTCATTTCTCCTTTAATGGATTCTTGGCAAGCATTCACCTGTTCTTTAAATGCAGCAAAGGCTGCCAGTAATTGCCTTAATTGTTCTTTCATCACTCTTGTTACTGGTATTCAAATCCCACTTCTGACACCAAAAAGTGTTGCGTGTGTATGGGTTCATAATAGATTGAATGCACAAGTCTGATAAAAAGTTAATAAAATTTATTGTTATCACAACAAATAAAACAAAATGCTGAAATTTTTCCTCAGAGACATCTGTATAATATCACAATATCACGCAATATAATCAGTAGCTATATTTTAAACTACTAAAACGTTAAATAAAACACAATCCAAAGCACAGAGAAAGCTAATTCGTTCAACAAAATTTACCGCAGCTAAATAAAAAACTGAGCTGAGATGTTCTCTATCTGGCTTTTTAAATTGGTCGCACAAGAGACTTCTAGCAATTTCTCGAAAGCAAAAAGTGACCGTATAGAATTATGGTCACTTTTTTGCTTTTGAACAACTGTGACCGTTGATTACGTTAACTGTGACCGTATAGAATTACGGTCACAGTTAACATTGTAGTCAATTACATTTATTCAAATTAAATATCAATTATGGTGATAAACTTTTATTAAATGTTAAATGCACGTGCTCTTGCATTTTTACTTTTCTGGCGTAGCTTTCTCTTAAAATTTGTCACGCACAGCATTGCAAAGGGAAATAAAACAATTTTAATTATAATTCTATTAAAAAATCTAATTAAATGCAAAATTCCTAACAATACAGCTATCCTTTATTACTTATATACAACTAATGCAGTATATTGCTGTAATAATTCAGAAAACAATTTAATTAAGTGCATTTGCATTTACTGGTACAAAGTTTTACATAATACCACTTGCCATTATTATCCTCCATTCACTATAATACATCACTTTAGGCCATTGGTTTTCTTTATGTATAGAACACTCATTGTTTCGTACAGTGTTCTTAAGGAATTTCTTGTAGCCTGCATCATCTTTCTACCACACTAGCAATAATGCCACCTTTCTGTTTTCATAAAATACACTTAATTCTGAAAAGAACCTCTCATTCATTTTATACTATTAGATAGTGGGAGAAAGATATTGCTTAACCATTATAGATAATTATGGTGATTAGCTGCAATGATTTTTCATTGAATGACTAGTGCTATTTTCTTTCTGAAACTGGCCCAGAAAGATATCTGGTTCTTGAATAAAAATTGTCATCTAGTAGTAAATCCTGTGTATCTGAAGTGTTCTGCAATACAATCTCGAACAGATTTATGGATCTTAACCCAACATGGTCATAATTTTCATCATTTTAAGATTTGAATTCTGCTAATGATGATCCTGCATTTCCTTAAGAATTTCTTTTTTCATAAAACTCGGGCAATCTTGATCCCTATCAAAGAAAACGTTTTATACCCTGAACCCATAATAGTTGTTATTGAAAAGTATTCAGGCAAGCCAGTCAACAGGAAATGTTAGTTTATGTTTCTTTTTAATGTGTCTTTCATACTTGCAATACTACACTTTATTCACACAGCGCTTTGATGATAAGCATCAATTAAATGTTACTCGGAATTGATTTCTGTAATATTAATTTTGACAAATTCATTTTAATGATTTCTTCAAAAGTTTATATAATATAAACTAAATATAAGCAAAAAAACCAAAAGTTAAAAGTAAATATAAACAATTTTTACATTTGGCAGATCACTGCATTCCTAATTATATTAATTAATAATAATAGATATGAAGAATTGTATTTATTGCTTTTAAATTGCTCCATTTGTTAATCTATAACATAATTTAAATTCAAAAGAAAAATTAAATACCTTACACTTTCCCAAATGGCAAAACACTGGTGTATGAAGAGAAAATATATTTTATTTCAGGCAATGGCAATACATTTGTGTTAAATGTTTGAATTTCTCGAAAGCAAAAAGTGACCGTATAGAATTATGGTCACTTTTTTGCTTTTGAGCAACTGTGACCGTTGATTACATTAACTGTGACCGTATAGAATTACGGTCACAGTTAACATTGTAGTCAATTACATTTATTCAAATTAAATATCAATTATGGTGATAAACTTTTATTAAATGTTAAATGCACGCGCTCTTGCATTTTTACTTTTCTGGCGTAGCTTTCTCTTAAAATTTGTCACGCGCAGCATTGCAAAGGGAAATAAAACAATTTTAATTATAATTCTATTAAAAAATCTAATTAAATGCAAAATTCCTAACAATACAGCTATCCTTTATTACTTATATACAACTAATGCAGTATATTGCTGTAATAATTCAGAAAACAATTTAATTAAGTGCATTTGCATTTACTGGTACAAAGTAGATTACGTAGCGTATTCAGAAACTAAGTACCGTTTCATTCTAGCGCCATCGCAGCGCTGTGGTAGGCATCCCGCGCATGCGCACTAGTTTTTCTTGTTAACTGACTTTCAATTGTCACCATTTTGGTTGCTCTATGTTGTGTTTTCAGTTTCATGTGCACATTCAAAATGTTTAAAACAATTAGTTCTCCCGCTGACTGTGAGATTCATGCCGTGATTAAATTTTTGAATGCGAGGAATGTTAAACCGGCCGAAATTTATCGTCAAGTGACAGAAGTTTACGGTGAATACGCGATAAGTGATGGAATGGTGAGAAAGTGGGTAAGAATGTTTAATGCAGGTCGAACAAATGTCCAGGCCGAGGCTTGGAGTGGTCGGCCTTCTGTTGTCACCGATGATTTGGTAAGGAAAGTTGATGAAGCAATTCATGAGAACAGACGCTTCACAATGACAACTCTTTCAGAGGCATTTCCACAAATTTCACATACTGTTTTGTTCGAAATTGTGTCTGACTGCTTGAATTATTGCAAACTGTGTTCCCGATGGGTTCCAAAAATGCTCACTGATGTTCACAAAACAAAGCGACTTGGTAGTGCCCTGACATTTCTCACGCAGTACAGTGATGCGGGAGAAAACTTTTTAAACCAAATTGTGACAGGTGATGAAACTTGGGTGTGTCATTTCACACCAGAATCGAAACAACAATCGATGGAGTGGAGACACACTATTTCTCCGAAAAAACAAAAGTTCAAAGTGACAATGTCATCACAAAAAATCATGTGCACCATCTTCTGGGATAGGAAAGGCGTTTTGCTTACTGAGTTTCTTCCCAGAGGTGAAACCATTACTGTGGCACGATATTGTGAGACGTTAACAAAACTAAGGCGTTCCTTTCAAAACAAACGAATACTCAGTAAAGGAATTGTGTTGCTCCATGACAAAGCTCGGCCCCATACTGCTGGTGTCAGTCAATCGTTAATTCGACAGTTTCATTGGGAGCAGTTCGATCACCCGCCGTACAGCCCGGACTTGGCGCCGTCCGACTATCACTTGTTCCTGCACATGAAGCGCGAGCTTGGTGGCAAGCGCTTTGGATCTGACGATGACACGAAAAATGCTGTGGAGTCGTGGTTATCGAAACTGGCGGGAAGTTTCTTTGACGATGGTATACAAAAACTGGTCACCCGCTATGACAAGTGTTTGATCATTGGCGGAAACTATGTTGAAAAATAGTTTAAGACATGTATTTTCATGTAAAAATAAAATTGGATTCGAAAAAATTATTTTACTATTTTTTTTTCAAAACGGTACTTAGTTTCCGAATACGCCTCGTACTTTGTTCAGGTGTTGCTAAAATGTTACTCTTAAACTGCTCACTTTATTAAGCAGAATTTCATGAAATTCACACAAAATATGCAATAATTAAAAATTTGGGCTTCAAGGTGCACATGTTTGGATGAAGTACTATGTGTGTTCAAATTTTGGTGGGTCTAGATGCTGCTGTTTTTCCACACCATGAGGAGCATACATATTGTTACGAAATGTACAGGCATGGTGCGATGGCTTTCCCGCAAAGCAGTTTTAGGGTTGTCATAAAAAGGCAAGGGAAGGCAGGGTTGCCACATTTGGTGAGAAATCACCTATTTGGCGACAAAATTGATGATATACCATGGACGGTTGGAGAACCTTCTGGAACAAATTCTTACCAGTTTAGCCCAGAATATTCTCGAACACAAGCTGAAAGCTATATAAACTCTGATGGTTCACAGTCAGTGTGTGTGTGTGCCTCGTCTAGAGTTCGAGTTTGAAATGTACAGGCGCAGTAAGATAGCTTCCCCGCAAAGCAGTTTTAGGGTTGCCATAGAATGGCACGGGAAGGCAGGGTTACCACATTTGGCGAGAAATTACCCATTTGGCAATAAAATTGGCGATATCCCATGAACGGATGGAGAACCTTCTGGAACGAATTCTTACCAGTTTAGCCCAGAATGTTCTCAACCACAAGCCAAAAGCTATATAAACCCTGCTGGTCCGCAGTCAGTCAGTAGTATCGAGAGTGTGCCTCGTCGAGAGGGCGAGTCAGGGTGCCTCGTCTGGAGTGTGAGATAGTTAGCATCGAGTTGGTGTCTCGTCTAGCGAGTCAATCGAGTTGACAACCGGGCAGCGAGTGCCGAGTGCACTGAAGGAGTCTGTTAGTGTATCGCGGTTAGTGCATCATCAAGAGAGCATGTTGAGCTCTGGGAACGACTAAACCGAAGAGTCGGGAGCTGTGCTCGTGTGTCGTCGAGTGCATTACGAGTTGTAGCATGGAGAGTCTCGAGAGTACGTGGAGTTCCGAGAACGACCAAGCAGAGTCGGGTGCTTTGTAGGAAGCTGTCTCCACTGTGATAGCCTCATAACCTGCAGACTGTGTCGTTGATCGTATCAGTGTGTTTATAGTAGTTCATCGATGACTGTAAAACGTGTTTTGGAGCTGTCCTGACAATACTGGCTAATAAAGTATGTTTTGATACTTCATGAAGTAGTGTCGTCATTATTCACTCCAAGTCCACACGAACCCCGTACGAACATGAAGGAAGAAAATAACGTAACAGCTAGTATCAGAAGAAAAAAACGCAACAATATATACAGATTTTTTATTATTTAATAATAGAGATGAACAAGGAATGAATTAAGATATAAATCAATATTTTGTAATCAAGTTTGCATTGCAGATTAAATCATTACTTCAATATGACCGGAAATCTCTATATATGTGTGTGTGTGTGTAAAATATAAAATATGAAACAAAATTATTAAACTTACTTGGAATCAACTGCAAACCAAACTCATAAATTTTAATTAAATACATCTCTGCTTCAAAGATTCATTTTGCACCATTTGACATCACTCTGCCACATTTTATGCAACTCTTTCCCCGCATTGTGACACTTCAGCCCAGTTGTTGTTCAGGATTACAACAATGGTTTTCCGTCTATAAACAGAACCGAAGTGAGTACACATCGCCTTTTTCTCATTTGCTGTTTGCCCGAGTAATCCTGTCTCTTGCTTTGCCTTCTTTCTTTATTATCTGAAATGTAAACTACATATATGAAAATTGCAGGACTCATTTAACGTCCCTAGTGTTGTACCAGTTTTAAGCAAAAATATATTTCTGAGGAATCATTCCTGTAAAAAATAAAAATTATCTATTAATCATCAAGCTAGATGTGATTTTTCAAGCCTAAATTTCATCCCACACAGGTTCGAATCCTGTCAACTCATTGTGATGAATGTTTCAGGATAAGTTGATGGCATAGAATGCTGAAATGTTGATCCATAGTGAATGGGAAACTTTGCAGCCAAGGCAAATTAATTATTCATCTTCATTTTAAAAACATGTTATGGCCACAAACACCTTGGTACACTACTCATGCCTATTTACCCATTTACATTTTTGATAGCTTTGCAGTAAGAATAGGGCAGGAAGCAAAATTCCAGCTAGGCCGAAGTGTAAGAAAGCAAGTGCAATTGTGTTCAGGATAAAATGAGTTAGTTTTGGCTACCAAAGCATTTGATTGTATAATCAATACTGATGTAAAATTATTATTGGCTGTTTTAATGTTAGTTCCATTTACATCATCAGTGTAAGAGTCATATGACATGGATTAGTCTTAAAATGGTAAAGTGCAAAAAAAGAAAGATTACCATTTTTAGAATAGAGAGGGAAAATAAGCATATTAACATTCAGCATTAAGGAGCTACTGCTGAGTTAAATTATTTGTCTTTTAAATATTTTGTATATATAAATTTTACATACAAGTCTAGAAAACCAGTTTTTACTCATGGTCAGTTATACCCAATAAAATATAATCCAAAATGCCATGATCTTGAATTAGAATTTGTTAACAAACTGTCAACCAGAAGTGATACTTTACTTAAAACTTGTTGCTAATTTAAACATCGAAATTGTGGAAGACCATGTGCTGGCCACATCAGATTTCTTATTTCAGCTTCATACCATAAAAATAAACACACATATGCATTATGCCATTTTTTTCATAATACAGTGAAAATTCTTGGAACAACCTTTGTTTGTTTTATGTTTACTTTTACTTCATTTTACATCATGCACTTATTAGATTTGCAAAGAAGAAAAGCAGAAGCAGCCTATTATTTTCAGGTATGTCGTTTGGCAAAAAATGACGAGTGTTTCAATTCTTGTATGATGAAATTGTACTTGACTGAAGATATTTGATTGAGTCAACAACAGCTGACAAAGCACTAGAATAAGAACTGGAAATTGGTTCAAGAATAGTTACTTGCTTTCTTGTTTAGCAGAGTTTAATACCAATGCAGAGATAAGCTACAGAAAATAATAATTTGATGCGATTTTGAATACAATTGTCAAACAATTTACATAAAAAACCAAAATACCCATTACTCATTCCACTGAAGTTGAAACCATATTTCATCATCAAAAGATGTCAATGCTGCTGAATGCACATTGGGGAGTAATGAATGATACATAAGTACAAAGAAATGCACTATCTAAATATGTAGTACATGAAGAGATTTTATCACACAAATTATATGAAACCTTTATATCTTATTTATTTTTATAGTATTTATCATGATTTAATCCTTTAAAAATATTAAACTTGAAAATTTTTCCCTTCCAATAACATGGCTTTCTTGCGATTATGAACGGCTTTAAAAACTTTTTGCAAGCATCTGACAAAAGGCATTTTCAAAATAGAAAGCAGACACATATCAGTAATTCACTTAAAGAGCAATCTTAAAGAATGCAGTGATTAGAATCTTAAAGAATGTAGTATTAAGAACACTGGCCTTTGAATGCCCTATGTATTTATATAAAGCTATTAAAATTGCTGAAAACAGTAAATAAAAACAAGAACAGATTGCAGTTAATTATTAAACTATATAATTTTATTTTTACAAATTGCAGATAACATCAACCTCTTACTCAACATTTGAAAAATAAGCAGAATATAAATAAAATCATAATTGCACACTAATTTTCTAACTGACTTCTACAACCACTTCACCAATGCCATTTTTCTGAAGAGTACACTGGCAAACGAGGAGAGAAAATTTTTTAGTTTCTGTGACCACAGAATAAATCATAATTTAATCTACTCAAGCCTAAGTTAAAAAATCAGTAAGCAACAGAAAACCTAATTTTCTCTAGCCCAGAATTAAAAAGGAATAAAAGACAAGGATTGTTTAATCCCATTGCTACAGCAACTATAATAGCATTAACTAGAAATCCACATTTAATGGCTCAAGTAATTCCTTTGTATTTTGCAGTTTTGAGAAAGTAGAAACCTCGGAAACTGATATAACCAATTCTGGTATAGCTTCTTCTAGCAAATTCCCAATCTCAACTCTGTGTATGGATTGCAACTAAATAACACTCATGCTTCTTGTACACAGCAACAGAAAAATGAATAAGATCATGCAAAATGGCCAAAATAAATAAATTAAAAAAAAAACTTAAGCTAGTCATAAATAACAAAATATGACCAATTAAGTAAGAAGGTAGAACTGCTCCAGTATTAGAACAGCACAAAAAGAATAAAACATCAATGCTTTGTCTCTGAACAGAGCACTTTGAATAACTACATATTTCACCTATAAAACTAAACCAATCAAAATGCATAAAAAAAATGAGAAAATTAGCATCTTGTGGAAAAGAGAGGGATTTGATACTGGTCTAGCAGCACAAAAACGTCCTCCATGAAAAAAAGATTCAAGAGGATCCCAAACTTCAAATTCACCTCTACTGCAAATGCAAAGAGCAGCACACAAATTGTTCATTAGAATTGGTAAACAAACCATTACAAATGCAGGTACATCAGGAAATTTAGTTTAAATTCCTGCCTTTAAATTCCCTAACAACTTGAATAGGCATAAGTGAAAACAACTGTGGATGAAATTTGCTCCTTGATTCCTTGCCACTTCTACATTCTAAATATTTTGCACCCATTAAGTTGCTTTTACCTCAGCATTGGAGTCAGAAGGATCCAGAATATTAGTCAAACAATATCATACAAACTATACAAAATAATCTAGTGTGGAATAATCATAAAAATCATTAATTTGAAGTGAAATGCAGCAGTGCTCTCAGTGTAAAAGTTATGAAGTTTCAAGACAGAATGATAGAGCTGGTACCACTGGGAACAAGAATGCCTTGATAGGGAAAGCCCCCTACTAATGAGTCACTCAATGCAATGTTGTTTCTCTGAAACTGAGGTTTTTCAGAAGTGGAATATAATTCTTACAAAGAACATTTTTTTACATTTCTTTCTTCTTGCAATTTAATTAAAGAACAAGCAACAGATAACAGAATGCATAGGTTTAGATACAATTAAAACTACACTATACTATGCTTAGATATGCTGAATATATGACTGTCAAGATTTTGCCATACTGAATAAAAACCAGCTTGCAAAAATGGAAGAAACTAATTTTTGGATTTATTTCATATTCATATTATAGCCATGTTTTGTTTATAGGTCGCACTATTACATTCATAATTTAAATACTTTTATTTTCTGTATAATTTAACTGCCTCATTTGTAGGTTTGCAATAACCTCTTTGATAACATACACACACACAGACAAGGTGATCCAAAAATCTGTTAATACTCTAAAATTCAACAATTCACAGAATAATTGTATATTGAGAGATAAAAACTAACATGCATGTTTGAAATGAAGTTTTATTGAAATCTTAGAAAAAATTATTACAAAAAATGGCCAGCAGATGCCACTTAATCTGAACATAGCATTCATCTGTAGGCAAAGATAATGTTCTTCATAACAAATGCTCAACATGTCAGCCGTCATTCATCAACGATACCTGTAGCCGAGGCACAACACTGTGAATAACACTGTTAAGCATATTCCACATATAATTATTTAAATTAAATCAATATTCAAAATAAAACAAAGAACACTTATCAATAACAAAAGACTAAAAGTCAATAGAAAAGAAGAAATTTTAAGTTATAAATTAAAGAATAATATATACAAGAGACTTGAGAAATATCATCAAATTCAAATTTGCAAACAAAGATTGTTGAAACTTTTTTTTAAGATCAATAATTTTACCCTTTGAAGCTTTATTTTGTCACTTAGTAAACAGTCATCTTGCTTTTCTATGTAACTGAAATTAATAAGAAACTACCATTACGCGATTAATCTCTAAATACAAGATTAATAACTATAAAACTGATATATTTTTACAATTGGCAACTGTTTATATATTCCAACATATATATGATTTAACAATTTTTATGTATTCTAAATTATGAACAGTTGTGAAACAAGTCCCAAATATTATAACATCATCTCTTATCACTGTTGTTATTACATATGTTTTTCTTTACCTTTTCGTGCATTTTTTGTAAACAATTTTGTTTTATGATACTAATTTTTCAACAGATTCTAAATAAACAACTTTTTTCTGTCCTAGACAGGGCTCTGTTAATCCGCAATCTGGGGATACTCGAGAGTCTCTCTCTATGCATATGATATATTCAAATTTCCCCAAGTACGTATATATTTAGATAGATTCTAAAACTGAATTTTGGTTCATATCAACATTAAAAAAAAAAATCAAAATAGCTTAACTATTTAGAAAGAACAGAAAATTAAATTAAAAAAATTAATAAATTATAAAACTCAATTCACAGTGTGGCCAGCAAGTCCCTTTACACCTGAACTAAATGTGGGTAATATTTAATTTAAGACAGAACAAGATATTTAAGACTGCAAGATGTTTGCAAGATATTTAAGATTTGAACCTCCCATTCTGATCATTAATATGGCAATAGTACTTCTCACATGAATTGCAATGTGAATGCCTCAGGAGGAGAACAAAGTCTATGTATTGATCAATCCATCATCTCGCCTTTCTGTGCTTAGTGAAGAACAATGGCAGATACCAGTGACTTCACTTTAGAGGAACGTTTAGTAACAAGTGTGCGAGTTCATAAATGGACACACAACAGTGAAAATATGGCACAGGTGATGAATAGATTTTGTTAACAGCTTGGTAAGGAACCACCAAATTGTCAAATTTTGACTAAATTGTCTTTCTCGAAGTCTGGATCTTACGACATCAGAAAATGTACTGTAGGGGAAATCAGATCATACATCAGGAAGAAATGGTACGTGGACAATGATGCTGTGCTTAATGCCCTCCAGCATTGACATCACAGCTGCTACAGCAGATGAGTAGGACATTTAGACCTTTCAAGCTGTGCAGATATAATGGTGGTGCACATACAGATGTTTGTTACAAGTAACTGTAAATGTTATTAAAGTCACAATGAAATATTTGTATGCTGGAACTTTCTGACCAACCTATACATTATCTTAAAAACAGAGTAACAAGGGGATAAAAAAAAAAAAAAAAAAGGGAGGGGGATAACCCATTTTCTAATTTTGAATGGATAAACTTAAAAGGAGAAAATTTGATGAAACTTTACATAATTCATATGGAATTTCAGATGTGATACATTCCTTTCTACCATACAAGATTTAATATCTTGCAAATGGAAAAAGGCTAAAGTAAGATTTTGCAAGTAGATTATTCTGAGCAGGGTTCACCAGATTCTATGATGGTAGAGAAGAAATGACTTTTTACTTATTTTGTATTATTATATTTGTATTTTATTTACATGTAATGCTTCTATATTACTAATCAATTTAAATATTTTAATTTTATGTACATTTAGCTTGACTGTATCTCTGCAATTACCTTCTTTGGTACGTACACTGCGAAAAAAAATGCAAAAGTTCTGTATCTTCCATTCTACTGGGCCGATTGACAAAATTCAAATTGCATTTTTAACGTCTCAAAAGGGCGAATTAAGATTTATATTAGATTTATATATAGCATTATTCCAACATCGGTATTTTGACACAATATGTGACTTTTTCTGAAATAACATACCAATTTTTTTTCCACATTAGAGTCTATGACTCAAATTATGCCAGCTGCCAAGTTTTATAAAAATCATACGAGTAGTTTTTAAAAAATTAGCTCTCAAAATGTTAGCTCCTCAGTGTTAATTGAATTTGGCATATATTCATTAATACAGTCAAAAGTCGTTAATTCGGACAGCCATAATCTGGACCTCAAAGCTACAAACTTTCTGCGCATGCGTTGCGTTGACCTTTACGGCTGCATAAGACCTTTACAGCTGCGAATATGCTTGTGCGCATGCGCAAAATACGTTTACGAGTGCGCATTTAATGTATAATGGATGGTATAAGCTAAGCTAAAATTATCTAATTATCTATTTCAGTTAATGCTGCAGATTGCGTTGTTCCTTAATCTTCGAATTGGATCCGGCTTATTATTTTTTGCAGACTGTTTGAGCAATTTTATGAAAGTAAGCTTGAACTTTCGATTATGTCAAATAGAATTTCTGATGTATATTTATTAATATGTAAAGGATCTACAAAGCGAAAGTATGTTTCAAAGTTCATTAAACAAAAAGTGAAATTGCTGAAAAAAATGGATAAAGGCATATCCTTTGTTTATCTAAACTTTAAAGTTTATCTAAACTTTGTTTATCTTTAACGCCGCGGCGTGCGCGCAATGAATTGGAAGTTGATCTGTCAGCACTATCCTTATCTTCAGGGCAGATGTTTTTATTTTATTTGGCTTATAATTCCTTACTAAATGTAGTATTTCATCTCGATGTATTCCGTCTTTGATATGATTTAAATCAAATTCCTCGTCATTATAATTCGCTTCCGATAGCGAAGAAAGTGACAGAGATTATTGAAAACGAAAAAATTTCGATTGACAAATTAATCGGTAGACACAGCAATTATAGGACTTGAACAGCGGAACTTTGTAACTGAACAAGAGATTATGTCTGTTTATAGAATTAAAGAGAATGTATTATCACATAAAAAACGAAGCAACTTAAACAACTTACATTGAAAGAAATGTTTAATAAAGTAAACAAATAAATATTAAGCTTTTTATTTTGTAAATTTTGATACCCTTTAGATCATAATTGTTCTTTATTTCATAAATTATGGTTTCATATTTTTAATTTTATAATTTCTGCATGCCATCTTACCAGATTTAAACTGATGATCTATAATCCGGAAAAATGGATCTATCTGCCTAACAGGAGGGATGCCTTTGTGAAGAACTTTTTAAGGGAAACCAGCTGGCATACACGTTACAATGAGAAAAACCACGAAAACGCCCATGCAACCAGCCCGTTTGCCGGGGTTTGAACCCTGGAGCGAACTACCAGTGTTCAGCGACTTTACCACTTGGCCGTTTGTGGGCCTTTATGAAATGGAAGCAGATGACTTTATTTAAAATGAATGTCAGAAATACTAAGATGTTTCGAAAAGTTCTATGCTTTTTAATAAACTTGCAGAATGCCTGAAGAAAAAGAGCAAGCCATTGAGAAGAAAAAATAAATGTTTGCATAAAATTTAGTATTTTTTTTTAATTTAAAACTTTTTAATCTTATAATATATGATTCTTGCGATTTCAAAAATAAAATATTTGACTAAAATATGAATAACATTTTAAGAAACTTAATGTAGGATGATAAAATTATGTAAAGTGATGAGCACAATGTTAAAGCTATTTAAAGCAATATATGCAAGTCATCCTAAGTTTTGATAAAAATAAACGATGCACCTGTTAAGCAGTTCGAATGGGTAAATAGAAATTTCTAAAACAGTTATTCGAAAGAAACTATGCAACTTAAAAAATTTAAATGAAATTCGAAAAAGAAAAAATTACTTAAAATAATAACAATTATAATTAAAAATATAATATAAAGAACATCATTTCTGTTCACAGGAAAGGAAAATAGGTTGCCATATATTAAGGCGCAAATTGAAAAAAAAAGCAGTAACATAATTTGTGAAGTTCTCTGTAAATTTTACAAAATTTCATATTTAGGCATAATTTCAGTCGTAGAATTGAAATATGGAAAAAAATTGGTATGTTATTTCAGAAGAAGTCTGAATTTGTGTCGAAATAATTATGTTAGAACAATGCTATATTAAATCTAATATATATCCTAAGTTTCACTGAGGCCCACCAGCGGCCGAGCGGTAACATCGCTGAACACTGGTAGTTCGGCCCGAGGTTCGAGTCCCGCGAACGGGCTGGCTGCATGGGCGTTTTCGTGGTTTTCCCCATGTGTAACGTGTATACGAGCCAGTTTCCCTTAAAAAGTCCTCCACGAAGGCATCCCT
This sequence comes from Stegodyphus dumicola, assembly GCF_044657685.1. NCBI lineage: Eukaryota > Metazoa > Arthropoda > Arachnida > Araneae > Eresidae > Stegodyphus > Stegodyphus dumicola. The sequence continues at coordinate 46,715,807 of NC_140774.1, forward strand.
CCCTTAAGGCAGATAGCCCTCGAGTGCTTTGCCATAATCTAATACACACCACACCTAAGTTTCACTTTCGAGACATGAAGAACGCAATTTGGATTTCGTCAATCAGCCCAGTAGAATGGGTGATATACAACTGTTCCTTTTTGGGGGGGCGCACAGTGTACATATTTTTATGTACTTTTTACCAGGTGCTGCCCACCAGCGGCCGAGCGGTAAAGTCGCTGAACACTGGTAGTTTGGTCCGAGGTTCGAATCCCGCGAACGGGCTGGCTGCATGGGCGTTTTCGTGGTTTTCCCCATGTGTAACGTGTATACGAGCCAGTTTCCCTTAGAAAGTCCTCCACGAAGGCATCCCTCCTCTCAGGCAGATAGCCCTCGAGGCTTTGCCATACTCACACACACACACACACACACACTTTACCAGGTGCCACTTGCAGTCATTATTCACAACTTTTCAACTCAACAATTCAGACATTGCATAATAGTGCAAAATTTTATTTATGTTTTAGGATAAAAACAATATCATTCCACAAAGCCGTATTTAGCCCATAGGCTGTAGTTTGCCAACTCCTGACCTAGATGACTGATTCTTGATAGAAAAAGATAAAATAATAAATGAATAGACGGTTGATCTTTGGATTATGGTAACTTGGCGATTTTTTGGCGAAAATTTGGCGACCAACTCTTCTACAGCAACCCTCTATTTTTTTTTATCTTTTCTTTTTATCTACTGAACACTTTTTCCAACAATCTACTAGCCGAATTACACTTATGCTAGAAATTTTATCTAACAAAACTGCTTAATCATGACAAATATTCACTGCAAAATTGGGAAAAAGTGCACAATACCAAACTCCTTACACGTTTTTCAAAATAACACATACACATAAACCATGTACACGTTGACTTATTTTTACTTAAAAAAAATCCCAGAATTGCACAAAAATGGCATTGCGCACACTCTTCACTATATCCATGTACACTGCTTTTTTCTCATAAATTAGAAAAATTTCACGAAAATACATGACAATTTTCTGAATCTTTAAACCCGCTAAAAAGAACATATATGAAATTACCTGATCGCGAAAAAGTATATACCCTTTCCAAATATGAACATTTCCACATATAAAATAAATAAAATATCCAAAAACTTTTACCTTTAAATTATCTATTATAAACGTCACCAACGAATTCATACCGCAAACATTACAAATACTTAGTGTCAAATATTTAAATTATTTCCATGCACATTTACTTCAACTAAAATGTATACCAAATTCCTACAAACATAAAATTCACAAAATAACTATCATTTAATTAAAATATCACTAAACCATGTACATGTCGACTTATTTTTACTTAAAAAAAACATCGCAGAATTGCACAAAAATGGCATTGCGCACACTCTTCACTATATCCATGTACACTGCTTTTTTTCTCATAAATTAGAAAAATTTCACGAAAATACATGACAATTTTCTGAATCTTTAAACCCGGTAAAAAGAACATATATGAAATTACCTGATCGCGAAAAAGTATATACCCTTTCCAAATATGAACATTTCCATGTATAAAATAAATAAAATATCCAAAAACTTCTACCTATAAATTATCTATTATATTATAAACGTCACCAACGAATTCATACCACAAACATTACAAAAACTTAGTGTCAAATATTTAAATTATTTCCATGCACGTTTACTTCAACTAAAACGTATACCAAATTTCCTACAAACATAAAATTCACAAAATAACTATCATTTAATTAAAATATAATTAAATTCAAAAACACTACTTAAAATATAAATAAGCACATACATTAAATTAATAAAAATTAGCTTACAATCCTAATTACTTTAAACTAAATCATTGCTAATAACAATTTTCCAATAATACCAAATTACTTTACTTCCACCTTACATTTAGAACAATGCATAAAAATATCATCCTCAAATAATTAAAAATACTAACTTACCTAATCTTCTTCAGAATCTTGCTTACATGGTGGATACACTTTTATTATTGATTTAATAAAATTATTGAATGATTTTTTTCTGCGAATTTTTCCTCCGCACTTCCTCCGCTAAATAAAAAGCAAAATTCTCTCTATCACAATGCCTCGGAATGGCGCTTTTTATAACACTCCACGTGCCCTCTATTGTATTGGTATGTGCACCTGTTTCCGGATCTTTAAAATAATATTTGTGGTTCACAGCAAGATGTTTAAAACCTTCATCTTCCAAACATTCATACGATTTCCAGCAATCTGAAATAATAAAATACCCGGTAGAATATATTCTTTTATAAAACTTAATAAAACAATCTTTACTTCTATCTCGCACAACCTTAAAAAACCACTTATTACTACCCCTTTCAATCCCACCAAACACCCATTTTCCTTCCACTCTCCTACCTCTCTGATACTTCTGCTTCCCAAACTTACTCTCATCAATTTCCACAATAACATTCATACCACCAAGCATACAAATATCATTTTCGCAAAATTCCACGCACACTTCCCTACAAAAAGAATTCCAATCAGCTGCAGTACTACTGCTAATTTCTAAATCCGAAATCCAATAGTCAACTGGCAATCTATTCACCCAATAATAAGAAATCAATAAAATTTCACCCATACTCAAACGACTTTCAGCAAACCACGTACCCTTCCTTACACTCCGTTTCACAAAATGTCCATTTTCACCAGATTTCTTGCACCGCCATTCAAACTTATCAGTAATATCCTTCTTTTCACACAATCTCATTTCATTCCCACATTTTGGACATTCATACTTATCCGCAATTAAACCTACACTCATGCACCATTCAACCAATTCTTTTGAATTATCACACAAACGCATTAAAAATCTAGAATTCATTTTAGACAGCACCATACAATCCGAAAATTATTCAACACTACTTCACACAACACACAATGAAGCTTAATACAAAATAATATACAGCCACAGATATTTTTCCAAATTCCCCCCCTTTTCCGATTAAAGAACCGTAATTCGTCCATTAATATCACATGACATACCTCATGATCTCTCATTTCCCTCACACAAAATAATGCGTAATCAGAACTGAGTACTGCTCACATTATTACCAAAGTCCTAGGTAGTAACCTTTATCGCCTCCAAAATGTCGCCAAACTACCAGTTACCACATTCCAAAGATCAGCCAAATAGACATAAAACTTTAATTTTCATGTATTTTATTCATGTATGAGTCTCATGACTAAATATTTTATTTATTAGTTATTATAACTATTATGCTAAGTATTTTATAGGGTTACTATTTGTTCACACTTTCACAACAGTTGATGCAAGAAAGATAGATTATTTTCTTGCACATGAACTAAAAAGGCTATCAAAGAAAAAATTTAAACTTTGAAGACAATCAATGTTTGGAAAATTCCAGAAAATCAATTTATAATAGACAAATATTTATATAGCAGTTTTCAATGTGCAAAAGACACATGTTTCATCTGACAGTCAGTATAATGATTAGGGATTAAAGAATGAAGTGAAAAACAAGATATATATTCTAGGTCCATATACTGGAACCATACATAAACAAATGAACTAAAAGTACAACAGCTTTTGCAGACGCCCAATCTGCTTCATCAGTCAGCTGGAGCTAGGATGGTTGGTTGGTTGACTTTTAATGGAATAAAACCTTGAAGGTTATTATGCTCCAGACGAATGGTGATTAAAGTTCAAAATGCATAAACACACTGTATCAAATGAATTGTTGAAATGAACCTATAATGCTGGAGCTAGAATGGATAGCTTAATTATGTTCGTCATCTTTCATTGATTTCTGTAGACTTGCTGTATTCAGAACTGTGGAATTGTGTGGAGAAAAGCTCTTGTACTCTTATTTCATTTGTTTAAATGCAATTTCAGGATGGAAACTTAACGTTTTTATCTTATTTTTGACTTCATTTTAGCTGAGTGTATTAGTTAATTTTTAAATAGGGATAATTAATTATTAAATATGTTATAAAGGAGATATAGCAAAGAAATTAGCAAACTACTACACTTCACAAAAGTTCTATCGCTGCAATTTGCATATCAAGAGCAAATCAACTACAGAAACAGCTAGCTTTTATGTAAATATAATATAAGAAACTAAGAAGCAATCACTAACCTATGCAAAACATGAAAATTTGATATCTTTATTTCAAAATGTAAATTGAAAATTTGGTGAAACACTGAAATCAGTTAGAATATTATGAATTTGTCCAATACATAATCAATACATACAAAAATTTGCATATGTTTCTGTTCTCTGAGACATACACATTTAAAAAATCTAGTTGGAAAATGAATTCACATTCACAGCTGAACATTTGGTAATGCAATGCTGTTTCAACATTGTTCCAAAATTTCAAAATGCTACATTTTTTTTTTAGTTCACCTATTCCAATCAAAAATTTAACACTCAGTAATTTTTTTAGCTTATTTCTACAGGTATTAACTGTTAATTTTAATTCATATCACTTATTCTGAATGTACAGAATCCATTCTCAGAACAGACACAGATGTCAAAGTTGTCACAGATGTCTACCATTTTGTATATGCACTGATAGAAGCAACCAATAATGTACATAGGTAGTATTACTATGCATTCCACATAGGCTCACATACATCATTTCCTCTGAAACTGAAAAGCTCAAAATATTCCTAAGAATAATTCACTAAGAAATAATATATCAGTTAAGTAATATAACCAGGCCCAGTGGCACAGTGGCCAGCACATCACACAGCAGCACCATAGATCCAGGGTTCAGTCCCCGTGCTGGGCATGGTTGACTCAGCTTTTCATCCCTTGAGTGGGCTGATGAAATAAGTACCAAGTTCGCTTGGGGACTAAACACATGGGGTCCTGTGATAAGCTGACCAGCTATGCTAATATATGCTAATGTACCCTAGGGCCCATGGTCAAGAAAGCAGATACCAGGGCACGGCAACCCATGGCTCACTAAAAGCTGTTGCGTCATTGAGTTTTTAAGTAACAAAACCATGCAGGATATAAACTGCATCTTATAAGTGCTGAAAAATCAAATGTTCTTAAAAAAACATTCCTTGTACATTAAATAGATTTGCACCAAATAAATATATTAAAATTAATTTGTCTTAACTTTACATAACTTTAATGTTACTACTACATATATATATAATATACAAAAAATTATCTGAACCAAATGCTCTTCACAATCCACCCAAATGAGGAGATTAAATATTCTGTTACTTGTGTATGTAACACCATTTTTGTTGTTAATACTTCTTTAAAACAAATTACTTTAAAAAAATTAGCAACTGAATAGATTAAATGGCTAAATTAACTAAAAAAACTTCCTCTTACCACATATTTATAAAAACATGGAGGAAAAAATTAATTCAAACAATGGACTTTAAAAGCATAATGTATAATACTGAAAAGAATAATCCACTAACTTAACAAATTTTACTGTTATTTACTTAGAAAATGTCTTGTGGCAAAGCTATAACAAAAGTTTTAAATCAGGAATAATATTTTCAACAATGAGAAATGAACAAAAAGTTTCACTCAGAAATATAATCAAAAATTCGAGTGGCACATTGGAAAACCATTACACATATATACAAAACACATGGTGAACTGATATAATGCCATATATAAGTTATTAATGCACAGTCAGTAAAATTCAAAAGAACAATAAAACTCTAATTATCCAGATCATTAACATTTTCAAGACAAAAAAATTTAGTGCCAGCCCCTTCATAACTTATTGCAATAAGTTTGCACTTCATAAAATTTTCAAGTATAGAGATATTTAAATCCTTCCTTTTTCTATACACTTCCGTCTAACTTTTCAAGATATTTTTTATTTACTTTTTAGTAGGTTGCATGATATTTAAAATACATAAATTTATTTCGGGTAAAAAACATACCTCAGCCAACTTTAGCTTTCTCTGTGACTGCAACACGAGTGAATCACATAGACCTTGTAATCGACCTGGGACCTTGTAATGGTATGCTATAAAAAATTTTTAAATCAGTTATAAAATTTTAAACACTAACGAAAACGCAAAAGTTTCACTCGAGAACATTAATAAAAAGTTTAACAGTAATACACTGATACTCTAATACAGTGTGATCTAATTTAAGCCACACCATTCCCTTTTGGCACAAAATGCTCCTTTTGGTCTATTTTTCTATGATATTCTCCTCTGTAGTGCCTATTTCATTTCCAGGAGGAATAACAAAGAACTATTATCTGGTTTTAAGATACATTCCCCTACAAATACATTATGTGGGAAGCATGTGGCATATGTTTTCTTTTTGTAAATAAGCTTTCATCAATTTTCACATTTCTGTAACATGCATCAGTTATTTTGTGGGAAGCACACGACATATGTTTTCTTTTTGTAAATAAGCTTTTCATCAATTTTCACATTTCTGTAGAATGCATCAGTTTTAATGTCAGGAAGAGATACTAAGGAATTAAACACTCTCACTTATCTCTCATAAGTAAATATTCCATTCTGTTGCAGGTTTTGTCAATTTAGTTTTATTTATACTATTATTTGCAAGTGAGTAGCAATAATAATATTTCTGACTGAATGGCAACAATGATTAATGTTCCAGCTATTTTTCTGTTATGTAAAAAATATTTCAGCTTTGCAGTGCTATTGTGTAAAATAAAATAAATGAAGTAAAAATATGCTTTTTCATATATACAAAATTCTGAGTATGGTAGCAAAGTACATAATTCAAATGATTTAAATGAAAGTTAATTTATAGTTAAAAAGTGCTTCAGTTTTGCAGTGTTATTGTGTAAAATAAAATACAAAAAGTAAAAATATGATTTTCCATATTTACAAAATTCTCAATATGGTAGCAAAGCACATAATTCAAATGATTTAAATGAAAGTTAATTTACAGTTACTTGTGAAGAACTAATCAAGACAGAATGGTTCTAAAATAAATAAAAGAAGCAAAATGATTGTTAATGAAAATGAAGTTTTATTGAGAAGTTAAAAAATGTTACTCCATTCCAAGTACAGGAATTTCAAAATAATACCAAGTCATTTGATTTATATAATATTGCACCAGGAAATCTCATTTCAGTGATATGAAAGATGAACCTATAAAATTTGATTGCATTAAAAAAGACACCAAAGATCTGAAATACATAATCTGCATACTGAAATACATAATACTGTCCAGTGATGCATATATTAAGCAGCAATTATTATTTATATTAAGTCAAAAGGTATGTTTAAGAAAGATGCCAAAGCTTTTTTTTTTCTCTTAAAATTTAAACTATCTCTTAAAATTTATAAATGCAATCCATCAGTTTTTTCTCTTAAAATTTCAGGTACACTGCGGCAAAAAAAAGGGGGGGACAGTTTCTATATCTCTCGTTCTACTAGGCTGATTGATGAAATTCAACTTGCGTTTTTCATGTTTCAAAAGTGCGACCTAGGATATGTATTAGATTTATATATAGCATTGTTCTAATATAGGTATTTTGACATAAAATCAGACTTTTTCTGAAATAACATACCAATTTATTTCCATATTACGATTCTACGACTCAAATTATGCCAAACTACCAAGTTTTGTAAAAATCACAAGAGCAGTTTTTTAAAATCATAGCTTTCAAAGTTTTAGCTTCTCAATGTTAACCGAGTTTGGTATATATGTTTTAATCTCTCTCTCTTTTTATTTAACTTATTTGATTCTTCTTTTCATATTTTGAATTTCAGGTTCATTCCAAATAAAATTCACCCATTTTAATGATTTATTTTAAAAATTTGTATTTTTAAATAATTTTTATAAATTTTTCAAAAAAATTTTGAATTATAATCTAGAAAATTTGTATCATCATCTTAAAGACGACGCATTTTTAAGCACACCTGCAAAAAATTACAGTTTTTTATTCAAAATTTCTGAAGATATGCGTGAATTTTTATATTGGCAAGTTTTGAAATTTGGCATATTTGTTGAAAGCGATAAAACATCAAATGTGGTTTAGACACTATGCTAAAATTATTTGAAAGTAGGAACGATGTGACTTTTCTCTCGCTCCAGCATAATAGAAGTGAAACGAAAATTGGTTGCCATATATTAAGAAGTTCGCCAAGTGAATTATTCTTGGCGCAAACTGAAAAAATTGTGCAAAAATAAATTTTTATTTTTTCATAAATTTCGCATGAAATTATACAAAATTTAATATCTAGGCATAATTTGAGTCGTAGAATCGAAATATGGAAAGAAATTGGTATGTTATTTCAGAAAAGTCCAATTTTGTATCAAAATATCTATCTTAGAGCAATGCTATATATTAATCTAATATATATCTCAAGTCGCGCTTTTGAGACATGAAAAAATGCAATTTGAATTTTATCAATTGACCCAGTAGAACATTAGATATAAAATTGTCTCTCTCTCTCTCTTTTTTTTTTTTTTTTTTTTTTTTTTGTGTGTGTGTGTGTGTGTGTGTGTGTAGTGTACATAATTCAGGAAGACTGCTTCTCATTTTCTAGACACATTTTAGTTGGAAATTAAGTTTAAAGTAAAGCCCAGGAGACAAATAGTTGACATGTTTGTTTACCAAATGACTAAATAAAGAATCTTCCAAACTTTTCTAGACAGCAGAATTTTAATTTTATTCTATCCTGCTGAGTGACCCAATCTTTATATTGGATGTAAATAATTTAAATCAGATAATTTTCAGAGCAATAATTACTATATTAAAGAAAATTTTAATAAACTGTACTATGTGGAAAAACTAGCTGTGTGAAACAATAGTTGTAAAACTGTTAATGCAAAACTTTGCATTTCATATATTTTTACTAGAAGACGGGATATTACAAAATTGTCAAACTCTTAAAGCTTCTTCTAAACCAGGAGGACTACGATAGTTTCTTAAAATTCTTAATTTGAAACTATGTGCTATGAAGCAGGCACAGAATTTCCGCTTTTAAGGAAAAAAGCAAAGAATCAGTTTAAATACAGTCAAGTTTCCATAAGCCAAAACTGAAAGGACTGCCTCATCCCTGACCCAATGAAAAAATATTGACAATTCAACTCATTGAAAATTCGATTAAATGAATCAGTATTAATTCTGAGCATAATGTTTTGATATTGACTTTGGATTCCTAGTTCTGACAACTATTTCATGAAAATTTCAACTTATCCAAGTTCAAGTAATCAAAGTTTTAGTACATATTCATCCATATGGCAGTTAAACTAATCACAGAATATTAAAAAGAGTAGAACTGCATCAGCGTAGAGCTTACACTGATGCAGCTTCCTATATTAAAGCTAGTACAATATGTAATAAAATAGAGGCTTTTGTTTATCTGTGAGATGATTGAGCATACATATTAATTTTTGGTACAGAAATGGCTCTACAAAGTACCAACTAGTGAGAAGATGATTATATTCAGAATAATGAATTTATGCTGAATAACATAAAATTAAAAATCATCTACTTAACTATCAGCTACTTAAAAGTCAACTACGCAAAGAAACATTAAGAAATGCAAAATTGTTTCGACATCACAACTTGTGATATAAACCTAATGTCGCTTAACTTAAACTTCTGTTTAATCTTCCCAGAACATAGGGAAATTATCATTCCAACTTTAGCTCAGATTCCAAGAATACTAAGTGAATGCAATAATAGCAAATATAACTGAACCCACATTTGCCTTACAGCTTGATATGTACAAACTAACACATTAACACACAACTTAAACTGTTTCGCTGCCTGATAATATAATGATAACTTGGCTCCTAATTTAAGTAGCTGCACCAGTGGCTGAGCAATTAGACTACTAGTAGTCTATCCTGGAGTTACAACCAGATGAAAAGACTGGCTGCATGGCTGGTTTTTCCAGTTCGCCTCATGTGCAGCATGAATATGAACCAGTTTCTCTTATAAAGATCCTTCATAAAGGCATCCTTTTCCTTAGGCAGTAGACTTCATAAAGGCATTCTTTTCCTTAGGCAGTAGACCTCATGTGCTTTGTCATATTCAGATAACCAATCTAACTTAAGCACATATGCAAATGCAACAACTGGCAAAAGCCATAAACTCATTAAAAAACAGTGTAGTTATGCAATCAGGAGGAATAGGACAGTTACAGCATCAATAGTTGAATTGCTTATACTTTCTTTTTTAACTTAGATTGTCTTTTGTAATTAAACTTACTCAATTTGTTCTTCTGGTAGAAATGACAAAAAGAGTAAAAGCACAGGTGTTAAACTTTGATATAAAATTAGCAATATATTCACAGAAACATATTTAAATTTATTTTTTTAAATTGAATTTTATTTAAAAGTTGAATTTTATTAAAAAAATCTTCTTAGGCTTATTTAAAAAAAGATTGTGCCCTTGTTGGCAATCTAAGCCAAAAATCTGAACCTGTGGATAAATGCTCTACCTATCAAAGGTACCTGCTGAGCAATCCTATTAACAACTAAACCACCTAGAGCTTTGAGCAGCTGCAGATATTTTCTACATAACCACTAAATTTCTGCAATTTGACTTATTAATTTGATCTCCATAGGATTGAATGTTTGTATCACAATTTGACTTTGTAAAAAATGATTATTCTAAATCTTATTTTTACATAAAAGTATACTATGCTTTAGAAAAAGGTCTTTCATGCTAATATTAATAATTCTTTCAAATATAAACAAGAGCTTGTTTAAAAACATGTTTTCCAGTTAATGCTACAAAATATGTTTGAATGTAAAATGTCTTCAGAATCACTTGTTATTTATTCCATTTTCTACACATAAAAAAGAAACAAAAAACTTAATATTCTAATAAATTTTACTATTGATAAACATTTCTGTATCAGAAGAAAACATGTTTAATTTACAAAATTTTGGTACACTGCTTAAAGTATTCAGAAATAATAAATAATATATGTAATACAACATTTTCAAATCCGCAAATAAATCTTGTTGCATATATATCAAACTAAAAGGACATTATGTCGTAAAAAAATACTGTGAACTGAATGGAATTTTTAGTGAATTACATTTGACCTATAAGTGATGACTTGTATTTTATGTCAATACGTACTTTCAACATAAAATTTGCAGCATCCCCTTTCCAAAACAAAATGAAGCATAAACGTTACATAAATGTTAATTACTAATTTGTAAGCTTGTCTCACTTTTGGGGATATTTGTTCGTAACTCTTTGAAGTAGATTGCTATTAAATCAAACGTAAAACAAAAAAAATATTCTGAAATATTTGAATCATGTAAAGGGATTTTTTACAAAATCAATAGCACAACATTAAAAACTGAAAATGAAGGGACCATAAAAAAAATCTGTCAGTTGGAAATTTGGCATTAATTCTGAATTCTACATTTTGGCATTCTGTTTGACTTACCAAAAATTTGAGATTTCAAAATCTAACGTATATCATTAAATGAATCTACTGATTCAGATGAGCTACTAAGGGCATTTCTCTTTCATTCAACTTATGGAAAAACATACTAGTTACAAGGATATATGAGGTTGTTGGTTTTAAGTATAAAAGTTAGTTCATTTTATTCATCAATCTTCTCAGAAAATGAATAGGCTAATCTAATATTGCTAACCATAAAAAAAAAAAAAAAAAATCTGTCAATTGGAAATTTGGCATTAATTCTGAATTCTACATTTTGACATTCTGTTCAACTTACAAAAAAGGTAATTCCATCTCCTCTAAGAAAAGGGTTTTATTTTTCACTAGTAATTCTAGAATGAATTCTTGTATGAATTAATGTTTCATGATAATGCGTAACATTCAACATAATAACAATATTGGAATTCTCTGTCATGGACTCTGATGAGCTGAAATTATTACTCAGAGCTGGAAAATTTCAAGAATTTCTACACACATAGAAAATAAAAGACACACAAATAATAAAAAATTATGGCTCTACTCTTATATGTGCCCCAAGGTCACCAAATGTGGCAATATGTGTTCTGTCCTGGTTTTTGGTGCCACTGCATGTTGTATGGCAACTCTTTTGACCTTGAATACTCTTTTGCTGGAGTGTTTTAATAGCTCGTTAGTTCGTGTTGTGTATGTTTTGAAATGGCCTATGTTGCAATGAGAGACATGGTTGCAAGAGGGTCTGGGAGATTATTTTTAGTGGCTGTGCATGAGAGAAGTAAGGAAATGCTGATGCTGTGTATTAAAGAGTGGATTGAGCCTTGTACAACTATTTTTTCGGATGGCTGGAAATCTTACAAGGATTTAGGAAAAGAAGGTTTTGAACATTTATTTGTGAACCATAGTATGAATTTTCTGCACAGTGTGTCTGGCTGTCATATAAATACAATAGTGATTACATGGCAACATAAAATTGAAATTTCTGCTATTCGAAAAAGCATTCATTTATGGTGGTAAGTGCATTTTATCTTATTCTTGTTCTTATTTTGTAGAATGTTATGCTCATTGTTTTTTAGTATGAATTTCTGTCATTATTGTTGCTTTTTTAATTGTTTGAAATTTATTTTAGTTATTTTAGTTTATTTTGTTGATTAGAGCATAGTGCATAGACTGTGCAATCCGTAGATGTTTTTTAAAGTTGAAACAGAATGCTGCGTATATGGTATTCTTTGAAATTTATTGTTTTACGTTAATTTATAAAAGTGAGGTGTGCTTAGTTCATAGATTCTTTCGCTGCCTAGATTGTGCAGTTCGTAGATGTTTTTTTAAGTTGAAACAGAATACTGTGTACATGGTATTCTTTGAAATTTATTGTTGTTATGTTAAAGCAAGGTGCGCATAGTTCGTAGATTCTTTTGCTGCCTAGATTGTGCAATTCATAGCTTTTTTTTAGCTAAAACATATCACTGTGAACATGGTCTTGTCAAATATTTTTGGCTAGAAACGTTTTTTTGCTATCTAAATTTCTTGTTTCGGATTTTTAGCTTAAATTGTGTGTTTAAAATGTGGTTTTTGCATGTGCAAAAACCAAGGTTTTTTGAGACATTTTAGGCTTAAAGTTCAAAATGTAGACAAAAAATTTAGATAGAAATATGGCACCGTGAAGTTTCTCACCAAATATGTTTGGCGAGAAATTTGGCGACTTGAGGGTGCATATAAGAGTAGTTCCAAAATTATTATATTTAAATTATTTTGCATTATCAACAGTAATATTTACAAAAAATTAGATTAATTTGCAGGCATTTATTACAATGCAATAAAATCTAGAATGGAAATGAAAAATAATCCAATAAATTAAATTTTCTATAGGAAATGCAGTATACTGTCATTCTTTTTCTTTGTTGCATTACATTGTTGAAGCATTGAAGAAATCAGCAACTGAACTATACCTGAGTTAGACTACATGCATGCAGTCTAGCTTAGGATGCATTTACCTGTCTCAGTCTAACTCAGGTTTAAAATGAATTTACCTATGCAGCATATTTTCATTATGTGCATAAAGATGTTATAGTAGCATCCAATAGCACATCTGCATTTTGTATGTCACCACAGCTGATAATTTAGCAGAGACTGATGCCTAGGAAAACGAGATCAGTAATACATTAACAAAATAATGAGTAGTATATCAATTATCTTAAGCTCAGAATAAACGATTTAAAAATTTAACTTGTACACAAAATTCTAGATAAAACAATGGTCATGTATTACTTTAAATTAATCCAAAGTTACCTACAACATAGTTAATTTAATTTAAATCAAAGGTATAGTTGTGGCACTTACTGGTAATCTCATATGTGCAACTACTTTCTTTACAGTTACAGTTGAATAATTCTTTCTGCACTGTTGCCAGAACACTTACATCTTTAAAATATATCTACTTTTCGGGAGCTGTCATTCCCTTCTCTTCTATCTGTGCAGTTATATCTCTCATATCTAAATTCAAATATCGACATGAGTTTTTTTAAAAATTTTTAAACAATCTAACAATTGTAAATAAAGAATATTCTAAATATTCCAAGGGTTTAGTGCTATTTAGTGATAAAATAGTGATATTGATTACTCACATTTAGTTTAAATGCTATTTAGCGATATCACTCAAGTCCAGAAGAAAACTTGTAAAAACATCTTTTGGAAGACAGTAAGTTATAATACACGATGTTATAAAGCTTCAATGTATACAGAGTGAATTTTTAAAACTATACCAATCTTACAAACAAGTATTCAAAATTATAGGCATCACACTAAGAAATTCATAATTTTCATGTGATAATAAATATTGCAATTATAAAATGTTGTTCAATTTTGTTTTTCTGAAACATCAAATTATGTTATATATTTTTATTTTAAATAATTTGAAAGATTTATTTTGGTTGATAGATAAAACACTAACAGAAGATACTGTGTGCTGCTACGTCTACAGATAATATCATAAAACATGATTAAGTAAATTCTAGAAATATATAGTTAATTATCCAGAAAAACCTTTCAGCCTGAATTGACACAGTCCTGTTGTTGCCAGTTAAAAGGAATTCTGTATAATTAATTCCAAGTATGCTACCCTGGTTTATACAGCAATAGGAGAGACTGATTACAAACCTGAAGCCAAGGATGTGAGTCAAATTACTGTGTCAAGTTGGTTACACTGTAGAGACATTAGGTTATTTGGAAGCAGGCAAGATGAAAAATATGCGATGTCTTCGCCAGGAACAGAACGGCGGACCTCTGGAATACGCGCCTAGCGTTCAGACCACCACACCATAAAGGCATGCCAAGAAGGTGGGAGAAACACTTTACATACTCCCCCTTTTAAAGGGCAACTGGGTTTTTAGAAGACCCAATCGTCAAATCCTGGGTGAGGAGAATTATTATCCAACACCCTTTTAGTTCGGAAGTCACAGTAGAGACATTGGGTATTTTGGGAAGCACGCAAGATGAAAAATTAGCAACGCCTTTGCCGGGAATCAAACCCCGGACCTCAGGAATACGTGCCCAGCGTGCAGACCACCATACCACAAAGGCATGCCAAGAAGGCGGGAGAAATAGTTTATAACATATATGCAGTCTTCCCCTTCATGGATGTAATATTAATATCAGTCACTTTCCCTACTATGCTCTTAAGAAATGTTCTCAGTAATGAATTCAGCCATTTCTGAAAGACACTTGAGAAATTAAGGGGGGCAGAAGTGTTCAAATTGTGATTTTAAAAATAAAAAATATATATATATTTAAAAGGAAAAGCATACCAGTCACAACAATACCATGAACATATAAAGCAACAATATTTTTGTTATGACTATCAGCAGTTAAGATTTTTAAATCTCATAAATAAAGTAATTGTGAATTAAATTTTAGTGTGCTAATTATCTATTGAAAAAAAAAATGTAGTCAGTACAGCACACAGATAACTAGTGAACGATAGATAAATCATCTTCCGTGAAAGTATATAACTACAAAAAATATACTGAAATATAGCTTACTGCATTAAAAATAGTAAGACAGACAGGGAAAGTTAAAATATTTTTAATTATAATTTTAAAAATAATACCTTTATTCTTTTCCTTATAAAATTATGTAATATTTTTTTCCAAATAATTTAACACTTCAAAATAATAAAAATTGATCAGTAAAGCAAGCAAGATAGAAAAGTAATCAAAAAGGTTTAATTTCTAAAATCTGCCACATTTGACAGAATATATCTTTGCTTTTATTACATACTACAAATATCTTAGGACTGAATAAAATTTCTGATAACTTTTGAACTAATATCATACAATTCTTATAAAATATTTTCTAATTCATATCTCCAATTCATTCCAAATACGTTCAAACTGATTTAAATTGGGAAATTATGAAAGTGTTCTGATTACGTCTGGGAAATACTGCAACCACCACAAATGAATATTTAAAGCTGTATGCTCAGAATTGTTAGCTTAATACAATGCAAATTCGGACATACACCTTTTGCACTGAGGTTTTTCAAGATCTTTTAAAATGTTCAAATATTTTGTACAATAAATTACAGTAGCAATAAAAATAAAATTACTTAACTGTACTGCAGAAATACACTGCACTATACTAGGACATCCCCACCATATCTTTCCTTTATATGCCATCAGATTTTCTCTGTGTCAATGATACTACCATCTGAAAAAAAAAAAAATTCAAATTTATTGTTATCCATAAGATAACCTGATCCAGTATAACAGTAGTTTTATTTTTCCCTGATTTTTGTAAATGTGTTATTTTTTTTAACGAGTCTTTTATTTAAACAGCACATCATGGTGTTACAAAATTTATTAAATTGGAATTAATAATAATTTTCAAGCATAAAACTATATACAAACCAAACTATTCAACAAGCAAGTTCTGTAAATCAACTTCACTGGGAAAATGTAGTGTTGCCAAGAACAATGTTTCCCACAAACTGTTAAATCAGTTTTAGTTTTAAAATTGGATAAATTTTATACATAATAATTTTTTAAAGATACAGATTTATTTAAAAATTCATTTTAAAAAAGCTAATTTAATCTGTGTATTTTTTCATTTTAACAGCTGGGTAGAACAAGTTCCAACACATTTTGAGCTACAGTAGTAACATTACAGGTTACTGTACAGGTTATGATTGTTCTAAATTACAAGGCATAACCTTAAAAATAACAATGAAGCATAACTGCAACATGATATGGTAATAATAACTGAATAATTATTCAGCACTACTTTAATGTTAGACGTTTAAAAACAAGACTTACAATGGCAAAAAAAAAAAGTAAAGGAATGTGTTAGGTATCAACTCACTTCAGATTTGGTACTTCAGGTACAGAGAGAGGATATGGTTCGAAAACTTTTCAGAAGCAGATCTAATGCATGAACAATATCAGAATTTATGGGTTTTCTTCTGCAACGCACCCGTTGGCGCTTCGGGAAAGAACCTCTCGCATTTTTACTCGTCAACGGCTAATCGACGATGAGCCATAAATTACTCTTTCCACGTTGTAGTTCCTCCTGCCGACTTTTGTTTTGTCAATTTCCACAGTGCAGTAAATTCTACGCAGCATTCTGTCCGTGAATTGCTCGCCACAGTATGAGTACCAGTCGTCGACTGTTTTGGACTTATGCTATCAACCCACAACTGATCTAACTGCCATCTTTACTCGAACTTAGGACTCACTCATGCTCAGTCATTCCAGATAGAAAATCGCACAAGCGTCTAGCCCCTCAGATGCTAGTTTCCTCCTGATTCCTCCCTGATCGTTTGCGCAGATTCACGCGCAGCGTGTTTACTCCAAGGAGCTGGGCGTGGTCAAAGCCGATTTTTTTAAAACGCCTCGCGTTTAAAACGATACGAACTTGGTGCGCATTACTGAATGTAAATTAATTAATTTTTTTAGTTTTTCTGAAATAGTTTTCTTTTTAATTGGTGTATATATTTATTTGTTCAGATGTTTTATTATAAATCTATACATAAAGGAAGAATTCCTGATTTATTCACCTACACATCATCGCCCGAAGCTATTAGAGACACAGATATCAAATCTTAAGAGCTTATTACTTTTGTATCGAAGATGTCATTTAAGAAGCAATTTTTTAAGATTCGGCGTGCAAAACATGTTTTTATGTTTTTTCATATAAGGAAGAAACAGATGTACATAAGATTTTTTAAAATGTATGGAATATGAAAAGCCAATTTCAAACGTTTTAAAAATTCGGCCCCGAAGGGGGGAAACGTGTTCTTCACATATTCCTTCATACCTCAGATATCCATAAGACAGACTTATGGATTATTGCTGTAAAATGTAAGGAATACAAATAAATGCTGACATCAACATGTGTGGGGAGGGGGACTGATTGGCATAAAATACAAGTTTACATAATGTACAAGTAAGCCTTATTAAAGGTGCACACCAGATATGTAAAGCTAGTTAGTATTAAAAAAAACTTAAGGTTTCTATTATTTAATGTTATTAATAATTAAAACCCCAAAATAAAAATGTAGCAGCATGTTGCAATTCACAAAACTGTGATTACCATGTTCAGTTACTTTTAAACAATTCTACACATAATAAAATGGCCAGTGCACAGCATGTGAATGTACATAGGGTTGAATAATTAGAAAATAAAAAACTTGACAAATATTAAATAGCAAGTATTGAATAGTAGAAAATATTGCTTACTGTTCAAATTTGGGATTGACTCAGTTTCACCAAAATGTATTTATCTACATTAAAATGTTTGGTAATAATCTATTGACTGCACAGTATAAAAGTCAATGAATGATTGATTGTATGGATAATATTTGGTATTGTTGGACTTGGAGGGGGGAAGGAAGACAGTAATGCAAGGAGGATGAACAAAAATAGACTTGCTCATTAATCACAGAATATATCAGCCTATCACGAGGCCCTGAGATAAAGGTTCAAAACCCTGTTCTGACCTTCTACATCTGTTCCTGATCATTTTAAGGATTAGAGTTGGAATTATCTTATTATTAAAGAGAAGTTCTGAAGAATGAGAGAGAGATAGTATTATATAAATAAGAAAAAAATATCATCTGACACATATAAAACACTTACAGGTAGTTGAAAGATGTTTTAGATGATAAAAATGAACAAAAGGAATTGTGAATAGGTACTAATGACTATTGTTAAAACATATATTTTTCACTAGATGTGTTAAGTTTCTTCAGAGGAATTATGTGTAAAATTTTTGTGATGCAAAATAATTTTTAGAATTGTATTATTGTCTTCATTCTGTGAAGTTATTGTAGAAGTTTTTGTCAGTTTCCTTTTCGTTTTGTATTTGAGAATCTTTTGAGTATTATATTTTTATTAGGTGGAATATCTTTATTAGCAGTTGGGAAATGTATTTCGGAGTAGTCTTTAAGGTACCCCTTGTATTATGGTGAAGTTATTGCTTGATTTATCGCCAAGTTGTTGTTTCATTTATGGTAGCCTGAATAGTTGAATGTTATGGAAATCCTATTGTGATGTAATCGGGTGCATGCATGATTCTGGGAAATTTTTAATCATAGGATGTTTTGTAAGCGTTTTTGTGGTGTGTGTTGGTTTGATTCTTTAGACGGTAGAATGGCCAAATATAGTAAGATTAATTTGAAGTTTCTGTTCGATTTGGAGT
The DNA here is from genome assembly GCF_044657685.1 of Stegodyphus dumicola. Taxonomy (NCBI): domain Eukaryota; kingdom Metazoa; phylum Arthropoda; class Arachnida; order Araneae; family Eresidae; genus Stegodyphus; species Stegodyphus dumicola. The sequence continues at coordinate 46,734,904 of NC_140774.1, forward strand.
GAAAGGGGAAAAGAGCTTTAATTGACTGGTGTGTAAATGAAGGTTTACTTAGTAGCCATTATAAGTGTCCTGTATGTACAGGGTGATAGCAAATAAGCCCTGATTTCAAAATTAAATATCTCTACAACAAAAATCGATAGAATTATGCGATAAACTGTACATTTATTAGCAAAACTGTAAAAATGGTGTACAAAAGTTTAGAAAATTTAGTTACGAAAATCGTTAACAGATGGCGCTCTGCACTGAAAATTCTTTCTGAAAGGAGTCAAAAAAATAATTAAAAAAATAAAGCAGCCCTTGCAATCAAAATACAATTTTTTCAAAATGTTCACCATTCGAAACAATGAGGTGGCGTAAATGAACAATAAAATTTGACATCACGTCTTGCAATGTCTCGACGGAAATGGAATAACATGCAACACCAATGAACGATTCAAGCTCATCTAGAGTAGCAGGATTGTTTCAATAGACAGCGTCTTTCAATGCGCCCCACAGAAAGAAGTCATGTGGACTCAGATCGGGAGAATGTGGAGGTCACACTATTCCTGTGTCAGTAAATTGAGGATAATCTAATGCAATTACTCTATTCTCAAAGTATTCATGAAGAAAGTGAAAAACTTTATTTGTTCGATTTGGTCGAGCCCCATCTTGCAGGAACCAGTCGATATCTGGTCGACCTCCAACACTAGTTGAGTGCTGACAAATTGTTCTAAAATTGTAACGTAACATTCAGTAGTTATCATTTCTCATACGAAAAAGGGTCCGATAATGCCTCTGGCGCATACCGCAGCCCATGTTATAACTTTAGGCGAATGCAGTGCTTTTCTTCACACAAATGAGGATTTTCAGTATCCCAAAAGCTCCAGTTTTGTTTATTAACAATTCCATTCAAATGAAAATGTGCTTCATCTGTGAACCAGATGTAGCTCCCATCAAATCTGTCGTTGTCGATCATTGTTAGAATCTGATTCGCAGAGTCAACACTTTGTTGCACAGCTTTCATGGGTATGGCCTGATGACTTTGGATTTTGTATGGAATCAGCCGTAGGCTATTTTTAAATATTTTTTTGTGTGCCCGTTTAAACCTGTCTCTGATGCTTTTCCTAGGATTTTGCTGAACAAATCCAGAAGCTTTGGTTGCATTTTCAGGAGTGACTATAGTTTGCTTAGGCCCAACATTCCCCTTTCGATCATCAGCCATGCTGCCAGTCCATTCGAATTTCGTGAAGAGCATGAGAATGGTTTTCGCATCGGGTCCAACTGGAACATTGAATCGGTTTTGAAATCTGTGACGTGTTGGCATAGGACTGTGTTCTAATCGGCGAAATTCCAGAACCAAAATACACATTGTTCAATGAAATACATTATTTCACTTTCTACGCTAGCCTCTTTTCACTAGCCAACAGTTGTACTGATCACTTTCGACTTCGAAGCACATTTTAAAGGCTATTGTTAGGTCATTGCGATTACAGCGCCATCTGTTAGTGATTTTCATAACTAAATTTTATAAACTTTTGTACACCATTTTTACAGTTTTTCTAATAAACGTACAGTTTACCGTATAATTCTATCGATCTTTGTTGTAGAGATATTTAATTTTGAAATCAGGGCTTATTTGCTGATCACCCTGTGTAGGAAGGATATGCGTCTAGTCGAACGTAAACACCGCTTAGATGGATGTGAATGGGTTTGTAGGAAGAAAGGTTCAGATGGTCACTATGTGAAGCATTTGATCAGAAAGAGAACTTGGTTTGAAAAAAGTCATTTGAGTATGATTGATATTTTGATTTTTACGTGGCTCTGGGTGTACGAAGCAAATTCGAAAATCATGGTAAGTGAATGCAGTCAAAAGTCGTTAATTCGGACCTCAAAGCTAAAAACTTTCTGCGCATGCGCCGCGTTTATGCGTGCGCGTAAGACCTTTTACCACTGCGCATATGCGTTTGTGCAAGCGCAGAATACGTTTTCGCGTGCGCGTTTTATGTATAATCTAAAATTATCTATTTCAGTTAATGATATGATTGCGTTGTTCCTTAATCTTCAAATTGGATCCGGTTTATTATTTTTTGCAGACTATAAGAGCAATTTTATAAAAGTAAACTTGAACTTTCGATTATGTCAAATAGAATTTCTGATTCTGGGGCTCCCAAAGGATCATACCAAACGAAAGTATGTTTCGATGTCCATCAAACAAAATGTGGAATTGCTGCAAAAAATGGATAAAGACATGAAGAATGTGACAGAGAGGTTAATGAAAACGAAAAAATTTCGATTGACAAGTTAGTCGGTATTCTCAGCACAACAATTAACGGGACTTGAACAGTGGAACTTTGTAACTGAACAAGAAATTGTGTCTGTTTATAGAATTAAAATGAAAGTATTATCACAAAAAATGAAGCAACTTAAAAAAAACTTACATTGAAAGAAATGTTTAATAAAGTAAACAAATAAATATTAAGCTTTTTTTTGTAAATTTTGATACCCTTTAGATTATAATTGTTCTTTATTTCATAAATTAAGGTTTCATATTTTTAATTTTAGAATTTCTGCATGCCATCATACGAGATTTAAACTGATGATCTATAATCCGGAATCGCCGAACTCCCGACGAGTCCGGATTAATGACTTTTGACTGTATTTGCTTTTGGTGGTGCTTAAATGTATAACATGTTTTTCCTTTTTTATGTTATTTTATTGTTTGGTTTAAAATGTATTTTATTAAGATTATGTCTTTTTTGTTTGCCTATATTGTAGAATTTGGTACTCCTTTGACTTTTTAAGTGAAAATATATCGATGTGTGCATGGACAAAGTGAAGGGAGAGCGCAATGCAAGTTTGTGCAATTCTGGGATTTTTTATTAAGTGAAAATAGGTCGATGTGTACATGAATAAAGGTAAAAGAGTGCGCAATGCCATTTTTGTGCAATTCAGGAAATTTTTTTTTAAGTGAAAATAGGTCGACGTGTATATGGATAAAGTCAAAGGAGTGGAGTGCGAAATGCCATTTTTATGCAATTCAGGGTTTTTTTTTAAGTGAAAATAAATCGATGTGTACATGGATACCGAGTTTGTGCAATTGTTTGTCTTGTTATTTTTGGCAAAAATTGCCGCTTCGCAAGCCAAAATTAACAAGTCAAAGCATTGCACAAAATCGGTATCCATGTACCAGCAAAAATCGCCGAGGGGCACCATAAAATATACTTTTACCTGTATTTCTTGTGAATTTAACATATCATATATTATCTAGTTGTAGTGGTGCTGATTTTAGAATTCTATCTAACACATCACATTGTTTGTCAGATTTTAATGAATCTACTAATTCTAAACATGTTTCATTTAGTTCATTCTTTGTGTTCCAGTGAGAGGGTCTGTGATTTTTTTTTTTTTTTTTTTTTTTTTGGCTACTTAATTCAAAATTCATTTTCATCATCTATAATAAGTGGATAATTCATTATGTATTGTAGTTGTAGTATAAGTAGCAGTATTTCTAGTGTGTTTGCACATACTCCACCTAACTTATAAGGTATTTCTCCCGCCTTCTTGGAGTGGTGATCTGCACACTGGGTGCATATTTCAGAGGTCCGCAGTTCGATTCCCGGCGAAGGCATTGCTAATTTTTCATTCGCTCTTGCTTCCAATGTAAAATTCTAATGTCTGTACAGTGGCGCTCGAACTAAAAGGGTGTTAGATGATTGTTCTCCACACCCAGGATTTGGCGATTAGGTCCCCTAAAAACCTCAGTCGCCCTTTTAAAAGGAGGAGTATATAAAGTATTTCTCCCACCTTCTCGGCATGGCTTCATGGTGTGATGTGTATCCAGAGGTCCGTGGTTTGATTCCCGTCAAAGGCATCGCATATTTTTCATCTTGCCTGCTTCCAAAAATGTACCTAATGTCTCTACAAACTGATGAATCAGTACAGCTGCATATATATATCAATGAATGCATATCAGTGCACTGTATGTGACATGTACAAGTTTTGTTACTTTCATGTATAGTGTATATTTCTGTATTATGTGTTGATGAAACAGACCACCCATTTTCAACTACATATAAACAGTGTTTCATTTGTTTTATGTTTGATTCTTAAATTCCAAATCTTACTTGTTAATTTACCTTTATTTGCTGTAATTAAGCAATTAATCATTTTATCTCTTACAAATCTCATAATACCAGGTATAGTGTTATCCAATCTCTTAACATTTTTTCCATGAAGGTAAATATATTTTAATGTTCGGTGCATTCGTTCGATGTGCATGTTTGTGTTAATACCACTGTGAAGTCTATAACAGTATGCCCAGCTAGCTCTATTTTGTAAATAATATGTTTCAAAGTAATTTGCAAATTCAATAATGTCTGAATCTTCTTTAAGTAATTTTATTTGCTGCTTCTTTCAGTGTATGAAAAGTATGAATGTCTTGTTCTTCTAAGTGAGACCTACCGTATTTGACGGCATATAAGACGCACTTTTTTTCCTAAATTTGGTCTCAAAAAAGTTACCTGCGTCTTATACGTGAAGGTAATTGCATTCAATAATTGTTTATTTGGCTTTTATGAAACGTGAGAACTAAAAGAAACCACGCTATTGAAACTTTTTTCCCTTGTGTGTGGCCGTGTAAATAAGGGTGCGTCTTATATGCCATCAAATACGGTAATAATTTTATATGTTTTTGCCTGTTTTTCAACACCATTGATTTTTTTTTTTAAAATGGTTTCTCCAGGTTCTATCAATATGCCATGCACAAAAAATATGTTTCTGTAGTAAACCCATTTAAGACTTCCAAGCATTAAAAAAAGATTCAGCCATATCAGACATAAATATTTGTGGTTTTATTTGCCCAACTTTCTCTTTAATGCATGAAAAAAAAATTGATAGCACAGGTTGGTCACATCGATTAGAAATTAAAAATGCACACAGGAATCCTTGGTGCAAATCATTTATTGTAAGTAAAGTTATGAGTTCAAATCTGTATGCATTAACCCCATGTGTACCATCAATACATATACAGGTCAGAACTAAATTTTTTCACCATCTTTGTGCTTCTGTCATCATTATCAAAACAAAATCATTTTCTTTTGGAAATTAATATTGTGTACAATATTATACAGGTCAGAACTAAATTTTTTCACTATCTCTCTTTGTGCTTCTGTCATCATTATCAAAACAAAATCATTTTCTTTTGGAAATTAATATTGTGTACAATATTCACTCATGCTATGTTGATCCCTGGGTTTTATAAAATGAAATGCATTGATGTTCAGAATTTTATTCATTTCAGGTACCCATGTATCTACACAAACCCAATCATTTTCATGTTTAACAGAATTAGAAGACAAATTGAAAGATTTTTTGATGTTATGTAAATCTTGTTTTATAAGTAAAGGAAACCTCTCAAGCACGGCATCTCATAGAGAATTTCTAATTTCATCTAAAATATTATCAAGAGAAATTTTTGCTGCTATCTTTGATGCAATATTTTTTATTTCATCTGTTGTTAAAAATAAGTGACCTAAATCATTCCGATGCTCAGTACGTATTTTCTGATATGACAGTACACATTTGCCATCTGTATGTTCTGTTACTTTTAATGCAGCTGCACAATATGTATTTATTTTATTGTTTTCGGATAACCGGCTCTTGGCGACCTCGCTACGGCGGCCGGTGGTGGCGATTTCCGCCAAACCCGGCTACCCACCCCGACAACTTTCTGCTGACGTTTAGGTTACTGTAGAATCCGGAGTATCGGGAGGGATTTAGGGAAAACTTCTGTGTGCTCATATTGAAGGTCACGTGACCATTTTTCTTCGCTTCTGCTGCGTGGTTAGAAGTTGAGAAGTTTGTCTCCTACTTGATCGGAGCGTAGGTAAATAAATAATAGTGTTAAATGCGAATTAAAACCGATAATTATAAATAAATAATAATGGTAAATGCGAATTAAAACCGATAATTATAAATAAATAATAATGGTAAATGCGAATTAAAACCGATAATTATAAATAAATAATAATGTTAAATGGGAATTAAAACCGATAATTATAAATAAATAATAATGTAATTAATTATTATTTTTATATGTTTTTTTCCCTTTTGCTTTTCATTTCTTACATATATACGGATAATTAAATATAATAAGAAGATTAATTATTATTTTTATGTTTTTCCCTTTTGCTTTTCATTTTTTACATATATTGTTCGTAATTGGAGTTTCAATAAAAAAAAATTTAATTCCCTTTTGCTTTTCATTTTTATTTTTAGAATTAAAACGGATAATTAAATAAATGATAAATTATTAATGTAAATAATAAATTAATGTATGTAAATTCGGCGTCTCCTACTTGATCGGAGCGTACGCAAATAAAAAGGCGACCCACCCTTTAAGGAAATGTTCCTCTTTTTGCAATCACAACTCGAAAATTATAAATCAGAGAAGTAACTAGGCAGGATTCTGATACTTAATTTGGAATGAACTTTGCAAGTCATTCCGTAGCGTTTAATTTTTTTCATATCTTGAATCTCTTACTATCATTAAATAAGGAAGAAATTGCAGGTTTAAATGTATAGTTCTCACAATGACAGTACTTGCAACCTGTGCAGTCGCACGAAGAGGCATGGTTAGGGACAGAAAAAGTTTGGATTTAGAAGTACGATTGACATTACCAAATGGCAAAGTTAAAGGCAGATAGATTTTTTCTCTGTTATTTACACTAATAAGCGGGAGGGCAAGAACGCCTTTCTAATTGTTATTTGAAATTAAATTTTACAATTTACTTTACTTTTGCTTTTAATTTACTTTCTACAGCACCGTCAATACAGTACGTGAAACCGTCAATAATAATATAATAATGATAATAAAAATGGTATCACACAACTAAAAGTATATACTACTTCGTAAATTTCGATAAATTAATTACTGAAAATATTAAGCATATCAATGGCAGCGTTGGACCTAATAGTTTTAAGTTGCATTTCAACATTTGAAAGAACGCGAATTACATTGCTATTTTCACCACACAAACGAATGGAATATTTCAGAAAAGAATTCTCCCCCGTTATTACAATATTTCAATAATTTTCGCAAATTAAAAAATTTATTTAATACGTTTTAATAATAAATGAAGCGATTTTCACTCATATAATCCCTTTGTACATTACTATCTTTCATTTCAGAACCACTGCATAACTTTTCTAAGACATAAATAGCTTCCGTTAATATATGTTCCCATACATTATATTTATTTTTTTATATTTTTGTCTTTAATAAATTAATGATAGATAGATTAAAAAAAATTGATACTGCTTAATTTATAAGCAGCGTAAAAACTGGAAATCTGAGGTCATTAATTTCCGAGACATTAATAGTTTTTCAAGATGCAAATAAAGCAGATAACAATAATCATAAATATTAATGCTCCTAAAATATATCCGCATAACCTAATTGATTTTTGCTTTTTGATCCACCACAAACCTATTTTCATTAAATGAAGTTTTGCGCATTTCTCTGCAAAGTACGCAAAACTTGTTTCATACAACTTTATTTTAACTAAACGTTATACTTGTTTAGGGAAGTATAAAACAAGTATTTATGTGTACTACTTTTAAAATCCATGTGACAGAGTGTGAGTTCTCATCTTGAAATATACGTTGTGTCGATGAACTTAACTACAAATTATTAAACATTTCTGGCAAAATGCCAAAAATTAAAAACAAAATTTTTAAACACGTCCTGCGCTGTATCTGCAGGATCTATCAATCAATCAATCGACTCGACAATCGAAAATCAATCGACTTGAATGGAGCTCACCAACATGTAAAAAGCGTTTCTATTAATATGCAAGATATGAGAAAGAAGTTTGAAGACATTATGAAAGAAGCAGAGTTTTGAATATACAATTCTTGTATATTCACAAAAATACAAATATACAAATTTATATACAAATTTTATATACAAATTTTTGTATATAAAATAAATGGGACATAGAAACTAAATTTGAAAAATAGAAGAAAATAAAAACAAGAAAATATTGATGAGTTATGTGAGGATAACAGGCCTTGAAAATTCCGAAATGTCTTTTAAAGTAACAGTTTTTTATGCTGCTCTCGACATTTTAAATACTCAGTTAAAATACAGAATGACTGGAATAACAAAAATCGCAATGATGTTTTCATTTTTGGAACTTAAATTTCCGTATTTGTCATTGTTAACAAATACGGAAATTATTAATAACTAGCGGGCTGAAGCCCGCTTTTAATTGTTGACGTGTATAAGAGTTCCTATGTTAAATATCACCGTTATGCCATAGTTGGACCGAACTACCAGGGTTCAGCGGTTTTGCGCGGGTTCCCCCTGCTTTATTCCCGTGCGCATCCAGAAGATACTGCATACACGTCACACATGCGTAAAATCACGAAAACACCTAAGCAGGCAGCCCGCTCGCCGGGATTCGAACTTTGGACCGAACTACCTGTGTTCAGCGGATTTGCGCGGTCTGCGCCCGCTTTATTCACTTGTGCATCCAGAAGATACTGCATTCCCAATACACATGTGGAAAATCACTGAAACACATATAGAGTCAGCCTGTTGGCCGGGATTCAAAAGTTGGACCGAACTACCAGCGTTTAACGGTTTTGACCGGGTTACGCCTGCTTTATTCACGTATTCATCCAGAAGATACTCCGCACACAATACACATGCGTAAAATCACGAAAACACCCATGCAGCCAACCCGCTAGCCGGTATTCGTAAGTTGGACCGAATAACCAGCGTTCAACGGTTTTTCGCGGGATTCATCCGCTTTATTCACCTATGCATCCAGAAGATACTGCATACACGGTACACATACGTAAAATCACCCAAACACCCATGGACCCAGCCTGTTTTCCGGGATTCGAAAGTTGGACCGAACTACCAGCGTTAAACGGTTTTGCGCGAGCTGCACCCGCTTTATTCACGTATGCATCCAGAAGATACTGCAAACATCATACACATGCGGAAAATCAAGAAAACACGCATTCAGCCAGCCCGTTAGCCGGGATTTGAACGTTGGACCGAATTACCAGTGTTCAGCGGTCTAAGCGGGCTGCGCCCGCTTTATTCACATATGCATCCACAACATACTTCATAAACGTTACACATGCGGAAAATCACGAATATTTGTCATTGTTAACAAATACGGAAATTATTAATAATGTTTCAAAAATACAGAAAAAAATATAAAGAAGACTTTGCTAATGTACTGGAAGTACAACTTTTATTATTTATAAATACTTTCAGAACAGATATCCAAAATTTGAAATCCGTTAAGGATTTAGCTAAATTAGCAATGGTAAAATACTATGACATGACAAGCAGTTAATCGGGAGTGCAATTAACTTATATTGTATTTATCATTCATTATCTGTAACCAAAGCCACGAGCGAGAGGTCATTTTCAATAATAAAAACATATTTAAGAAACACTATGATACAAGATCGGTTGTTAAACCTATCACTATTGAGCGTTGAAGTTGACTTGGCTGTGAAAATGTACGTCCAGGTATTGATAAATAATTTTGCGGAAATGAAGGTTAGGAGACGCAAATTTTAATAAAAAAGATTTTTGTCTTTATGATGAATTTCGGTCACCAGTGTTATAATTACACTTATTGAGGGGGGGGGAATTAGAGAAGAACAGCAGTACGGGCTGAGGGAAAATTAAAAAGAAACAGGAAAAATCTTTAGCATTCATGTTTTTTTATAAAAATGATGTATTCAAGTAGTTTAGTGTACCAAAAGGATTTTTAAAAGGACAGCAAAAATATTACATATTTTCTACTAAAATTGTATATTCAAATAGTTTTCTTTATGAAGTTTATGATAAATATGTTTTATATTTAACAAATGTACTTGTATATTATTGCATAAATTATGTTCGTAAGTTGAGTAAAATCACAGAGTACTATCTATTGATGTAATATTTTTTCTGTACGTTTATCAATTATCTTGTCTGTCAATATCAATTATCTATCACTCACACGCACGCACACAAAAAGTCTTAAATTACAGAATTAAAATCATCTGACGTCAAATACCCAGACTAAAGCAAATTTGCATTTCACCAGTTAGCAAAGGGGAAATATTTTCCTTTTTATTCTTTCTTCATATTACATAACTTTCAAATGGTTCCCTGAGAACGTGTTTTTATTTTTTAACAATTAATCCAGATGTGATAAAAATCATGAAAACATTGGCTCCAGGAATCCTTGATTTTTTTTTTTTTTTTTTTTACTTTTCACGTTTTTTTCTTTAGTTTAATTTTTATTTTAAGCACATTAAATTTATTGGTTTAGGGACCCAGGAAATTATTTTGCATACGGGACCAAGAATTCTAGTTACACCACTGTCTATAATGTATATATGCGTAGCTAGTATATGTGTAATGAGATGAACTACCAGTGCTTACATACTTTACCGCCAGGCCGCTGCTGAACCCTTCATTAATTAATGACATAATCACACAAAGCCACGCATTTACACACAACTCCTGAACATAACAAGCAACCAGCGCATTAGCGGGATTCGAACTTCGGACAGAACTACCAGTGCTCACACACTTTACCGCCAAGCCGCTGCTGAAATCTTCATTAATTAATTACATAATCACACAAAGCCACGCATTTACACACAACTCGTGAACATAACAAGCAACCGGCGCATTAGCGGGATTCGAACTTCGGACAGAACTACCAGTGCTCACACACTTTACCGCCAGGCCGCTGCTGAAATCTTCATTAATTAATGACATAATCACACAAAGCCACGCATTTACACACAACTCCTGAACATAACAAGCAACCAGCGCATTAGCGGGATTCGAACTTCGGACAGAACTACCAGTGCTCACACACTTTACCGCCAGGCCGCTGCTGAAATCTTCATTAATTAATTACATAATCACACAAAGCCACGCATTTACACACAACTCGTGAACATAACAACCAACCCAATTATTCTACACTTATATAATAATTCTATAATTATTCACATTATTTAAGTGATATGATTCATTAGTGTAATTGTACTGGCTCGTATACACACGAGGAAAACCACGAAATTTCCAATGCAGCCAGGGCAATATGAAAGACAAAAAAATGTAACAAATAACCAACAATTAAAAGTTACCAATAATAGTGTACAACAGAGATGTATACCTCTCGCCAACTGAAAACAATTGTTAAATTCAATGGAAATGAATTTTCAAAATCAACAGACATGCGGTCTTTAAATTTTGTACATCCGAACTGTCTTCTCTCTTAAGCAGCAATATGACAAAACATTTAAAAGAAGAGCATATCTTTAGAATTTCCGATAGACAGTCTTGCGCCGAACAGTGTTGCCATTGCTCGCTTAGAAACCGTCGAGTTTCTTAATCAAAAACACATAAATGCTTTACAAAAATTAAATAGTTAATAAAACAAATTACAAATTTGAGCTTTCAGATGCCCATATTCGGGTGGTGACGTACATATTCAAAATTTCATAGCTGTAGGTACCGTTGTTTTATCACAGTATCTGCATAAATGTTATGTACGTTAAACATACGTATATTTATGCTGATTCTTTATTATTAAATATCTTTAAATATAACACACAGCGATAATATTCGGTAGAAACAGTTCAACGCAAAATGCGAAAACGAAATTAATAGCGCTTTGGGATAAAAACGCAAAAATAGAACATAACAGCTTTCATTGTCAGTGCTTAAAAAAAAATTTGATTTAATACCTTTTTGTTTTTCACTACATGAAATTGTTATTTTTTATTTCCTTTTAGAATTCAACCAAAAAACAAAAGGATGGAAATGTTGCGAAAATGTAGCATATCTTTTACAGAAAGAGGTAAATGTGTATTTCAGTTATTCTCAACTTTTATTTTGACGTGAGAGCTATTCTTTATATATTTTGTTATTCCTTCATTAAAATAAACTTTCTTTCACAGCTGCAGATCCAAAATGTCATGAAATACTATGACAGAGGTAAGACAAAATTTTAACCATTCACAGCTTATGTTTCAAATTAGTGCTTCACTTTATTTTAATACTACTCCTTCAGTAAAAGCAACTGTAAAATTTATTTAGTTATTATTAGTATAAGTTTACCTACTTATTTTTCAGCAAAAAAAACTTTATTGCAAATTAGGTAATCCAAAAAAATAAATAAAAGAAAGAAGAAAACTAATTTTGACAGATAAATTGACAAACATAGAGGTGAGTTGATTAATTTAAAGGTTTCCAGCCTACTTCTTACGAGAAAACATTTTATTGTTAAGGATAATTTATCACCCCTTTCAGGTAAAGAATATTGCAGAAATGAGAAATGAATCATGGAAAGAAATGAATCTTCAGTCAGAAAATATACAGGTGAATTCATTACTTTTAATGTTTCCAGCCTGTTTATTTTAATTATGTATTTTCATACTACGTTTAGTATTTTAATTTTACCGTTTATTTATTATTTTAAATATAAAGATTCAATCTTACATTATTAACTTCTTAAACTTGCCACCCTTTTGTGGTAATTGTGTATTTTTGTACTATGTTCAATTATTATTTTCTAGTTAAAAAGAGTATGTAGTTAACAAAAGATTAAAACTAAACAACAGAAAGAACACTTTTAGAAAAAATATTAAAACATTTAATAAAAGTGTTTATATATACGCTAACTTATGTTTTCATTATCGTAACCTTGTTTAGTTATCTTGTATTATGAATATGCATAATATGGATATTTTGTTTAGGGACTTCAAAAATAACATTTTGCTGCCACTTAGACGAGGGAAGAAGCAGATGGAGAAATCAACTCGGATGACAAACCCAGTACCTGGGGGTATAGCCAGGTTTTTCTTTCAAGAAACACATCCGAGTTGAAACGACTGATGCGGGCCACACCTGAAAGCGAAGGAACTGAGCAACTACTGCCACCACAGGAAATCTCGACGATCGTGAAATTTAAAATCTTGTTTACTTATCTTGTATTTTGAATATGCATAATATGGATATTTTGTTTAGGGACTTCAAAAATAACATTTTGCTGCCACTTAGACGAGGGAAGAAGCAGATGGAGAAATCAACTCGGATGACAAACCCAGTACCTGGGGGTATAGCCAGGTTTTTCTTTCAAGAAACACATCCGAGTTGAAACGACTGATGCGGGCCACACCTGAAAGCGAAGGAACTGAGCAACTGCTGCCACCACAGGAAATCTCGACGATCGTGAAATTTAAAATCTTGTTTACTTATCTTGTATTTTGAATATGCATAATATGGATATTTTGTTTAGGGACTTCAAAAATAACATTTTGCTGCCACTTAGACGAGGGAAGAAGCAGATGGAGAAATCAACTCGGATGACAAACCCAGTACCTGGGGGTATAGCCAGGTTTTTCTTTCAAGAAACACATCCGAGTTGAAACGACTGATGCGGGCCACACCTGAAAGCGAAGGAACTGAGCAACTGCTGCCACCACAGGAAATCTCGACGATCATGAAATTTAAAATCTTGTTTATTTATCTTGTATTCTGCATATATAACATGGATATTTTCTCTACAAAAAACTCCAAATAGTGAACTGCCAAGTAATACTGCTGAAAACTGCAAAATGTGGTGGTGAATGGTAAGTAATATAAAATATATGTGTACACATTAAAATTAGAGGATTATGGCTCCTGGCGAAACCTCGTAAAAAAAAACGCATCAGGATTCCTACCTCCTAGTCTTACACGTACTAGCTTAAAAATTGGGATTATTTGTAACTATTTTGTTTCACTAATATCATTAATCACATTTCTTACTGTTTCTATTTTTTTATCAAATTTAGATTTAATTAAAAATCACTTTAACCTGCATGTAACGTCATGTAATGTGAAAATAGTGCCTATTTTTTAAATGAAATTATATGATAATACCCGCATAAATATTTTTTATAAATAATTGATTTAAATATAATCATAAAAACTAATTTACAAAATTTGGTAATGCTTCAATTAAAATGAATAGTCAAAAAGCAGAAGAAAAGATTTTTCTTTTTTTAAGTACGTGTAAGTCTTAAGGTGATGTGGAAATGGAATCATTTCTAATTTCAAAATGCAAAATGCTTGTAAAAATTGTTCTTTTTCAGATCTGATGAACAGGCCTCGATCTATAAGAGTGGAGTTCAGTGAAACGAAGTATTGGATTTTAACAAGGAAGGAATCTATAACAGTTTTTCTTGTGAAAAAATGAAATTTTATAAGTTATCAGCAGAGTCATAGTTACTGTTTTCAGCGCCCAGGGAAAACTGAAGATTTTGTGCCCCTCCCGACTACTGGCCAAAAATGGAAAACATTCAACTCTAAAAATTCGTAACATCATTTTGGCTTCCCTTGGATGATGTGCCCACGGACATATGCCCCCTTTCTAGCCCTGGTTATCATATACACAGTTTCTTGTGAACTTGTTGACTGTGAGAACCTGGATACATATTTTCTTGCAAAACTGTGAGAAACTAGATAAAAATTTTCTTGTGAAAAGATGAAACTGTGAGAACCTGGATAAAAATATTCTTGTGAAAAGGTGAAACTGTGAGAACCTGGATAAAAATTTTCATGTGAAAAAGTGAAATTTTTATATAAATATAAATAACATAATTTAAGAAGACAAAGATTGTACAAGCAATGTCATCTAGGGGTAAGTACCTTCATTTTGCAATATATGTTTACATTGATAAATTAAAAAATATGAAATTCTAGCATATTGAAACATAAGTTAAGAAATATTTGTTTAAATTTATTAATTAAAAAAGGTGAAATTCTTACATATTGAAACAAAAGTTAAGAAATATATGTTTAAATTGATTAATTAAAAGAGTTGAAATTCTTGCATATTGAAAAATAAGTTAAGAAATGTATGTTTAAATTGATTAATTAAAAAAAAGTTGAAATTCTAACACAGGGAAACAAAATCACTCTCAGCTATACTAAAATCATTTGCACAATGAACAATATCACTCACAACACAATCAGAATTATCACACAGGATTACACCTTTCTGATTTTGATTCGATTCAGAATCAAAAATACCTTCTGGGAAAACAGAAGTATTTGGCCATGAAATTTTTTTTGATTTTATGCAAAAGATATAATAATCGAAGCAAAATAAAAAAAAAGAGAACTGTATCATCAATCACACTTTACCACAGCAGAGCAAAGAGTAGGAGTAAATAAGAGTAAATACGACGCGCCTTCAGGGAAATGACGACATGCGCATTAATCTGCGCAGATGTTCAGGGAGGAACCGGGAGGAAACTAGCGTCTGAGGGGCTAGACGCTTGTGAAAATCGCTAACGACATAGTCTGGGGTTGAGCTTACGCGCGGAAGCCAGCTTCGCGAACTGTGTTTGCCTGAGTCGACTGTTTTGGACGAAGTTATTTCATCACCAATGCTGCTTTGAAGAATGGTACTGTCATAACTTTCTCCCTGAGAAAAAATATATGTCAGCAATATAACTTTCTCACGAGAAAGTTCGGTCCTAGAGAACAATTCATCCATAACCAACACATTTAAGAGACGATATATTTGAATATCCTTTCATTCGCGCGCTTCACGCAATATTGCCAGATCTATGAAAACAAAAATTGCTTTCGTCAGCATACTCAGAACAGCCTTGGTGGCGACACAGAGAGAAATAGTACCGCAACCCCATCAGTCGAAGTTGTCAAATATAATGCGCTGAACTTTCGCAACCATGAGAATAACAGTTCTTCATTATTAAAATACAATGTCGCCCATTTCATATGCTCTCTTTTTGTTGCACTCCAACTGTCTTTATAAACAAATCGCCATATTTTTTGCTTTATAATGACTTTATGTTCTAGTAGGATTTGTTAGCGATAGGAGACACTGTGGTACGACTTTTTTGAAGGAATTCCTGCTTCGTCGTGAAATAATTAAAGGGAACAATTGCTTTGAACATATATTTGAACTATAACAGAATGTCAAGCTGCTATTTACAGTATTGTTTCATGTTAAAATGTCACCAATGACTGTATGGAGTTTGTCGGTAAAAAATTACGCATGAGATAGAATAGACTGCGATTAGTTAACAACTTACATCTACAAGACAAAGGCAAGCGATTTCAGTTTTGCTCTGCAGTACAGTTGAAAGATGATAATTTTGCTAATTTGTTCATTTTTCTGACTAGGCAACATTCCACACAAAATGAAAAAATGAACAGGCATTATTGCATAATTTTGGGGAAACTAAACCCGCAGGGAATGGTAGAACACTAGCTGGACTTTCCCTAGATCAGGGCTTCTTAAACTATGGGTCGCGACCCCATTTGGGGTCGCGTAGCAAAATTCTGGGGTCGCGAGAGATTTTAATGTCAAATATTTATATATAATATATAAATACCATTTTATACCATCACTAGAGTTGACGGAATACAGTGGACTTGCAGCGTCTAGACACGCGCATTTGTTGAAGGTTTTGAGCTATCTCCATCGACAGCAGTAAACGATCGATGATCGCTATTATTATACTGTGGCTATACATTGTTAGTGCGTTTGTCGGTATCATACATGTTGAATAAACCGCGTGCCGCTGACTTCCCACAAGGGAGGAATGCGCGCGCGTACACACGTGCAACCTGCAGCTAAACAATGATTCAATACACGCGCTGGCAAATACGCATTAACCAAACCGGTCTGTGGGGCTCTTTTAAAAAAGCTCGCATAAATACTTGTAAAACCCGTTGAAAAATTTGTGAATTTTATGCTTTTTAAGCGAACTTTCATAACATTCCGTAACTCGCATTGACTAAAACGCTTGTGTAAACTAGCCTACACTGACTGCAGTGTGAATTAGTGGAGTGCTGACGCTCTTCTAGTGTGGTCTATTGTCAGTGTCCCCCGTAACAAGATTTTAGTTTTTTTTATTTATTCGGTAATTAATAAATCAATTATTATCTGCAATATGTTATTTTTATATATTTATTTTATTTTAGGATCAAAATAATTTTTGGCCATGGATAAATGGCTGAACTTAAAGAAGAATGGTAATGACGCAGATGATAATGCTACAAACTCTTCTCAGGCAGGACAAAGTATTGGAAAACAGGCATCTAATGTGCGAAAAAGAAAATATGATGAGTCTTTTCTTCAATTTGGCTTTACATTTCAAAATTGTGAGGGTAATGAACAACCTCTTTGTTTGATCTGCAATGAATTATTGGCTTCGGAGAGTATGAAACCATCAAAATTAAAAAGACATCTTGAACCAAAGCATGTTTCGTATGTCAATAAACCAAAAGAATATTTTGAAAGACTGTTGAAATCTTTAAATAAAGAAAAGAAAATCTTTGAAAAACTTATAACTGTTAATGAAAAATATTTACTAGCGTCATATGAAGTTTCATACTGTATTGCTAAAAATAAAAAGCCGTTCACCATTGGAGAAGATCTTGTGTTACCTGCTGCTATTAAAATGGTAGAAATACTACCTGGAAGAAAATATGGCGATGATATTCGAAAAATTCCTTTGTCGAACGACACTGTCTCGAATAGAATTTCTGATATTAACAAGGATCAATTAATACAACTTATTACAAGAATTAAAGAAAGCCCAAAATTTTCAATTCAGTTGGACGAAACAACTGATATTACTAAATTGGCTCAGTTAGTATATGTCAGGTACGTTTATAAAGAAAGCGTGGAGGAAGAATTGTTATTTTGTCGTCCTATGGAAGACCATACTACAGGGAAATATATTGTAAAGTTGACGAATTTTTAAAAGCAGAAGGTTTCGAATGGAAAAATTGCTGTGGAATATGCACAGATGGTGCAAGAGCGATGACGGGCAAAAATATTGGTTTTAAATCATTTTTTCAAGCTGCTCATTATGATCATATAACTTTTACTCACTGCCTTATTCACCGAGAGGCTCTTGCAGCAAAAAACTTAGCACCAGAATTGAACGATGTGCTTCAGGATGCTGTTAAGATCATAAATTTCATTAAGAGCCACGTCCTTAACAGTCGCTTAATTTCAAATCTCTGTAAGGATACGGATTCCAACTACACAACTTTGTTATTACATGCAGAAGTAAGATAGTTGTCAAGAGGTCAAAGTTTAAGAAGATTATTGTTATTAAAGGACGAGATCGAAATATTTTTAACCGAACGAAAATGTGAACTTGCTGCTTTTTTTTCAAAATGACTTATGGCTATCCAAGCTGTGTTATTTGTCAGATATTTTTGAGAAGTTAAACGATCTCAACTTGTCTCTTCAAGGAAAATATTGCGATATATTTACTTCAAATGATAAAATTGAAAGTTTTATTAAAAAGATCAACATTTGAAAAAGTAGGGTCGAAAAAAATTCGTTCGAAATGCTTTCCAGTGTCGACAATTTTGTAATCGAGAAAATTCATTGTAAAACTTTTATTGCAAAAATTATTGTAGATCACTTAAAAGCGCTAGAAATACAGTTCCGGACATATTTTAAATTAAATATTGATTTCCAAAAAATAGTTTGGATTCAAAAGCCGTTTTGGATTGGCTTAAGTGAGATTGATCACCTGCCACTTAAAGCTCAAGAGGAATTTGCTGAGCTTTCGAGTGACTCAAACTTAAAACTACAATTTCAAAAAAAAGCCCTTGACTGAATTCTGGATCGGAACTAGAACTGAATTTCCCACAATCGCTGATATGGCGATAAATGTACTTCTGCCATTCAACGCCACATATTTATGTGAAGTTACTTTCTCAGCTTTAACACATATTAAATCCCAATATCGTTCAGCTTTAAAAAATGTTGAAGAGGTCTTACGTCCAGCAGTTTCAAACATTCCACCAAGATTTGATTTGTTATACAATAAAAACAGGCACATCCATCTCATTAAATTTTTTACTTATACTTTAATTTAATACTTACCACGCAACTACTTGAATATATTCGAGAGAATTAAGACGGTCAGAATCCACTTTTATTTTTGAAACTATAATAAATACAATTTTATAATTTTTTGTGCAATTTTTAATTTTAGATTTTTGTATGTTTCAAAACGAATTCTAAATTTATATATTTTCATATGTATATGTATATTGTTACCTAATAAATAAATCATCAAAAATATTAATTTATTTTTCTTTTATATTTGTATGGGGTCGTCAAGAAACTCGCAATCATAAATGGGGTCGTGAATGACAAAAGTTTAAGAAGCCCTGCCCTAGATCAATGTTTTTAGTGCATGTCTCTCTAGAAATTTTACGAGCCTTTTTTTTAAGGGCCTTTCTTTTTTTTTTCAACTGTAACTAGTCCTTCTTTGCAATGTTGCAAAACTGTCTAATACCGTTGTTGAAGAAAGGCAATTTTGTTTTTCAGCTAGATGGGGCCCCTCTATATTTCCACCATTTTGTTTGGGCCTATTTAAACACAGAGCTCTCATATAATCGGACCGTTCCTGGTGGGGCTACTGATCAATGTGTGCTAAAATGGCTTGCGAGGTACCCTGGTATCATTCCTTGTGACTTTTCTCTGTAGGATTATGCGAAGGATCTTGTATAGCTTCCCCACCCCTTTTCCGTATGATCTTCTGGAACTCAAACATAGAACTTCAGCGGTAACAACTACAGTCTCGGGGAAAATGCTGGACAGTGTTTTGGAATAGTTCGATAATCGCGTTGACTTTTGTCGATTACACGTGGCTTACACATAGAGTATTTGTAAAATGTGTTATATGTAAATAACTTACATCCTTACCATTTGAAATTATGCAGCTTCTTACTTCCCATTGCTAATAGTTTGTCTAAAATAAATTTTTAAAAGTGTTCCTGCGCTTTATGTACACTCTGTATTTTTCGAGTTTTAGAAAGAAGGGGTTGAATGATCGTCTAGAAATGGTGCAAAGGGTACACAGAGCAGAAATAGTTGAGAACTACTGCGTTGGATGTTTATCTTTTTTTTTTTTTTTTTTTTTTTTTTTTTCTATCGATGTGTGTTATCCCAGTGGATATGTAGTAGCATGCCCTTTATGTAGAAAATAGTAACACACTTTAAATTTTTATTCTTAGAGACCTCAAATATTCATACAAGTAGTTTATTTGGCTTTCTTCAATTTTTACATTGCTTACCGTTGAGAAATATGTACTTTAGAAGCATTAACGTAAGGCAAAATCAAATACATTCTTTCCAATCCACCAATATCTGCAAATGGAGTTCATTTTTAAAATTAAGGAATATTTCATTCATGTTCCAGAATTCCAAAATACTGAAGCAAGCTCCTAATTTCTATATCAGACTGATTAGACCGCAGATAAGACTGTTTTATGATGATAATATTTTTTCTAATTCAGGAAATGTAACTTCTAAAACTGAAAGTGAGTGAGAACGTGCATGTTTGGGCTTCGAAAACTGAGTGAGAACGTGCATGTTTGGGCTCCTATGGTTATGATTTCATTATTAAAATTTACCAAATTTCGAAGATAATACCAGAGATCGAAACTTTGCTTACTTCTCACCTTAAGTGCAAAAAAAAAAAAAAAAAAAAAGCAGAAGGTATTGGGTTATATTAATATGTGAGAGATGACTGCAGCAAGGCGATCAAATAATTTATTTGAGGAGATGCGCCTGTTCGACATCGAAAGACTTACTTTTAAAAGACGCCTCATCAATTGGAAGAATTTTTAATCCTCGTTAAATTTATTTATCTGAAAGCAAGAAAATAATTTTCGTCAGAATATCACAGAAAAGGATCATTTGAAGGATAGGAAAAGAATATCTCAGAAAGGATCTTTGCATATACCTAATTTATTTTATTTATGAATTTTTTAATCTAAATAAATTCTTTGCATATATCGATTTCAGAGTGTGTGTTTTAGATGCGATAGAACAATATAAATTTTTTTGCATGCTGTATTTATTTCTCTTAATAAAATTGGTTTAATAGTTTATTATAATGTGTGTTGAATTTTGAGGATTGCCAAACATCACACTTAAAAGAAGCAGTTTCCAAACGGGGAAGGGGAAGTTAACAAAGATGAGAAACTAAAAAATTATTTTACCATATTTTCTACCTAAAGTGCGGATTTATTTACCCTTAAATGTGATTGTAATTACTTGAATTAGTCACTCATATATTCTTGAACAGCTGTTTAACACTAGAAGCGCCACAGCAGTCATTTTTGACTGTTTTCGCGATTTTACCTTGGTTTCCTAAAAACCCCTTTATCTTAAGATGTCATAATATTTCGCATTTTCCTACAGAATCGCGAAAATTATTAGTATCAAACATAAATCAAACAAAATTAAAATTAACGAAGATATTATTAGTTACACCTAGAAGCGCCACGTGCAATTATATTGACTTTTGGCAAAACTGGGTAGATTCATCGTGTTATTTCGCTCTAAAAACACATTTTTTTTTTTTTTTGGAAAACCTTCTTTCCCTACATGTTCCTTTCATTCGCGAATCAGCAGGAAATACATTTACAACAGGAAATACTTCCCACATTCCCCCGTCTCCCTATCACCCTACTTTCACCTCTTTTGGGGATATGCTGTAGTCATTAGTTTGTAGTAGTTATGATTCGTGGGTTTTCATTTATTCAAGCTCACTGTAATGGTAGCTCAAAGACCGAGATATCTTCTTAGTTCAGAAGAAATCGTATAGCTTTTACAGGATTTATTGAATATGAATGCTGTGTTGAAGAACATAGTATTGATGATGATATGGATTACGAGTTATAAAACTCTGAAAGTTTTCTGGAAAGAAACAATAGTTCTAGTGATTGTGAAGAAAGTACGGACGAGTAATCTTTGGGCCAAAGTCATTAAATTCTGCTGAAATTCCAGTGGGCCGTAGCAAATATTTCGTCATCAGTAATTGCGGCGTCCACATCCGCTGAAGCAGGTGAAAAATATCTATGTTTATGTATTGTTATTTTTTGACGATTTCTGAAGTACTTGAATTTTCAAAAAACACAATGAATGATTTTGTTGTTAGAAATATACATATACCATTTTCTACTAACATTAAAAAGAAACATGATTCATTTAACTCAGGATACTTACGAAAAAGGATGTCTTTTTCAAAACGAAGAGAAAGAATCTACATATGTCTCGTAGACTGCGATTTCTGCTTCACACACTTCAACTGGGAAATATGGAGTCCAGAATGTGCTAAAAGAAATAATGGGTCCAACATCATATAAAAAAAAGAAATGTCGGGGACAATGGGTCGAGTGCTTGGAATTTGTTTGTGAATGGAGCAGTGTTTCTCCATATAGAAAAATGCACGGAAGCAGAGGCAATGAAGAAAATTGGACACTGTCTTTAGAAGAGCTTGATGCTTAATTTCTATTATTTATGAAAGAGGAGCATATGGTAGCAATGATATGGAATATGATTTTTTGTGGAATAATACATGGGGTCCTCCTTTTATTTGAGAAACAATGTCTCGCAATCGTTTTCGATATATTGTGAATTACCTAAAGTTTGACCTGAAGTCAACTAGGATCCAGCATTTAGAAAGTGATAAATTTGAACTTATCTCTTTCTAAATGCTGGGTCCTAGTTAAACTTATCACTATAGTAACTTAAAAACTTTCTTTCTAACTTAACTTTCTAAACTTATCACCTTTTTAAACTTATCACTTTCTAAACTTATCACACTAAACTTATACCTAGTTAAATTATCACTTTCTAAATGTGGGTTCTAAACTTTGAGTCTACATCGACTAACAAAAGTTAGTTCGATGTAGACTCAAAGTTTATGTGCAATGCTGTTCCATATCTTCGAAAAGATAAACCGAGATGTGAAATGTGAAGTCTTACTAAAAATGTAATAATGCTTTTTTTTAAGCCCTCATCTGAATTCAGGTAAAATTTTGACCGCGGGCAATTATTTTCTTCACTATCATTAACCAAAAGACTTAAAATGAGAAACACAAGTATTTTTGGCACAGTAAGAAGACATCGAAAAGAAATTTCATGAAAAGTAGGGAAATTAAAAACACAGCTATTTGAAACACTTTTGCTAAAGAAATGTGAATCTACACTAACGCTCTATCAGGGTAAAAGGAGTAAAAATGTTGTACTACTAAGTACCTTACATCCGTAGGTACATAGTGTAAATGTAGACTCACAAAATAAGAAAAAACTTCGAGAAACAGTAAATTTCTACAATAAAACCAAATGCGAAGTTTATATCGTTGACAGATGACGCTTAAATATTCTGTTCGGGCTGTTTCACGTAGATGGCCTGAGCATGTTTTCTATAACATGCTTGGTTTAGCAGGAATAAATGCTTATGTTATCTACCAAAAATTGAGTGGTAAAAATATTACAAGGCACAGCTTCCTATTTCAATTATCAGGGGAGTTTACAGGCTTTATTTGAACAGAAAAAAGGACAAGATTTCCTCAGAAAATTTTTCAACTCTAGCAGTAGATTCTCGAAGATGCCAGTTTGGTTATTGTAACAAAAACAAAAAAGTCATGTGTGTAAAAAATATCAATATTATGTGTGTGGAAAATGCACATCCAGTACTGGAAAAGTTGTGTTGTGAAAAAATTGCGAAAAGCTATAATATGAATTTTGTTGTGGGCAAGTGAATATTTATGTAATAAAAATATGTTTGTTATAAAAATAATCTTTTTTCTTTAAAGAAGTTCCTAAACAGATATAATTAAGAGAAATTAAAAGTATTTTAAAGCATTTGCATCTTGATACAAATTTAATCCACTGAGCAATCGATTTGACTGGTTTTGGGCTCTTCTAGGTAAGGAGAAAGTTCGGCGTTTCTAGTATTGATGTTTTATTTTATTAAGTCACTTTTGTCTAAAACTCATTGAAGTAATTGAAATTTACATAACCTTTTTCTGTTTTGGAAACAGAATTCCAGGGTTAGCAAATTTGCTGATGCTCAGTAAAAGTGTTATTTAAACTATAAAACTTATAATCAGGACTAAATCTCAGACTTAATTCTTATTAAATTTGATAGAAAAATGGTCATGTCTTTTGTGCAAAGCACAAGTGGAACCAGTAAAATGTCTAGAAACATTCCATAAAATCAGCTTCACTCTAAAGCTGAATTTTGTCTTAATTTAAATGCCACATACTAACAAGCTTCCATTCTCTATGAATGATAATTTTTCTAATTTTTTTTACAAATGATTTACTCTTTATAAAGTGTTTCACACTAAGAACTCACTAAATTTTTTAAATTAGGTTTAAATAACAGCAACATTGTACTGCTTTTGCTAGTTTGGCTTTAACCGAAACGGCTTTTGCGCATATCATCTTGTGAATTATGCCAAAGGCTTTCTACTATAAGAAGGATAATACACATAATGCAAATTCGAAGGCGAAAATCATGCTTGTAGTCTTTAAAAAATAAATGCAAACTCCTTGTGCTCCTTCCAAAAAAAAATGCTGTAGTAGAGATAAAATTTAGTGTATTTGCGCCGTCATCACAGAAGCAATACCCGAGTCTACAATACCTAGTATCATATTGTTACGAAATGTACAGTCGCGGTAAGATAGCTTCCCTGCAAAGCCGTTTTAGGGTTGCCCTAAAATGGCAAGGGAAGGCAGGGTTACCACATTTAGCGAGAAATCGGCGATATCCCACGGACTGATGGAGAACCTTCTGGAACGAATTCTTACCGATTTAGCCCGGAATGTTCTCAAACACAAGCCGAAAGCTATATAAACCCTGCTGGTCCGCAGTCAGTCAGTAGTATCGAGAGGGCGAGTCAGAGTGACTTGTCTGGAGTGCGAGATAGTTAGCATCGAGTTGGTGTCTCGTCTAGCGAGTCAATCGCTGCGGAGTCGATAGAGTTGACAACCGGGCAGCGAGTGCCGAGTGGGTCGTCGAGTGCACCGAAAGAGTCTCGTAGTGTATCGTGGTTAGTGCATCATCGAAAGAGCGTGTTCAGAACGACTGAACCGAAGAGTCGGGAGCTGTGCTTGTGTGTAGTCGAGGTGCATCGCGAGTAGTAGCATGGAGAGTCTCGAGAGTACGTGGAGTTCCGAAGTTCCGAGAACGACCAAGCAGAGTCGGGAGCTGTACTCTTGAAAGCAGAGTTGGGTGCTTTGCAGGAAGCTGTCTCCACCGTGATAGCGTGATAACCTGAAGGCTGTGTCGCTGATTGTTCCAGCGTGTTTATAGTAGATCTTCGACGACTGTAAAAAGTGTTATTGGAATATTGGCTAAATAAAGTGTGTTTCGATACTTCATCAAGTGTCGTCATTATTCACTCCAAATCCACACGAACCCCGTACGAACGTAAAGGAAGAAAATAACGTGACAACTGGTGTCAGAAAAGAAAAAAACGCAACGATATGAAATATCTTCTCAGCGTGCTTCGCGTGGATGTTTTCAGTGGGGGGGGGGGGATTAAATAACCTTTCCGTTCAGCAAACTGAATGGGCAAGCATCTGTGCTGATTTGAAGCTAGCAATAAACATTTCTGTAAGTAATTTTTTAAAAATACCATCTCCGTTACAATACCGCTTCTGGCGGGACTTGAACCCATAATATTTGGCTCCACAATACTAACATTTTATCCATTACGCAAAATGAGCTCGCAAATACTACCTTATTTTGGTGTAGATTTTAAGCACAAGTCAAAAATCTAGGATTTCGAAATATATTATTGTTACAGTTTTGTACACTGATAGATAATTTTAGTGAAATTATATGTGAAGTTGTTGTATTTCTTCTGTGTAATGTAACATGAAAATCTAAAGGGTGAAGTTGGACGGAAAAGTAAGAATACACGGACAAGTCTATTTAACATTGTGTAAATGGTTATCTCGCTAATTTGGCGAGATATCACCAAGCTGGCAACAGTTTTAGTGATTAACTTTTGTCGCCAAATTTGGGTAGAAACCTGAAAACGTTGCCAAACTTGGCTACCATTTGGCGACATTTTCGTCCAGTCCCCGTATCACCGCAATAGGTATTGTAATTGAATAAATGTAATTGATCACCATATTAACTGTAACTGTAATTCGACCCTCATATTGCCTTCCAGTAGTTTCAAGAATCAGGAAGTACTAGAAATATATTTGCGGCCGGGGGGAAATTATATAAGGCAGGAGAGAGCATCTAAGTCTGCTGTCGGTTGTTGTTCAGCGTGAGTGAGGAGTACTGAGATATCTTCGGGTTAGTTTTCTCTTTAGATACGCTTTGCATTGCGCTGTGCTTAACGTTCTTAGTAGTTTGAAGTGTCACTACTGATTGTAGTACTTTGTGATACTGTGGACACCTGTACGAGTATTTCTGTGGAAAATTCCAAAACTCTGAAATGTTTCTTTTGATAAAATATTTTTTTTAACGTATGCAAACCCGTAGCACGCAACATTATTATGTTCTCACAATAATCTGCTGCTTCAGATTATCATGTAAAAATTATCAACCATTTCTTATTTGTTACCACAAATAAGAAATGATTATGGTTTATTATTCTTAATAAGCTTCATAATTTTCTTTTAAATACTTTATTTAACTTTTGTATTAACTTATATATTTTCAACTATCATCTATTTTTTTTAAAGCTCTTCCATTTGACTTATAAATAAATCCCTTTGATCTTCCATTTTACTTCTGATATTTTCCTCAAGAAAAATTTTGGAAGCACATTCATTTGAAAACTGTGATAAAAACTTGACATCTGAAACGAGATACCTGAAACTGATGCGGCAAAAAACTAAATCAACTCGCGCGGCCTCTGGCCATCCGAAAAATACTGCCTCTAAACTCGCTCCTGATTGGTTACTCCTTTCTTCCCCAACGCATGATGCGTTGGTATGTATTGGCCTTTGCACATACCCGAGCAAGAAGTAATTTTATAGTTCAGTAATATTCTCTGCTCGTTCCATTCTGCATTGCGTTGCTAAGCAGTGAGAGGTTGGTTGTACCTAATACTAACGCAATCCCAGTAATAAGGTGATTATAATGTTCGTGGCGGCTGTACGGGATATCGGGTTGGCAGAAATGGAGAGAGTTAATCACGGCAAAGACAGAAAGCAGATAATATTTTATGATGTGAAACAGTTGAACTGACCATTATTCTTCAGGAACAGAACCCATACAAAATTTAAGTACATCTTGGAGATGAACAGTTCTTCCTCAGAAATGTACTATGAATGTTTTTGTGATGAAATTATCTTACATCTTAAATGATACGGTCTTTCAACGCTTTATTTAAAACTTGTCAAATTCCATGACACTCAACTCATAGCCAATGACGACCAGAAACATTTGTCTCACAAATAATACAGTTTTAGTACTCTCAATACTTCACTCAGTTAACTCCTTTTACTATATACCGTCCATAACTCAAAATATTTATTGAATAGATGCAATACTTCCTTGAAAATAGGAAACGAACTACTCTACAATATCACAATAGTCTTGAAAACCGGGGCTTCTTTCGTTCATTTCAGAAAAGAATTCAGTGGCCATCTACTACATATAAGAATTTTCTCTTTATTTAACTCATTCAAGAGAAGATTCATTGATTAAATACAGCAGTTTCTTCTATTTGGGTTGGTAATGAGCTTCTGTATTTCTTCCCATGCAAGCGCCTTTCTTAATGGAACTTTAATTTCTCATCCTGTATTCTCCAAAAAAAGTATTAACTCAAAGATCATGTAATACACGTATTAAAATTAACGTATGGCCTGATCTAAGATTAACGAATTTAGTGCTGTTTTACAAGCGAATTGCATAGCGAGTTATAATCTTAGGTTAAACAGAAAGTCTGTTTAGGTATTTTATGCTCTCTCTGAGCTCGCAGTTTACTACTTTTGGGCTCGTCTTGCTAGCACAACTTTTTTTGTTTGACTTCTGAGCAGAATGGTGCAAGCACCAGGAAACCTATGCATGAGGCCAAATCCCTGTCGAATGAATATTTTAATTTCGACTCAAGTTAAATTTGCATTTAGAATTGCTATTGGATGTTACACATAGATTACATCATTAATGTCTTAATCATATTCATTAATATAATTATTATAAATTAGAAGAGATTACTCATGAAAAGTTTTAGCTAGTTTATATTATATGCTTTTGAGTTGTGCAGTTCCAATGTATTATTTTGTTGCTCCGCACGCAAGAAGGTTTATTACAAATTTGCTGTAAAATAGTGTATTATGCTTCACTGAAATAAACAAACAAGCATTCTGGGAAACAAATGAAATAAATACTACATACAGGATGTCCGAGAAAAATTGCGGCAGAGTTTCATGGAGTATTTTAGGGTTTAAAAGAACATTGGTATACGAATCCGGGCCAAACTAGTAGCGTCCAGCAGTTTAAAAAAAAAAAAAATATTTGTAATTGGTGTAACTTCAAATGCCTTTTATCTATAACTGATCAAGTTTTATCGATATTTACAACATTATCGTAACCCATAAAACATGCTTTTTTCGGTTTACATCAAGCCTCCGAATTACTTGATTAGAATCATAGAATTATTTGGTTTAGAGTTCTTCTGAAATATACTTTTCTAACGGCAATATTCTTTTTCAATGACCCCGCGTTATTATTGTTCTTCGCGAATTGCCGCCAAGGACAGTGCCAGCGAGCGCGACCGCATTTTTCATCAAATATGTTAATTTTTCTTATTCATTTATTCCGCAGGAGGAAATAACCGATCGCAGCTTTCTTTTGAAGTTCGATAAAAATCTCGTTTCGCTTACCAATACCGGTTCCTTACAGTGACCGACTGATTGTCTGACTGATTGCGGAACCGACTGATATTATTAAGAATAATAAAAAATCCTGTTTATCGAAAATTAATTGGATGGAGCTATGCCTGATAGTACTATTTTTCGGATAAAGTGTGGTAATTTTAACCGGCTATTAAAAATCAAAATAAATGTATATAAAATTGTTAAACATATATTAAAAAATAACATTGGTAGTGCATAAATAAAACTGCAATACTTAAATTTCAAATGTCAGTATAAGCCGTCAAAAAAAAGTTAACATTAATTTTTTCTTAATCAAACTATATTAAAAGAATAGCAAAATCGTACAAATATGTCGATTGTTTTTTAAAACAAGAGAGTTTTAAAATACTTCCAGCTTCAGCTTATACTCTAATACTTTTAGAGTTTATTATCAAAATTTTTAAAATGTTAAGAAACGAAATTCATACAGTTTTGGATAGATAATACTAAGAAATAATAATACTACGAAAACATTTTTGAGTGATTTATATGTTCTGACAGCACGCCCCCTAAATGTTTCTTGGTCTAAAAGAAATATTTCAACGATAATAATGCAATATTTCAATGATAATATATGCGATATTTCAACGATTTTGACAGACTGTAGTGGTTATCACAATAAAAGCATTGTTGTGTTATTTTTAAACATTTCTTACACAAATTTTTATATACTAAATTAGTTATTCCTATTAGAGATTGCAGAATATTGTTTCCATTTGCAATAACGTTTATTGCTAACAATGAAAAACATCAGTTATACCACATGAATTAGATTTCTTTGTAAATTTACTGAAATGAGATTCAATTTCGACCACTGCAGTCGGGATAATGATGCCTGCGCTCTTTCATATTTATGATAATATTGTTTTTGGCTTTCTTTCTTCGTTAATAGAGTGTATGTTTATATTTGTGCCACACCCTTTTGAGCAGTTTCATTAACAGCCTTTAAATGTTTCATAACGACCTTCCTTTCTCACAGTCCTGTCTCAGATGCCCTGCTTACGAGTTGAAATTAAACTCTTGGAATTGTAGAGACATTAGGCTATTTCGAAGCAGGAGACTTAAAAAATGAGCAACGCCTTTTCCTGGACTCGAACCTCGGACCTCTCGAATACGCGTCGAGTATGCTGACCATTACACCACGAATGCACGCTACAAAGGCGGGAGAAATATCTTATACGTTCTTCCTTTTACTGGTGACTGGGGATTAGGGAAGCCAACCGTCAAATCCTGGTGGTGGAGAATCATCATCCATTTCCTTTTTTTGCTCGGGCGCCACTGTAGAGACATTAGGTTATTTTAGAGCAGGAGACATGAACAATGAGCACTGTCCTCGCTGGGACTCGAACCTCGGACCTCTCGATTACGCGCCGAGTATGCTGACCATTATGCTACGAAGGCACGTTAAGAAGGCTGAAGAAATACCTTATAGAATATTAAGGCAGCTAAAGAAATTCTTTTCGCTTTTCCTGTTTTTTTAAAAACAAATCAATGTCTTTGCTCTCCAGCTAGAAAAATGAAGAACTCTAGTAGATATAAATAATACTTCTTGTTGAGAGAAACCTCTAGAAAGTTAATTGTAAGGGCTAGAAATTCTATGTAATTATATCTGACTGGAGTTTCGTAAAGTTGGTTAAATGACTGACACTTATAGAGCCATTAGGTTTGTCGAAGCAGAAAACATGAAAACTGTGCAGTGCTCTGTTTGGGATTCAAACTCCTTCCAAATGCTGGTCCTTCCAAATGCTGGTCGGATGTGCACCTGAAACACGCAGCAAAGAGGGAAAAATGCATTGTACAGTGTCTTTCTCTTCTCGTAATGCTATCTCAAATCGCACCTTATGAGTTGCACTGCCATAACTTCATTTCTTACGTTACATTCTTCACTTTAATCCTCTAAACGCGGGATCTGTGAATAACGTCCTAACCTTTATTTCTGAATATACTTCCTAATCGCGTAGTAGAAAGGGAGATTTAAAATGCAATCAATTTCGCTGGAGGAAAAGGCATTTCTTTTAAATCCTGTTTTGAATTTTGTACCCGCAGTCAGAGGATTAAAATCGTTCAAAAATGGTTGCGTCAGTACCAGATGATACTGTAGATAACCTCCTTTACCTTACTTACAAAGAGGATATGTTAATGAGTTTTAACATGTAGATCTTTTTATAATTTCTGCTAGTACTTAATTGTAACTTAAATGAATGCCAAGTCTAGACACAGTCACTTCTAACTTTCCAGGATATGAAATTCGGGTAGTGAAAACTGTAAAACTTAATCTGGAGTATTAAAAGTGTCACATGTTATATCTCAGAAAGCTAATAGAATATGACTGACCGCAATGAGTTGCACACTGCAAGCAAGAATTCCTTATATGGAAAGAATAGAATTTGTCATCCAACTCTTCAGTCTGCTTTTAGAAAAGAATCTTGGTGGCTAACAAATGGTGATTCGCGGGTTAAAAGGATAATATGTTTGTATATACTTCGTAGTTGAAGAACTTCGTAGTTGAAGAACTTCGTAGTTGAAGAACACGTAGTTGAAACTAGTGTGTATGTTTATGAGATACTAGTAAATGTATATCTGCAGAATGTATGTGATGACACTGTAATGAAAAGCTAAATATTTACTCAATGATATGTAGTAATGTATCACTGAATTAAATCAGATGAATGTGTATGGCAAGTTTATTGGTTTCAATAAACTATTCTTTATTCAGAAAAATAAACATGTTACATATTTTCATCTATGCTAATTTAATATTTTCATAAAATTGAATATTACAAAATAAGAAATACACCCGACCCAAACATTTGCCGAAAAACGGGTCTGTCTTGCACGACCTCGAGTCACCGCGACCGCCCACAAGTGGGCATTAAGTGAATTGAAGATTCCTTCCCTTATGAAGAGCGATTCATCGATAAACAAACACAGAAGCACAGAAAAGGGCATATGTAGCCTATTGTTGTAGAAATCACTGGGCAAAAGCAATCTGAGGGGCATAATCATCCCGGCACTACACGTGAAAGCCCAACTTTGTATAGGTTGTAACTAAAGTACTCGAACTGCACACTCTGCACAAAAAAAGGCGGGCGAGTACTGTATTTATCGTTCTACTGGTCCAACTAAGGAAATTTAACTTGCGTTTTTCATGTCTCGAAAGCGCGACTTTGGATATATATTATATTTATATATAGCACTGTTCTAACCAAATTTGACAAAAATTGTGACTTTTCTGAAACGATATACCGATTTTTTTCCATATTTCGATTCTACAACTCAAATTATGCCTAAATATTAAATTTTGAAAAATTTTGGAGAGAAACTTAACCGAGAAATTTAAAAATTTATCGTGGCATGCTTTTTTTCAGGTTGTGCAAAGAATAATTCACTTCGGGAAACTCTTAACTTATAACATATTTTCCCTTCTCTTTTTTCATTGTGCACGAGCGGAAAAAAGTATGCAGAGTTCATTTGTTCGAATAATTTTAACAATGTGCGTAAAGCACATTTGGCGTTATTATCGTCAAATATGCAAAATTTCAAAACGCGCGTACATATAAATGCACTTGTATCCTTAAAAATTTTGTATAAAAAAAGGTCTAATTTTTTGCAGGTATGCTTAGAAATACATCTACTTTAAGACAACGGTAAAAATTTTACAGGTTATAACTGAAAAATCTTTTAGAAAAATTTATAAAAATTATTGAAAAATATAAATTTAAAAAATAAATCAGAAAATATCTGCGAATTTTATTTGGATTGAACCTAAATTTCGAGTTCGGAAAGATGGAATCAAGTAAGTTTAATTAAAAAAAGATATAATAATAAATATATGTATAATATGCAATTAACATTTAGGAGCTAAAATTTTGAGAGCTATTTTTAAAAAAAACTACTGGTGTGATTTTTACAAAACTTGGCATTTTGGTATAATTTAAGTCTTAAAATCGAAATATGGAAAAAATAGGTATGTCATTTCAGAAAAAGGCCGATTTTAGATCAGAATATCTATGTTAGAACAACGCTATATATAAATCTAACACATAGACTAATTCGCTCTTTCGAAACATGAAAAATACAAGTTAAATTTCGTCAGTCAGCCCAGTAGAACGGGAAATATAAGAACTGTCCCCCTTTTTTTGCAAAGTATGCATGACATAGTACAGTCGTGTTCATGTCTTAGAGTCCGTGCCACTTGTTTCCGAACATATATCTGTTCTCTGGATGGACTGATTTTTAACTAATGGCTTGTAATAATATGTAGCTAGCAGTATGCCTCTTCAGATAATGTTGCCAGTCACAATCTAGAACCACGTACACCAGATGCATTTCGACTAGCTCTACCCATTCGTATAATCAATATCTCACTATCTTTGTGTCAGTGTATGAAATGAAGCTTTACTGCAAGAACACTCTGACCAGCATCAGAAAAGCATTTTTTACTCTGGAGTGTTATGTGATTCCGAGTCGTTCGAGTGCACTCTCCTCACTAGAAATTTGTAACCCCAGCATTGCGACGCTTAGAAAGGAAATCGTTGCCATTAAATATAACGCATTAAAACTATATTCTTCATTACATGTATTTCTTCTAAGCAAGTTTTATTATCCTTTATCCCTGTTCACTCACAATTCACTAGTAGTCAAGTAAGTGGTAAAGTTACTGAACACAGGTAATTTGACATGGGTTCGAATCCCAGCGAAAGGGCTAATTGCATAGGCGTTTTCATTGTTTTCAGCACGTGTAATGTGGATAGGAGCCAGTTTCCCTTTTAAAGCCCTAGCCCTCTCATGTTTTGCCGTAATCAAACAAACCAAACCAAATCAGCTTCTAAACGTTAGAAAATTACACCTTCTAATTAATATAGTAACGAAATAGATGATTTTGTCTTTCTTTCAAGGTCTACTGATTGATTCGACGATATTAGATTACGTTTAATTTAGGTTGAAATTTTCTTAGGTAATTTTGATTAATTAATTAAATTTGGAAAAAATCATCAATAACGGCCAGGTTGTGTTAAAGATTCTGAGCAAATTTTATTAGGAAGATTATTTTCTAATGAATCCGACAGTGCAAAAATTGAAATTTTGAAATAATTAGTTTGATTGTTAATCGAGGGTAAGGGAGAAAAACTATAAAAGCTGCTTCAAAATATTTTATTATTATTACAAACAAGCATGATGCTAAAAAATTCGATTAATTCGGTTAGGTAAATCTAGGTCGAACATCAGTTTCAGGATATGATACAAGCAAACAAACGGAGAATTAAACGAAATAAAAGTATTCAGAAAATTAGCATTAAGGTTAATATTGAATGGACGGAGAAGAAAGAAAGGAAAAAAAAAACCTGATCCGAAGAACCGGAGTGTTATTAAGTTTGAATTAGAGGAAAATGGCGAAAAGGGTGCTGTTCTCACACTCGTACTGAACGAAGGTTAAATAATTTTCGATTCCTTGGTACAACTCACGGCTGTAGTTAAAAGGGAAAGTTTTTTTTTAACTCTCTCCAAGGAATAAAACTGCCCTATTTACAATGAATCGTCCTTTGAAGTGAAGGCGGACAGCACCTTCCGAGGGCGAGGCAGAATTCGTCGACAATCGAAACTATAAACAAAAGTACAAAAGATTATGATATTCTAAACTTGACCCATATTTCAGATGCGTTTCAATCTCGTTTGGTTAGGGAGGAGCATAGCGAGCGTATGCATATAAATTTAGACGACTTCGATAGATCACGTTCTGAACGAGTTCTTTACTTGAAGAAGGCGCCATGTTTAAACTGGTAAGTTGAAGTTTTATCATTCCATGGAATAAATTCTATCATTTAATACCATTTATCTCAGAAGCTTTTCTTTTATGGATTTCTGTGAAATAAATCTTGGGATTTAGGAAGCGTAGAATGTGACATTTGTTATTACAAGTAGGAATTTTTATGATGACTGCTTTCAGCATCTCGCTCATTTTGGGGACTTGTTAATAACTTATGTGTCTCGCTTATACATCACAGATATGGGATTAAGAGGACCTATTTTGCCTGTAAGTTATATCGGTAATTTAGCTTCTTCATTCTTTTACTGGTTTGACCCTTATTTTTTCATTTTTTTAAAATAGAGTGATTGTCTTCGGATAGACTGGAAATACAATAAAGGTGGATTTTAGACTTTCGCCCTTGTTATTTGGTTTGAATTTTAATTTTGGATCATAGTAATACTTGAGCACTGGCCTTGTCAATGCTTTGATTCACAAAATATATCAATTTTTGAGTATTTTGTTATACTTTTACAAAATAAATATAAAATTGTATTGTGCCGACAAAATAAAAAAAATGATTGATCAATAATTTATGCCTAATGCTTGCGATGACTATTCAGATTTAAAATCGAAGACATAGGGTGAAACTTCAGTGTGTGATTTCGATTTCTATGACAAGTTATCCATATGATGATTCTAGCTATGAAATTAGTTCCAATGATCTTAGACAAGAAACTTTCATGGAACGGAATAGGAATACATTCCGTTACTTCCACTTTGA
The DNA here is from genome assembly GCF_044657685.1 of Stegodyphus dumicola. Taxonomy (NCBI): domain Eukaryota; kingdom Metazoa; phylum Arthropoda; class Arachnida; order Araneae; family Eresidae; genus Stegodyphus; species Stegodyphus dumicola. The sequence continues at coordinate 46,770,188 of NC_140774.1, forward strand.
TTACCCTTTAGTGCCAGTGCTGCAGCTTAGTTGAACTTTGAGTTGAGTGAAACTGTTTCGAGATTCAATTACTGATGATGATTTGAACGGTATTACGCTTTATAAGCAAATACAGATGCTGAATAGAGTGTTCAGAGCTGTTTTGTTCGAAGGCATTCCGGAAGAAACAATGCAGGAAAATGATATAAAAAGGAAACCTTATCATATATTAACAACTATTATTTGAAACGAAAGAAGATACATGTAAGTAAAAACTTCAAACACAGTGATTGTTCTCTAAAATGACTATCACGTTTTTATATGATTTTGGTTTACCTTCTCAGAAATATAGATAACTTTCAGAAGTGGTAGCCACTGAAGAATTCGTTGTACTCACCCCCCCCGCACAAGTCTGCAATAGTAAAGAGGCCTTTTCTGCCGAACATATCCATTTTCAAAAAGCTAACTCTAAATGGATTCCTGGAGTTTAAATTGCCCAGCCCTAAGCTTTCACCAGAGTATTCTATGTCTTCTTAATAATCACATTATAATAATAAATGTTAAGTTCGTCAGCTGGTGATTAATGACGTTTGACATTAATAGACAGTGTTGCCTATCGAAGATGCGTAAGCGCTGTTATTTGCCTTCGATATTATAGAAATGCGTTATTGAATACAGCGTTAAATTGAAAATCATTTTCATTTCATGTAACATTTTTAACATTTTGAAACAACTGTTACTTTATGCAATGAATGTTATAAACACGACAGATTTTATTTCTGTATTAAGTCTACTTCAAAATTCCAAGTTTTTCTTCATGTGCATTTTATTATCTGCGCTAAAAGAAAAAATGAATTATGATAAAGATAAATTTTATTGCTTTATTTATGATTATTTTTTTAAAGTTCGTTCAAACTGTAATATATGTTTTCGGCATTTTTCTGCTTATACCGTTTTATCCAAAAAGAAATGCAGAAAATATTTTTTAGCATTAACATTTTTTAAATTAAACATTTAATTTTATTAGTTGACAATAGCAGATATTTTATTTATTTCAGAACAGAAACTAAATTCAGAACAGAAATAGAATAGAACAGAACAGAAATTAATAAATTTCAAAACAGAGCATAAACTTGTGATATTTTTATACCTGTTGCATCAGGTTCTTCTATTTACAATAAAATTAATGTAAAATTCCTTACCTGCTGCATCTTCAGTGTTCTCGACGCCAGGCTTCTAATAATCACGTTTTCCAGTAAGAGTTTCTATTACAATTAGCAGGCCATCTTGTCTTTTAATTATTTATTGAAATAAAAAACTAATATACACTATTTACAAGGTAGGTGATAATTATTTTAAAACAGTACATTTTTTAACTCTGAGTCTTTACGCTCCTCAAAGCGGTTCCAATCTCGACTGCTTCTCGGAACTTAATTACAGCAAAAGTAAAGGAAGAGATGCCCGCCACCTAGTGGCAAGAATGTGACATCCTCCCACCTTTTGATTTTACCTCGATAAAATGGGAAAATCAAAACAAAATTTATCAATAATCAAACAAAAATTCAAGTACAACTTTCACAAATATGAAAAGTAACTAATGCTCTAAAATTAATACTTACAAAGAAGGATTACACATCTAAACATTTTCTGCATTACATTCATACCATATCCAGATAACATGTTCCAATTGACTACTGTTAGGACAATTAAATTTCTAAAATACTGAAAAGAAACAAAAATTAGTATAGCAATTTAAAAATATGTAAGAGGTTTTACAGTTTTACGTCCATATCTAGTTTGATAGTTCATATCACTGTAACACTTATCCGCAGAGTTTTTTATGTTCATGGTGAAGTCACTAAACAAGTTAGGTATATCAAGTTCGAGAGGATAAATACGTTTCACAGGTCTTAGGAGTTCACCCGTTGCAGTTTTCACTTTGACAACACGTACTTCGTTGTCTTTCCCAGGATATAGTTCTACAACACGACCTATTGGCCAATCTATTCTCTTCTTGTTGTCGCTGCCGACAAACACCAAGTCATTTTTGTTGATAGTCCGAGTAGATCGTTTAGATGGTTTTTGCACTAGTATAGCTAAATATTCATCACGAAATCTTTTGCGGAAATGTTCTCTTAAGTTCTGCAAGAACTTGTATCTTTTTGTCAGATTAATGGTATCCAGGTAGTCTAAGTCAGGCACTCCGACGTCGTGCACATCTTGTAGAAACATTGAAGGAGTTAGTGCCGTAAGATCATTTGGATCTTCTGAAAGGTACGTAAGGGGTCTTGAGTTGATTACTGATTCGATATCACAAAGTATAGTCAACATTTCCTCATAAGAGACACAGGACTTGCCGAGAACATTTCTCAACATCTTCTTCACTGTTTGTACCAACCTCTCCCACCAACCGCCCCACCATGAAGCAGTTGGGGGATTAAACTTCCACTGTATTCTCATACTAGTTGAATTACATTCTATTTCTTTCCAATCTATCGATCTTAACAGATTTTCAGTTCCAACGAAATTAGTGCCATTGTCGCTGTAAATAATACCTGGACGACCTCTTCTGGCAATAAATCTCCTTAATCCCAAGATGAACGCATTTGTTGATAAACTCTCTATCAGTTCAAGATGTATCGCGCGATAAACCGCGCAAGTAAAGAGCAAGATCCATGCCTTTTTTCCTTTTCTTAAATAAAGAGGACCGGCTACATCGACTCCGGTCACTTCAAACACCAGAGCATCTCGAACTCGATCTTCAGGAAGAGGTGCTGGAACAGTCTCTATATTCTTTGCGCTATATCTTCTACAGCGAACACACTTCATAAGAACTTTACGTACTGTTTTTCTTCCTCTCAGGACCCAGAATTTCTGTCGAATATTGGCTAGTACGAATTGCACACCAGCGTGGGATAGTCGCAAATGGTAATCTAAAATTAACCTATGAACTAAGTCATGATTTGAGGGCAATACAATTGGACAGAGAAAATTTTCTTCTTCCTCTCTTCTTCTAGTAATCTTGGTCTTTAACCGAATAAGGCCATCTGAGTCAAAAAAGGTACAAAGGTTGCTAACTTTAAGTTCTTTGCCAAATGCTTCTATTTGTATTATCTTGCATATTCTCTTTTCTACAGTTTCTATTTCAGGGACCGTGAGTTCTCCTGATTGTTTAGAATCTGGTCTTCTGCAGTTGTTGATAAATCTGCATATCCAAGCAGTTATTCTTAACATTTTATGGTAAGATGAATATTTCTCAAAAAAATGTTCTACCCTTTGCGTATTTAGTGCAGAAATGACTGATTTCCTTTTTTCTGAATTTACTATTTCCATGTCCGGTATTTCCCTTTGTCTTGGCCATTCTTCCTGATTTTTCTTCAGCCAGTCGGGGCCCTCCCACCATCTAACTGCTAAAAGTTGTTTGGCGGTGCAACCTCTTGATGGGAGGTCAGCTGGATTTTTCGTTCCAGCAATATGTTTCCACGTTTTTGGATCCGTCAGTTTCCTAATCTCCCTGACTCTGTTTTCCACAAAGACAGCCCAGACAATCTCTTCCCTTTGAATCCATGTCAAAACTGTTGTAGAATCCGTCCAAAAATACGTTTCCACATTTTGCCATTGTAAACCATTTAAAACAGAAGAGCATAGTCTGGCACCTATCGTGGCAGCTATCAATTCCAGACGAGGGATCGTAATAGATTTTACGGGAGCTACCCTAGACTTCGATGCCAACAGATGAACTTCAACTCCAGAATTCGTCACAGTTCTCAAGAAAACTGCAGCAGCATACGCATTACTACTGGCATCACAGAATGTGTGAATGCTGCAGAACTTCCTATTGTCCTTGCTGGAATGTATCCAACGTAGGAGGGATATTTCTTTTAAGAGAAAAAGGCTTTTATACCAATTCACAAAATTTTGTTTTGTACTCTCGTCAACTTCAGTCTCCCAAGAAATTCCTGTTTTCCATAGGTTCTGCAACAATATTTTAGGATACAAGAGAACAGGACTCACAATACCAATAGGATCAAATATTTTGTGTGTTACAGCGAGAATTGTTCTCTTCGTTATTATACCCATTTCAAAATCTTCTAGCCAATTCAGATTCAAAGTTAAATTATCTTTCTGAGAGTTCCATAACAGACCCAATACGGGTGAAATAGTTTCCTGTTTCAGGTTATCTTCATTATGTAACCAACCTCGAAGATTAAACTTTCCTTCATTCATTATTTCTCGAGATTTTTCGATGAACTGAATCATCTCGGATTCTTTGTCAAAACTGGCAACAACGTTATCTACGTAGAAGCTACGCAAGAGTTTAGCTATTATCTCCGTATCATATGAAGAATTTTTCATGTACTTTTGTAGATGGAATTCTATAACAGCTGCCAAGAGGAAAGGACTACTCTTAACCCCAAATACTACCCTAGTATGACAATATATTTTCGTTTTCCTTTCTTCCACATCATTCCACCAGAAAAACCGAAGCCATTCTCTATCTTGAGGCCTTACACTGATCTGTAAGAAAGCCTTTTCAATGTCTGCTATAGCAGCAAACTTGCCTTCCCGAAATCTCAACAAAAGAGATGGAATTAGTTCTATCAAATTTGGTCCACACTCCAAACACTGATTTAGAGAAGGAGACGATTGTTTCCTCGCAGACGCATCAAACACCGGTCGAATTGGTGTTGAGCTATTTTCTTTGATCACCGGTCTATGCGGTAAATAATGTCCATAGTCAACCGCAATATTTTCTTTAACTTCTTCGATCACTCCTAAGTTACACCAGTCATTAAAAACTGCATTGTATGAAGAAAATAAATTTTGAGATAAAAGTTTCTGGGTGGTAGATTGTAGACGTTTCAACGCTAAATCCTTGTGGGTGGAAAGTGGTACATGATTCTCCGCCCACGGAAGTGCGACTTCATAACGCCCCTCTTCGTTTAGAGATACAGAATTTTCGAACTGCAATTTTGATTGCAAATCCCTTTCCTCTCTAGCCTTCTTTGTAACTGGATCTTTTATTCCGATAACATCAAGCCTCCACAGTTCTGACAGAGTGGCATCAGAAATATGTAAAGATAATGAAAGCGTGGAAAAGGAATTTTCTATTTCATAATTGTCAGTGTTCGCTTTCCCCATGACTGTCCACCCAAGTCTTGTACTTACAGCAACTAATCTTCCCCAAGGAAGAACTTCGATTTTACCTGTAAATAAATTTGCAGCAACATCTGCCCCTAACAACAAATGAATCTCTTGGGGGTTCTCCTGAAATAATCTGCAATTTTCAAAAACATCACTGACGTAAATTCCTCTTCTTCTAAGTTCCCTAATCCAGTGTATATTTTTGATTTTAGGGACCGAAGAACATATTTTTCTTTCATCCAATACATTGATTTCGCAATTATACCGTTTATCTACGCTACCCAATTTTATTCTATAACGTTTATGTTTTTCCGAAACTTCTATGCCACCGAAAAGTCCGTGGGTTACACTTTGTTCACCTAAGCTTCTTAATTGTAACCTTTCTGCTGCATACCTGCTTATGTATGAGTTTTGACTTCCGGTGTCAATTATCGCTCGAACAAATTGGTTATTCCCTCTTCCATATATGCGAACAATTAAAGTTTGCAAATATACTTCTGAACATCCTGCTTGATTTGAAAGTACTTTATTTTCTATCTGTTTGTCTTTTTTAATTTCCGAAACTTCGACAGAAGGATTTTGTTTATTACACATAATAGTTGCATGTTGTTTTTTACAAATAGAACAAGTTATTTTTGTTCTGCAGTTTTGAGCCAAATGGTGTAATTTTAGGCATTTATAGCAAGCACATTTTCTTTTTAAAATGTCCCTTTTTTCTTGTAATGATAAGCCGGAAACGAAACTACAGTCATGAATCTTGTGGAATTGATTACAGAATACGCAGTTCATATTTTCCTCTCTGCATTCGGATTTTGTAAACAAATCTGTAGCGGTCGGAATCTTTGGTTTATTATGTCTATTTGAGAAACCATATGCGCTTTTCGTTGCAGGGGGGAAAGAAGACTGTCGCCGATCGGATACTTTTTGCTGTTGCGAAACCGTTGACCTTGTGCGTTCGCGGGATGAAAGTTCTGCGTGTAAAAATGACATTAAATCTTTTATGTTATAATCGGTGCCAACATTTTGTGTTCTATGAAATTCAAGAGTTAATTCTGAAGGCAATAACTTCAAAATCATCGGACACAGCAAAGCGCTGTAAGATTCCGATACAACATCTAACGCTTCGAGACATCTAATCTGCGTTTGTACTTTATCATACAAATTACGAAATGTTTTTATGTCATTCGCATTTTTTAATGATTCAATATTCAGCAAATTATTCATGTGCGCATTAATAAGAATGTCTCTCCTTCCAAAACGGTCGTGTAAGATTTGAATTGCTGAATCATAATGCTTTGGCGATAACGGAAGTCCTTGAACGCAGCTAGCAGCTGTTCCTCCTAAATATGCTTTCAGGTAATTAAATTTGTCTACTTTGTTCAATGATTCGTTATTATGTATTGAGGACTCAAAACTATTCCAAAAAGTAAGCCATTGACTACTGTTCCCATAAAATACGGGAATCGAAAGTTTTGGTAATTTAACATTAGGTGTATCTTTTATATTTTGCTGTGTGTTCGGTGCATTTAAGTCATGATTAAGTTCCTTAATCCGTTTCTTAAGCCTGAATTTCCATAACGTTATCTTCTCGCGATATTGTTCTGTAATTTCGAATTCATCTACACTCAGAATTGGTTCAACTTCCACATCGGCATTAGATAGCGTTTCGGTTTTAGCATTAAGCTGTTCTAACAATTCTTCGAGCTCATTAATACTACCTTCAGATTTATTTAATTCACTTTCGATTTTCTTAAATAGTTTTGTAACGGCAGTTCTTAAGATACTTCTTTTCTTTTTTAATTTATCTACTTCAGCCATTATTTTTCTTAGATTCAAACACTTACACAAAAAATATACGTCTCATGAAAAACAAATATTTAACTCTTACTTAGAAAACAAAATTATTCTTTTGCTGAATACTTCAAGAACAAGTATTAAAATCTTCAATTTTAATATTCAGCTTTTGAATTCACTTTATTAGAACTTTTCAAAAAACCTGGCGTCCCTGTTCGGGCGCCATAAAAATGTTGCATCAGGTTCTTCTATTTACAATAAAATTAACGTAAAATTCCTTACCTGCTGCATCTTCAGTGTTCTCGACGCCAGGCTTCTAATAATCACGTTTTCCAGTAAGAGTTTCTATTACAATTAGCAGGCCATCTTGTCTTTTAATTATTTATTGAAATAAAAAACTAATATACACTATTTACAAGGTAGGTGATAATTATTTTAAAACAGTACATTTTTTAACTCTGAGTCTTTACGCTCCTCAAAGCGGTTCCAATCTCGACTGCTTCTCGGAACTTAATTACAGCAAAAGTAAAGGAAGAGATGCCCGCCACCTAGTGGCAAGAATGTGACAATACCTTTTATGCTTCTTAATTAAAAAATTCTGATGTGTACACCACATGACTTCTTTGTACAGAGTATTAAATTATACGCATTTTTTCTTGCATTTCATTGAAACTTATTGAATTAAATCTACTTCCGACAGCACATAAACCACAACAGAATAAATCCATTCTTTAAAATTCACTTTGCTTACCATAGCGACACTCTGGCGCTAGGTTCACTTAACAGTATTATATTTCGTTCATATTATAACTCAGAATGCACAAAATTTATATAATTTAAAGAATTATCTAATCGTTACCACATGTTCTATTCAAATACTATAATAATGCTAGAACGATGTATAAAAGAAATTAAGCAAACAAAACAAAATTAAAATTTTTTCACAGGCGATTGAGTATTTCGCATTCAGTTAATTCAGCTCTTAAAAAATCAGTTAATTCAGTTAAATCTTAAACACTTATTTCCTCGAAAAAATTCCAGAAAGGATTAAGCATGATTTAATAATAAATGAATAATAAATGAATGCAATAATAAAAATTAAGGCGTTATCTTTGTGGTTGCGAAGCTAAATTTCTCTAAATTGGCAACAAATCCACTATTCTGCTGTTTCAAACATAAACAAGCAATGGCCGCCATCAAAGAAACTATTAGGCTTAGCAGCACTTAAACAACTTTAAAATTGCTGATAATTCTAAAAATATTGCATACAGATTTACTAAAGGCATAAAAATCTTAATCGGAAGATAAGAACAACAAAATTCAATCATTTTTAAAGCAAAAAATGCACAATTTACAAACATATAAGAGTAAAGAAACTGAGATCACTGAGCCGGGTAACGGATATATATATAAATATATTTATATACGTTTGGTGCGGTCAATTGCAACCAAAATACGAGGTGCACATCTACATGTTATAGCAGTCCTATATACAAAATTTCAACGTTCTGAGGCTGCTCGTTTTTGAGTTATGCGAGATACGTACGTACATACGTTCGTACTGACGCCGCGAAAAATTATCTTCAGAATCCATTTTAAATCAGTTTTAAAATTTTTTTGGAGGAAAAGAATCTTTTATTCTGTTCTTATGTACAGATATCACGCAAAAACATCGTTAAATTGCATTCGATAGCGGTCAAGTTGGATATTTTCGTTGAAATATGCTACCTGAAACTTTTTGCGATTACAATATTTTCTTTTTACTTCGTACAAGGAAGTAAAAATAATCGTAAACATTCATTACCATTTTCTTCGAGGAGTTAGAGCGTAATCTAAAATTTTTAAACTAAAAGTATTTACAAACTGAAATATTATATTTTTAATTTTGGAAATTCGTAATAAATAAAAATTAATATAAAAAATTAAAAATAAATTGTTGCCATTTCACTTATGGGAATGTTTATTATAAGTCTCTTGCTCAAGCGGTTCACTGAGAAAAATACAGAGCTGAAACTGGACTACTTATTGAATTAAATTATTTGATTTTCACGAAATATACTAGATTCGCTTGAGGCAGGAAGGTCTTCAAGAGTACTTTTAAAAGAAAATAGCTTGTATTCACGTTACACATAGGAAAAAGAAAGAAAACAACCATTCAATTAGTTTGTTAAGATTCTAACTTTAGTCGAACTACCAATGTTCAACTTCGAATAATTATATTTTATGTATTATTTTTATCTAAGAAGAAAGGATAATTTTTTGCATAAAATTTTATATTTTTAAATTTTTTATGCATTTTGTTTGTTAAAAAAATTTAAACAGTAAACTGTTCGTTGAGAATGTTATACGGTAATCTGAATTTTCCAGGCTGGCAACTGCATCGTTATCTGTTTTATTAAATTTTTTTAATCAATATACAGTTCATTTTCCTCTGTCTACTGAAGAAAAATCATTATGTTCCCTTCACCTGTATCTCATTACAATGCAGCATATAATTATAATATAAGCTATTTTAACAAATTATGATCTCATTATAATAAAGAGATAGATCAAGTGATTTTAAAGTTAAAACGCTAGCCCACTTAAACTATAATTTATTTGAAACATGAGCACCAATACGTTATAGTGCCCGCCTTAAAAGGCTGGAGCATTTATACAGGTTAGTCACTCTTCTCCAAGGCAAAAAAACAGTACAGAAGTAACCTGGCAAAATGTGTCGGCATCTACATACAATCGGTTTTAAACTTGAAAATAGCAAACTTTAAGGGCTATTGTTAGATTATTAGTTAGAAAAGCAAATTAACCACCTTGTATAAAGATACGCCAGCATGATGAGGTTTGAACCTTAACTAAGATTGCTTTTCTCAGACTGAAAACTAATATTCATGAAGGTTCCGGCATATTTGTGATGCCTCACTGCTTTAGAGAGCATTTACTGACTCGTATAAAGATGCTGGTAACTTAATGACAAGGCACCGCGGTCAAGGTGACCCCAAACGTGAATCAATGTAAAAATGTCATCACTGAAGTTTCTGATTTTTTTTCTTTCCAGGTGGTTATTTGTGTTTTGCTGTCTGTGGCTATAGCCCAGTATCGGCCCGGACCCGCTCCCCAGCCCCACGGAGGTGCTCCGGCCTATCAACCAGCTCCTCAACAGTACAGCGCCCCTGCTCCTCAATCTTACAATGCTCCACAGCAGTACAGACCCGCACCAGCTCAGCAATACAGACCAGAACCAGCGCAACAGTATAGACCAGCACCCCAAGCAGCTGCCAGCAGTGGCCACTATGATCCCAGAAAGGACGATCCTTATTATCAGGACACTCCCCCTTATATTGATGTCGAAAGATTGTCTTACAATATCGGTACCGCCAAACGAAACTAGGTTGCTCCTAGAGTAATAACGAATTTTTGTCTAAAAAAGTAACAAGTGTTGCGCTGCTAATTTGCTTTCAGAGAACTTCTGTTCTATCAACAAATTACTGCATATCGGTAAACAGGAAATGCTATTGACGAGCTCTTTCTCATTTCGTGTCTTTGTTACGCAAGTTTCGTATGAAAATAGTTGGAAAATTGGTTATCTTGAAAGAACATCATAATGTTTTTTTTTTTTTTTTTTTTTTTTTTTTAAATTTACGGGGTTTTTTTTTCATTACTGAACTGGAACATATTTCCCCATATTTGTTCTTCGCCAACATCTAGTTTATTTCTAATTATTCTCTGCTGGAATTTAGAGCACTTCCTTTTTTTTTTAACCTTTCTTGTGTTAAGAAGAATTTTGTTTGTGTATTTAGTTTGTTTTTTTATAAACTTCATTAGCAATGTTTAAAATTTAGTATCCATTATTTTCCTCAATCTTTCATTTCGAAAAATTTCTTCCAATTCTTTCTATTCTTTGTCACTGTCTTTGGTTCTGTCGCAAAGGAACATGAATTTCTTTTCATTTTCTTAATTTAGTCTATTTTTCTGCCTCTCTTATCTTTCTTTTATTGAATAACGTTTCGTTTACAGTAATATTACAAAAAGAACTGCGATATTCTTTGTTGATAACCAATCCAACGCATGGCTACAGTTTAATTCTGAATGATTTCAGTGGTTAAAACTACCCTTGGTTATGCGAATTAAATACCTTTTGAGATGCCAAAGCGCTAAGTAAAGCAAAAATGAAGACAATATATATGATTTGCTGACTCTTTTTTCTGTAAAAAAAGCTATCACAGACCTATTAGCATTTTCTACTTCTTGAAGCTTTGCCAATTTTTTTTCTGTGAGAGCATTTACAGTATTATTTGCTTCTACTAAAATTGAAACAAAATGATTTTTCTTTTTTATTGCGAATACTGTTTCAATGCCATTAGGTTGCACTAGTTTTTTTCAAAACAACATCTTTCTGGAAAAAACAAATGCAATTATTCAAAAGAGTTATGTACTTTTAAAGTTCTTGACCCCATTGCGTTTATTTTGCTTCAAGCTGCAAAAACTAGTTTTCGCTTGAAGAATTCATTGTGATCCTAAGTCAGATGTGAACTACAAGTTTAAAAAACATGTAAAAATAATAGTTGCCAATTTTGTCTGTGTAAAAAAATAAAATAAATTATATATATATTACCTTTAAAGCTGTCTTGATATTTTTCACTTTTTACATTTAAAATCTGAGGGGGTAAAAGTATTAATATCGTAATAAAAACGGTTATTTTTGAAGCTTGAAACTCAAAAGTCTTTGTAAAAAATTAATTTTTAAGATGGAAATAAAAATTACTCATAATTATGAATTATATCAAAGAATTTATTAATTATCAGTGTAAATTTAAAATACGGTTAAAAAATATTATTGCATAGGTGTGATTGGTTGTATAAAATACCATGGGATAGATACTGATGCGTATAAATGAAATACATTTCTGAATACAATATTATTTTGGGCTTAAATTTTATCAAGAGAGCAGATTATCCGCAGTAACTACCTTATCAGATATTGTCTGTACACGCAAGATTACAGGGGTAATAGGAAATAAATAAATAAAAATGATATCTCTACTTTAAACTTCAGCTTGCAAATTAACACCTTGCAGAAGCTGATAACATTAAAATATCAAAATTAAATCAATATATAAGTTAAGTAAACAAAAAATACAAGAATTTATAAAAAGTTGAAATCTTTATTTTATTGAATCTTTGTTCATTTCAATTTAATTCCTGAAACAGTTTAAGTTCAGCAATTATGTTAGGGCTTTAATGAGCTTTAGAAATTCCAGAGACATACCAAATATAAATTTCTATATAGTGAAATAATCATGTATCAAACGCGGGACCGTTTCCGTGACGGGTAAGACAACAGAAGCATAATGAAATTCTTATCACTATTACCATTCGATTCAAGCAAGTAATAAAAAATTGTCTTTTATAATAATACTTTATGCATCAAGGGTAAAAATTATGATTAGCGTTAAAAATTGGCAATATTTCAATTCTTTTCCTTATTTACTAATTTGTACAACAAAAATATAACATTTGAAATAAAACAAATAGAGTTTCAAGCCACGACGTTGTAAATATGATGTATCTTTAACATGACTCATCCGCAATGCTCTGAGTATTATTTCTCTTTGTTATCCAACGCGAAAAAAATTCGGCTGAAACTTTTATACTGGCACATGAAGATTTACAAACTGACCGGTTAATTCATTATTCATGATGAACACAATAAGCATAATTATTGAACATACACTTTAATAGAAATATTTTTAATGTGTAATTTTATTTGGCAGTAAAATCAATTGTTTTTATTATACGACAGTGTAGCCTTCTTTAAATTATTAATAGTGTACTTAGTTCTATATTTAAATTTATTTTTGGAGGTTTGGTATATTAATTTTTCCATTACATTGTCACAGTAGCTGACGGATAGTAGAAAATAACGGCTAAAGGAGTAACTGATGATGGAATTTCCACTATATTTAACATGAACTCTTCAAAAGAGTAAAACGAAATGATAGGAGAAACTTGCTTTTATATTATTCCATCATAAATTAATACCAGGTGGAGACATTTGCATTTATTTAACAAAAGAGGACCTTATTTATCCTTTATCATTGGATCTCACAAGGCTTGAAATAGATATTTCCCGCAAGTGCAGTGGCAACAACTTCTATTTTTCTCTTGCTTAGAGAACACAAAAGCCCGGCCAGGACGCAATACTCAGTGGGGTGTCAAATGCGCCAAAAAGCATGTTAATAAGCCATTTAATAGTGCTAATCCATCGAGGTATATCGAGGCTTTCAAAGTATACGTGCAATGAGAACTATAAAGGAAAGAGATTCCACATATTTAGCTACAATGCACCAGTGCGAGATCCACCTAGACCCAGGCAAAGAATGCCCATACCTAGGTTTTATGGAGCATGCAGCTACAGAAAAACATCTCTTTCTTCTTAATCTTCGTAAATCAAACGCAATTATTTAAAAAGCCAGAAGCGTCCCAGGCCGCAGAACACTGATGAGTTTTCATGGTTTGGTTTTTGATGGCAGAATAAGATGACTACATCAAACTTACACGTTTTTCCCCCTCTGTAACATAAAGTCAATTTCCTTTAAGCAGATCTTCATACAGGCATTTTCCCGTTTTCCTGCCAAATACGAAGACTTCTGTTTAGCTTAGTTAGTAAGAGTACCTGTTATTTTTCGACAATATTTTTAAATTTCAGTAGAACCAATTTCATTCCAGTTTCTTAATTAGATAACCCTCCAGTGCTTTATCATAAATAGACAAGCAAGTAAGCAACCAATTCAATAAAATAAATTAAAATGCTATCGCTCGGTTAAAATAAACCGGTAAGTGAATTGGAAATTTATAAAAGTCCTTCTTAATCAACTATTTGTATTGGATTAAATAACTAAAATACCTATTACTATATTAAAGCATTACTAAGATAAAACGATACGAAATAATCTTTCACAAGGCCTGATTGAAAAGAGAACTAGACGGAAGGTCACTTAAGGCCCTATACTCAATGAGCCTACACTCACCTAAGGCCCTACCTTCTACTAGATTAAAGGATCACCAAAATGAAGCAGTATGAAATAATCCTTCACAATGCCAGGTTAAAAAGATAAATACACGGGGGTAATCTAAGGCCCCACACTCGGTGGGGCGACAGAGGTGAAAAATGTATTTAAATGAGCTATCCGGTAAAAAAGGTATTTAAATAAGCTATAATACAACGTTGAAAAGAATCGGAATACAATCTATCATGATACGAAAATGTCTTCATGTGGTTCTGATCCTTCATGGTATATTTGAAGAACTCTTTTAACTATAAATATGACTAAAACGTATACTGATTCACAATGAGCAAAAACAAAAAAATACTGTAAGTCATTTAATAAAATTTGTGCTCTGAAGACAGTAACTGAGATCGTATTTTGTCAATTATTCTCATTAAAGCATTTTCTGGTGTCACCATCTATACCATGTAACATTAACTACCTTGCATTGTTGTAGAGAGACAATAAACGGCACAACAGCCATTTCATGTGTTAAAACCTCGCAATTGATGAATTAAACTGTAAATTCAACTGTGTTATCTGTAAACATAATTTCAAGTGTTCTCATGAAAAAATTTAAAAACATGCACGAGTCTTTCTGTGGACAATATAAACTAATACATTGGTTTAATTTTTCAAAAAATAGTGATCTGTACATAATTTTACGAAAATAAAAGTAATTTTATCTGTGTAACTTTTGATTAAAGAAAAAAAAAAAAAAAAAAAAAAAACACGAAAATTTGAAAATTCCTACAGATTTTACAGATAATAAGCAGATATTTGAGAAGACGGTTCAGTTACTGTCAGACAGAGATAAATAGAAGTCTTGTTCTGCACCGTCTAAGGTTTTTGCCCTCAGGCGAAAAATCAAGCCTAGGCGTAAAGAAAGCTTAGTTATATGGACAGAGGATTTCTGAGGATAAATGAAAATTTTGCATTTTTTTAATATTAATTTGAAAGCCCGGGTAAAAAAGATAGGAGGGAAAATAAATTAAAAAAATTGAAAAACCTGAAAGGTATCATATTTTAAATTACTTCCAAAGAAACGTTTTTTTTAACGTTTTGTGTGTTACCTTTATTTTTTAAATATCATGTTCTACTCAAACTATAAAATTCAGTTCAACAGCAATATAGAATTTCCGATACAGAGTCTCGCACGCTGGAGATAAAATATGTTTTTTTCTTCGTATAGTGTTGCCATTGCTCGCTTTGAAATCGTTTAGTTTTTAATCAAAAATTCGATGAAGTGTCACAAAATCTGAAATCGATAATAAAATATATTTCAAATTCAAATTAGGGGCTTCCACATGCCCATATTCTATGGAATAATACGTAATTCAAATTTTGATGGCTTTAGGAAACGTTGTATTATCACAGTGCGAGAAACATACATACATTTATGCAGATTCTTCATTGTTTAATTACTTTAAATATAAGACAGGGCGATAATATATGGTAGAAACAATCTGAAAAGTGATATAGCCTTTTAACGTTTTCGACGCAAAATGCCAAAAAGAAATTAATAGTTTTTCAGGGCAAATTGCCCCTTTATACTAATAAAAAAAGACGAATGGTAAACGTAGTTTAAAAAAAAGCAGAGAAATAGAGACAGGGTATCTAATTTAAATTGAGGGAGAAAGAGAGAAATAGAAAGTCACTTGTCCATAAATGTGCCCATGGATGCTATGTAAAGTTTGAACTCTATGTGTCCTCACGATATATTATGCGTTTTTTAAGAGTGTGTAATAAGTATGCAACATATTGAATTATGTGCTGAATATAATTATTTATTGTGAAGAAGATGTTGTTTGCGATGCTTCATTTGACAAGTTTGAGTATTGCTGAACATTTGTTATTAATCAGGATTAGAAATGTGGCGCTACGGAGAATTTTTATGAAACTGAGCTACCTATATATGTCAGCATGCTCGAAAATTAAAAAAAAAATAATATAAAAAATCAAGGTGCATACATGTATTATTACAACCACTGGTAATTGTTTTCTGTAAGAAAAAGGAATGATGACTTATAACTGAGATATTTATTTTACGTAGCGCGTTATGTGCAACGTATTACATATAAGTAACGTTTGCCTCCATAATCATGGAATAAGTTCTTCAAAGGGGAGTTAATTTCTTAATTTTAATTCTGAAAATTTTCTGGCGACACAAATGAAAAAACGGCAAAAACGAATTAAAAACTATTATTTCTTTTTAATAATTTACCGTAAAATACTATATTCACGCAGCACTTTTACTGTGGTCCTTCTATTGCCGGTAAATTTCAAAACCACATATTTTACGATTGAGATTAGGGCAAAAAATATCATTATTTATCGATAAAAACTGTCAAAACTTGGAATATAGTTTAAAAAATGTATTGAAATGGCGACGTAGCTTGTGAAAAGTGAAGCATTGTTATGACCATAGCTGTCAGGCACATTCAAAAAAATTTACGACTTCTACTAAGGAGGCTGCGTTAATGCGTAAGCACCAAAAATTACACACAAGTATAATTATATAAATGAAAATATAATAAAAAGAAAGGAAACCCAGTTTTACAACATCTAATATTCTCTTTAGGAATCGTTAGCCCTAGTCTAATACAGAAAATGTAGACTGTGCATATATAGAGAGAGATATATGAAAATAAACAAGAGTTTAGAAATTTATAATTAAGGTGCTTGAAAGGCAACCTATCGCTTACACACAAGTCTTACTTCTAAACCTTCTTAGATAAGCGACAGTTGAATTCCACCAAAACAAAGAATTGTATAAATTAACAAATACCTGTCTTAGAGTTGAAGGAGAATATCAGAGAAATAAAAGGATTAAAAGATTATTACTTACGTAATAATAACTATAAGTTCGAAGAATCTTAAATACAGGGATTGGTAAGGTTGACTTGCTTTTTGATTGGTAAGGAGGAGCTGGCTTTTGGAGTTGGCTGACTGGAGCTAAGAAACTCAAATTCAAAACTCAACCGTTACATCATTTTATATGTAACTCAATTCCTCAGATTTTTTAAACATCTAGATTGGTTGCAGTTGCAGTTTGTCAGCCTGTTTATGGAGTTGCTACCTTGCGGGTTGCTTTCTACTTTGTTATTACTGAAGTAGCAAGGGAAGAATAGCAACTGGAGAAGTAGTCAGCAAAGCAGACAGTGAAGAAGCTACGCTAGCTACGCTTGAAACAAGATGGCAGAACGATGAAACTGAAACCTTACTCGTGCTCTTTACTTTAAAAACGTTGTTAAAGAATATTCTGAAAGCTTTTAGAAAGTTGCAATCTTATATTAGGAAAAAAATTGTATATGGCGTGGACGCAATCAGCTAATCAATATTTACGTTTACGTAGTGTTAAGTTTTATCATACCTTTTTTATTCACTAAAATGTTTATGTTTTAGATGTAAATTTATGAAAATATACAAATTTGTCCCGAATATCTTCACCAGAAAAATTGTTATTTCGTGGAGTTGTTAAAAGGTTCAGACTTGTTGGTTATTAGCCCCGAAGGAACTTAGTCAGGAATGGGATATTAGTATCGGAACTGCATTTGGCGTCGGAATACTTAAATATCTTGTATTATTTTTCAAAATGTTGCCACCAAATATTATCGCCCTGAATGTTTTTTAAAGAAATTAAATAATGAAGAATCTGCATGAATGTATGTATGTTTCTGGCACAGTGAAAAAAAACAACGGTACTAAGAGCCATCAAATTTTGAATAACGTACTCCTCCAGGCGAGCAAGTGCACCCGGAAACCCGAATTTTAAATTTATGGTTATTCTATTTAAATCAGTAATCATATCATTATTGCTATTGGTATTAAATAAATAAGTTAATTGAAGAAAGTTTGTATTTGTTTTTAATAATTGAAGGCTAATAAAGTTTGTGTAAGTTTGATCTTATTAGCTAAAACTAAACCTAAGGCTATCCGTTTAATATTTATTCGTAAATCTAGGTCTCTGCAAGCTCATCTTTAATTAGGCGATCTACACGTCAGATAAATAACCTGCATAAATGACTTAGTATTTGATTGTAGGATGTGCAAGAAGGAAAATAGAAACGAATTAAAAAAAAGCATCACTACCCAATCCAGTCCTTCAAACAACCAGGATCCAGGAAAAAATTAAAGACAAAATTTGAAAATTCTTAACGAACTGAAATATTAAGGTGGCATTTGTACCCAGCACATTGAAGGAATAAAGAAATAAAAATTAAAACCTACTGCTGATAAAATGTGACAGATAAGTTGATAAAAAGTTCGTCTGTGTATCGGTAAGTAAATCGGTGACAACTTTACCGATGAAGTAACCTACCAATCGGCAGATAAATACAACAGTCAACAGTAGCGAAATCGGCAGAGAGCCATTTTCAGATAAATCGGTCAATAAAATCAGAGGCTAAAAATGCATTCATTAAAACGGAAAAAGCAAGATGCATCAACCTCGCTCCCCCAAAAAGTATAGATAAATTTTAAGTCGGCAAATAAATTGGTATAACTGCAGATAAATCAGCGGCTGGCAGATAATCTAGTAGAGTAACAAATCAAGCAAAATTTCATGTCTGCCTAAAAGCTTATCCACAAAATCGGCAAAAGTAAGTTTGAATGAGCAGATGAATCCGCGAGAAATCGGCTGATAAGTTTGTTGACAAATCAACAAACTAGAAAAAAGTCATATATCCTAGGCTGTCCGAAAGTTCTTTAAAAGAGTAGTAAATATCACATTGCTGAAAAATTCATTTTCCCCTGCGATTTAACGCATTCGCTGCATGGATTTCAGTGGATTTTAAAGTTCGAGGTAAATATGGGTTACTTTTTCTTAAAAAGCTAATGGATAAGACAATTGAACACCAGTAGTTTACCCTGGATTCCTTTTCCTGAGAATGAATTGGTTGTAAGAGATTTCCGCAGTTCTCTCCATGATGTTCAAAATAAATTTCTAAATAACTCATAAAAGTTATTTTGTCTCTTAAAAAATGCTGCAGAAATAAACATTCAAGTCATCAACACCCGGTTATTTTAAATTAACGGAAAAATTACAGAACCTGTCTGCAGTTTTTATGAAGCATTTGCACCACACGAGAAACACCTAGAGAAAAAATGATTAATTTTGATGTTAGAAAACGTTCAGTAATCATCCTAAAATAGCAGTGCGGAGCTTGGCGCAATCTATGAATATAGTCATACGGAGTAAATCCTCTGAGTGGCATGATTTTGTGAATCTGTTCATAAAGATCTATATTTAAACAGATTTTATCAAGCTAAATTTTTTATTAACTTATTTTAATCTTTGTTTTCACAAACTTCAATTTATTAAGATGATATTTACATAATTAAAGAAAGTAAGAACGCACAATACTTTAAATTATAAGTAATATATACAAGTGACAAAAAATCTCGTGACCATATAAAAGCGATCATCCCACTCATTTTAATTTTATATCATGTACTGTTGTTATATACCGACGTCATTAATTTAATATATTGAATCAGTATAACTTTCTGAGTAGTTCTGAACAACACATCTGTAACCCTTTTCCTAATTTCTATAAGAATGGATAATATAATTATTGTAATAACGGTTTAAATTTGCGCATGTAATCTAATTACTGTAATAGCTCCCTCATACCAGAAAACAAGCAAACGATACACTATGTCTTCTATAAATCGATAAATCAATCAATACTATTTTTACACTCGAGGTGAATAATTTAGATAATGGAAAATATATGAGTTTTCTTGAGGGTGATCTTGAGATGACAGGTTCACGATGCTTACTAGAATTTTAATAAAGGTTTTAGATACTCGCTTATGAACTGATATAAAATTAACTTGAACCCTGCCCTAGTTATTTTGATGAGGTATCCGGAATTTAAAGGAATAGCAATTTTGGACAAAATTTTGTTTTCTTGGATTATTAATTATGCTCTTTAAATATTACATTTTACGAATTTAATAATTAAGAAAATATTCTTCTGATATATTTTTCCTTTTTAAAAGTTACTTTCTGTTTAAAAGTTAAAACTTTATTACGAAACCAGACCATACTGAAATGTAAACGTTTGAACACTCTCGGCTAAATATAGAAGAGGATACCTTGAAGCACTTGAAGATATCTGAAAACACGAATATGGCAGTTACTTTTCAAACGGATAGTAACGTTTGAAATTATTAAAAACTAATTAGAACATCATGAATCTGAAATCGCCGTACAGCGACCCTTTTGTGCTATTTGCTATCAGTGGAATTATTAGCACAAAATCTGGTTCCAAAGATCAAAATGACAACTACATTCCAAGATATCTGCTACTACTGAATTCATTCGTCATTAGTGTAATCCACAGTGTTATTGTTATCATATTTGTACCGAACTTTGAAACAGCTTTATGGGGAGTAATTTATTTATTCTTGTTTATTGTGATAACCGTCCATAAAGCAGTTTTGTTTGGGAAACTAAATCGCTTACGAGACTTGATGAATACAATATCGAGATTAAATTCAAGTCCTAATTACAAACTTAAATACAGTACAAATATCTGGGCTACTCTAATTATCGTAACGAGAATAGCGGCAGTTATTGGATCATTTCGTGGCTTCCAGTTCTTCAGTCGTACTTTAGCTACCTTATTCGAATTACCGGTCGAAGACTTCTCCATTAAAGTAATGAAAGTACTTTATATGGGTACAATGCAGCTTTGCTCATATATGCCGATAGACACATTCGCAATATTTTATGGCATACTTTGTTATGAGATGAGGAGAGCAATTCAGAAAGTGGCGCATTTAGTGAAAGAACAGAAAGTTTCAAATGATTGGTCGAGGAGGTGCTATAATTCACTGAAAGAATTGGCTGAAAACATGGATAATGAGCTGTCGTTAAACACGTTTCTGGTAGTATTATATAACGCTGGAATGATGTTTATGGTAATATCAAATGTTTTGCTTTCAAAAAGTGAAAACAAGACGGAAGAGACTCTCATGTATTCGGTGAATTTTGCATCGAGCTTTATATCTTTCTTTATAATAACCATATCTGGCTCAATGGTATTTGAAACATCTCTTGAAGTCGGATCTGCAGCGCAAAATATTCTGGAGAACAGTAAAAGATCATCTAGAACAGAACAGAAATTTTGCGAAAGTATGAAAAAAGAAATTTTATTAACTGTGTGGAAGATAGTTCCGATTAACAGAAGTTTAATTTTAACAACCGTAGGAACAATATTCACATACGTAATGCTTATTTTTAGTATTCAATCTTAAAAAGTTAAGTTTCTTTGCAAGTTAAAAACTCTGCAAACAATTACTTAATTTATGACATAATTTAGCACATTTGTGATGAGCTTTAATTAAATTTTATGAATCTGAATAGTATAATCAGATTTAGACTTATTGTGTAATTATATCCCTTAAAATATTACGGTTTTTGACATATATATTGGATTTCTTTATTATGACACAGATGTAAATTAGTATTAAGGCCATGTATTGATAATATAATAGATATAACTTTTGTTCCAGTTAATCGGGGGTAAACGTTATAACAGATATAACTGTTTCCCCCAATTAACTGAGGGTGAAACTGGTACTTATGTAAAGAGAAGTTAACTTAGTTTATTGAGAAACGATAGGAAAACCGCTATCACACATCATAAGTAAAAACTCTCCGTTGTTGCAATATTTACTGATAGAAAAATTTATGCACCTGTTGATGTATTTAATGCTTTCGCGGACTACCATAAGTGTTAGTTTAAAATAAATGAAATTAATGACATTACGTTTGGAAAACAAGCAAAACGTTTTAAAAAATGAAAATAATTTTATTGCTCTAAAATCATTCTGAATAAGTCTACTTAGCAACTCGAGAGAGTGCAACCCTTTTGTTTTCATTAGTAATGAGAAAGCCTCAAGCTACCAGGTAATATTGACTTGAAGTTTGAAAGCACTTCTACGTAATGTTATCAAGCTAATTGTTAATATAATCAGTTCTTATCTACTATTAACTATCATCTGAAGTTCAGAGAAACATGCTCTCATGTTTGTACTGAAATAATTCCATAAACCAAAGGTAAAGTACTGTAAATTTTTTGCTGATTAACCTGTTACCGTCGACTGCGAAGTTGTTTGGAATAATAATTTAAATTCTACAGGATAACTTCCTTTCGGGAAAGAAACTTAATCCCATGAATTTGAATTTATCCATGGTTTCTTCTTTGTGCACTTAAAATATTTCATATGCTTGGGATCAAAGTCATTATTTCAAATCGCACATAGTACTGAAGGAAGTGCGGGTAAAATACCGAGGTGTTAGTCTTGGTAAAAAAATAACTTTCAGTAATAATATTGTTTATGTAAGAGATAAGCCACAAAAGGCACTTCTAAGTACTCGTTTTATAACTCGACAGAATTATCGATTAACTGTTGAATCTAGATGATTCAAACGTTTTATCGTGTGCTTCATATGCTTGGGAAGTATTGTCACAATTAATAGATTTCCACTTCAGATATTGTAAAATAAGATTTGATAGGATATTCTGAATCCTCCTTGATTTGTTAGAGACACTGTCACAAAGATCTAAATATCAAGCCTTTTGACTAGGAAAGTCTTACCCCTGTTGCGAAATTTTAGCATAGTTGCAAGAGCTAATAACTACTATAGAAGACTATGAGTTCACGTATAAAAAATCTTCTTAAGAACCTTCGACTATTCACATATTATGAAGTGGTAAACCGTTTTCAGCAATTCTACAATCTTCTTTAATTACAGTCTTCAAGGAATAACAAGGTACGCTAATACAGGTAGTTTACTGGCTGTGTGCTTGTTAACACCATCTGATATCCGATTTCACTCCATTATATATATGTTTGTTTTTTCACACCATTATGTGATATGCACCAATGGAGTTCTTTTCAAGTGCTGTTGCAAACTGGTGTATGATTTGTTAATTTTTTTAAACAGTTTGTGGTGAACTAACGGAAAGCATCCGGTTATTTAATTAATTCATTGTGAACGTAAATTTAAAATAAGTAAACATGAAATTAAAAATAGTACAATAATATGGACTTTTTATTTAATCCTTTGGTTAAAGACAGAGGACCAAAATAAAAGTAAGTATACCAGAACTAACTATCATTTATAAGAAATTCTGTACGTATTTCATGTATTATTTGTACATGAATACCACAGCTATTAGCAGATAGAAGTATTGCTTCAGCAAATTAGTTAATAAAACTGACAAAATTTGAATACATAGTATTTAAATAAATGCACAATTTGCAGTAATATGCAAACTGCTAAAAATGCCAAGTATCATAATTGCTATCTTATGTTCATTGTATTGGATGTGTCAGCGATCATATGACAGCATGTTTTTTGACTACCCGTAAAAATAAAAGGTTTGAATTTATTTAACTGAATTTGCTTTAAAGTGTTTAGCTGTTTCTAAGAACAAAACATTTTGAAATATATTAAATAATGAGCTACATTTTAAAGGCGAATCATTGAATGGTATGTACTTGGGATTCAATAATAATTCTTATTAATATCATATACTGAAACAATAGCCAGTTTACATAAATTTTACTCTAGATTTTATGAATATCTTTAGAGCTGTCGTTTCTTTTAATGACTTAGTATCAAAATTTATTTGAATTCCGGCAAAGCATGCAGAACTACTTGCCTGAAAGGAGGAATGCCACTGTAGAGAATTTTTTAAGAAGAAAACCGGTAATTAGTACGAGCCTAACACATGGAGAAAATTATGAAAAATCCCACGCACCTAGCCCCTATCGACGGGACTCAAACCCGAGTCGAACTACCAGTTTTTACCACTATTTCCGATCGCTGGCTAATGAGACATTAATTATACTGGTATCACTATTAATTATTTCATAAAAATTATGCGCAATTATATGTTTGGATTTATAAATTATGAATTATTTTATTCAGTAAATTGGTTCCTGTTTACTTATTCAACTATTACTGAATACTACGCTACATGGTATCATTTTGAGATTTTAAAATACAATTAATTCCAATTATTTTGCATAGTTTTATCTTTGAGGAGATGAATTATGTATTGTTGACGTACAGATTTATTTTAAGGTTATTTAGTTTATATTTATTATTTAGTTTATTTATTTTATGTGCATTTTGCGTTTTTCATCAAAAGTAAGAATTAAAAGTTTGCTAAACACAGAATTATTTTAATAAACAGTTCTGAATATTGTAAATTAAGAGCTTGCAATTTTTTAATTATTTGAATGTGATAGAACTTAACTCTGTAACACTATAAATCTCATCGCTGTATTTCTATTCGGAATATAGGAGTTTCGTTTTAACGATGAGATGCTGTGGCATACTATATTTAATGAAATTTATTGTGAACTCCCCTGATGCACATTTTGTCTACTGCAAAGAAATTATGCTTATTTAAATATTTATTTTCGCTTGCTTGAATGTCTATTTTTTGCTTATTTGAATACTTGTTTGGGATATTAACTGTTTATATGCATTTAAAAATCTTAAAATTTTGAACTTTCCGAAGAATCTATAAACAAATATTTCCGCGTAGACCAATATTACAATTCGTGCGACTTAATCTGGATTCCCTTTCATACGATCTCAGAGTGACGTATTGCCTCTTTCATTTCAAATTACACAACAGGTAAATTATTTTGAAAACATTAGATATTTCTCAATTTTTTTGTTCTTATTCATACTTTAAATTTGTACTTCTATTAGGTTATAGAGACATTAGGTATTTTTTGAAAGCAGGAGAGATAAAAAGTGCGCAATGCCCTCACCGGGACTCGAACCACGGACCTCTCGAACACGTGCTAAGCGTGCTGACATTACACCACTAAGGTATGCTAAGAAAGCGGGAGAAATACCTTATATACTTACCCCGTGTAAAGGGCGACTGAGGATTAGGGGGCCCAATTGCCTGGTGGTGGAGAATCTTCGTCCACCTCATTTTTAATTCAGGCGCTACTGTACAGACATTAGGTTATTTTGAAACAGGATATATGAAAAATGTGCAATGCCCACCCCGGGACTCGAAACTCGGACCTCTCGAATACGCGCCGAGTGTGCTGACCACGAAGGCTTTACACCACGAAAGCATGCTAAGAAGGCTGTAGAAATAGCTTACAAGTAATTGTACTCTTATAATATGCTTCACTTTTTGTATGTTAAAATGGAAGGTGACATAATGAATCAATTTACATAATTTAAAAGATGTTATTTTTTGAACCTTTGTTGCATTAACGAATGGAATAAATTTTGGAAAGATAAAGGATGGTGTATTGATATTCTCCAAAATTAATATACATGGCGTTTTTTTAATAAAGTAAATAAATATGATATTTTATTTCATAAATAATATTTTTTGAACTTCCTAAAACTGAAGAAAAAAGATCAATAATCATACTAGTATTTTTTTCACAAATAATGCATAATTACATATATAAATAATTACACAAGTGATAAATTTTCATTTTTCACAAATGTGGAATAAGGACGTATTTGTTTTAAATTTGTGTTTTCGCACGTTTCGTGAAACGATTTCTTGCAATATTCCTTTCCTCAAAAGCCCTTATTTTCAACTCCTTTTTGTACTGTAAAGTGAACACTACACATTTTAAACATCTATAGTTTTCTGTTATAAGTTGATTACATATATAATTAAATGAACTCCTGCTAGAATCCTTGTCTTCTTATGGGAAGTAATACTTCTGTTCACTAGAATACTATATCTTTTGGAGGTGGTATTTTCTGCAATACACCGGTATTACCATCTAGTCTCACATAATCTCCTGTAATAAAATAATCAAAAAATTGTTCCATAATAATAGCAATAACAATACTTATATAAGCAATAACAATCTAAATTTATTTTTGTTACGATTTTTAATGTAATGTAGCCCTAAATTATATCATTTATTTGAGATTTTAAAAAGCAAAGTTATTAATTGTCATGGCGTATGATTTTTACAACAATGTTATATGAATTGAAGTATGAACTTAATTAAATAAGGAAAAATCTGCATCAGTGTATGTATGTTTCTCGCGTTGTGAAAAAACAACGATACATAGAGACCTCAAATTTTGAATAACGTACTCCTCCACCCGAATATGGGAACCTGGAAGCCCGAATCTTGAATTTCGAATTTGGTTTATTATCCATGTCGCATATTTTAAACTTTAACGAATTGTTAATTAAGAAACTAAACGATTTCAAAGCGAGCAGCGGAAATACACTACAGAATAAAATATTTTAATCTCCAGCGCGCCAAACTCTGCTGAAAATCAGAAATTCTAAAGATATGCTGTTTTTAAATATTTTTAGCGAAAAGGGATGTTAACCCGAATTCTCTCGAAATGTGTATGTATGTGTAAATGAAAAAAACGCCCCTTTGGGCGTAATATAAAATCTGAAAGCTTTCAGGTTTTTTTTTATTCATTACGCAGTTTTATAATAGAATGACAAGAGCTTTTATTTGTTGAAAAAAAAAAAAAAAACCCTGTTAGAGGGGTAATTATGTTTTTCGGAAATTTATTAAAGTAACATGTTAGTAAATTTGAAAACGTTAATTTCGGATATATCAAAGTAACTGTAATACTGTATCCAGTGATATATTTAACTAAAAAATGTCAAATTTTATTCTTCAGAAACGAATATCATGGAAGCAATTCTGTCTGAAATTTCTTACCTGTCTGAAATTTTCTCGTTGCCCCGTGCATTCCTGCTATGCAAGGTATGCCATATTCTCTACTGACGACGGCACCTGGAAAGATTACAGAATATAATGCGGTTGGATATTGTAAAATAATTTTTTATAATTTATATAACATAGTTAAAGGGTATAGAATTTGTTACAGTAATAAGTGTTTTCGAAAATAGGACCTTTTTTATAGAGTTTTGTAAAAAACATTTATTACGATTTAATTTGTCTTCATTATTCCCGTAATGGAAAATAAAAATAAATAAATAAAAAAAAAAAATACCGTGAGAAATGAGTCCTCCCAATTCCGTAACAACTCCAGCCAGCGTTGGGAAGTAAGGCGTCCAGCCTATATCCGTACTGTATGTCAACATAATTTCTTTCGGCTGCAATGAAAACAATAGATTCTAAGATTCTTGGGTATCAAAACGTATTTCATTCAGAGAAGAAGATAGAGTGTTACACTCTGAATTCGTAAGAATAAATTACAGTCTGTTTCACAGGAAAATTAAAATTCATCAAAATTTGAAGTTCAAATTTTTTCTTATTTTTATTTATAAAAAACAAATATGCAGATAGCTGTAATCGATTGATGATGATTTACTTCATTGTAAAAAACTTAGAATGGTGATACTTGCAGACAGACGTAGCCGTCGATTCAGCATATTGTATTTGACGGTAAAGTTCTGAAGACGCAATACCTGATTCACATCATTATGGCCACAATATGCACCCCATAAGTTTCTAAGCTTAGCATATCATAAAACAGTAGAGAAGCGAGCGGCCAGCGGCAAGTTGGCTGGCGAGAAAGTGAGTAGTTATCCAGTGTGAAGGCTTAGTTTGAAAGGAGAAAAGTTTTAATTTGGAAATTTTAAGTTGCGACTTAGCTACGTCACCATCGTCATGCAAAGGATGGAAATGGAAACTATTCAAATTAAAATGAAGAATAAAAGAGACTTGTGCTAGTTAAAATAGGAAGTTCGCTTGAAAATTTTTATCTTATATACATATCGTCGTCTGCGAAGCAGCGTCTCTTCAGTACTTTTTTATGAGACGAATATATCGCTGGGCGACAGGTAGGGGCTCTAAGGTAGAAAACTTACCATTGGGAAACGCTGCTTTAGATCTTAGCGAACTGTTGCCAGTGAATACTGGCGTTGTCCTAAACTGAATAATCCCTTTTGACAGCATGCCACGCTACGACTCCTGATCGTTGCTTTCTCTTTGCATGAGATATAGCAGTATCTGTTTGCATCAATTGTATTTTCCATTTTCAACCAATCTAACATGAAGGAGCCATTCTCGTCAAAAACTCAAGTGAACATAATTTTTTCAGCTCGAATTAAAGAATGAGTTTTTTCTGCCAGCAAATTTGGCATGTCACCATTTCAGAATCATTTGCTTCGTTACCAAAACAAAAAATGGCGTCAAGCTTTATAGGTGAAGGCCAAATCAAACCAAACGGCAGCAGATTTCGTCACAAGCCACAAAACGGAAAAGAAAGTTATTTTCATCTATGTGGCAAAGAAGCAGACTGGAAGCAAACACTCATTCCGAAAGATTTTTGGCCGTGAGTAAGGATATTTGGGAACCCATTTTGCCCAAACCTAACTGTAATGCATATTTTCATGTACAACAGTGTTTAACACTTCCCTTGCTCAGACACAGTTTGTCTGCAATTTCCTATGTGATTATTCGAGGATTAATTCACAAAAGAGTTCACTATAGCAATTCTTCATCTTTCAAATAATGGCTGTGTCACCTCGTCAGGGCATGTCACTTATGCATCCATGCTCAAAATCACTGCGCCGTCAGAAAACTACGCTACGTGATATATGCGCAGCCCCACACGCTTTCTTTATTCGATTGTAAATCCTTCAACTCCTTGAGCAGTTAAAACTGGATTACTATGCGCTGAACCTGTTTAGTGGAATCCATGGCGAGGCATTATTTGTTATGTCGCTACTGCTCCATTCAAACAGACACCACTGAGTGTTTTAAACCAGATTTCTCAGATATACACACACATCGATTGGAGAAATCTGAGAGTTCTACCACGTGGAATAATGTCGCTACAATCGCAGTTCCACTTTCATTTGAAATCCTCTTTTATATCTGTGTTAATTGTCTATCAACAGGGAATGCATTAAGCAGAACGTGGATTAACTAGATCTTGTTTAAAAAATTAAGACTGTTCATTGAAGAACAATGGGAAAATTGTTATAAAGGTCATTAGCGTGAAAAAGAACTGTCTATGGAAAATCCAAAAAAGAAAAATGTCTGATTTAATAGTAGCGATAGCAGTTAATGTCTACCAGATGAACTCTGCCAAAGCACGAGAAGTTCTATCACGAGTTTGGAATTCAATTGTATTATTCACGTTCTCTTGCAAATATTATTCTTTAATGGTATTATTTAGTTTCTTTGTTTATAATATTTGTTCTTCTGTTATTTACAAATGATTATTTTTGTTTTTAAATATTTGTTTATTTACTTAACCAAATGAATATATTCTCCAGATTAAAAAGCTTAAAAATACAGAGTAAATGTTTAATAATAATGTTTTCTATTAATTTTTAATATGAAAAATTCTCCTTTTCTGTAACGAACTGGTCAATCCCTCGTGTTTGATGTAAATTTGTCAAGCTGGTGGCTTCAAAATTATGACCTGCGTTTTATGTTTTTGAAGGACAATAAGTCATTTGATATGTATAAAAACAGCTCTCACACCACAGATTATCTCAATTTCGTTATCGATTACATGCACCCATTTTGGTTGCAATGTTTTCTCATATACACGATCACACTTAAAAAGACAATGTACCTCGTCAACGGATACGACTGGTTTAAAGCTGGTTTGAGAGCAGGATATAAAGTTCAGATTATTTCCATGACCAGCTGAGTTCTCTAACTTTAATCCCATTCAGCAAATGTATCGTCCGTTCTGATGGAATTTACAGCACCTGTTATGTCAACACAGGCTAATATTTCTCAGGATTGATATCAGCAAATGATAGAATCCATGTCCAGAAAAATATCATCCGTGATCAAAGATAGGCCAATTCACTACAAGGGGTGCCAGTAAAATATACTGGTACCATCATTTATATACATATAGAAATATTATATAATAATTAACAAAATTATATTTTTTATTTCCAACTTAAACACCATACATTTTTGTAAGCTATCGACATACCTAGAAGAGCTTTTTAAACCCAAAATAAGACATGCTGATTAAAGTAGTTATTAAGGGTGATTCATGATAGATTAAAGATCGTTTTTCATCAACTATATATTATATTAGCAAACACGAAATTTTGAGGCTATAATTCCACTTCTTTCGCCAAGCCCCAGTAACATCGGTTTCTAAGTAAGAAGGGTTCCCATTTCAAACTTTCAGCTCAAGATCCACACCAGTAAACACACGATGGGATGGACTGTAAAGTATGTAGGAAGTGATATAACAACAGTGCTTCACCCATTAAATTTTGTGTTCAGACATTGCTATGTTTAATATTAATATCAGTGAAATTGATATCTAATACTGTAAACATGAAATTGTTTTATGAAATAATAATACTTAGTTAAGCACGTGTTATCATTCCGTCTCATTTGTTTTTCTTTGAACACTTGCTTGATTCTAAACACGTCTCCATAAACTCGACTGAAAGTGAGCACGACCGTTTTTTCAGCTTCAAAAAATCGATTTTTCAATTTTAATTTTAAAAATATAGATTGAACTTTTCTGATTATTAAAATATATAACATGTCTAGGTTTGAAGTATTAGACACTTGTAGATTAAGATAACAGAAGTGTCTCTTAAATAGTTTTCCTGAGATTTATCAATAATTTTTAGCATTATTATCCCTTCATGTCAACCGTATTAGGCATAAATATTTGTATTCAGAATTACATCTGGTAGCAAAAAATACCTTTTATAGATTTGAGTTCTAACAGTTATTAACTTGAGCCTATCCATGAAAGGAGGGAAGCTTTTAAGGTTTGTTGGCGTAAAATCCTTGAAAATTCCAGAGGAAGCTATAGTTATGTAGAAGTCTGAAGAACTCATATTTTTGAAGTAAAGTGTTAAAAAGTTCAGAGATTAATGCAGATGTACAATAATACGTATAACGGAATTCGAAAGATTCACAAAACCCATTCTTTAAATTTGAAATAGGGAGTTATAAAATTATTCAGGAAACTAGAATCTTTAAAAGACAAAATAAAAGGAAACGTGAAGCTACATAGTCGCCATTATAACATGATTATGGCGCAAAAGGTTAACAAATTGAAAGAAAGATATTTTTTTTTGTATGTTTTCCTGAAAATGAGTTTTTTGAATACTTAGGTACATTTTTCTAAAAATTCTATCCACGAAACAAATCTGAAATTTTATTTCATAGTCTTCCCTAAATGTATTGAGTGAACCTATTTAAATCCAGGAAGAAATGATTTATTGAAAACCCGATTTCGCTTAAAATATGCTACATTTTTTAAGAATTGAATTAATTTTTTTTCAAATGTTTTTCAGAATAAGAATAGGTTCACTCAAATTTCTGAACCTATCTTCAAAACTGAATGCAAATTCTAAAAAAATTTGTATGTGTATATGAGTACGAACATGTATCTGAAATCTATCATTTCAAGGACCTGTCAAGATACTTCAATAAAAATATAATGTTGAGAAAATTTTGCTTTAATAAAATAATTATAATAATAATAAAAATATTTTAAATCTGTAGTGAGTTTAATACAATAATAATGTTATTAATAATGAAAATGTTCGCGCTTTTTGCTATAGAAAAGGTCTTACTCCCTCGAAAGGAAAGAATAGAAAGAAATGCTGAAATGGGACGAATATGATTTTGCTCTCCAAAAAATTACGAAAGAAACAAAAAATGCCTGAAGTATCACGATTTCTTTACATCCTCCAGAAAACCTGAAACTGGAAAGGATAAAACGGGAGGTCTCACAAACCTTTAACTGCGCTGCTTCTTCTAATATAAGAGCAACACGAACGAAACCTTCCGCTATGCCTTGACAAATGGGAATACCTGAAAAATAATAGAACTTATCATAAAAAAAATGTTAAAAAATACACGGGAGTTTTTAAATTATAAAACATACGCATTTGGTCTTCAGTACCTTACCTTTCATCATAATACTTTCATCAGTAGCAACAATGGGAGTGTCAATTAAATTAATCTGTGAACGAGATACATAATCTCATAGCAAGCGTCAAAAATTAAATCTAACAGCACAAAAATAAACTAAAACAATTAAAACAAAGTAAACAATTTTTTTTTATTTATCTTCCCCCTTCCAGTTTCATGCAAATGTTTCTGCGTGCGAAACTTTAAAAATAACGTTTCAAGGAAATACTTTTTTTTTGTTACTGTTTTAAGAAAAAATAGTTATGCTTTGTTTTCACTCACTGAAAACAGGGAATAGACAGGAATTGGATGTTTTTGCTTTTAAGAAAACTATATAATGCATACTGAAAAATATATTATAAGTGACGTCAGAAAATTACATGTTGGTGAATGCAGAGTATATTTTCAGAGAATGCAGCTTGAGTATGAATGACAATACAACTTAAGAATAGCAAATAAATGCAAAAATAAAACAGCAGTTAAATATAAAGATATTTAAGTGTACAATGTCCAAACGTCAGCGAATATTAACTTCAATGAAATTATTCGCATAACACAAATATGGCACTGGTTAAAACAAAAACTAGTTTATTGTGCTCCAATTTTTATAAAACATTCTGTGATATAAAACAGAAGCAAGTAATACATTTTATAATTTTTACAAAGCCGAATTTTTAAACTAAAAATGCTTCAACATGAATATTGGCTTTATTTAAAACATTTTTCTGAATTGAAGTACATGTATGTTTGGAAAAAGAAGGGCCACATGAAGACCCTTATGAACACTATAACTGGCAATTACAAGGCCAGTTTGGCCTAATCATGTTAGCATTCTTCGCTTACATTAATTGAAAATCTTACCTCATTTTTTTAACGTTTTATTTATAATCTTAAACAAATAATAAAATTTAAACTTTATCTTTTACTATGAACCAAACATTCACTTACTGGCTTTGGTACACCTTTTATAATTTCAGGAAATATGTACTTGTCCATGATTGGGTAACGTCTTTGTCTTTGAACTGCCCTAAAAGGAAAGGATATTGGTAATTTAGTACAATCATATATTGTAAAATTTAAAAACATTACAATAAGTAAGAAATCTACTAAATTTTTATTTTTAAAATCATGCCTATTTTTTATTTTTATTAGATTTGTTTTTATACTCTATTACTGTTCATTACCGTTTACTTACGCTTTTTAAAAGTGGATTAAATGTTTGCTACTTTACATAAGAAAATTTTTATATAGTTATTTTTATAATCATGAATTTGTTTTGTTGCTGGTGTTGTTTAAGTATCTAATTTGTTAATCTTTTAATTTGTTAAATTAACTTAGCATTGGGAAATTTAATATTCAAAGCAAAATTTTTATAAAATTCTTCTTTTACCCAAAATATTATAATTATTTTAGAAACAAGTCTCAGTTATTTTTAGACCATTTAACTGCTGTGCCCTTCCTCCCTTTCTCATTTTTAAATTAAAAATGATTTAGGCCTATGAAAAAGAGAATGAAGGTTAATCACACAGTTTCTGAGACAGAAGAGCTCTTGGGTCAACAATGAACTCGAATCGAAGATTTGTTATTGTTAGTTGTCTCAATGCTTGTACTAAGAATGACAAAGATCGTCCCTACTTCAAAAACCAGCACTCCAATGCTGCAGGAAAGTCCCTTGCCGAAATAATAGTATTGTTCTATTGTTTCGTTGCCAAACGAAATGGAACCAAATGTGAACAACTATTTAATTTCTACCTTCTCAGATGAATAAAATATTTTATGAAGTAGAGCGACTTATCTGTGCGAAGTTGTCGCGTTAGAATATTAACAACTCATAGTATAAATTATAATTTCAAAGAAAGATATGAAAGCAACTATGAATATGAATCTGTACCTGGCTATTATTTTCGGTGATCTCGTGTTCAGTAATTCTTGAATTTCTTCATAAGTCATGAAAAATAAAAGATCTTCTTCCGGAATGCGTCCTTCGGAAACCATAAGTCTTGCAAGGTATCTAAGCCCTTTCCTCCATTCGTCGAGTCCTTTTATCATCATTGACTGTCCCGTAAAAATAATATCATACATCAGATAAAAACATATCGATGTAAAAAATACTTTCGAAGACAACTGAAAATCCCCTTTTATATTTTGATCCCGCTTAAACATATTTTAAATACTTAAATTTTATGAAAAATATCTGACTTTTCTTGAGTCTCTATCTAGGATAGATAAATGTTATAATTATGAGCATTTTCAGGGATGAAATGAGAAAAATACAATAAATCTAAAAAACGAAAGTATTGTTAATAAGTTAAAAGCATTCCTACTACAGTTTATGTGATTTTCATTTTTGTATTTAAATATGCCGAATTCATTAAACGCTAACAAATTATTGGGCACATGCCCTATATCTATGAGCTTCTGCATATTCGAAATCCAAAATTACGTGCTGTTATTATAAATGAATAAGAAAATATTATATTACATTTTTGGATAGCTTAAGCAGAAAAATGTCGAAATCATGGGCAGGACACCAATAATAAACATGGAAAGATAGCACTAAATAAAAATTAAGCTAAATTTACCTTAGTCTTTTCCCGTCTTTGCACACCTTGCCGACTGTATGGCAACAAAAACTTTAAAATTAATCTAGAAAAAGGAAAAGAAAATTGGTTTATACGGTAGGCTGTTTCTAAATACGGAAATAAATACTAATACATAAATTAAAATAATTCCATTAAATGCTTAATTCCACTAACTTAAGTTAAACATTAGAGTTGATGATTTTGTCGATTGTTTTCAAAAATATCGCCAAGTCATCGATATTATCGAAATCGGCAAGCATTATCAACATATTGAAAAAAAACAATTAAAAGTATAATTTATGATTATTAGAAACAAAATTTACAATTAATACAATAATGCAAATTAAAAATATAAAAAATGCACATTACACTTTACACACGAAAGATTACTGCTTTTTTCTCATGCAACCCGCGATCTATTTTCGCTTAAGAAATTCGGCTTTAAACATTATGTATGTAATATTAGTATATGCATTATTTTTTCTCCCCATATACATAGAGATCTGTGCTCAAACTCCGCGTCACGCAAAATCTCGGCATTGCGAATGTT
The DNA here is from genome assembly GCF_044657685.1 of Stegodyphus dumicola. Classification (NCBI taxonomy): domain Eukaryota; kingdom Metazoa; phylum Arthropoda; class Arachnida; order Araneae; family Eresidae; genus Stegodyphus; species Stegodyphus dumicola. Next base: position 46,805,167 of record NC_140774.1, read on the forward strand.
GAACATTATACAGATTATATGACACATTTACTGTTGTTTTAATGTTCCAAAATAAAATACAAAAAAAAGGGGGGATTAAGGTTGCCCAAATAAAATCATTAAGAACTAACGAAAAAGCAGTGTTATTAATATAAAATTATTACCTAACACTGAAATCGCCAAAGTTTTCATGCCCCTTATTCCTCACTACAGCCAATTTGAATTTCAGTGGTTTCATAATTCAATAAAAATTGCTTCATAAAATAAAAAATTCAATACCTTTGATATTCGTGCAATATGACAGTAAAAAAGAAATGCTGAATAAATAAAAGCCGTATATCTCATACTAAATGATTACCTTAAGGTTAGTGAATGAATAAATTATATTTAAATTTTAAATCTCTAAGCATAAATCTAAATATTATTCCCTCTCCATTCATATCAATAATTTATTTCTTTAGCTTGATGTATTTACTGAGCAATTTTAGGATCATCATTTATGAGCATAAATGTGACAGTTTATCACGAAGCTTTATGGAGTTACCAGTTTCAATAAAAGGTGTGTGCAGCTAGTATTTAATTAACGTTTCCCATTTTTTAATATCAACATATCTATACTCTTTGCACTGTTTTGAATAAGACATACCTGATTATTTTTGTAGCGATCAATCATAGTAGTTTTGCTATTTTTGGCATCGCGATTACAACAACTTATTATTGCACCGTTCTTTATAGTTTTCGTCAAATGCGTTTACCATTCTATAAACGGTTCTAGTGTTTAAATAAAAGGTGGGTAATTTTGAAGGAAGATGATCGTTGCTGCCATGGCAATTCGAGAATTTTACATATTTATCTTGATTAACTAATACTTAACAAGTACAACTGTCTTATTCTTTTCCAGATCATTCTAGCAAACGTTTGAATTAGATCCAATTGTGAAATCATCCAAGAACTTAGCAATAGGTTGCACATCGAGTTCTCATTCAGAAATGAAAAGCTGCCTTAAAAGTTAACATAATAACCATCTTTAAATGAATTTTGCTCACGTTAATGATTAGTATAATGTCACATCTGAGTTTTATTTCAAGATAGACGTTGTCTCGCTAATTAGCCATAGTTATAAATACCTGGAAAACAATCCAAGAGACACAGACAGTTTAGACAATCTTTCGTTAGAATTATCCAAATTCTTCGCGGCGTCCTGAGATACACTTCCAGCCAGATTCTGTAAAGGAATTCCATTAATATTGGAGTAAATTTATGCAACACCTTTTATTTATTTGCTCATTACTTTGTTTTTGTGCCTTTCAATAGTTTTATGAAATAATACATTTATTTATTTGGGGCTTCCTACGTAATTATTTTAGCACGCATTTGTGTTTAATCAAATTTATGGCTTCATTTTATAATTTTAAAGCTTATTTCGTGTATTGCGTTGTAAATCTTTCAATTCTTAATCAAGACATGCTTAAATTGGGAAAGAAGCTCAATTAGAAACTGAGATATGGAGAAGAATTCTCCTGACGAGACATGGTGACGATTTTTACCGTTAAGTTAATGATATCTGGCCATTTATCGCAACTTGGCGATAATCTGTAATTTTCCGAGAAATGCATTTTAGAAGCTCTAAGAGTGGTTTTTTTTTCTTCCTTGCTCAGTTTGCATGAAAATTGCCTTTTCTAGCTTCCAGAAACCGAAACTTCCAGAAAGGCCGACAACCCTATATATACGTCCTAAAGAGTGAGTTTGTTTCAGAGTTAGTTGAAGAATCAGTTCAGAACTATGTAATTAGTGTTTCAGAGTGATATCGGTGATACTATTAAAGTGATTTGTACGAACCAATAACTCGCAAAAACATTCAAGACAAATAAAAAGAAGGATATCACTAGATAGTATAACTCCAAAGCACCTGATCTGTAAAATCCTTCCTACAAAAAATACTGGTTTCAAAGCCTTGGCTTTGAAATAATAGAATTAGAATTCGACATGATATTTTGTTTATATGTGTACATTTGAAAAGATTTCTGTCTCTACATTCGTAAACATTGAAAAACGGTTAAGAAAACGCAAATAAGTAAAAGCAGCAATGAATAAGACTCTTAGTTTTGACATGATGCTGACAATATGATTTTGCTGGAAATTATTCGGGTTCATTAGCACGGTGTGATTCAACAGCACTCACACCAGAAGATAAATCCAAATATCGACAGTGGAGGCCGAAGCGCACTTTTGCCTTGGCGGTACGATTTTTGTCCCGCAGATGCTGGTTAGGGACGCATTAATAAGAATGGTCCAAACAGACAGCGGCAATAAAGTGAGCTCACACTGGGCTCTCACAAACTTTACAATAGTTTTCTCAAAAGTTCACTGTTACGTTTTCTAAATGTAGTGCACATCTTCAAATTTTAAAGAATCAGAAACAAATTCTTACTTACGTCAAAGATCATACAAAGAACAAAAAAGGAGAGTCCACCAAATCGCATCCTATGAAGGAAGATTAGCAGCAGTTTATGATCTGGTAAAATTTTAAAAACGGATTGTAGAGTTTTCATTTAGTTTCTAACAAGTTATTTTATATTAATGAACCTTCATATCTCCCTCATTTCCATTTTCCTGTCAGAATATAAATTTATAGCACGTGTGATATTCAAATGAGGTAGAAAGAAGACACAATTTAAAAGAAGGTTTTAGCGGGTAGAATTAGAGCGTGTTCTGTCTTCCTGAAGGCCACGTTGCTACTTTGATTCATTTGCTAGTATTCTCGGCGCTGTGTTATTCTTGCCTTAGGCTTCTTACGTCAATCTTAGGCCAGAGTCAGCTTGCGCGTTGTTCTATTTGTGCAAACGTTAGGCTAACTTACTTGTCTTAGTTTCAGTTTATCCATTATCTTTGATTTAAACCATAAATGTTGGTTTCTATAAGCAAGAATGCTGCCATCTGTTAAATTTTATCTTAGTCAAATAAAAGGGTTCTTTACGCTCTTTCCCTGTCTCTGTGGTACTTAAAAGACATAACAATAATTCGTTTCAGTCTTAACAGTTCTTTTACAGTCATCAAAAAGAACGAGACTCTAAAATGTAACAACTCCAGACTTTAGAACATTGTTTCGCATCTCTTTTGCCTTGTGCATCCCTTTTACCATTGCTAGAAGCTTATCTCCCATTTTCCAAATCAGAAAAATGCATATACATTTATTTAAACTTACATATTTTTTATGTATTGTATAAATTAAACGAGAAAAAGCACAAAAATGTTTATAAATATCAAAACTTCAGTAAAAGAAGTATTGATATTTATAAACTATAAATACTTAACCGGTAAATAAAAGCTGAGTGCATTTCCCCTCCTTCCTTGCAACCAAGAGATTGCGCCCAGGGTGGAATTTACCCTTGATTGAGAACTCTGCTTTAGAGAAACAGGGACTAAATTTTTATTCCAAAAATTCCTTCCATTCGCAACACTAGAAATTACATATATCACCTTCAGCAGTGGACCTTCAGTTTTCGTTCACTATTCGCAAGTAGTTTCGATGAATGGACGAACAAAGTCCAAAAGCTTTTGGTTAGCAGTGATTTTTTTCCTCGGAATCAGCCATTTCGTTTCCAGAGATTTCAGGAGAGGCAGAATTCATTGAATTTCACTTAGTCAAAGATAGACTTCACGATTCTGAGTTTCGAAAATAGGACTGCAAGCCATAAGCCATTTTTTTTTTCAAAAAATTGAAGAGTAGACTTCAAGTTTTTGAAAGATGAAATCAGAGATTTTTGGAAATTTATCTTCTGAGTGTGGAGCTGTTGAAGGGCAACATAAGTAGCTTTTTTGTTTTTGCCAAAATGGATTAAATTCTAAATGTTTCTCATTCTATGACGACAGACGCTTTTTAGTTACATATATAGCTTTTTATTTGTTTATTCGCGCAACTCAATTTTGACAAAGCAATGAAGGATAAATTTGCATTTCAAAGAAGAAAGTTCAGGATCAGACTTATTTGAAAAGCATTCGGTTTAAAAATCTAAAGTTACATTTTGTCTAAGTAAAGATTCAATTTTTTCTTTACATTCGTCAATTTAAAAAAAAAAAAAATAAAAGTAAAAAGAATTAAAAATAAATATTTAAACGTACAACTGAATAAATAATAATTACCTGTAGCAATTTAATTAATGGCTTTGGATCAGTCCCCCATGGTAATGAATATACATCGAACTGAAAGAAAGAAAATCAAGTTGAAGAGCTATGGGGTGACATAACGTAATTAAAAAGTTTTGAACTCTAACATAAAATAATCAAACTTTTATTCCACTATTGATTTATTATGTTTTAGGTATACAATATTAATTTCAGGATTGTTAAATTATAACAAGGGTGAATAAGACGTGCCCTTTTAATGAACATGCTGGAAAGCTGGAAATGACCACAATATTCTTGAATAAGCAAATCTACACTGTGTCATATATTTCTTGCCATTTTGTTCACAATTCTGACTGGGATATCCTGTATGACTGTTGATAATGTTTCACTGGCACTTCAGCTTCAAAAGCATTTCTAACAGAATAAATCTCTGTTCTTACATAGACTCGCGCCACACTGACAGGCTTTTCTTCCTGCTTATTGATCGCTGTGTTTAGTAGTCCTTCTTGTAACGCAGGTGAGGGCTTCGTCAAAAGTCACGTTACCACAAACAGCGGAACCTCATGTTATGAATGTCCCTTATCTCGAAGCACTCAGTTCACAAACAAAGTTTTGAACATATCTCCTCGAGTGATGAACAGTGTCTCGAGTAATGAATGCGCGAGTTAGCAACAAAATGAATTTCAAGGTTATTTAGAAATAACCTTTAATACAAATTTAATATACAGGTACAGGTTGAAGCAAGATACATGCAGACACATCAGATAACGGCTGGCCTTGCTAACTAATTGTTAAGTTTCCATCCAGGATGAAATTCCGAGGGAGAACCAGTGTGCGGTCCAGGGAGCTCCCTCTTTTCTCCTAGCATCAGCCTCAAGACAAAAATTACGGATCGGCGTGTCTTTTGAGAGCCTCCATGCCGCACAGACACTATACACTTAACATCATCCATGCCTTCTCCGAGATTTGAACCAGGCTCATCGAAACAGTAGTCGAGTCACTAACCATCATCCAGGCTGGGCTGTTAAATTAATGTACAGAAACTTCTGGAAGGATCATTAATGCTCTCCGTAAATGTGATTGCCAAATCCTGGCAGAAAGCATAGAGGACCATGAGTTCGGTCTGGACAAAATTATGGCCGGATAATGTTGCAAGCACAAAATCTGAGGACTTGGACACTTAGGAATATTTTCTATGATAGGCTCTCAGGATAAGCCATGGTATCTGAAATTAACGGTGAAGACGTGGAGTATTTACTAGAGAATCACAAAACTGAGATCATCGTGGAAAAAAATGGAATAGTTTAAGAAAGAGAAGCAAAATGCGATTGCGAAAGAGTTAAATTTCGTTTACTTATTCTGTTTAGTATTTTATACATTTAATCATTTCCACTGATTTTACGGTATAAACTTATGCATACAGTAATTTTTTTTTTCCTTTGAGAACATACAGACTCCCCGTGCACCACATATGTACAACACGGGGCTTACAGAAGTAAGTTAATTAGAACATTAAAGGTTACATGTATAAATAAACATTAAAAATTACATGTACTGCTGTAAAGTTTAAATAAGCAGTCATCTGTGGTTAAGGTAAAGAATATATTCACTTTGCATTCATTCCTAGCGGAAAAACGCTTTTGGCTTATAAACATTTTAAGTGACAAAGGGCTTTCAGGAACAAATACATCCATGAACTGAGGTTTAATTGAACTTGCAAATGCTTTCCACTGTTACAGAAAATAAAATTTATAACAAGAGTTCGAGGTTGTCTGAAGCACAATGAGTTATTCCATAACATTGTTTTAGTAGAGAATAAAAAATATGCTTTTTAAACGTCTAAACAAAACAAAAAGAAAAAAAAACATGCAGTAATAATTGGTTGTAAAAAGTTTAAAAATAGTAATATCTTTTTAGTAGCAGATAGATAATATAGAAAATAATATATAAAATGTTTTTAAGCACATAATTCAAAATTTGAAAGACTGGAATTATTAAAATATGGTTTGAGAAAACATTTTCCTCCTTGAAATCATACTCAGAAAGTATGTTTTCTCTTAAAATCATTTGTAAAAAGTACAAAATAAATAAGAACCGTTTAGAATTCGTCTTAAATTTGAGTTTTATTATATGACATTCGAATAAATTCTGCTTTAATGAAAATCCTTGAGATGTAGAGTTCCTGTTACTTTGCATTAACCAGTTATTTATAATTTCAATCTCTGGTATAACTTTTCCTTTCCGTTTCCTCATCAGAAATGTAAATGAGTTTAGAGAGTATTTAAGCTGAGGATTTTGGATTACAAGACAGAGCGTGTTCTGCCTCTCCAGGCCACGCTAGTAGGTTCTGCGAGCTCTGATATGATTGTAATTATTTGGCTTTGCGTTATAGCTGCCGTCATTTAAAATTGTTACTCCGGTGAAAGGTTCTGAGCAAACTTCGATTTAAATACAATCATGCAGTCTTTGACTACTAGCCTACGCTTTAAATTTGACTATTACTTTAATTACCTGATTATTCTACCAAATAGTCTATGTAAGCTGACCGGGTGTCCGGACCAGCTTTCACCTATTAGTTTAGTTTAATTGCCGCAAGTAGTGGTTGTTTTATTAAGCACAAGAAGTGTCTCTCTACGTCTGTTACGAGTTTGGATCTAGTTTATTCTCCCAAAGGAAGTCAAACTCTATAGACATTTCACTCTTTCGTCAAACTTAAGATGTCATTAATTCTAAAATACGCCGTTTAACTTCAGAGCCACAAACAGAAAAGAAACTTTGATACTAAATAAATGAAATACATGAAATAAAACACAGAAACAGACGAATTGAATATTTTTTAAAAAACTGACTTTGATGCAGTAACAACAAGAGTATATTTTTTTAATTCATAATTTGAGCTAAGTTATTACTTTGGAATAAAAAGAAATTCGGAATAATCTGGTGTTCTAAGTCACAGCTTTATTTCTGGAAACAACGTTTGTATGAGAAAGAGTTCGTTTTGTAACTCAAAAAATACGGTATTTCAGTTAGAGCAGCAAATATCTTTGCTACAAATGCAGTCAAAATGAATTTTGGGGATTTTGTTTTCAGTGTCACAAATAAAGAAATCTTGGTCAATGTTTTATGGCTGCAATATTTTCACACTTTATGCTATTAAAAGCTAAACGAATAATGATTATAGTAACAGCTACTTTACTTATACTGTGTAGTTGGCAGTTGTATTAAAGGTCAGCCTTGTTGACTTACTTCTCGCAAGCATCTATGTCCATGTGTCTCCGTAAACTGCTTAAATTTTTTACCAACTGTTGCTGGCGTTCTTTGTAGCCAATTTAACGCCTCCTGTAGGTTATAAAAAGTCAAAATTACTGAAAGTACAACACCGTGATATTCAAAAATTATTTTTTCAAGTCTAACAAAAAGTCATTCTTTCAAACAATTTCGTTTCACCTGTTTTTCTTTTCTTTCTTTCTTTCTTTCTTTTTTTTTTTTTTTTTTTTTTTTTTTGTTTTGTTTTGCAGTATTGTTAGCCCAAAGAATTTGGGAGAATTAGCTCAGAAGGGCTATTAATTTCGTTTTGGCATTTTGCGATGAAAACTTTAAATTTCGGTTCACTTTTCAAATTGTTGCCACCAAATATTATGTTACATTTAAAAAAATTAAATAATGAAGAATCTGCATAAATGTATGTACATTTCTCGCATTGTGATAAACCAACGGTCCTAGAGCCATCAAATTTTGAATAACATAATCTTTCACCAGATATGGGCATCTGGATGCCCTAATTTGGAATTTGAGATTTGTTTTATTATCGATTTCATATTTTGTAACACTTCAACGAATTTTTGACTAACAAACTCATTGATTTCAAAGCGAGCAATGGCAAAATTGTATAGAAAGAAAGCATTTTTCTTTCCAGCGCGCGACACTGTGTATCGGAAATTCTTAAGATATGCTCATTTTAAAATTATTTTGCGATATTGCTGTTGAATTGAATTTTATGTTTTAAGTGCAAAGAATATGGTATTTAATAAATAAAGGTAACACACAAAACATTAAAAATATGCCCTTTTGGGCGAAATGTAAACCGTTTGCGTGCGAAAGCATGCAAAAGAATTCGGGTTGCGTCTCATAAATAAATGGCGAGCGCTACTAGCTAATAAAATATAATGGCAAAGCTGAAAACTGCTTGCTGAATCACATGTTAAGTACTATAAACAAAATATTATGAATTTCCAAAAATAATTGATTACGATTATAATGAGATGTTACATATAAACAGAACGTTAAGAATTTCCAAAAATAATTGATTACGCAAAATATAATTAAAACTGAGTGAAATTATAATGAATTACATTCCGGTGACCTCAGAGATCACGTGACTAATGTAAGCAAACGTAAACAAAAATGAAAACAAAACACACACACAAAAAAAAAAGCATATTTTACTCTAATGTAAATAAACAGTGTAGATTATCTCAAAGATCACGTGGCATATGTATAGCTAATGTAAGCAAAAACCAGTACCGATACTGGCAAAACACGGTCATTCTTCTTCGTTTTCTCTTGCGGAATGTATCTCATTGCTTAATTAACATCTGATGAAACTTAATAAAAACATCTAATAAGAAACATAAATACAGAAAACGATACTAATTCAGAAGTCAAACAACAAAAAAGTTTAAAATAAAGTATACAAAAAAATTTAATCTAAAGGCTTTTTCTTTTAGCTTGATTCTCACTAGAAAGTATAAAATAAAATAATTATAGGATTTCTTGAGCACAAAACTGCAATAAAATAAATATAAAAATATTAATAACAATTGAAATTTTTGAGTGTTGTGTTGAAGAAGTCATTTATTTTATTTCATACATTTTAGTGCCGCTATTTTAGGTTAAAAACTTTTGCAAATTAATAACCAGTTATTGCGATTTTAATCTTTAATTTCTTCTTTTAGCATTCCTCATCAGAATGCTGATTAGTTTTGAGAGTATTTTAGCACAGGATTTGAAACTTATATATAGAAAGAGAAGTACTGGAATTCCCACTGGACTGTTAGAATTCCACATCAACTATGTTTAACACCTTGACTGCCACGTGCATTACTGATGAGTCACAGCGGACTTATTTTGGAGCCGTGTGCTTCGAAATTATTCACAGGTTTTGTATTGTTTAAAGCCGTGTGAGCCACCGGTGCTTCACAAACATGCAGATTTATACAGTTAAAAATTATTACTACGGCATCAGAAAGTTGCTCCGTTTTCTTGGTATTCAGCTTTCTGGAAGCATTCTTCCATAAATTGTTATATGATTTTAATATATATTTTGCTGCAGTAACTTTCAAATAATTATTATTTACGTGGTTATATGCTGACTGTATTTTCAGGATAAATTGGACAAGAAAACTCTAGAATTTAAAAAAGGGCCCAACAGAGTATTTTACCCGATTTTGCTGCGGCGTTCAACGTGCTGAAATTGATATCCCGGCTTTCCCATTTCTTCACTAGCCGAAGCAACTAGCCGATGCCGAAGTAAAACATTGAACCAGCCTATAGTTTATGTTATTGAATGTGTAGTCTTATACCCTGTCACCCGCATTTGAATTTAAGTGACTGTTATTGCTTAATTTACATCTCCAAAATTTTTTGTTTGTCTGTATCACAAGTCGTGCCATTTATGTTAAAAGGTTCAGACTAAATAAAAGTGCTGTTTAAAAGCTTCTCCTCTATTATCAAGTTTTAGTTTTAGCGATAACTTGCTGTTTTCTCTAGTTGGTTTCGCAGGACTTAAATTTAGTTTCCGAATCAATAGAAACCAGGACTTAGAAACTCTGAATACCAACCCTACAGATATTTACTTCAATGCTTATTTGCTTGAAATTAATTTCCAGATCAATAGCAACCAGGACTTAGACTCTTTAACCCTGAATAGCAACCCTACAAATACTTACTTCAACGCTCATTTTCTTGAATTCTTCTGCACTGATAGCCTCGGAGAGGTAGTAAGCAAGGCTCTAGGGAAAAAAATATTACTTTTAATTGGAGCTCTTAATATTAAAATTATTTCATTGAAACAATTTAATTACACAGATTTTAAACAAGTTAATTGAACAAACGATTTTCACGTCCAGGCACAAAGAAATAGAAAACTATATAAGAGTTTCAATATTTATTTAATAATGACAACTCCGAGCTTACCTGAATAGCTGCGGGTACATCAGCACTTATCACATCGCTGCTGGTGGTCATGAGAGAAGAAAAATCTCTGTAAACATCATCGTCAAATCCTGAAATGCAAAATCATTATTTCTGTTATATTCTGCTCATGAAAATGGTAGAAAATAATCATTATTTTGAACTTAGTTTGTGCAACGAATATTTAAAGCAAATTTTAAATTTATCATTGGTGCAAGTTTTAAATTTTAAATATTTAACACACGTTTGTACACTCATGTCCATAAATTAAGGATAATGCAAAATCAGGCAAAGGAAGAGTTAGAAGCAAAACAAATTTGACTTATATGTAAAGCTTGTTTATTAAACAAAAGGTAAAGAGCAAAAAACGATGCTATATGTTTGATATTATTAAAAAAATTAGCGATTTTTTTCTTCCTGGAGCAAATTACAAAAAAAAAACCTATTTACAAAAAACCAATATTACATGGTTGGTATGATTTTTAATACATTATATGTCTCCCGGACGATGCAATACAGTCCGTACAACGCCTAGGCATGCTGAGTATCAAATTATAGATCTGATCTTGGGGGATAGTACACCACTCAAAAAGCAATGCTCTCCGAAGTTCCGGTAGACATGTAGGAGGAGGTTGATGGGCTGCAACTCGTAGGCCAAGCATATCCCACACGTGCTCTACTGGATTAAAGTCCGGTGAGAATGCTGGCCAGTCCATACGGGTGATATCCTCCGATTGAAGGCATTCGCTTACGATGTTTGCACAGTGAGGACGGGCGTTGTCATTCATAAACACAAATTGTGCGCCCCTGGCGCCCCGAAACAAACGTACATGTTGTTCCAGAATGACGTCCCGATAGATTTGGCTTGTCATGGTTCCAATTTGAACATGCAGGTCAGTTCTGGAACCCAGAATAATTCCACCTCAAACGAGCACTCCTACACCACCGTAACGGTGTCGTTCAGTGATGGTTTCTTGGTGGTAAGGGGTACCTGGAGCTCTCCATATGAAAGTCCGGCGAGAATCAGACTGCAAGCTAAACCTGGACGCGTCGGAAAACATCACATAAGCCCACTGTTGCGGTGTCCACAATGCATGCTCTCTACTCCAGGCTAACCGCAGACGACAGTGAGTTGCAGTAAGTGGAACGCATCTGACGGGTCTAATAGCATATAGACCAATCTGCCCTAAGCGTCTGTACACGGTCTGCCTTGAAATTGTCGTGCCAGTGGCTGAAGAGAGCTGACGAGACAGGTCTGAGGCTGTGCTCCGCCTGTTTCTTTTGGCAGTAACTGCCAAATACCGGCCCTCATTCGGCGTTGTAACTCTGGGGCGACCTGTGCTGTAACATCTACTCACATTACCATCATCTTGGAATCGTTGCCAAAGCCTGGATATGACACTGTGGGCAATTCCAAGTTCGTCTGATACTTCCAGTTGGGTACGCCCACATTCCAGACGGCCGATAATTCTACCACGTAAAAAATTATCTAAATGCGTCCTTTGTGTCATAACTATTCGGTTATTACACTGAAATGCTTATAAAGCGCCTGCGAAGAATTTTACTTCTTTGCCTGTATTCCTTATATATCACTCTCTTACACTCTCGTCATTGTGACGTACTATCAGTGTCATCTGGCTACTTCCTCAAATTTGCATGTGATTCTTGAAGATGTGTATAGTGATTTTACAGGTGATATATCTATCTATATTTTAGAGTTCGATTTTCGCGTGACTCCGCATTATCCTTAATTTATGGACATGAGTGTTCAATGAATATTTCAAACAATTTTTAATTTAAAACAGGTTTTAAACGTACAATTGAACTTCCGTTACAAGCCAATCGACAGATACTCTTAGTTAACTAACACTTTCTGGTACACCGGAACCTTGAAAAAAGACATTAATATGCTTCACCTTCAGATAATAGACATTTCTAATAGAGAAGCATTTAGTGCTTACAAAAATTATTTTTAACAGATAAGTCATTTTTAGATCACGTTTTTTAAATCATGAATAAAAAAATTCCTTTATGCATAATGATGCATTTGTTACGAGAGGAAAATATGGAGTTGTGAAAAATACGATGTTGTGATTTTTGGATAGATAATTTTGCACTTAATTTACTTGGCGTGATATTCTTCCCCCCAGCTTATTGCTTTATTATAAAAAACTACTTTTTTAAAAAATAGGTAATATAAAACAAAATCTAAAGTGGTCATATGAGAAGAATACGCATGCATGCACAAATAATTGTTGAAGGTATCAATATATGCTTATAGGAGTGCACAAGTAAAGTAATGAGAACTTCTAGCAATAATCTGCATTACTTCCTTCTGCGTTCGAATTTTTAACATACCACCAGCATCGTGTTTGCATATAGATTCCGGGTTCCTCTTTTTGACTTCATTTGCTTGTCGCAACTAACACTGCATATTATCCCATTGTCAGTTATTTAATGACTTTGGATCTTCTTTCGCTTTAACAATGTGTCTCGCTACATAAGTATTGAAACGGTTTTGAGATATATAAATCTTACAACAGGGTTTGAATGGCTGAGAGAGTAGTGGATCAGGTGCCCTTCCAAAGCCCTAAAGGTAAGGCGAATGGGCTTGCTAAAGACTCTTGAATTCTTGGTGGCTGTTATAATGTTTTTGTACTCTCGCGACAAGGTTCAAAAGATGAAAGATATTCCGAATATAAATTGTGTTTCTCTTTTCACGTAATACAAAGTTAACTTTCTAAGCACTGTCGCCAGTTTCGGTTTATTCAATTACTGATGTATACGAAGACCTTGGTTTCTATTCTGTAAATAATCTTGTATTTTCATAAGAACTGTTTCTGTTAGGTACAATATTACACAATCTGTTAATTGTTTTTGATTACTGAAGCCTGATGTGAAATATGACAAAATATAGGCCTGCAATTTTGAAAACGATCTGAGAAAAAATCTTTTTCACAATCCAAGTTCACTTTAGAAATATTAGCTAATTTTTAAGCATAACGCATTTCCAGGGCATTATAGATAAGGTATATTCTGTAGCATTTTAAATAAAGGTATGTTGGTATTTGTTTTTTCAGGATTAAAACACATGAAAAATCATCAATTGCGTCACCGAAATTCGAACCTCAGATCTTGAAATCGATAGTTGGACCTGTTGCCAGTTACATCATGTCAGCACGTTCGAAGGAGAACGATAATTACTTTTTTAATTAGTTTCGAATCAAACTGGCAAAATATATTTTAAGTTAGGGCTATAGTATAAATATGAGTAAAAAAAGGAAGTGTTTGTCACAGGAAGAACAGAATAAAGCAATCTTATATGCATTTTACCTTTTTTTGCTTTCCCGAGGACCGTAAAAATGAACATATTCCACAACGTCGATGCTTGAGAAACCTTCACGTGCCCGACGAAAACCTAATAGTACATTAGGTATTCATATTAATAAAAAATAGTAATTAAAATAAATATGATTGTTAACTGAAATAAAATATTAAGTTTCAAAATGAACTTACATCGCACAGCTGGGAGCAAGAGCGCATGAGGTAATCATAGAGTTCTTTCGATGTTTTATGTTTCTCGTATGGAATTCGGTAGTTAGCATAAGTTTTCTCCATCTTCCGAATTCTTTTACCAGCATTCAACACGAGCTTTAACGAAAAGAAAAAAAAAACGAGTTATTATTCTATAAATGTTAAGTTATTTATAATGGTAAAATACTTAATGATTACTTGATTTAAGACTGAATACCTTCCTATACAATTTCAGACTCATATTTACATTTCATATGGAGAAACCACTAAAATCTAAAGAGGCTATCGGGAGCTAGATTAGGAAAAAACTATTCAATGCCCCCACCAGTTACTGAACATCTGAAACGACTGAACACTGGTAGGTCAACCGGGTCATAGACTGGTAGGTCCCTATCATGACAAATGATGCCTTTTGTTTAAAGATTTTTCCATATGTAACCACAAATATGCACTTTGCTTTAAAATATCCCCCATAAATGTAGCTTTCGCCCTAGGCAGATAGCTCTTGTGTGCTTTGCCATGTTCAAATTCGGGGGTAAAAAATAAGCAAGTTCGGGTAAAAAATAAGCAAGCAATCCACATTAAGTGTCCATATTCATTCTCCTACTTGTGGAATTACCCTTTGAAGAAAATTTTCGTGTGTTCTTTCGACAGTACTTAAGTTATGTAGCTAAAGAAAATTAAACTTGGATATCAGCCAGAGAACAACACATTTTTAACAGTATCTTCCATAAAAGAGAAATACGTGAGATAGTGCTAAAAACCGTCCCATCATCTTTCTTTTTGTCGATTTTTGAGAAAGCAGGATGTTTATTGATCTTATAAATGATCATTCAGGTCAGCAGCGAGAATGATTTTCTGTTGTATAAGATCTGTTACAAATAGAATCACAGTAACTGAAGATCGCTGAGTTGACAATGATATCTCAATTCTTTATCGACTGTCTCTCTAATTATCATTCAATTTAACAAAATTATTTGTTTTTCAAAATTTTTATAAATAAGATCACAGCTGATTGAGATCGTGGATATATTGGCAATAAAATTTCTTTGGCTCTGAGAAAATAGAACAAATTTACCTTAATGCTTAAGTAATTACAATGCAAAACTGAGATTAAAGAAAACCCACGTATTCAGAAATACTCACGAGCCCAAAGTTCACAATAATATTAATTCTTTATTTAAAAAGTGCCAGCTTTTATTATTTCGCTATTATTATTTTTGTTATAATTCAAAAAGAATTTCTAGGTGATCGAACGGGTTATCTTCTAATTAAGCTGACCATATTTAAAGGTACAAATTGCTTTCTCAATTTTATCATATATACATACAACGTAAGGTTCTATTATGTTAATCTAATCAGTTATTATAAATTAGATTTTTACTATCACTTCCCCTTTCCGTTTCCCTTTTGAGAGTATAAAAAGTGAGATTTTCGGATTGTAAAAAAAAGCGTGTTTTTGCCTCTCGAGAACACAAAGTTTCTTGTTAGCTCAAACAAGATTGTATTCCTCGGCTTTGCATTATATTGTATTTCACGAAATTTAAATTCTTGTGCCGGTGAGAAGTTTGAGCCAACTTCGATTTAAATCAATTGTGTAGCTTTTGGCTACTACACTTAGTTTTAAATCTCAAAACTGACTCCCTGGTGTGTCCTCCCTCAATATTGGGGGTGGAAAGCTTAACAGTTAGCTAGGTTCAGCAATACCTCAATTACCTGTGGTACAACGGAGGTGCTAGCCTAGCTTCTACCTGAACTTGTTACTTTAAGTTACATCGCCAAAAGTGATTGGTTGATTTTGTCAAACTTGAGACCTGCATTTTTGTTCCGCTTCTGATTTAATAAAAAAATTATTTAACCTTCTTAAGATTTTACAGTTCTTTTCAGACTGTATTCCTCGCATTTGCTTTGCATCTGCATGGTGTTTTAGTTTAAGTTACCAAGAAACCAAACACTTTGTCACACTTTCAGAAACTTCAGACACTGCGTTGATGTAAGACACCTATATTGGCAAATTTTTATGAATCATTTTTAACAACACCTTCAACATTCTTTCTTATTGTCAAACTGACCTTCTTATTTGCAGAAAATCGTCCTCAGTATGTATATCCGTACATCCATTTTTAAACATTGCATGTCATCTTGCGATCTCCTCGCACTAAATTACTTTATCGTCACACACTTAAAGCAACTGACGATGACTCTCAAATGAGAGTAAGTTTCTTGCTCACAAAATACAACCACTGCCCGAGATTTCAATTTGTACGTCTCTTTTAAACGATACGACACATTCACTGATTTCTCACGTAATGCGGTATGGGAATATAGTGCAGAACGGACAATCCCTTCGCCGTTATAGGCTCGACACAGCAACTCAAAAACCGATTTCGACTGATATCGGTCTCACATTGATGCCGGTTTCAATCTGACGGAGCCAAACCTATGACTTTGTCGAATCTCTGCAGTTTTCGTCCTATTCTGTGTCAATCCTATATAAGTGTTACTCATCCAACATAATTATTGGTCTCTAAATGCCATGATGCAAAAGTTACTCCACATTTTTAAAGGAAGCATAGGCAATATTATCAGCGACCTCATTAAAACACCTTTTTTTGACAAAAGTTCTTGATTAAACGCAACTTGTATTTTGCCATACCTACGATGCATGCACCTTAAAAAGCCCTTTTCTGCTTCTGCTATAAATATTTAGGAAAAGTTTACAGTAAATTTCATATATGCACGCAATACTAAATAAAAATAGCTATGTTTTTTGTAATGTTTCGTCTAGTTAGCTGAGGGGAGGGGGAATGGGAAGATTTAGAAAAAATCCGTATGCAGCAATTTGTAGAGAAAAATTATCTAAGCACATTTATTTCAATAGAAATATTTGTGTTATTTATAAGAATGTCATGATCATTTTGCTTACTTTCGCCATTTCAGTCAGAGAAGCTTCTTTTTTGAAGTCTCTGAACCGGTCTCTGCACACTTGAAATAATTCTTCATCGCTGAGTATTCTGCCGAAAAATGCTATCATAGTTGCTTGAGAGAAGTAATCGATGTTATCCGAATGTTGCCCACGGAAAACCTGAATATCAGAGAATAGAATGAATATCAGAGAACAGAATTGGGTCGCATACGACCCCCCGAAGCAATTTTATGCGGCTAGCGAAGACATTTCAATTATGAATTTGTTGAAAATATAATACTACAAAGATTTCAAGGTTTTGTTTTTTGAAGTCCAAATTTACATTATTTGTATTACCATTAAAAATTAACGTAAATAATGCATCATAAAATCTATAAATGGAGCTAACTAGTTGAAAATATGATATAAATTTTATTCAAAGATTTTGAAGACACAGATTTGATTAACTTTTATTCGTACTTACCAAAAAATATACTCAATTTCAGTTACGAAATTTTGCACTAAGAACAATCGTTTTGTTTGAGAATATATTTGCACGCGAACAGCTCTTTTCCCACAATTAAAAATTAATAAGGGAGGGAAAAAAAAAAAAAAAAAAGACGGACGGTTGAGCATCTACAGCCCGTGATGAAGGTAGTTTCTAGCAATTTCTGTCCAAGGCTACAAATTTTATCAAAAGCGAAGCGCGTTTAAGTGTCAAGCTGTAATAAGAAATAAAATAAATTTATATTTGTTTACATACAAGCATTTATGCGTCGGAAAGAAATTAATAAATAAGAGGAAATGACTAAATTGTCATTACTTATTCTCAAGTTTGGTTATATACTTGTAAACTTTTATTTGAAAATTTAAGTAAGTTTTCACAATTTCTTTCAGTTTAAATTAAAGTAAGTTATTATTTAATAATTAATAAAATTTGTTCGAACTATTTTAAGTAAATTTCAGTCTGAAAATTTAATATTTAGCTCTCAATATTATGAAGTGTAACTGACAAAAATGTCTTGCAGTTACCAATCTTTAGATTTCAGACAGAAAATAAACATAAGTTTTTGAAGTTTTTTTCCCTTTTAGATATTATTATTATTATTATTGTATAGGTACGTTTCGAAAGATACGTAGTAAGCGAAATTCAAAATATTTTTATTTTAGTAATAAAAATGTTTTTATTTTTTAAAAAAATAATTCTGATGCGTCAGCTGATTTCAGAACATGCATCTGAGTTTGAACATTGAGGTAATTTATATAAAATGAAAGACGCACATAATATGCAAACGGAAACTTGTATATGGCGAACGAGTGTAGTCAATAACAATGAGAAGAAAGTATATTTAATACTTTCCTGAGCATTAGAACCGCCGCTTCTGCGGGCTGTCGAAAACTTGTGCAAATTTAGCTATTAACTCTATGAATTTTGCTTGTAATATTTTTTGCCTGATTAAATGTTTGAAGGTCTCTTTATAGAGTCATTAGGTTTTTCATTGGAACAGTAGACGTGAAAAATGCGCAATGTCCTCGTCAGGATTCAAACCTTGAAACTGATTCATTCTTAACCTTGCGCATATATACATGTTACTGTAAAATAATAATTTAATGAATCCATGCTGTTTATCCAATGATTACTTAGTAGAAAAAGATCTGTTGTAAGAAAGAGTGATAACATACAAATAAAATTTAATCTTACATCTGTCATTCTAAACATGAAGTGATTATAGAAAGTCTCCCAAGAGCAACGGAAATACGGGCACCCAGAAGGAAACAGCCACTCTGTTTGTTCTTCCTGAAAACACAAAAGTGACACAAATTAAGTCATGGTGCTTTGGAACACTTCTATACCACTAATAAATGAAGCAATTTATCGAAGTGAACCTTAATTGTAGCAATGTTACAAATTTTTGCGATGATTTGCTTAACAGAACGCAGAACAGTTCTAATATAATAAGGGTATGGCTGTAATGTATTAAAAAAGAAGAAAGAAGAAAAGAAAGAAAGAAAATCTGAAATTTTTACGTCGCACCATAAGGTTTGTTAAGGTTTATTTATGTCCTCGCTGAGCTCGCAGTTTATATAAGAAAGAAACAAAATCTGAAAGGAGACAGATTTTAACGTTACACCGTAAGTTTGCTAAATTTTTTTATGCCTCCCCTGAGCTCGCAGTTTATATATCTGTTCTTGTTCTTCCTCCTGATGACAGAAAGTTTATTTTTGTCCTTTTGACGTCATTACTAAACATTACTTTCATCGCATTTAAGCAAAATGAAATTCAGCAGCAAAATCACAATTTTTTAAAAATATCTTTAGAATTCCTGATATAGTACTAAGTATTGTCATACATTTTTAGCCCCAAAAGGCTAACATTCTCAAACCACTTTTACTTGGAATAACTTTTTTTGTTTGATTCACTTTTCAAATAACTAGACTTTTTTTTTTTTTTTTTTTTTTTTGCAGTAGGTATTTTAGGCGTGGCCAACTGCCTAAAATACTTACTACAAAAAAAAAAAAAAAAAAAAAAAAAAGTAATGCTTTTAAGAAATCCAGCTAGCATGAAAAGATTTTATATGGGATATCTTTAGAATTCCGGATAAAGTGTTAAATGCTTTCATGCATTTTTTTATATTCTTTATTTTATTTCTTTAAAAATAATTCATGGCGATAACATTTGATGGCAAAATTCTTTTATTTTTTATCCTACTAACAGACATTTGGCGGTAATATCATTTTATTTGTATTGCCATTTTTTTAAATTCGCTATATTATTTTTTTAAATAATACATTAAGTAGTATTAGGTGGCAACATTTGAAAAGCGGACATAATATTGATACAGATACAGTGCTACTAGTCACAAATTTAACTTAAACCTCATTGATAATCTTAAACCTCATTGATATTAAACCTCATTGATATTTTGAACCTCACTTCTTCTAGTGTTTAAAAGATGGTATGTTCGTTCCCCCCTTTTTTTTTAAACTTTAAAATACTCTAGCTACAAAGAGAAAGTTAATACTGCACTCAAAAATCGCTGAAGGCGCTAAAAATATGTCTTTATGTAAATGCACTAAAGACTGAATGATGTCTGTGTGGCTCCCAATCCTCCGACTATAATAGATTAATGACACAAGATGTGGAGAGTATTAAGTTTCTTGGTGTCAGGAAATGGAAGAAAAAAACTGTGTTGTCACAGGAACCTTAATCTTCCACTTTCTAGCTAAATAATAATTTAATGAATGTTTATCCAATGATTACTTAGTGACACCGCGAGGCTATGCACAGGAAAGTGCAATAATTTCTTACATTCTTCCCCACTTAAAAGGCAAATGTGAAGAGTCACGAGACCCAATTGCAGTGGCGGTGATTCTGGTAGCGATTATTCGAATTACCGTTTCCCGCATTTCAGTTCGTAGCTACTGTTGATAACATTGGGTATTTCAGAAATAGAAACCCTGACCCGACTCCATCCGGGAAACTTTCAGTTGCTAGTGTTAACCACTTATATTACGAAGGAACGCACTATTAAATTAATAAATCATTAAAAAGGTTTAGTTACAGGATTTAATAATTCTCAGACATCAGTCCCACGAAATTGAAATCAACTAAATTTTAAAAATTCTAGAAACTTAAATTGTTAAATGGATCTTTGCATCAAATTTCGCGCCGAAATAAGTTAGTCAACATATTTAATACTGCCATATTTACTCATATGTTTTTCCCTTTGCGTATTTTCCTCTCTAGGTTTTGAGCTCAAGTTTATAAAAATTTTTAAAATTGCGTAATTTTCGCTTTCCTTAGAACAAGGAAGTTCCCAGATATTAAAATGATTCGTCTGAGTAGTGATAATTATCGTCCTACTAACTGATTTATTCGTTTGTGGATTTTGAGTTAATGGGCTGTGACTAACGAAGCAATAACAGTTAAAAGATTACAGAAAACTGAAATAACTAATACCTTTGATCACTCTGAAGATCAAGGCATGTGTGAAGACAGACTGAACGATGATAATGGTGACTATCTGTAAGCTCTAGAGCTTAAAACACATATAGCAATTCCAGCAACATTAAATGATTTGAGGAGTGCGGTATAGCAGTATACAACAGTACGAGCAGGCGGATTCAAGGACGAAGAAAAGAAATGAAGCTATCGTTTTATACAGTTTTCAATATTGCTATATATTCTTAATGGAATATGGGCTCCTTTCAAATAAATAATATTGTAATAGTTAAAGGTAGTTTATGCATGATTACAGTTTATTTTGTATTTTCTTACTGTAACTACGTCCTTCAAAATCATTCGCATAGTTTTCCCCTCTCGAGTTTTGGAGAAGAAAATAAATTAAAAAAATGAAAGGTGAGAGATATGCGAGTAAATAAGGCATATTTCTGGCTTATCAAGCCTCTGATGATATAATAGTTGCATAATATTTTTTTCTAGCTTATCAAAGCCGTTTATATATATATAGCATTTTCCGTTTTAACAGAAATTCTATGCTACTATTGTTTTTTTTTACCATTTTAAAAAGAAATGCTATATTTTTTCTGTTTAAACTTTTATTTTATTTTATTTTATTTTAAATTTTCTGTTTTAACAGAAAATGCTATGATATGCTGACACAACAAAAAAATTTGGTTAAACTCTGTAAATTTATATTAGATTTCTGAGTGCGTTACCAAACATACTTCAGTAACAGCATAACTCTCATACAGGCAAATGATTTCTTCTTCATTTATTTCCATACTTTATTTTCTACAAGTATAAAATCAAAAACGCTCGGAAAAATGATTAGAAAAGCAACGACTATGGTAAAGAACTAATGAGGAACCTACTTGTAAGTAGTGTAAATATTCTCATATTTTATAAGAAGCCTGGATTTTAAAAAGTAGAACAGAACAATATATTTTGATAGTGCCTTTTCCCATTTTTGAAGTAGTGCAAGTAGCCTGGGAAGAACTGTTAAATCAGCCGGAATTGAGACTTAATCTGTGATTGAAATTTGTTGTTCATTTATTTGGCATTTGCTCTTTGGGCGATTTTGAAATCTGCGACATTCGCCTTATGTTACGGGAAATTTGCTGTCTTTTGCTTGTTTTAGGTGTTTTTCTTATTGCAGTTATAAAATTATCTAGTCATTTTTCTTATCCAGAAATACTGCTATAGGCTCAAGCTAAAATAAAGATTTTTGTTTTTTCATGAGGCCTGGTTATATAAAGAGATCTTGAAGAGCTATAACACATAACATTATCATCGAAAAACTTAGATAATAAAATTCTAACAATAGTACACTAACCAGAAATCCAATATCAAATATCTTGAAAAAGGTCTCCATTCCTAAAGGCGTAGTTGCTCCTGGCATTACCTCCCTAATGACGATACAAAAACGAAACCAGATTAAAATTTTAATATAATTACAAAAGCATACACCAAGCTACACATACCATCAAACATTTTACAAACTGACATATAGAAATCAAAAATATTTTGAAGAATTATGCAGACAAAAATTTGCATATTTCAAATTGCATTTAGAAAGAAGGTACATTCTTTCAAGTTCTTTACTTAACGAAAAACGAATTCCAAGCTTTAAAAAAGTTTACCCAAATTAGAAAAGATAAAAAAATACTTAATATTTCAACATTTAAGTTGACAGGTAACCACTAATATCAAGAGATACAAATTTAAAAACATTTTACAAATCTTATCCAATAAAGTTAGGTACATGCTATTAAAATCAAAATCATATAGAGACATTTGAAATATGTTTAAAATGAATACATATTATCTCACAGAAGAAATCTGATCTAGATGTCTTTCCTAGAAAGGATCAAATTACGTTATTAAGTTAGAATACAGCTCCACCTATTGTAGACAGAAAGAAACTCTCATATACTCTATACTTTCTATAATGTGCAGTAGTTTCGGCTCAGGAAACATAGTGCTGAATAAAGTAATTACCTTTAATAAAGCTGTTAGTGTTGTTCTCTTTAGTCCGCTCATTTAGTCTAGAATTATAGAAATATAGTACAAGTATTTTTTAACCTTTTTTGGACTTCTAATTTTTAAGTTGTTTATGGATAAATACATTTCCTAAAATAATAGAGTGCAAGTTGAATAAAAACAGCATAATTATATATATCTGAGCACAAAGTAATCTCACAAAAGTAAACGGGTATCTAATATGCTAACAAGTAAAACTCAGAAAATTTGTACTTTTGTAAAGATTTTCTAATACTCTTTTACAACGCAATGATTTAAAATATGGATTATTCTGTGCGGTATTAATTCAACTAGTTTTGTATTTGTTATTTTTGACACGATTTTGCTCTACGTTTATAATGCATTTTTAGTTTCAGTTCTTGTTTCAGACATATGTCTTGTTATTCCATTTTCTACGAGATAAGTTCGTTATCGCAAAATAACATCACGAAAAAAACACCCAAATTACCTGCTTCGTAAAATGATGTCTCACATAATGCGATATATAAATGCACGTTAACAATCAAGCAGTGTTAATACTTACGCTATGTGTGAGACTGTTAAATAATCATTTTCTAGTCTAAGAGGACCATCCAGTTCATGCTCTATTTCGAATATTGTTTCATTTGTGCCACTAGTAACTGGACGGGACTGAAAATAATTGAAATTTATAAGCTTTTGAAATGGTAAACAGATGAATACTTGTACGAAATTTTTGGTAGGCAAAGCACATACAGGATGGGTAACACAAGAAGCAATTAATAATATAGAAAAGTTTCATAAATCCCATACAAAATACAGTTCATCCAAATACAGTCCATCCAAATATGCAGTCCATCCAAATACAGTCCATCCAAATGCAATCCATTCAAATATTAGCAAAATCCGATTTTCTTAATTATCCGAATGTTGTTAAATTGTATTTCTCCCTTTGATAATAATATTATTATTATTTTAACAAAGATTATGAAACTAAAAAGTGTATTTCAGTAAGTAAAGGCAAAACACAGTTTTTTGATAAAATTTAGTTGTAAAATTATTTTTTTGTTTATTTATTTTGATACGACATTTATCAATTAGTTATATACGATTATCCTTTATTTATTTATTTAATTTAACCTTTATCATTCAACTTAATTGACCTTTATCAACTTAATTGACCTTTATCAACTTATTCCAGCTACACAGAAACTAAACACTTAATTTTTATTCGGACGGGGTCTTAAGCTCTGCACATTAATTTCTATCTTATTATTATTAGATATTAAAATTAAGGAAAGAAACCTACTTATACTTGCATAGATTCTACAAACTAGCAAATAATAACTTCTTTTATAGAGTCGGAACTGCATTATGTCTTAGCGTTATAACTGGACCTTCTGCTAGTACAATTAATTAAATTAAGCGACTGTTCTTGAAACTAGGCTGTTGTAAATTTATGTAAATATTTGTATTTGTTGGTTTTTTATTTTTGTATTCTTTTTTCTACTTAATTAACTCCTTTTTTTTTACAATTTTAAGCTGGTTTAATTTGTATTTTATTTAATTTGGAGACATTTATTTTGTTAACTAACACATTATCGAAGAGAGCTTATTAGAATGACAGCATTCAGTTGGTCAGGAGGATACGAATATGCAGAAGAAACTGAAGGTATTTTGTACGTTTATTCTGAATGAAATAAGAGGCATCAAGTTGTAGAGACATTAGGTTAATTGGAAGTAGGAGAGATGAGAAACAAGCAACGCCCTCGCCGCGAATGGAACCACGGATCTCTGGAATACGCGCCCAGGGTGCAGACCACTACGCTACGAAGGCATGCTAAGAAGGCGGGAGAATACCTCATTAAAGGAGCAGATGAATGCATTTTGCAAAACAGTAAATGCATATTTATGCATTAACTAAATAAAAAAGGAGTACAAAGGACATTAGTTTTCTTAGCAAATCTGTATAGTTTAATTAGCAAATTTATATACCAATGCAGCAATACCATTCTCTTTACAATTACTATGTGGATTATTTCTTCGGAAAGTTTTAATTTCATTGATGAAAAGTATTTGCGTTCAATTAATTTCAAACAGAAAATTCTGTTCACCTGAAAGAGGTAAAGGTTGTTGTTCCAGAAGCCCCATTCAATGTCCCTGTGGGAGCGATAATAGTTTTCAACCTAAAAAAAAATCATTGTTATTTAAATAACGAGAAGATCATGCACTTCATTTTAAGAAATATCAAATGGAAAAAACTGAACAATGCAAGTCATAAGGAAATTTTTCATACTTCAATCCCAAGCTGGCCCAGTCGCATTATCATTTCTACTGATAAACAACAATTTCCTTTCTCATTTTCGGGAACTTCTTCCAATGTAATACCTTCTACATCTGAGATAAAAAAAAGAGTACTATGATCATTATAATAAGGTAAACAAAATACACAACAACAATTACATCAATAAAAAGTTTAAAAGACGAAAAATACCCCAAACGACACATTACAGAACACGTTAAAATAAAGTGAAAGACATTATTATGTAGCAAATTATTTTGTGTAGTGTAGTAGTAAATAAATAAAGAAACTTAATATAAAAGCTATCACAAGTAAGAATGAAATCTACTGGTCACTGCAGCGTTGTTGGAACTCTGACCAACATTTATCGAATTGTTGTTGTCGCGGTTAACACTTTGGAAGCTGAAGGTGTTTAATTGATTGAAGCGTGATGATTGCTAGGAAAAGCTTTTTCTTTGTCTCTCAGAGGAAAGGGAATAAAAGCTATAAAAATTATTAGTAGTCAATTTGATAAAGACTCTTTCCATTTATGGATCTGATGCACTGTGGTTTAAAAATTTTGATTAGACGGATGACTGGAAAATGAAAGTTTTCAACAATGTAGCGTTGGCTTAAAAGTCATGTATTTTAAGTAAAAGATCTGCACATGTTATGTTTTTTTCCTTGCGCAAATTTTAAATGAATTCTTATTTCTTTTCTTTCTACTCATTATTTAAAAAAGATCATATCATTATAAGAAGTGAAATGTGAAAAATAATACCTTGCAGCAATTAATATCAATAAAGAAATGAAGACATGCAGAAGTCATTGGACTATCGAATAGGAAAAATACACTGGTGTGCAAAAATTAAGGACGAGACGGTTTTTTCAATATAACTTTGTACAAAAGCTTTCCAAATCAACACATTTAATACCGTAAGATCCCCAATACGTAAGGACATGAGTAATGTAAGCAACACTCACTAAAAGAGAAATCAGAGGGATAAAAAGAAGTCGCGCTTTCGAGACATGAAAAACGCAAGTAGAATTTCGTCAATCGGCCCAGTAGAACGAAAGATTTAAAACTGCCCCCCTTTTTCTTCCGCAGTGTACGTATGCATATATGTAGCTTGCATAACTCAAAAACAATTAGCCGTAGAACGTTGAAATCTTGTATATGGGTCAGCTATAACATCTAGTTGTGCATCTTCGATTTTATTGAAATCGCCAGAATCAAATTGCTATATATAGTATAGTTTTCAGCAGCATTTTGCGCGGAAATAATATTGGGATCAATTTGTTTTAAAAACATTTGTGATAATATCTTCTATCTCTTTCTCTCTATATATAACCAGCCCCTTACCCAGCCTTTATTTTCGCAATCATTGGTAGCAGTTATATGTTTCCAATTAAAGAAGAACTTAAAATGACGAAAAAATTCGTATTTTGTCAATATCAAATTTCAAAAATGTTAATTTTAGACGAATAATGAAATCTAATTTTGAATGATTATTTCCGGTTCCCATATTTATATTTGGGAAAGTTTTATTTCATGATGATTAAATAAAATTCTAAGAAGTTTGACTTTGCTACGACAAAAATTGACCGGGATATTTAATCTCAAAATTTGCAATTTTTGATATCACTTTCAACTTGCCTTGAAGGATCGGTTAGAATAATTCGAGGAAATAAGTTTTAATGAAGTGCAGAAAAAAAATGTGTCTAGTTTATTAGACCTTACAATGAAATCGAGTGGTGTCAACATCAGCTTCTTTTAAATAAGTATTCAAGAAAAAAGTCAAGAAAAAGTGTAATGAAATGCATTATAACCTTTCGCAATGATCTTCCTGCTTTTCGCTCCGATTGTTGTACTCTTTAGAGTAAGTTGATCTTCGGGATCCCTTTGTAGTTCAATTGTATCTGGCTCTTCTGATCCTGACACGACACTCTGAAAAAAATGGTATTTGAAAATCTTCATAAAATCATTTTGATTCAAAGAATATTTATATATTTGCATCTTTTGCTTTTTGTAATTTATTCTTTCATGTGTAAAACCATTTTGAATGATGAAACTCGCAGTCTGTTCAAAAAGAATATTTCATCGGCAATGAAATTTATGCTGCCATTGGGAATAGGCAGCCAATTGATGAAAAGTCTTAAGGATACCATTTTTAAGTCATTTCCTGTTTTGTAATACACTAAATTTAAGCAAATACATAGCCTGTTTCATATTTTGCACAATTAACTTGTATTGCTGTCCAAGAAGTACAGATTTTCTTTGGTAAAGATATAAGCACTATCATTATTTATTTATGCATGGTTACTTGTGTTGTTGGCCTTAAATAAGGCCTACGAATTGTCCATAGGCCTGAAGAAGAAAGTTCCCGTGTTGGCTAAGATCATGGCCAATTTATAGATAGTAGTAACACATTGCGCAATTCCATACCAGTTTTCATCGAGTGTACCCTGGAGAACGAAAGCCAAACATTTCTTTTCTTACCCCTCTGTTTTTGAGAAACCTCTTTAGAGGGAACTTTTGGTTAGATCGATTTTTAAGTGACCCTGCACCTTAAATACTGTACACATTAAAACCAATCATATCTTCGTAGAGACTCGAACCCAAACCCATCATATAGAAGACAGAGCAATGGAAATGAATGTGTACACTTTATATCTTTAAATATGGATTTCACAGTATCCTTATCGTGCAGAATTTTATTTAATTCTGACCCTATTAGACTAAATCGCTACGTTTGAAATATCATAACAAATAATCATAAGAAGGTTTAAATGACCTTTTTATTTAATTATGAATTTAAATAGAATTCACAACTCGTGCTTACAGTCAACACCGCCATTTGCCAGTATTTAAAATAAACATAAATTGAAATTCGAATTCAAGGTATCGTAGTCGAAGACTTCTCAAACGAACTACTTAAGCTAGTACTACTAGCTTACTAGCTTAAGTAGTCCTTTTAATAATGTATTTTAACATTTAGTTTAATGATGCATTTTAACGTCGGCTAGCAGAATGGCGAAAGCTGAAATATTCACTGGCAAAAGTGTGCGATAGAACATAAACTGCAGGTATAGCTACTAAAAGCTTGAAATCTAAAGCACTCAAAACCCTCGACTTAAATACGTTTTAAACTAATTTGCATCCTTGTGAGGGGTACGGAGAGGGGAAGTTAGAGTAAACATTTAAATCGCAATAGTTGGGTAATTAACGTAAAATGTTCTAGAATATTAAGCGTATAATCCCCCTTCCCACAATTTCTTCATAACCATTTTCAATAGAATTTAACGAAAAGAATTTTCATATTCTCAGTAGAAGGGTTCTGTAAGGCAAAATGGACTGTTCATATACTCTCTTTTCTAGTCTAAAAAATTGCAACAGTTTCACTATTTATCAGGCTTTATATGCATGAGAACAAAGCATTCTTAAAGGTATTTTAGGTGCAAGCTGGAGAAGATACTCAAGAGAGAATTAACACTTTTTTTCTTCATGTTTATTAATTACTTAAATTCAGAACTTCTGAGAACGAATCTTAAGAACAGCAACCAAATCAAAGCTGTTTGTTTGATGATTTGTGGTTTCACCTTTTACAAACGGCATCAATTATGAAAATGGTTGCTTGCCGTGTAGAAATGCTTGCTAAACTTATTTCCATAAACCATAACGTTACCGGGCATAATTACCAAGCAATGATTTTTTTCATTTTTTACAGACCGTAAGTATTAGAATGAATACTTTAAAGTCGTAAGGAAACTCAAAGACTTATATGCCATAATTTTGATACAATGAATAATGTGAACAGACTAGTATAATTCTGAACATTAATTTTTAACCTAAAAATATCGATGTAATATATTTCTTATAAAGAATACCTCTCCTAAACCATAGTTGGCAGTTATAGTCATGACTGTTGGATTTCCTGTCACAGGATCGCAGGTAAATAGCACACCAGCAACATCACAAGGCACCATCTCCTGAATGACCACAGCCATGGGGGAATTCAAACACTGACCATAACGCCTATTCATAAATAAATGGAAAATATAAATGCAACATATTAGCAACCTGATATTCTGCGGCAAAATGAATGCCATAATACTAAAGATATAAATGAAAATAAATAAATATTTATATTATGTAATGTAAGAGTGCAGATTTACTGCGAAGAAAGGAACAAGTGCTTCCAAACCTAGATATATAGAACCTAGATATTTAATGACTGTTAATATAAATCATCCTGTTATGAGATTGGTTAATGTGAAATTTAGCAAGATTTGATGTTAATTAATTTACGAGCAAAACTACGGGAAGGTTTTGCGAAGTTCACTGGGCCAGGGATATAATACTCTGGATTCTCCTCGGACTATAGTTATGGCTTAGTTATAATTATGTTTTCCCGATTTTTAATTGGACATGATTTTCTTAACTCTCAACTGTCTTACGTAATCTCAGTATTTCTCCAGGGTGATTCCTGTTTGTGATTCTGGACAACCCGTAAACAAAGAACATTCAAATATATGCTTTACATTTAATGATTTCGGTTCTATAACCGAAACGTATTGGGAGGCAAGCCAAGTAATGCCAAAAGCTAGAAAATTTTAGGTAAACAATAAATAAATTTTTATTAGGAATTCGTCATTTATACGACAAGCTGGAAACGACCTAGGTAACGCAGCACCAAAAGTGTATGAATAATACATTAAATACAAAGTATTTCACAAAGAAACATAAAGCAAAAAATCAAAAAGTACGTAATAATTTTCTTTTACTTTTGATCTGTTTCAACCATAATGCGCCTCATAAACATACTTGGGACTTCTCTAATATTGGTTAATTTACACATAACTAAATTAAAAATTGAATGATAAGATAGAATGACTGGTAAAAATATCTCAAAATCGATGTTTTTGATAAATGTTAAGCGCTTATACGTTAGCTTTATTCTAGTAAAGTTAAGCGAATTTCTGTCCATAATACAAAACAATAAAGCTGATTTAATCTTAAACTGACGTTGATTTAACAGAAAAATTCCCCGTATTTCTAAGGAAATTTCAAAGAGACCATTTCAATAAGAATTAAACGTGTTTCGTGCCTTTTGCAGAAATGCAACACATAAATGATGAAATGAAATACACTGAAGAGCCAAAACATTATGACCACCTGATCAATAACGCGTTTTGGGACCTTTGGCCTTCAAAACAGCTGCAACTCGCATTGGCATTTATGCTACAAGCTCTTGGTAGATGACTGGGGACAGGTTGTATCAAATGTCTAAGCAACAGTCAAGCAAAGCCGAGATACTCCGACATGGTGGTGTTTTGAGCTTTGAGCTAAAGCTCCTTAGCATCACAAATGTGATCTATCGAGCTAAGATCCAAAGATTTAGGTAGACAGAACACCATCGTTCTTCGAACCACTCCAGCACGATTCGAGCCTTGTGACATCGAGCGTTGGCCTGCGGAAAGATTCCATTTCCAGTTGGGAAGACAGACACCATGTAAGGGTGCAACTGATCAGTTCATGTATGTCCAATTATGCTCAGTTATGTTCATATAGTCCACAGCTTTCACAGTCTGTTCTACCACAACTAAAGGTCCCACAGCCGCCCTTCAGAACGTCCCCCAAAGTCTAATACCGCCACAACCAGCCTGTGTATGATCTGCTGTACAGGGTAGAACAATTGTTCGCTTGTAGATGGCGCACCCTGACACGATCATCGACGTGACGAATGAAAAATCATAATTCATCCGACCAAGCAACAGTCTGCTACTTACCCATGGTCGTATTTCGATGTTTCCGGCCCACTGTAGACGTAGTCGACAATGACACTTGGTCAACAGGGGCACACGAGTGGGACGTATGCTGCGCAGTCCGACAGTGTCCGCTGAACTGTATGTTCCGAAACACTTGCAGTTGGACTAGCAGTGTATTGGATTGCCAACTCACACACTGCCTTGCGCTGATTTTTTTTTTTTTTTTTTTTTTTTTTTTTTTTTTGTACCAAGTGGGACAGTCTCCGACGTCCTTTTTTATTGATGACGCTCGGACGTCCAACAGCTTGGCGTCTAATGTTGGTTTCACCGTCATTTACCCAGTTCACATAAATACTAACAACGGCAGATCGTTAACAACCTACCAATCGTGTATTATAGGATATACTCGTTCTGAGTCTTCTAGCCATTGCACTCTGCATTCTCGTATTCACTTAGAGCAGCAGCCTTTCCCATCAATCGCAAAAATAAATGCAAAGTGACTCCTTACCTTCTCCAGCAGCAGTTAAATAGCATACCTACTTATTCATGCGCCCTTCGCATCATCCAGACGAGTTCATTAAAAAATGCGGGGATGGTCATAACGATTAGGGTCGTCGGTGTAGAGCAATAACAACAAAGGAAGCAACGGTTCTAATACCAACTTTCTCATAAAATAAATATAAAAAGTAAAAATTATTAAATAAGGACTTTTTTTAAAAATTTAGGCCTAACTGCATAACGAAAAAAATCGAATAAATAGAAAAGAACCAAATAACCAAAAAGGGACCTCTCCTCCTCCCCCCCCCAAAAAAAATATAAGCTATCTAAAATTTTCAAAGTGAACGATGAAAAAACAAACCATTTATAAATATAAAGAAATGTTGTGATTAGAATATATACTTAGAAATTTGTTTAACTAATAGTCTCTTTTGTAACAAAATAATTAAACAAAAGTCTGTACCTTTTTAAACACAATTTATTTATATACATACATACTATAAAGTGTAGTTCCATAAAAAACAACTACACTTAAAAAAAAATTTAGAATTTCAAAATAAATGCAGACCTTTTATACTGTATTGCAACGAATCCAAATTGGGAAGCCCAGCACTTCTTTACGGCTTGCAAAATCTAAAAAAAAAAGTTCTATTTTAGAGAAATTTAGTTTTTCTAATGCGATAAACCATAAACTCAATGAGATTTAGACGTTGAAAAATATATAACACTTCGTAACGAGCAGACGCATATAATATTAGCAATGGGTGTAAAGCTGGAGAAAAATTTGCAGAGTCACACAGACAATATAAGGCTGTCAAGAAAGCAAATTAAGAGCACATTTGGTAGAATGGAGATGCTTCCAAACTTCATGAAGCCGGATGACAGCAAAAACGTATTGTGACACCTATTTCTTTCCCGAAATATTGGAAGCCTATTTTGTTAAATGTTTTAGTGTTGAGTTCACAAGAAATTTTTTATTTCCTGTGTAACTAGAAGCACGTCCGGGTAGCGGTCTGCAGGTTAATTTAAGGTATTATGCATTTCTTCAGTTTCTTGGCTTCAAAAAAGTTTCAAAGACCTCCGCCTCTCCCGTCGTCCTGTAAGTGTTGAAATACTTTAAAGTATTTTCTCCTTTCTTACCGGATGCCTTTCTGGTGCAGTTGGAAGCAAGTCCAACTAGCAGTCGGGAGTTCTGGATTTCGAATCCGAGTTGGACAGTGGCGATTTTTCTTATTTCCTTTTTCGATAATTACATGATAGTATAAAAAGTAATATTTTCAAATTATTACAGTCTCAGTTTAAAGTAAGTTACTCAGAATATTGAAACGACTTTCATAGGGCTACTTTGCCAATAAGCAGCGTAAAAGAGATCCCAGTAATCAACATGAAATGGAGAAGCTAATTTCACAGCTTAAATGATTTAACTTCGCCTAATACTACTGCCACGCAGTCCTGTGTATTGATACAGCAAGAAAGCAATGTCCTTCTACGGTCGATTTATAAACGCGAAATTCTAGGGAGAATTACCAAAAAAATTAGTCTTCTGAATTTTACACCCCTGAACACTTAAGCGGAAAATGTGGGCAATCCCAATAATGGGGCTGACGACATTTTCCTCAAAAGTCTCACTCTTTCGGCTGGTATTAATCGTCATCATCACAAATTGATCAGTAATAAATTAATTTCGAGTTTAAAAAAATAGCCTCGAATTTCATGAAGTCAAATGTACCTACTTATCGTTACGTACATGAACCGAAGCCGTAAGATGATGCTGACAAGAAAGAATGGGAGTTTCAAGGAAGATTGCAGCAAGGAGCAGGCAATAGACATCCGAGGGATTCTGACAGGCGAGTATCCACAGATTGCTAGAGCAAATCCTCTGCGTGTATGTACTTCAACTGCGTCACTGTTGTAGGTTTCTGATATTCATACTGATACTCATACATATGATGTCATACTTTTACTGGAATTATCGCTAGTAATGTGTTCCAGGTCTTTTGAATGAATGTAATCTACTATTTAAAGTAATCTGTTATTAATGCATTAAGCTGGGAGCATTAATTCATAGCTTAATTAATCCAGAGCGCATTAATCCATAGCTTGGATTCAAGCTATGGATCTTTATAACTATATCGGTAATTCTGTTATTTTAAATTCATAACTACTTAGCTATGCATACATCTTCGATGGTAGTTAAATGCATGATATCACATACAGAGGATCGTTTTTATATATTTTAAGTCTTGTTATTTTAAGTTATAGTAACTTAGCTATGTATATATCTTCGATAACAATTACGTGCATGATATCACGTAATCTAGACACATAAATTTTGAAAAAAAAAAAAAAAAAAGAAAGAAAAAGAAAAAAAAACTGAAAAAAAAGAGCACATAATGCAGCGTGTTATAGTTATTCTGTTTGATATAGAATGGACTGTATGCTCCCATATCAATAAACCTCATATCAACAAAAAAACTCTTAAAATGCATTTTCTTTTCACAATCTGCTAAATGATCCTGTAGTGGATACTGTTTGCTAGAGGTACTAGATAAAGCTTTCACATTTCTGTTTCAAATTCTTTCAGGTTCGTATATTTGTTGTCTCAATATATTTAGTTACTGATGAACAAGTAAAAGATGCATGGTATTACTCTCTGAGAATATTTTTCCTTTCATGAAAATGATTTTAGGTCAGAGAGGAAAGTTTATTTCAATTGAACAGACACATTCACTAATCCCCCCCCCGCATACTGGATACAATTATACTTTATTTATTTAACTTTGAGACATCATTATTATTATCATTTAACTTTGAGAACTGAAACTATACATCCCATTCGTTGGATACTAGACGAATCAAACAAACATTGGTATGGTTTAGCCCCGAAACAGAATTCACATCCTACCGCAATGCGGCTATTAATTGAATGAAATATAACACGTAATTCAATAGTTATTTACTGATACTACATATTATTCATTACTTACTGTTACTACACGTTATTGAATACTTGTTTAGTGTTAGGTATCTTCAGTATAATATATTTCCTATTTGAAATAAAAACTAATGAAGGTATTGAATCAATGCCAGCGAGATTATTACATACTTCATTCATTCCTGAGATGCCTAATAATGTGTCCATCTGACCAGCGGCAGACATCTGTTCAGTATCTTCACCTGGATTCATCAATAATAATTATAATTAGTTTCCTAAATAATGTAAGCTTGCTTCACATCAAATCGAAATCAAATGCAGACATGTATTAAAATGTATTCAAAATATTAGTACCAGTGGCTGAAGATCGAACGGCAAATTTTTTAGACTGATATTGTCCTCCAAAGGTTTTTCTCAGCGATATTTCTATGGCTTCTCGTATTCCTTTGGGAAATACTGTTCTTTCAACTTCTTCGCAGACACTAAGTTTTAAATATAAAATGGCACATTACAGTATACATATGCAAACATAATTACATAAGTACAATTTAAAAATACATTATTAAGAAAGAGGATTAATTACTTTTGACATACTTCTTTGACATCTTCTGCTGAATTTCCACTGCTTTGAATAAGAAATAAAATATAAAAGTCAAGCATTGGCATTAATATTATGATACGTAAATTAACTAAAATGGTTTAAAAACCGCGAATTTGTGATAATTTTTAAATCTTGCAGGCTTTCAATTAAAGAGATATCAAAAATAAGACAATTCAAGACCCAGAACAAAAAACAACTGAGTAATAGAATATTGGAATTAAACTAAAAAAAAATTTTATGCGCATTAGCCAGCTTCACTTGTATCTGTTGTTCTATTTGTTATTCACTTCTGTCAGTTGTTCTATGTAGGGTCGTAAATAATATGTATAGTCGTTCTATGTAGGGTCGTAAATAATATGTATGGTCGTTCTATGTAGGGTCATTCGATAATCACCTTCTGACGTAGTGGGATGGAAGATTTCACAAATTTTCCATCACAAAGGGAAAATTAGTTTTAGAAAACAAAATCTGCAAAACATTCATCGAGTTTAAGGCCTTCCTGTTTTCTCTTTTTTTTTTTTTTGCTTTTTATGATTCATCCTTCCCCAGAATTTGCAAAACTTCAGAACTTTGCAAAATACGTCATTCTTCTCTTAAACATTTTTAAGGACTTTAATTTTTTTAATTTTTAGAAAGTTGTCTTACCTTTGTAAAAACCCCTTTGTGATAACATTTAACACAACTGAAAACGAATAATAAATTTTATTCTAGTTTTGGAAGTTTACGATAAAAATTTAAAAGCGGTACATTTTTTGTCATTTTAATTACGGCTTCAAAACAAGCAAAATCGTTTTGGTTTAGATACGTACAGTGCGATTCATGAACTTTAATTACAAATTAAAAGTATAAATATATGCTACATAGAACATACGTTATAATAAAAGGTATAAACTATACTACATTAATAATATAAAACAAATTAGTTCGAATTTGCGGAGTCTAAATCTATTTGATCAACTAAATTACGGAGAGCGAAAAGTAATTCCCATTCATTTATCTTTTCCTCTTGATTTGTGAAGCTAAATAACTGTAGCATGCAATATTTGTAATTCCACCATGTTTAGACAGTAACAGTAATATTAAAATTAGTGTTTTATCAGAATGGAATAGTAGATAAAGTTACTTAGCAATAATTTTTAAATTCAGAAATGATCATTTGAAAATCCTCCATAAAATACATTTACTTACTACACAACGTCTTCCAAAAGTTTTATCTTTGCAAGAATTCCTTTGGTGACGAAATTTTTGTAAGCTGAAGTAGTGACAACTATTCCACTAGGCACGATAAACTGGAATTATATACAAACTTAGAAACAGTAACGTAATTGTAATTAAATACAGAAAGAAGTGTATAGTTTTCTTTGAATAGAAACAGGTGCAAAAGTGACTCACTGTCCGGAGATTCTTGCTTAACTTTGTCAGTTTTCCTAGTGAGGATCCTTTCCCTCCCGTCACATCTGACAGTTGACATATTTCATTCGTAAAGGGGACCGCTAATGGCGACACTAAAGAAATAAACAGTACAACTCAAATTTGATAGTAACGTTTCAAATAATTATCATTATATTGAATAAATTTTTATTTGTGATTCCTCCGTTTTATAGATTTAAATCTTTGAATTAAAGTGGTGGTTTTCTGCTTTGAGCTCTGATTTGAGTTTCTTTAAGAAAAGTGTAGTGTGACTTATCATAAAAATATGCTGTTCAGAATGAAGAAATATAAATAAAAGTACCTTTTGTTATCTTTCCATGCCAAGAAATCAAGTTTAAAAAATCCGATTTCAGATGGTCACTATAAAATCAATCGCAGACAAAGTACAAGCTTATTCAAGACATTTTGTTGAATCATATGTATTCATATGTATTCAATACGACACAGAGTTAGTTTAAAGCGCAGGTGATATAAGCAGGCACCTATGCTTCTAATTTTTGGAAGATCCAGATTAATTATTTTCGCAAACGGCAACTAAATAAAAGTACGTTTTCCTGTTAATTATTAACATGATTAATTTACATGGCACTAGCTGTACTGATCGCTCAAGGCGAAGAAATGTTACAGTCATTTTCTGTATACTCAAGAATACTGGTACTACAATACCGAGTGTAGATTTTGATGGTATCTTGGTAAGAGAAAGTGAGATTAAGTGATAAGAGTGTAAAATCAGGGTTCTGTTGGATCAGGTAAGAAACAGGAAAACTACACATGACTTCATTGTGGAAATGATTTTTGAAATGGCAAATGGCATTATTGCATCTGAACTGAATATTTCATATATTTTCTCTCCAGAATAGGATTACGCAGGGTGGTAAGTTTAAAATTCTCCTTTTTGCAGATAAAATTATTTTACATTATATGAGACATATTGTACTTTCGGTACTTATTGGAAATGAAGTTTCTCTAACTCAGTGCTTTTGTCTAGTCGTTCAACGTGTTTCAATAGCATTATAAGCTAAGTCATATCTATTCACTTCTT
Organism: Stegodyphus dumicola; assembly: GCF_044657685.1. Taxonomy (NCBI): domain Eukaryota; kingdom Metazoa; phylum Arthropoda; class Arachnida; order Araneae; family Eresidae; genus Stegodyphus; species Stegodyphus dumicola. Next base: position 46,842,424 of record NC_140774.1, read on the forward strand.
GGCAGCAGTGTCATTTTTTTTAATGGATGCACTGTTTAAGGATACTGTTTAAGCGTCCCATGAATAACGGTTTGGATCGAAAAGGGAGGGATATCTCGGCGACTGTATTCTTTAGCTATCTTGTTGCCATAAAAAATGTCATCCCTTCAGCATGTTCACAGAGGAATCTGCTTCAGGACACCTCGCATCATCCTGCTATAAGAAGTGGTGTCCTTTCAATCAGGCATGAATTATCAGAAAATGCATCACAAATCTCAGCTTTCATACACGTTTCAGCAAACGAGAACAGCTAATTCTTCCTTTTTATATGACACACAAAGTTTCACGAGATGCAAAAGCGATTCGCTAAACAAATACCTGTTTCCAGAGCTCCGTGTTCCGTAATTATACCCGCGGAGATAACCATCTCTACGAAATCATGCCTCATCTGTGAAAAACATTTGATCTGAAACGAAAATGTCACCATAAAAACAAAGGTTCTACAAAACAAATGGTCGGAAACACGACACAGATTATGTTCAACACATGCTCCCAAGAAAAGAAAATCAAACCTCTTTTTTGCTTTCGAAAAATTCATTCTGTACCCAACCTTACAAACTAATTCATCAACTTTTTCGTATAATATATGAATCGGAAAATCGTAGCAAATAAAATATGCACAATGAATTACATGACTTTATATATGCAATACATTTTTAAATTGTATACTCTATTCCGCAAAAATAATAGTTCAACAGATCATTTTCAACCACTGTCATATTATGATATACATTTAGAATATTGAATAATCCTGCGCCACCACTTTCTCGTTACAGTAGTCATACTAATGAATTTGCAACGTATAGTTCAGCAGTTATATACAGAATATGGTATAAATACTCTTGTGATGTAAACGTGCTTGGGACAAGCTATTCCAGACTCCTGTTTCTAAGGCTGACGATTTTTACCGAGTTTTCAAAGAAGAACATGTGGCTGCCGTTGCCCAAGAATGTTCACAAAACTTGAATATTAGAATATGATTTCTAAATAAACAAATTGTTGTTATTATTGCACAAAGCAATCTTTTAACAAATATTCAGTGATTTTTCTTGGCAAATTAGTTCACATAGAAAACTTTGATTTGAGAAATTTTATTAATTTATTTTTTCCATACCTGGTATTGGAGCTTCGGGTGCTATAATTTTTGGAGTTTTGTGCTTCAGAGAATCTGAAAGTTTCCTAAAAATAAAGTAGAAAAAAGGCTTATTCGGTTGTTCATGAAATATAATATATAGTACAGATAAGTTATATAGCTCTTAAAATATTTTATTTCTGTTATAGCATGATAAATAAATTTTTTATTGTGAAAGTTTCTAATTGTTCTGCTATTCGAAGCAAAATCTTCAGATATGAAATGAAAATGCCTCAGTTATTATCGAACAAAATTTATAAGAATAAGAATCAAACCGAAATATTTTCAAACCTATTTAACCCTTATTTATGATAATCATACCAAAGAAAGCGGATTTCGTATTTAAATTACATCTTCAAAAAATATTTAAGTTTTCAAACTAAAATTCTTTTGAAATTTTTTTGGTGTAATGAATTTGACAAGACATTAGAAAATTAACGCAATCGTAATACATTTAAAAATAAAAATGTTTTACAGACATTATGTGTGCCGTTTCAAGAACATTTATATTTTGGATAGCTTTGCGGTAAAATGAGTCAGCAAGCAGCTAAATCTTAATTCAGAATGAGTTAGTTTCGGTTTTCAATGCATTTATGTTGATAAGAATCTAAAAGTAAGAAACAAACGTTTGGATTATTAAGTCATATTTCTTTTACATAACGCTGCTGAAATCAATGGAGCTAAAACTCAAACAGCTAACAATAATTTTACAGTATTATTAATTATCCAAACAAATTAAATGTTGACGGAAGCACTAGTTCAGAAACAGAAGTCTGTTATTACCCCTGTATAATTTTTCTTTTTGCTCTCCTCATATAAAATAATGTTGAAGGTTCTCATCTTATGATAGAATGTAATTTTTTATACATTTGTAATAATAAATTACTACAAAGGAAAACTCAAGCATTAAAATATTTTCATTTAATGGCTTCGCATTTATTGATTTTATGGTGCATTTTGTTTTATATTTTTTGCTAATAGGATACGTTTAAATATTTTGATAGAAATTAACTAAATAATGTATTAATTAATTAACGTTAATTTTAAATTTAAACACGTAATACTCTTTCTTCATGCACTGGATTAAAAGCACAGCATTGTTTTATGAAAATAGAAGATTAAAAACTTTATGGCATTAGAAATACAATTTTAAATTTCTATTTTTGAATTAATTAAATAAAGAGTTATCATATTTTCTTCCAGAGAGGATTATTAAACTGGGGTTATGAAAAAATTTAAACTTACTTTATTAGCAAAAAATATAAAATAAAATACATCAGAAATATTAACAGAAACCATTAAAAGAAAATATCAAAATATTTGTGTTTTCATTCTTTAAACACTGTGTTTTCTCAAAACAATAAAATCAAATTGCAAAAATCTTAATTAAAACCTTTCACGAAAATATAAAACTCCCTGTACCAGCATCAGTTTTGTTTTACTGAAAAAAACATCAGTTTAATACACTTCGACCGAAAAAAAAAATAATTATGGGTAAAACATCCAGAAGGCAAAGAACTGTGAGCTTTATCCAATTCTAAAATAATTGGAATTTTTATAGTCATTATAACAGTATTCAATATCAAAACATTAAAAATTTTTATAGTATACTCAAAAACACTGTTTTACATACGTATACACACATAAAACGCACTTGTGGTTTTAAATTAAACCTAAATGTGTAGAGGCCATTAGGCATTTTATTTCGCAGCAGAAGGACGACTACGGAGGTGGACACCCAATCTCCAAATCCTACCGGTGACGAATTATCGTTCGCTTATTTTTAGTTCGGAGTCATTTTGTAAAATTTTTGAAAAGAAAACCTTACAACAATTTTTCTTTAAGCTGTTAGAGCTTCAATTTAGGTTTTCAAAGCTTCACGTTGAAGGGAAAGTAGAACTTAGGTTACTGGTGAATGTAAGTAAAGTGATTTAGCTTCGCTTCATAACTAAGGTGAATACAAACCTTCCTAAGTAGAAACCACTTCCTCTCTTGCCATTTACATAAAAACCGTATTTCCTAACTGAAGTTCCTATTTCTCCTCCTTTATTACTATATTGCAACAAAGGACTAGTCAGTGATCCGCTGAGCTTATAATTCCGACCTGTAAAAGATATATGTATATAAATATAGATATAGGTCTAGATAGAGATATCACTTTTAGTTTGCCTAAGAAAACAGAGCATTCTCTGAAATAAAGCATGATTCCATAATGTTCATAATAATTATTTTTTTTTGGAAGAAGGAATATAAAAAGTTAACTATGCTATTTGTCGCAACTTGAACTATGCATAACGAGATCCAGTTGAAGAAAACCAAGTGATAGCGTAGAAAAGGATCTGACTGTCTAAAACTTTTTTTTCCAATCGTGGACACTTGCCTATGCCCGCATTGGCCACTCCTAAGGCCAGATGGGGTGATCTCTTTATTATGAAGGCACCTAACAGGTGAGCCACCTTTGCCTCCTATGAAGGGACAGACAATTTTTACATCCGTGCCTTCTCCGTGATTCGACCCCGGCCCCTTCGGTATTGCAGTCAGGCTTCCCTAACCACTGTACCGTCTTGCTGGCGACTGTCTAAAGCTTTAACAAGACTTCACAGAAATTACGGAGAAATAACATCTGTTATGAAAAGGAGGGTTACACATAATACCATATCCCCCATTGAAATCCACATTTAGCTCTTTGTGTTCCAGATTTGTATTTCAGACTTAGTCCCTTATTATTGAGTCATCACAGCTATTCCGAGAAAAGATATATAGCCTGTTTTAAGAAAGAATGAAACAACTTCCAGACTGCAGTCAAAGAGGAATTTCAGACCAGAGGGATTACTTTCAAACATGGCACGCTTTTAATGGTATTTACTGCCCACTCTAGGGTCATAGTCACTCGATTTTTTTAAGTGAGTTAATTTACAATCAAAGGTATCATGATCCGGATCTCCGGAAACACCAGTTGTCGTTCCTCAGTCCAAAATGAAACAAATAAGCAGCAAAGGAAAAGGAATCCAGTAAAGAACATGTAAATTTCTTGTCTACAAAGTTGCTTGCAGACACAGCAAATTCTCTCTCGCATACATTATAGCCTGATGTTTGATTATGTGTGTGGGACATATGTCACTTGTTTTAATTATTATGTTTCTCTGAGTCATCATTTTAAACTAGCATACGGAAATCATTATACATTGCACATATGTCACTAACAACTCGCCAGCCGTATTTTCATTTGAAAATTGCCCACAAAAGTAAACATTTCTTTAAAAATAAACCTAGAAAATCAAAAGATTTCTAGTAACTTAACATCAGTTTGTAAGGTTTATATTTATTTTAACTAACATTTATTTTAAGTTTAAACTATCTTTCCTGTGAAGCTTTACTTTCCCCTGGAACTGCCAATGCCAGAGTATGTAAATTTTAGTAGAACGCGCAAGGATTCAAATTATCAGCGGAAGTATTCTGAGTTAAATAGAATGGAAACGAGTTCAAGATGTGCTGTTCGTACCTCACTAGCGCGGAGGTAGTTAGACAGAAATTGAAGAACCCCGCGTTTCGGCCTGTGTGCTTGCCTCGGAGAATTGTTAATTGTTCAACGTGATATTCAAAGTTTGCTGAATTATCAGCGGTATTGTAAAACGCGGTGAGGTTACTTACTTTTAGAGAGCCTCGTAGTTAGAGTCTTGTTATTATTTCTTTTTCAGAGTCTTATTTTTATTTTACCGCCGGGTCGGCGTAGTTTGTGAGCGTCAAGAGCACGCAAATTGTAACTTCTTAAGTTGAATGAAAAGGGACTTAAACCCTTAGCAAGACTCTGTCTATTTTCCAGTTTCAACAGTCACCTCTTGGTTGCGTGCAGGTTGGAGGCGCGCAACTCTACAAGTTTAATAAAGTCAAATAATGCTTAAATATAACCGAAAAATATTAAAAAAGTATTACATAAGAAAGGTAGCAAAAAAAAATAAATATCTACGCATCGTTTATCTTAAAGGAAAAGACTTACCCTTCCAAAATGTAGAAAGCATAAATTTCAAATCTTTTGAATCTATAATTGTTATAGTTATCTTTTCCAGTATTTTAAGAGCTGTATCCGCTTGAATGGCGAATCCAAAGCATAAACTAGAAAGAAAAACTAATTTAATCTTATTAGTGACAGAATGAAATGGGCATCAATTCTAATTAAACTTAAATATATTGAAACCGGAAATAACTTACTTCTGGTCCCTCCCTCTGTGCGAGCAATTTTATGTGTACAATTAACATAGGTTAATATTTTCTTCCAGAATTTAATTTTATGTTAAAATAGAAAATAAGTAAATGAAAAACATACAATCTCATGGAAATAAAAGCAAGTATGTGAGTATGTGTAAGTGAGTGAAAATTATTTAACGAGAGTGCAAAATTTATTAATGCAGAGTGCAAGTGCATTGTTCTCTAAAAGTTGAAACATACGCCTAAAAGAAGGTACCACTTTCCTTATAAATAAGATCATAAGGTACGGCTTAAAGAAAGTAGTCAAAAAAAGGTGGGTACATTTTTTTCTTAGATATTGATGCAAAGTAAGTACTTCACAAAATATCTCAACAGAGCGCTGAAAATTTTGGCTGTACAGCAAGCATAACATTTAACTCTTTTATGATCTTCAAAATGCCCGAATTTCAATTGGAAAAATAGTCATTATGCTTTGAAGAGTTAAAAACGTAAATCCGCATAACGTTTTTATGTGAAATTTGGGAAGATATTCGGGAAAGAATGAATGATTTATGTGAAATGTGGGAAAATATTCGCGAAAGAATGAATGATTTAGTGAATTTTGTTTACTCCTATTAATGACGAAATTCAAAATTATATTCACCAGATTTATAAAGTGGTGGCAGATCAAATTTTTTTGTGTTGTTAACAGTTCCGTATTTGGTAAAGCAGCATTTTTGTTAGATTTACATGTAGCTGAATCTATGAAAATAATTACTAAGTGTATCTCTACGAACTGTGCACTTAAAGCTATGGAATTTAAGTAATCATTAAGAATAAGTAATGCAAGTAATAAGTAAGCTTTTGTATGCAATTATTAAAATTAATGAAACGTTCAGAACCTAATGAACATCTTACTAACTGAAATGTTTTTGCCGTATGAGAATCAATAAAAATATTCAGCCCTTCGATCCCCAGTGCTCGAGTGTTTTCGTAAAATTCTGCACCTTATTTTTGATTCTTTAGATATGCACATCTGGAAAGTTATTTTTAACTAGCACCTTATACTTGTGCTAAATCTATCCCGTACTTCTGTTTTTTGCCTCCACTCTCAAAAAGCATGTAAATTAGTGGATTTTAAACTGCTACAAAAATATAAATTGAGAGCGAATTTAGCAACGCGGCTAGAAACGAGACTTATCTAAGGTTTCTACCCACCCACTTGCAGTCCAAGTTGCTTCCGGTGACAGTTTTATGGGTTTTACTAGGATTTATGCTTAATGAAATCGGGCATAATTATCTTGACTAGTTATCGAAATATGGCAAAGATCACGACGGCTACCTGCCGAAGGTTAGGCATGCCTTCGTAGAGGACTTTTCAAGCGGAACTGGCTTTTATCATGTTTTACGCAAAATTAGGAGCCTGTCTGAGAGATATTTTATTTACTATTTCTGTTGCGTACATTTAAACTTGTATTTACAGATCCTTCAACGAATGTTGATTAAATTGTCATTAGTTCCAGTTAAAATTCATATAGTAAATAAAGTTTTTGTTTGTTTTTACTGCTGACGTAGTCTCTAGTGCTCCAAACTCTTAAATTCGAGGAATATAAATCGTGTGCAGCAAAGGTATGTTAAATGAGTGCACAGTTTTAATAGTAAATCATATTTGCCCTTAATTTCAAAATATGCTAATTACTATGTTTATGATTGATAGCGCAGTTTGAAAGTACATATAACGTTTTGCGTTTGCTTTCCTTGGATAATATCTGAACAGAAATGGTTCCGAATTGTGGATTATAGAAAAACAGAAATTTTATAAGAAACTTACTCTTTTACAACGTTTTTTATCGTAGCTTTGCCCATATAAACGAAAGCTCCATGCTGAAAACATTATAAATTTATTAATATTATATTTTATAGAATAACTGTATTATATAATAGAATTTTTTATAATATTATCTAACCCGTTAATGAAAAAGTATCTGGCGTACCTGATAGACGTAGCCCATCATATGTTCAATTTCAGCCTCTTTTATGCTTGAAACATCACCTAAATAGTAGGATAAGAAATGTGAAATTGCATATTGATATTTATGCCATTAGTTAACATATTCACTATCCTCGGCAAGTAAGGAAAAGTTCACTCAAATATACTGAAATACTAACGCTAGCAATTCTATATATTTAAAATAACCGCTTGCAACCCAACTCTCGGTCTAGCATGCATAACTCGTAAAATACGTCTCCAGGATAAAATAAAATTAGTAAAATGCAAAACTTAACTTAGAGAGGATGAAGGAGATAGTATTTATAAAACGGCAAATAACTTGCAATGAATATATGCATACCTAAATTTCTGAGTCTCTGGCCAAATAAATAGATCTCATGTTCTGGTTCTCCTTCCACTTCTACAGTTCCGTGTATAACACCTGACTGTATGTAAAAATTCAATGCATTTTTGAGCCTGAAAAAAATTAATTCTATTTATTACAATAATCGGAAAATAGATAATGCAATAAAAATGTGAATTTTTCTTTTGGTTCTCTTCTGTTATCCGGATCGGATTCAGAAATGTATGCACGTGTGTACGTACGTATGTGCGTATATGTTTTGTGTGTGTAAAAACATACATATATACATGGATACATACATGCACACGTATATACATTTCTGAATCCGGTCCCAATAACAGAAAAGCACCCTTTTCCCTTTTTAATCCTGCAATGGCAGAGGAATTCTTTTTACTCCTAACTCCTGCATTCATATTAAAACGAATAATAAATTGAACTTTTTGTAGTTGAATGAATAATAATAACGTTTAGTTATGCATTGCTGAATTCTGTTATTGTAATTTCAAATTATTTTTTATTACGTGGGGGAAAAAACCTAGCAAATGGTATGAGGATTGTAAAACATATCTTGGCTATAATTACGGTAACAGAACTGAGTTGTTCCATGATACTGGATAAAGGTTTCTGAAATTATTTCTAATAAACTTCCGCTTAATTTATGTATTTCCAAAATCTACAGTTCCACAGATCTCTTGATACGAATGTAATTATCATAATTAAAAATATTTTTCTTCAGACTTCTTTATAGCTAGTATAATAAGCGGAATAGCAAGTTAATTTGTTTCAAGAATAAGGAGAAAAATTTTGCGAAACGTTCACGATTTCTAGATCTTTATTTATATGAATTGTAGTTATAAGATCAATTACAAGATATAGTTAGCGAAGCCATTTTTACAACATTGATTTGAAGCCAAAGTTTTAAGCTAATAAGAAATATCACAGAAGATCAGTTAATTTTGTCAACTAAATAATATATTCTTTGCCTTCAGGTTTTAAATCTTAACAATGCGGAACGTCAGATGTAAACGTTAGTATAACTAAAAGTTGATAGTTGACGATTAAGAGAGACAGAAACATCGTTATTCCATGAAGACGTTAGGTGATATTCTATCGCGTGCCTACATATTTAGCATTAAGAAATACATCAAATAACATTGTAAAATATTGTTGCTGGTGTTGTTCAAGACATAATTACATAATTTAGATAATTATTATATTATTCCAGACACTCAAATTACGTTACAGTAGTTCACTTAGAACAGTACACATTACAAATACACTTTACAAACATTACAGGGTTTTACAAACGTATGTTGGGGGAACATCAAAATATAGTAATACAAAGAGTTAAACTTCTAGAAACAAACTGCGTGAATATTAAATTCTTCCTCTGGGCACTGTTTCTATTGAATATACAAATAAAGGGGCACACACACTTTTTTTTAACAAAATATAAATATATTTATCCTGCGGGGCTTTTTTTTTTGAATTTAAAGGATCTTTAATTTCATGATATCTAACGTTTAACATAACATTTTCAAATATGTACTCAACATGCGTATATTCTTCAACTTTTTTATAAATTTCTATTAGTTTATGTACGATATATTTTATAGCGTTTCATAAGGTTCAAAGAGTTTGTAGAAAATAGTACAAGTTTTTATTACTTGTCTAGCGGAGGATACGCTGATTTCCAGTTGGCTTTAGCAACAGCATCAGCAAGTGCGTATGAGTTTAAATCCGATGTGGCGTCAAAGACATCCGAAGAAGCCCGCCACCTGAAAAAAAGAAAATATTTTAAGCTTTGCTTATCCAACACTACACACTAAATAAAATAATTTGAATCATTTCAGAATGTCAGATGTACTGAGAAATAACCTGAAAGTAAATGCAGTATTTTATAATTTTATATTGTAATGAATAGCCGTGTGTATAACAAAATAGCCAGCAGTCTGCTTGCTGTCTTGAGTGTAAAAAACGCAATGTTGATTGAGGCAGTTTTAGCAGACATTCTGTTGGTAACTGATTTAACTTCTCTTCTTTAGCTGTATCCAAAACTTCAAACAAAACCCGTCCTTAATGAATAAGATTTTTTTTTTTTGAAATTTTTCATTGCTCTTTGCATCTGTTTTCGCCCATCCATATGCAAATCATTTCTAATTCCACTTTCCGTTACCTAGAGGGCACCTTTGCTTTGTTTCCTTTCCTTACTTTCGTCTTCCTTTTCATTATACAAAGCGTCATGGCTTAGTTACAAGCAAGTTTCTGAAAATTTGTCAATCTTTCTTTCTTTTTGTGGCATCTAGTTTTCCATTATTCCAGCTGAAGAAAATATTTATGTTGAAACGCTGGAAGCACTTCTAAAAAAATATATTCACTATTGTTTTCCTTATACTCAGTTTTATTTGGAGTGAAAATGTTTCCGTTTCGCAATCTGTTGTCGAATTGCGCAACCTTCATTTTTAAAAGCGTCACATGATCGTTACTCACACTATAGCAATATTTCTTACACCACAGTAAAATTAAATTTCTGTAAAAATCAAAAGATATTGATATTGCGAACCATCGAGAGACTTAATTTATCACAACGAGAAAACGTGATTAGCTAAAAGTAAAAAAAAAAGAGTAAAAGAAGTAGAGATGAGGCCAAAATAATAAATAACAACTTCGAATGAATTTTTAAACATTAAATTAACATTAACTCAATATTAAATTCTGAAAACTAAGCTTTCTACATCTATAACTATTTCAAAACCTGATTCAACTGAGTGCTGAAAGCAGAAACAAGTGGTGATAGTAATGCAAAACAAATTAAAATAATATTTTAAAACCCATCCCATATTCAATTCGGAACAAAGTCTACGAAAAAGAAAATAGCAGCGCAGTGGCAAACTGCATGAAAAGCGCAAAAAATGACAAAACCAAAACTGAAAAAGGAGAAATGAAATTTACTTCTTTGAGTGCACCGTCGGTCAGAGGTTTGGTGCAACGAAAGACCTGAAGACATGTTTCTGAAGTAAATATATTAGTTTGGTTTCTGAATCAACAAAGACACAAACTAAACTTTAACAATGAAAAGTGATTTAATATTTAAAAATTACTAAATATTACTTTAATACTTTAAATAATATGATTTAATCCAGTACACTCCCGATTATCCGGGGAATTGTGTGGCGCGGCCGCCACTGACAACAAAAATCGCGGATAATTCGAAAAAAGCTAAAAACGGGTATAGCAAAAGAGAAAACAGTCATTCCAACTTTGAAAAATCGTTTTATGTACAATAAAACGTAAAATAATAGCAGGAAATGTTTTATATCGCTCAAAACTAACCTAAAGTGCATTTTGTTAATGAAAACAGGAAAGTGCTTTGTACTTACGAGGGGCGTCAAGGATGCACAGAAAAATTAATACATATGTACTGTTTTGATACTGTAATATATTATGTAATTACAATAGCATAACTGTAAAACTACACCTTTTTGTAGAAATCAATCATTTGTATTTGCTTCTTGCTTTGGAAGCATTTTCTCTTGATCCAAGATTGCAATTTTCGTAGCATAAGTTTCTCGGCCAACTCCGCGTGGTCTTGTTCTTTGAAATAGCTCAGCAGTCCGTCGACTTGTTGCAAAGCCGCTCCGTGAGTCTTCGTGAGTCTGCACAGTGGGCTCTTCTTCGCCTTCACTTCGCTTTCCTTTATTCTTGGTCTCTCCCCTTCCTTTCTTCACAATTTCGTCATCTGTCAAGCGTTCGAAGCCAGGTTCGTTGACGTCACACTCCAACCACTCATTAATGTTTTCAGCATCGACGTTCTCACCACACGGAACTGCTTTCACCATATCGGCAAGAGTTGCCGTGGGCGTGTCTACATCTTCATTCTCTTCTTCACAACTCAAAGGGATTAGGTTGTTGTTGGCTTCAACATTAAGCATGAGTTTTCTCCATGATTTTATGAGGGTTGACGGTTTCACTGAGTCCCATGCCGATGCAATATCGTAGATGCTGTCCAAGATTGTGTAGTATTTCCGAAACTCTTTCAGATCATAACCTTTTTCAAACTTGAGCTAACCACTCTGTCAATGCCGTGTCTAGCTCATCTAGCCCTTCATAGTTTTTCGCGTTTTCATTGCGGAAACACTGTCCGACATTGATGCAAAGTTCACCAGTTTGTCTTTTCGCTTTAGAATGCCATGCCCTGTTGTTTCCGCTATTTCGTAATCCAATTCCGTCTGCTGCCATGTATGGCCGTTTGCTACTTTGGAAAGTAATTCTAGTTTTTGCGCAATCGTCAACACAACCTTCTTTCGTTTTCCTGGCATTTTAAATGGGTAACGAAAAACACAAAACCAAAAAGCACAAGCATTGAACATAATAAAAGATAAGAAATTAACTCCGACCGGTTCGCAAACACTATCAGGCTTAAACTAACAGTGGGAGGAAGTGAAAGTGTCAGTAAGATTAAGACGAGAGAGGGCGGTGGAGCAGGCACTGCAAGGGTGAGTAAGAAATCACTTACTCATCAGAGGGGAAGGTTCCGAGAAGGCTTGGGATATTTTTGCCATAAATAAGCACGATGTTAGCAAATTTAACTTTTCGCTCAGTTTTGTGAACATTTTTATTTTTGCTTTACTCTTGTACAAAAAAAAAAAAAAAAAAAAAAAAAAAAAAAAAAGCTGTGTGCGGCACGCGCGGATAATCGGGAGTCTACTGTATTTAAAATTTTAATTGATGTATTTAATTTAAAAACAGACTGATGTAGTTACTTCTTTTGCGCGGCCGACCGGAATAAGTGGTTAGTGACTCTGAATGCCATACTGAAGGGCTCGGATTCGAATTTCGGAGGAGACATAGATGTTTGTAAATGTATAGTGTCTGTGCGGCGTGGGGGCACTCTAAATATGTGGCTAGCCGAAAGTCTTTTAGTGGGGTTTGGGTCGGGGAAGAGGGATGGCAGATCCTCGGACCTGTCCCCCCCCCGAGGTGCTGTCCATCAAAGCTGGGGCGGAACTGAGCAAAGTCGAGCTGTCACCTGTGTGCTGCTCAAGGACCTTGCCAAAGACAGGTGCATATGACTTCTTGCCTCGAGGAATGTCGTGGGCTTGTGCTCAGATAAGTGAGATTGGTAACTACAACAACTTCTTTTGTTGCATCAACATCTGATGACGATGTAGCGAAAGACATAAATTAATTTTATCCTTTTTGTTTTTTTTAAATTTTTGGGCCTTTTATGCAGTTTGCCACTGTGCTTCTAGGTATCCATTTTTTGCATATAGTTTGTTCCGAATGGAATATGCACCGAATACAACACCAGAAAACAAATTGTTGCTATAGAAGAAAATAAAACGTTCAGTTGTGGTCTAGTCGCAACTTATGGATATTTATACAGAAGCTCAAATTATCAAAACAACCATTAAAAAAAAAAAAAAAATCTCAGATCAGTTAAAAAATCTCAAATTCAAATTAAGCATCCTACATGGAGTAAAAAGTTCTGAATTCATATCAAGAAATTTGACCACATTAGAAACATTTTGAAGCAAAAGCACGTAAACAGATAAATAGATTAATAACTAATAAAATTCTGGCTATGTACCTTTGCTAAATAAACCTAACTGCATCCTTACTCCAATGAATTACCGCCTTTGTAAATGTGCTTACTCATGTATAACATAAATTCTGTAATGCATCAGAGTAAAGCGCTTAAGGATTCATTTGCGACGTGTTCTTTTGTATTTACAAACTAACGCTTAAAGTAAACAAAGCTATCCACAGCAATCTGCGAGGTTTTCAAACCAAAACAAGTGATAAGAATACAACGTAAATTTTGCTTCACAAGCCTCGGATAGCTTTCACCTGTAAAGCTAAATTTGGGATAACAGCTGGCTGGAGTTTCCAAAGTACATTCTTTGAAATTTTATCTTCCTCGCAATTTGAATTTAATATAATACGCATTCGCCTGAAGGACAACATAAAAGAATTAACATAAAATAACTTAGTAGTAGCTAAATAAGCTTTACACATTGAGCCACGGTGATCACGAAACGTAGATGGATATTTCAAAAGGGAAGAGTTTAAGACTGAAGACAGCATGCAAGAATGTTGTAGGAGAAGGCTTTTAATAAATACATAACATAGATTAAAAATATATCAATATAGGTTTCCGAGACTCAGGGTAATTATTGCATCTGTCTAAAATGGCGCAAGGAAAAATATCGTCACTGTACTAAGGAAGAAAAATTAGAAATAATTTTAAAAACTACAATTGCACAGGTTATTAAATAATTAACGGGTTGTGAAATTTAGTTAAGCCGTATAAGATAATTCCAACATTAGCATAATTCTTTAATTTTTAATTAGAAGTTTAAATATTACGAAATTAGTATTCGGTATAAGAATTTGTAACTTACCTTAATGCAAATTTTACGTATACCATACGTCCCTTTTCATCATTTTCGGTCGTCTCCCTGAAATGAGGCAAGAAAAAGTAAGTAAATGATAATAATTTATAGTTCGAGAATACATATTGCTTTGTTAATGCTTTTTTTAACATTTAAATCTTTTAATTTGCTTTCCTATCAGCAAATTAAAAGCAACTTTAATTAACGCAGCTAGCTAACTAACTTTAACAGCTAGCTAGCTAACTTTAACTAAACACAATTATCAGCAAAATAATAACTAAGAAGTGAATTTGAATATGAGTAACTGAATTCTGACGAGATATGCTGAAAAATTTTAATAGTTTAATAAGAGAAGAATGGAGAAATTAAGCTTATATTACTTTTGTTAGAAGTTAACAGAACAGGAAACCAGCATTCATCTCTTGTGTTCAGTTAAATTACTATCTTATTATATGTGTGTGCATGATTGCAAATTGTATTAATTTTAGTTTCCTGTAATTCAGAAAATCCAGTTTTTATTAAAACTAAGTATAATTTGCTTTTCGAAAGCTTGTTTGTTGCTGTTTCAGACATTAACTGCGAAAGCAAAGATTCGAGCTAAGAGTTTGTAGAGACATTAAGTTATTTCGAAGCAGGATGAGAGATGAAAAATGAGCAATGACCTCTCCGGGACTCGAACCACGGACCTCTCGGATACGCGCCGAGCCTGCTAACCACTACACTACGAAGGCATGTTAAGAAGGCGGGAGAAGTACCTTATAAGTTAGTAAGCGAAAATCAAAAACTTATAATTTAAATAAACGTTCCTTTTGCTTTCGAATAAATTATATTTAATTGTCTCTTCGATGTTTTTTCGACCTCATGAATTATAAAACAGTACTTAAAAACAATGCTCAGACTATGAAACCTGAAAACAATAACCTCTCTTCTATTCAAACTTTAAGCTCTTGGTTTCAGCCCGAATCTTCATAGGGTTGGAACATTGGAGTTTGTTTTCCAGATGAATCCTTCTCAGACCGAAAAACATAAACAGAGAGAGAGTACTTTTCTAAAAAAGACGTTTTAAAGATCAAATTAACCCGAAAATATTGTTATTTAGGAACTTAAGTTTAATACATCTAATACAAGGCGAAAACAACTAAAAATGACAACATTATGAATTTACGAATTTTGTATGAGACGTCTGGTGTTGGTGTCAATATGTATGACATATCTGAAGTGGATAAAGTTTAACAAATTATGCATAGTTATAATTTAAATGATCTTTTTTCAACATTTTTTCAGCTTTCAGGGAACACTTGAATAAATGTTATATAACCTTACACCATAAATAATTAAATTGCATATATTTAAATTTCTAAAAATGATTAATTTGCTAATTTGATTAGGTTAGGTTAAGGATTTTCTAAATAAGTGATTGGATAATTAGTTAACGCAAAACAAGTCGAAAACCATCTGCCTATTGGGAGGTATGTCTTCGTGGAGGACGTTTTAAAGGAAACTGGCTCGTAACCATCTTACACATAAGAGAAAGAAAGAAAACCAACCATGTAGCCAGACCGTTCACCTGGATTGGAATATTCTAGCTAATATTCTATTATTCTGGCTAGCATTCACATTTCAGTAGGGAAACCACAAAAAATAACTCTGCAGCGAATTCGTTCGACGGCGATCGAAAGCCGGGTCGAACTCGTCCCATACTCAGCTGTGTGCATTTTCATCCTTAGGAATATAACAATTAGCACCATCTCACATTTAGTATCCAATTTCACTCATTATCAGCACTTAACACTTAATCAAGAATCGAATTTTTTAATTCCCTCCTATACGCCATTCTCTCAACATATTGTGTTCTATTGTGGGAATTATATTGCATTTTATTGCCAAATTTACATTATTGTATCCCGTTGTTTGTTATTGTATTATTTCATAAATTGTTATAGATTAAATCTTAGTACCATTCAGTGTAAGCATGTAACCTAAAACGTTAAAGCAGTCTGCTACCAGACGAACAATAGAAATACACTTATAGATATGCAGCACTCTTTGCTTGGCTACTGCATATCCTTGCCTCCGTGCTGGGCGATCTCCCACTCCACAGTGGCGGACGTGGGACAAACTGATTAGCACTGAATAGCGGCACTCCCTAAATGCATCATTAAGTCTAGGGGGTATTGTTAATAGACGGTGCTACCGCCCACAATCAACACTGTTCAACGGTCGCCCACTAGTGGTGCAGTTGCTTAAGTGAAGAAAGGAGCGAATTCAAAGCTAAGTTTTGTGGAAAATCATGAATAGCATTTAAAGTTTATACCTCCGAATTGACATTCTCTCCCTTAAACGAAATCACTACTCCAAGAAAGAGGTGTGACGTTACAGCTACTAGCACCCCCCCCCGAGGGCACAGGTGCTGAATTATAACTTTCTGTTTGTTCGCGGACGAAATGGACCATACCTGCAAAAAGCAAGACTGCAGATAAAACCCCCTGGGAGTTTCCGGACACAAGGAACTAATTATGTTTCTCTTCGCAGATAACAAAACGAGTGAAATCTTTGTGTAAGAGTTCTTCATGTGATTTTGAGGTGACAGGACCATGGAGGTAGGAAAGGGAGGAGGGGCCATTCCGCGCTAGAAGTGAAGCACTGCTTTGAAGCTTGGGTCACCAGACGGGGTGTTTTTTGTTTACATTCAGAAGCTCCCTTGACAAAATTCTGATAGTATTTCGACACACGACAGTTCCATAGAAATCGAAAAAGGGAACGTAATAAAGGATTAATGAACGTAATAAAGAGTTTCGCATGAAAGAAACATTCATAGTGGGATGGATAATAGCAATTTGTATACTTTAGTGACATTTACGCAAAAATCACATCTTGGTTATTTTTCGATAACTAACAACAGCGATTTTGATTATGAATTTGTTTTATAAAATTCTAAGCTGTTGCACTACAAAAATATAGATTTTAAGAAAATTGCTAAAAGAGATCTGCCAAAATTTATTTTCTAGAAGATTTGAAAAGTTTGAAACTTGATGGCTAAATGTAAATATAAAATTATGTGTGTTAAAATATTTGTAATTAGGCACATAGGTCAGATTAAGTTTTTATTAAATAGAGTAACGCATGCAAGGGCCTAACGCATGCCTAAAGAGAGAGATGCCATCGTGGGGGAATTTTGAAGAAAAACTGACCTTTGAGTGGGTATTAAAAATAATACTCATAATTTTCATTCAAATTATATTCATATATATTTTTTATGTAAAACTTTCGGGTGTATGCTAAATTAGTGTAAATTACTTTACACGAAAAATATAGTGAATGCACAGAAATTAAAGATTTGCACATGCCGGAAATGATAAATAGGAAATATGTATGGGTATTTATGCATGTGCTTGCAAAAAGCATGTATCTGCCTTTGACAAAATACTTAAATATTCATTAAATTATTTATAAATGTATTTGAAATGAAGAATTTATTCACTTATAAACAACTGTGATAGTACTGTGAAGAAATCTAATGATTAAATGTATCTAATTTATAATGATTATAAATGTTATCTAAATATATAATAACCTTAATATTGAATTGTAAACATAAATTGAAATCCTGTTGACAAATAAGTTATAAAACTATTTAAGCAAGAATTGTTCGTATTGGAAAGCAATCTGTTAAAAGGTATTGTAAAGCAAATGCTATGAGATGCGCACTTAAGAACGTAATAGAGAGTTTTGGAATATGTATTGTTCAAATGAAGGGTAAAAAGAAAAAAATCTGATAAGTATAATTAAAAGAATTATTCCCTTTACATTTTATAATAACTCAGTTACAAGTTAAAAAAAAAAAAAAAATTATTTTATTCCCTTTCAGAAATGTTCAGAGAAAGTCAAATACTATTTTCCTAATAATTCTCTAATTTAAAATGAACCGAATAGAGCATTAATTATAAATTGACTTACATTTTTCGATTTAAAAGAAGCCAAAAAATCATGTCATATTTAAGGAAGTATTTTAGGAAGAAGCTCTATAAATAGAAAAGAAATAATGCATAATTTTAATATTAATAACAATAAACTTTGGTCTTAATTTTTGTACCTTAACCGAATAAAATCGAACTACCTTAATTTTTTTTTCTAATGTAATTAACGAAAACTTGTGAAAATATTTCATTTAAATTAAACCATTCTGAGAAAAGTATAGCATTTAATTCCGTTCAGAATGAAATGTTGTTTAAAAATATGTTGTTTTCACATACTTAGGACTCTGAAGTGTTGTAGAAAAAGAAAATATATACATTTATATGTATATTTGCGACGTAATTACAAAATATTTACACCCGAACGCGTCAAATCCCATAGAACTCAATGGTAAATGACCCAATGTTTTGGTCACCACGTAGGGATCGCCGGTGCTTCAGAGCAGGGTACGGAGAAACTTGTTTAGGGCGACTCCTTCTTACTTCCTACCTCCATGGACAGGACGCATCGTTTGCGTTCTAAGCCACGCCAGTGGTTTCTGTAAAACAATAGTTTTTTTTTATGCTGTAAACTACAGTAAAAAGGACGCTTTTTTGCGTCCAATCTGCGTTAGCGGATATTGTATGATTTAGGGCTGTAATGATCAGTTTATTTTTATGTTTTAATCAAGAAATCTATTTTAGTTTATCAAATAAATAATTTAAAAGACAACCTGTCTTTCTTTCACTCGACACGGGTGTACTGACGTTACAGAGGTAAGAGTATTAGCATATTTTCCAGTTTTTGGCAAATTTTCCCCATCTTTAAACTGGTGATTATGCTTTTAATATTGATAATGATTAAGAACAGTCTGTGCAAATTCACTACCTCCAAAATGTGTGAATCTCGATTTTTTTAGCAGTTTTATGCACTGTTTAAATAAGTCTACTATATTTGATGTCAATGAAACAGTATAAGTACAGAAGAAAATTGTTTTTAAAGTGTGGAAATATAAACAGAAGTGGAAACATAAACATAGTTCCGCTTAGTTTTCTTTAAAATTAGTTTTGTTATCTGTTCTCGAAAATTTTTAATTTTCCATTGGGAGAATTTAGCATGTTTGTGCCAGTTCTCCCAAGCCAAAATTTATTTAAAAGTTTATACTGGTAGGATTGTAAATTTAATTTGTTTAATTACACTGTTTCTTGTAGAATAGATAAAAAAGTTCTGAAACCCAACATTGTAAGGCCATATCTAAAAACTATTGTCTACCAAGTTCGGCAACAAGAATCAGTAACCTATGAGTTATCATAACTAACTATCCACAAACTGTATATCTAAATTTTTATCAAGGGTATAATTAACAGATCTTGCAGGAAAAAAATATTTTTGTCTCCATACCTCAAATACCCGCTGTAAAATATTCGCCATCGCCTCATGGGACACGTATAGGATATTTGGAGATCTCCACAGGAAAAGACAGTCTTATCAGTTGAAGACTGTTGAAAATGTCCAGTCTTTTGCAAACGGTACGTTTTGCCAGATTCTAATTTCAGGTAAACGCAAGCATCTGCTTTCTGATCGCTGCGCCTTGAAATATTGACCAGAAGACGCTCCGGTTTAGAGTTCACTCCATAGCAAATTATTTCGTCTTCTGCCTAGGAGGTATGTAATAAAATATTAGGTTATAGAAGAATTCTAAGAATAAACTATATGTTCATAAAATGACATCCAAACAAAGAGAAAAGTAATCGAAATAAAAACAGTTAGCCAGCTTGTTTTCTGCTTGAAATGGGCTGAATCGGTAGGTTGAAAATATTAAACAGAGAGACAGAAAATCTATTTCATTTCGTAATTTGCATTAAGGAATTTTCAAGTGTCTTTTAATAAAAAGAATCAAACCGGAAATTTATTTAATTTAAGATGCATTTCATAAGCTGTTTTCATACACAATCAGATCGGATCTGGAGACGTATAGGATATCTGAACAGATCGTCGTAGTAAAAGAAAGTTTTATTACTGATTGCAAGAAAGCCAACGTGAATTGTGGTAGATTTTATTTTTAAGCGCTTTCAGAAGCGCTTTCAGCGATTGAATGCTATCGCCTTCGTCAGCTGCAATTGAATGGAAAGCAGTTTTTAGTTTGTGTTAGCTGTCTTCCATTTAATTGTAGCTAATGAAGGACAAAGTATTCAATCCCTGAACGTGCTTTTGGTCAAATAAATGTTTTGTCAATTAACACATTTTTAATCCGTTTTTCTCACTTACTCACGGTTTTATGAGCTGATAAATGTTAGAAATATTCAGTGTTTTAAAAAGGTTCAGGTTCCAGCTGAAGATTGTTGGAATGCTTTTCTCTTCATTTGCAATAACATCGATAATATAACTTAAACATAAATAATTCAAACTCTTAAATTTAATCATCAGAAAATTTTCAATAAGTTTCTATGAAAAAATACCTTAACTTTAAAAACAGATTACTCTTTTCATCATTTAAAGCATTACGAGGTTTCTCCTTAATAAAGAAGTTTAGATTCTCTTATTTGTTATTGAATTATAATAAAAGACATTAGGGAATTTCACATATTTATCTTCCTTTAATTTTCCAAATAATATATATATGCAAAAGGGGGAAAATGACTGCTTCTCCGTAACTGATCTAATTGCAGACTAAACGAGGGAAGTTGTTCATATAATGGTATGTGTAATACAGATCATCGTTAATGCTATAAACAAAAGAAATTGCAGAAGAATAAATTCCAAATGTAGCATTGATAGTAATTTTAGGGCTCTGTTAACCGGTTCTTTGATTACTAGCATGGGAAAAATTTCAGAAATTAAAACTAAAACATTCTCTTTTAGAAATCATTAGATCTTTTAGGCCTAAATGTTTATTTTTACAAAGAACGCAGAACATCGGTATTAAAATAAATTAAGATTGCATGTAATTTCCGCGATTGAAATTTTTTGTATTACAAGAATATAGAATTATGAACTTTTTAATTTTATTTTAAAACAAGACCATAAATATGTTCCATGTCAAATATTAATGAAAACTAAAACATCGCTTTGCTATAGAGTATAATGTTTTGTTCGAAAGAATGTTTTAGAAGGTATAACTGCTGAAATACATTTTCTATAATTAATTGTTTTATTATATTATATGTCAAAGGATAATCAAAAGCAATGTTTCTCACTTTTCGTAGATGAGCTTCATCGTAAGGAGCTTCATAAACGTATTCCTCTGCTGGCACAATAAATCCCAGCTTCGCTGCATCGTCCAGTGCATCTTTATCATAAAGATCAAATCTCCTGGTTGTAAATCTTTTGTTGACTTCAATATAAATGTAGGAGAGGATCCATTTGCACCAATAGAAGAAATCTGAAATTGATATAAAAACATCCACACACATACTAACCAAACTTCAATAAATGCATTTCTTTGACGTAGGTGTCACATATTTGTAGTTTATAGATAATAATTCTCCAGTGCTTGTTATCGTATACACCGCGTCCGTAAATGTCTTTACGTGGTCTCAATTTGGGTCGTAGATATTGATTTCCAGTTACAAAAAATTTTTAAATGATGCAAATATTCATGCTTGGGCGTATTTAAAATTTTACAAAAATCAATTTTGTAAGTCTAAATTTTCATACCGTTCTCACACAACCTATGTCACAGTTAGCAAAAGTTTACACTCATTATGTAAAATAAAATACGAACCATTTGATTCTCGTGTGACAAAAATTAATCGAGGTATTTAATTTTAAAATTTATAAAAATTTGTGGGCTTCGTTTCATTTCTTAATCAACACCATATATGTTGATTAAGAAATGAATTAGAATAATTTAAAGCTGATTTTTCCTTTCAAATGTCATTGATTGTATTTTTTAATTGTAAAGAGCAACATTCTTCTTTAATTTAGGGAGCAACACATAAGTTATTTTTTATATATGATATGACAAAGCATTTTACCACAAACATGTTATAAGCTTTTAAATGTTAAACTATATTATCAATATTTTTATGCGGTTTTATTACTTTAAAAACATAACTTGTTAATTTTACGAAAAATTCTTTAAACTAAAAATATTTTTAATTCATGCACAAAATGTTAATGTTTGGCTAAATGCCAATAGAAAGACACCAATAGAATGTTTTCTAAAATATGAATTCGATAAATTTCTTACAATAAGATTTCTTTTTTGAAAAAAAAAATTACATTGATCAATATTTTTTACGACAGTTTACATAGCAATGCTAGTCATTTAGTCAATAAACTTTGAAACCTATTTCTGAATTAATATTTCATTTTGAAGTTATGCAAAGATGCAACCATTTTGCTCTTCAGTTTATGTGTGATATTTGAATATGAACTCAAAACTTTAGTACCTAGGTATACCTAATTTTGGGTAGCTGCATGTACATATTAGTAGCTGAATGTTTTGTGCTTAGGTTGCGTATTAAACTGTACATTGAACTAAAAGGTCATTTATTATAAATCTACCAGAAGCTTTGTCAGCAATATAATATGGATAATTTACTATTAATATTGAATGCATAGAAGCAATTATTCATAAAGTGAGTTATTCTCCTCATTATGTCAGAATCTTGCTAGTGGCAAGTGTCTCTCTAGTCTTAGAGCATTCTGAGCACTTGCTCTCTCTAGAACATTTTGCAGATTGAATTCGTTGTGCCCTTTTAATTTTTTGGTTGTACTCTACGTCCTCTGATTCGTTATAGTTGAAGACGATATCGGAGGAGTTGTAGAATCATTGGTTGGTCAGCCTCTTAAACTGGAGGGACTTTCCTGACAAACACAGTACATATTGCTAAAATTTACATTCGTTGTGAAATTATACTTTTCTCATGTCAAGTGGAGTCATTACTGAACAAGTTATTGATTCTGCAATGTCAGACCATGTCATCTCACACTTCATAACAGCTTGAAAATTGTGTCTTTAGGAGAATGCACACATGAATTTCTAATCTTTTTGTAGTCCGCTGCAACCTGATGTAAGAGACCACAAAATGTAACTAATAACGAGTTTGATCCTCTACAAGACAATATTTTAAAATCTGCAGACGATAAAAATCGGCGTACAAAATTTATGCAGTTGTGATCAAACCTTCTAACTACGGAAAAAGGAATTTCGTTTTCATTGTTATTGAACTGCTGCAATAAATATCACAATTTTCCCTCAGTTAAATTATATTTTATAAAATAAATTCATTAAAGAAGAAGTATGTCATATAAAGCTTCTGGCTTCAAGGTTATTTCTAAATGTCATGAAACTTGACAGGAAATAGACACTGAGCGGTAGGCAACAGTAACATTTATCAATTAGATGCTAATAAAGATCCTTTTTGCTTTCTATCTTATGCCTTTCAAAAGATCTAAGAAATATAAAACCCCCATTCGAAGAACAGAGTTTGGACAGAATTTATGCTCAAGCAAGGGGAGAAAATTTAGAGAGCCATCAGGATAAAAAAATTTTCATTTTCTAAAAGAAGAATCTATTGTATAACCCAGACTCGTATGACTCACTACGTCTTCTTTCCCTGAATAGCGAAAATTTCAAAATTTCCATTACACTATTAGCCTTGAAAAGAAGTCTGTCTGACAACTCATTCAAAGAATTTGAATGGAATCGAAGAATCCACATATGTTCCTTAGTTTATTGGTGCCTGTTTCTCATAGCCTTTTGCTTACAATACAGAGAAAAGAAGGGTTGAACATGAAGAAAAACAATATAAAGGCGTTTTCTATGGATGGAATGCGGAACCCTAACTTCAAAAACATAGATGATTTTAAATGCTAATACTTCTTCATTAAAGGTTACATAAATTCTTCAAAAAAATGCGAAAACAGGAAAAGATTTCAATACATGATATCCGTACAGTTCATTATATCCAATTTTTATAGTTTTGAAGTTTGCTATAGTAGTGTAAAATAACAGGAAGTGCAGAGAAAATTGGAAATGACCAAAGGATTTGTTAATTTTACCCGGGGTTCGTTCTCAACAAAAAGCGAGGTTCAATTCTATCAGTTTATATAACATTTTAGTAAGATC
Source organism: Stegodyphus dumicola (assembly GCF_044657685.1). NCBI lineage: Eukaryota > Metazoa > Arthropoda > Arachnida > Araneae > Eresidae > Stegodyphus > Stegodyphus dumicola. The sequence continues at coordinate 46,866,559 of NC_140774.1, forward strand.
CTATTTAACGTATATAAAACTGAGCGAGAAGCTGTTTTTACATCCCTCTCCCCCTACATAACGCTTGCATAAAACAGTTGTGGTTGGCTTTACAAGTTAGTGTAGCAGATCTTTTGAATCGATGTTTTGCTAAATGATATCGTTAGCCAATGAAAGTAAGGGACAGAAGCCCAGTCTCTGACTTTTATAGAAATTCAGGAGAAACAAAACTACTGTGCTTCTAGTTCTATTTTCTATAAAACCAAAGTTTAAAAAAGTACAAAATGTTGGTGTATTTTGTTTAAGTTACAATAGAAATCATAGAAAAAGTTAATTAATGTATTAGGTTTATGTACATTATGATTGGAACAAAATATCAGTTATGTGTCCACTCCGACTTAGTGTCACGAGTGAATTTAATGAATCAAATTTTCGATAACTCTATGCAATACCTCGGGCTTAATGTAACGAATGCAGAATCCGATGTTTATTCTTAGTGCTTCAAGGGCTTGTGGTTTGTTCGCATAGATCACATAGACCAATGATTTCAAATAACTTCACAAAAAGGGAAATCTAAAGAAATTTAAATCACAACTTTTGGGAGGCAAAGTAACAGTTGTATTTCCCGAAATTATTCTTTTGAAAATTTTTTTGTAATATGTCGATAGTAGAGTTAGTAGAGTGACAGATGGCATTGTTCCCCAACCACTTGTCCACAAATAAACATCCTCCTAATTTGACCGCAAAACAATATAATACCATCAAGAGCTATCGTTCGCTAGTCTCTGTAGCAGAATAAATCTCCTGCTGCTTGTTAAAATAAACATCCTCCTAATTTGACCGCAAAACAATATAATACCATCAAGAGCTATCGTTCGCTAGTCTCTGTAGCAGAATAAATCTCCTGCTGCTTGTTTTGAAAAAAATATCCAACGATGCTAATATTAATATATACAATTAATTACCTCTGCAAATGTAAAGGCTTCTCGTGCATGTTTTGTGGATTGTTTTCACACCCAAAAGCGACTACTTTGCTTGTTAACGTATTTTGTATTTAATAATGTAATTTATAGTATTATTTGTATTTATTTGTATTTAATCGTGATGAATTGTAAAAACGTACAAAGTACACTAATAAAAATTAGTGTTAGTGACAACTATATTTTAAGCATTGTTGTAATTTCGTTTTAAAATTCATTTCATTCTTATTGGAATACCCTTTATATTTGAATATATATATATATAAGAGAGAAAGATCAGTTTTTTTCCGTAGTAGTAGTAAGCACGAAAAACCATCTGTGCTCTCCTCGTGAACCACAGGTCTTCCAATTGAGAGCCTAGCTTGTTACCACTTAGATGACGAGAGCACGCACGGGCGAATGCAATAATTCCTTATAAATTCAGTTAAAATGTACCATTTAAGATGTATCATATAAACCATTTAAGAATTCCAATTAAAACACTGTCATCTTTGAGCTGAATAAAATCATAAAATTGCAAATTACTCCTAATAAAGTCAATATCTTACCTGACGGGGTCACTGAAATTAATCCCAAAGCAAACGTGAATGGAATTGTTATGACCGACCCCATAGCGAATCAACCCTTTGAAAACAGATCTTCAAAGTGTATCTGGCACACAGATAATTTGAAAGGATTCCGGAGTTTTATATCTTGACTCAGAAATAAGAGTACAAAAGAAACAATGTAAAGATAAGATTCTATCTTAGTAAGTGAGTACACGTATTGTGCAAACACCTCCAACATATATTAACGCAAGTCTTCGTGACATTTCAGGGTTATATCATATTCGACAACACGTTTGTATGTATATCTGAAGAATATTTACTCATTATGTTACACGAGAGATTACATACACGTATCGATAATATTCACTTATCTGTATGTATTTTGCTCTCTCAGCTAGAGGTCATTGCAAGAAAACTTCTATTGATATGAGCTTTTATTTTATAGTACATATTTTTATATTTTAATAATATATTAATATCTGGCATGAGTTTTAAGAAAATCTTCGCATTTTCAATATTTTACAATAAAAGCTTTAAATTGCAGCTGATTTTATAGTGACATAACGTGATGAAACTCCTAAGTGGCATAACTAGGGCAGAGCATGGGGGGCATCGGTTCCCGAGCGCAGCATTCAGAAGATGCCAAATTGTTGTTAAGAAATTTTTAAATTAATTGTTTTTATTCTTGACAAACAACACGGGGTGCGAAATCTTTAGCTTATAGATCAGTGCTTATTTTAATTTACAATAAGAATCTAAAGTTTTAAAATTAAAACCAAATTTATTTTCTTTTTAACAAGCTATATAAAACACTCTGAAACTCTGCATAGTTTTTGTAAATTGACTGTAAAAGTCACTGGCTTAAAACATCTTTGACTTATTTCAATCTGAAAGCCTTGACAGCTTCTATTTCTTTATAATTTAATTGAAAATTAAACGCAAAATTGCAATTTTAGAATAGTAAAAATATGTAATAAAACTCACCGATTTCAAAGGCAATCAGATATAGGCCCCTATTCTTCAGAACTAAGAAAGAATTTCTATACATATAAAATGAATATCACTTCTTCCACCTTTGCAAAAACATTCTTACTCTTGAAGAAGATTGATCATACTTGAAATAGCTAGAATTTTATCCGAAATATACACTAAGGCTGCTTTAAATGCTTAACTTTCTCTGAAATTTTCTTTTTATGTGTTTGATTTTTGGTAATTGTTATTACACATAACTACTACATAACTATAACTAATAGCGACGTTTTTGTTTGTAAACTTTCATATTTATGGAAAACCATGATGTGTTTTTTCTGTTATGGAAATTTGCTTATGGCATTTAAATCTCTTTATATTAAATTTTGTTAAATATTATTATTTAAATTTCACCCTTTTATATTGCAGTACCAATGTATAATTCATGCTCATATATTTTATCTGTGTGACTTATTTGTCTTTGCAAGCCTCTATTGTATCGTAACTCGTCTACATTGTACCTATGGGGAGTAAAGTTGATGTTCAAAATAAAATAAATAAATATCTTTATAATCAAAAAATCTTATAAAGCTGTTTCAGATCTAATGGAGATTCTTAAAAAATGAGAGTGCAGAAATTTAGTGAATTATACATTAGTACCCTATTAGAAAATACTTTCAATTTTTCAATCTAATTTATTGTTTTTGCAAGGGATACATTAAGGATATTATCTTGTAGATACGTTAAAAGGGTTTGAAACATAATAAGATAAATTTCAATTTTGTTAATTTCAGTGGAAAATGCTATCTCACAAAGGTCTCGAATATCCAGCATTGCTTGATAAAACTCCAAGTTAGGTCAAGGTTAGAAATAGGCGGGCACTTGATAAGGTATCAAACTAATCAAAACGTTTTGTTCGAAAGTTGTATCAGGTGATGACTTTGCATTTAATTTCTTAATACCTGAAAAAATTCTGAATGAAAAGTTACTTTTTGAAGCTATTAAAGTTTGCTTCGAAAGAGTAAATAATATTTGTATTTAAAAATGTATTTATTTTTTATTGAGCTTCAGTATTAATTTATATAGTATGCTGTATTATCGAAATCATACCTGTACCTAGTCTACTTAAATGCATAAATAGTAACTGTGTCTTTGGGACTTACGGTTTTTGCAAAAATGTCCCGGCATATTTGCGGTAAATTCATAATTTTATATTTTTACCTTTTTTAAAGTGAGAAAAACTAAGTTTTTTCTATCGACTTCAGATTATAACACACTAATTTTATTATTCATATCGTCATTATTTACATGAGTTTCGTTGGTTATAATTTAATTCGTTCGAACACTGCTCAACAATTTTTAGTTTTTTCGAAAGATGATGCTCTGTTTCTGACCTGAACAAATAATATACGAATAAAAATGCACTATAAAATCGTTACCTTAGAATAATTACCTTGATTTCATCACGGCTTGGGTTTTCAAATCTGTTGTTACGTACATTATTCGTATGAAAATATCCATTTCGAAGTTATTTCTAACTGTTCTGATGGTTATTGCTAACGGGTTTCATAATCATTTACAACTATTCTCATAGTTATTTCCAACTACACAATTATCTCTAATTATTTTTATACTTATCTCCAATCACATTTTGTAGCTGTTTTCACCTACTGACCCATACTGGAGTATCGCTTCATGTCAAACCAAGAGATTTTTTTTCCCTGCACCCCAATAGAGTGGTACTACATTTTAGCAATAGAAAACATATATTTTTTTCAACATCTGATTGTTCTTATTGTTTCACTCCAAAGAATGTTACATTACCGGTAGCATCTACAACACTGACTTCAAAATCTGCTTTGCCTTGTTTTTGGAAGCCAGTAGTCATGAATCATCGTCAGTAACATCATCTCTGGCTGCTATATATCGCAGTGAACATGTAGGGATTTCGCCTGACAAACAATAGTACACAGCAGGCGACATTCATGTTAATGTCTTTACCTGCACCTTGACTTATGGCCTTGTAGAATGGAATGACATTCAACTTGTATTGCCAACAAGACTTCAGTTTTCGGTCAAGGAAAAATTGTGGGAAAGCGAGACTGCAATGTTCTTCCAAGAAATGGATGCCTGTGTTCGAACCAACACCCTTAGATACATGGTAGGGCATGTTAGGGTGAGTGAGTCTAAGGGTTGTTGGTTCAAACATGGTCACAGCGACATAAATAGGATATCAAGACAACAGAGGACTAAGAATACGAGACACCAGATCTTTCTAAAGAGGTAAATGGAGTATAGTTTTCCGATGCAGCTGATCCAGAATAACAACTCCTACAGAGCACAAAGTGTTATCCTCGTCAGTTTTGCAATCTACAAGGCCGACAGAGGTGTATAGCTTAAGAGGATTCGTACTGATTACATCCATTTCACGACTGAGTAATGTTAATTGAAACACTTACCAAATTTTAGTCCGTATTACCAATTTTATCCAATTTAATTTTATTCACATACAAATTTAACATATTTATTTATTTATTTTTATTCTCATTTGACTATTTATTGCGTATTTAATATCCATTTTACGACATTTAATACAGAATGAAATTATTTCATAGTGTTTTAGAGACTTGATGCTTAATACTAATGACTTGTTTCACCTCAGCAACTTAAAATTTAAATTTGAGTAAACTTACAGTGAAATATGAAATCAATATGAAGAGACTGAACGAACCCTTCGAATGAAGAATACACAATGACCCTTCACTCCAGGAAAACGAATATTGTCATTTATGCGCATGGCATTTCTGACCGTTAAACCACAGCATGTATCCTAACTCGGTAATTAGACATTTTTCATAATAACCAGTCCCATCACATACAGTTTTATTTCGTCTGCAACATCAACAGTGTTTGAGTAAGGCGATTGCTACGGCTGTCTTTTGGTTATATATCGTATGCGTCTGCCACTGCAAAATATTTCAATATATGTGACATTATGATACAGGATACTATTAGATTTCAAACCTACGCGCCCCTAGTACGTATTTTTGCTACCACTGTAGCTAAATTTTCCTTTATGAGGTCTTGGAATCTATTGTCCCTTATAACATGGTCTAGGTCAGATGAAATTCTAAATATTACTCCATGCGTATCAGTGGTGGAAATAAGTCTAAATTCTTTAATCCATGATATGCAGCTTCAGCTATTTCCACCACTGATGGCTACATGCCACAATGATTTCTTCATATTTCGAAAGCTGGTACGAGCCTTAATTTCAACTATTTTCTCCTCGTGTGTTATCCATTGTGTAATAAATATGGCTTTAACCGCATAAAAATCCTTGCCAGTGAGGCTTAATCCAAATTTATCAATCCAGACACGTTTAAAAATAATATGAATCTAGTGCTGGAAGAAAAAAAAAGTTGCGCAATATTGTTAGTCTTTAAATATTATGCTCCATTTTGCATCTGCCAAAATTATCCTTGGGAAACTCCTTTTTAAATAAAAAAAAATCCTTTCTATTTCAGTTAATTAAAGATTTAAATTCTAATTCTTATTTATTTCATGTCAATAGACACATTAAGTTTTGATTTGTTTTAATCTTTGTGTTCATTTTTTTTTCTGTGTTCCATTTCCTTTCAGTAGACAAAATGTCACTGTAGTAGAAACTTTTCGAAATTTTTCGTCTGATATGAATTCGTTACTGATATAACCGAAAACGCACTGAGGGGGACTTGGAGTCTGAGACTGAAAGACCAGATCAAACAGCTGTTTCTCGGCTAACCAGCGACAAATTAAAAAGTATGTTCTTTGAACATGGTTTGCAGGATCGCTGATGAATTGTTCTTTATATTAGATGATAGAAGTCTAAGAAAAAATAATAAGTGCAATGTAATTTAAGAAGCATTCGTTCTTCTTAATATTCTATTGGCAACTTTCAGCGGCAAAAACTGTCCTTTTTGAATCTAGTTTCCCCTTTACTTTTTTTTTTTTTGGTATAGATAACAACTATCTTTACTGTGACTTGTTTATGTTGTGTTTCCCTTCCTTATTTATATAACAATGATTTTAAGTGCACCTTTACCTATGATATGTGAGTTATGAATCCAAATTGTTTAAAATTTATTTACTCGTTTCAGATGTTAAACTGGAACTTAAATGCAAACAACAGGTTAAAACTACCTTTCTAATTTTTTATTTTTATACTTTATTTCATTTGCTTCAACTTATCACAAAATCTTATTTGTAGTTTTGTTCTACTAGTTTCACTGTGCTTTTTCAGCAGTTCATCTTTTTTAAACTAATCAGTACAGTTTTGTTCTGATATATTTAAATTATTTTCTAGTAATGAATATATTTCCTTTCGTATACAGAGAAAGAAGATAAACGTGTTATTGTAGTATTTGCTTACTTTTTGACTTCTTTTTTACACTTATCATTAAATTTCAATCATATCAATAATCATATAGTACTTGCCACATCAAGTCTCGTGTTTAATTTCGAATCTTTTAAGAAAAAATCTCTGCTCAGTTAATGGAAGAATAAAAATGGTTTCACAAATTAGATCTATATTTTCTAATTTCTTGTAGGCATATATTTTTTCCTTATTTAATTTTCGTCTCTACATGTGGTTAATTTCCATAATTAAACTAAACTGAAAATTAATTTTGAAGTTTCAATCCATGTTTAAAATTTATTAAAATGCAATTTTGTCACAAACGATAGTTACTTAAAGTTTTATTGTTATATAATCTGTAAGTTAACAACAGTTACAATTATTTTCATAAAATGAACTATGCTATTCATTTTTCCAGAATGACAGAAATATTTTATAAATTGTAAAATAGTTTAATAGTTATATTCTGATATGAAATTGATATTCATGAGAATCAATTATTTAATATAATTATTTTTATGTAATTTAACTGTATTTAAGCGAAAGTGAAAAAAAAATGTCATGAAGTATAATTTCTATGATGATTGTACACAAGCATGGACTACTTCGTTGCAGTACATGAGAATGTATTCTGTTCAATAGAAATGTAGTATTTACTATGGTAAATGCTAGAATAATATAGTTATTATTTTCACTAAAATGATAAAAGATGAATTATTTTCTTATCAAGGTGGAAATGTTCCATAAATTATGAATTTTTAATTATTGTGTTATAATACAAAATTTATATCATGTGAATCAAATAATGACAAAATTTATATTTAATATGATCTAACTGCATTTACATTCAAAGAATCATTTGAAGAACGTTCATGCAGTGCAGTTCCTGTAATGATTATGCATGAAAATATCCGTTTTGCAAATCCAAATTACGTGTTCTCCGGACGTGGTATCTTTTGTAATATGCCTTTGTAGCCATCAAGTCGTACATAATCTCCTATAATAGAAAAATTAAAATAAGATGCATTTTAACAGTGTTGATTTAATTTAATATAACACTCTCAAGACACAATTATCACAAATATTTAATATGCAAAATCACGTATAATTAAGAACTTCGTCCAACCACTTAAGCTCATATTGATTATTGAAATATAAATACTATACTGATTTCAGGATATTCACTAGCACTGGATGATATTCTGCTACTGTTTATCAAAGCGCATATAGTTTAATAGATTTTCAAGACACAGGTCCTCGAGTGTCGGTGTCAAGGTAATTTTTGGTAAATCGAAAAAGTTCTGAAAAATTCTTTTTGTATTACATCTCACACAGACGCATTCAAGAAATTATTGTAAGAAACTTTACCAATTTTTTTATTAAAAAGGTTATCCTATGCTAGGAAAAATTGTTTAAGGTTTGTTTTTAATATTGCCAATGTCAATTGGGAAGGAAATGTGAAAATATTATATTATTTAGATTAAATATTAAAGCTAGCTGTACATTTTGTTTTTGTCGAAGGGGTAAATGGGAATAAGTAATAAAAGTTTTCCCCATCAAGATAGGCATTATTAATACGCTAAACATTTATTTCTCCGATGGGATAATCTTTGAAATGAAATTTTTTTCAAAAAAATTTCTTATAATAATTTATTAAAAAATTAATCCTTTGCAGCTCAAGTGTAGAAATTAATAAATTATTTTTTCTATATTTTATTTATTCTTAAAGTTATATATTTGGTTTTTCAAGATTATATATATAGAGAGAGCATATATATGTAAGCTATAAAATATGAAAGATAAGTACTAACAAAATTACTAACTTAATTGACAACAGACGTTTTAATTCCTAATTTTAACTTATACACAACCCCTTCACAGCATCTCTGTACTGGGTCACTGACGTCATTAGTATCCTGCAGTAATAGGCAATGCTGTAAACTTTTACTCAGTCGCTGTTCGGGATTCAAACAAAGCATTCCGAACTTATAAATAACTCCAGCTGCTTAATACGCATCCCTTTTTTCCTCTTCTTTCGCTTAGCTAGCATATGTTCGCCGCCCTGCAATTTCACTTATCATTCTAAAATTGTAATCGTATCGTATATAAAATTGTGGGGTCCAGACTGAACACATTGTGCTGAGTAATTGCTACAGAATATGTTTCTAAAGAATTGTTTCTGTCCAGAAATAAAATATTTCAGAATTCCAGTCTACGACCCAGCCAGTTTTAATTTCATTATCCTCTGGCGATGACTGAAAAGTTATTGGTGTCTTCTCTACTAAGTTCTCTCATCGTACCACCAAATTATTACATTTATATATGGTGTGTTTACTCTTTCTTCAAATATCACTTGCTCAAAAGATCTCGAAAAACTCAGAACTAATAAATTCCCAAATGAATTCAGATACGTAAGCAATACATCACCTGTCTGAAATTTTCTTGTCGCTCCTTGTAATCCTGCAATGCAAGGTATACCATATTCTCGACTGACAACAGCTCCTACGAAAGTTATCAAATAGATTATAGAATTACATAATGTAATAATAAAGAATAAATATTCTGAATAATGTAACACATGAAAAATTTTTATGATAGCACTTAGACCGAGTACATATAAATTATGTATTAGAATTGTGTTATGATACATTTCATTATTATTTCTTGAATACAGTTATTATTTAAGTTATTGTGCAATATACCATGTGATATTAGTCCTCCCAATTCCGTAACAACTCCAGCCAGTGTGGGAAAGTAAGGGGTCCAACCAATATCTGTGCCGTATGTGAGAAGAATTTCTCCAGGCTACAATGAAAGAAACAATTTACTTTTAGGCAATGAGAGAAATATAGATTACATTATGGTAACAGAATACCCGGGTTTCGTTTTGCCACGAATACCATCTGTTTTTTCGGTACAACAGGTTTTGAAAAGTAGTATATATATATATATATATATAAAATGTTTCGCGCTAAGAATTTTATTTTGAGCATAATGCAGTTAAGATACTTTATTCTATACAAAAAGGTATGTATATATGCATATGTATGCAAAAAGGTATGTATATATGCATATTTATGCAAAAAGGCATGTATAGGATACTTCATAGTTGCACCATACAGCAAATTCCTTCATGTTTCTTTTTGTTTTTTTAGAATGGCGCTTTAGTAAAAACTTTAATCTCTTTTTCATAATTTTAAAGTGCGAGCTCGAACCAGAACGTTATAGACAAGAAGCATTTGGCCTTGCACTGAGAGCAAACATTTCGCGTACCGTTTAAGCATCAGGTTAGATAGCTACAGTTCCCAGTTTCTAACGAAACTAATTTGGCGTTTCAAACGTCGATGATATTCGCCATCATAAGATTGCTCGAACACCGCAACGACTTATTTCTCTTCATCTCTCATAGTTTTATGTGTAGAGAGATGAATTATTCTATCTTTCGAAGCTTTAGTTCATCCTCATATGTCCCTCCATACAATGGGGCACGCACAAACCTCCTTTAGCGCAGCCGAAGAATATAACATATATTTACCTACCCATACATCAAGGCAGGAACATATGGCCTCAGTATATTTTCACCTATAGTTATAGTGCTATATCATGCATAATGGGCTTGCGAATTAAGTAAAAATTATTGCATCGGCATACTAAATAGAGGAAACAGACTTGTAGCTAGAAGAACATTTCATAGTGATGTAAAGGTGCTGACCTATACATTACTATGATCATTACATGGCTTATGCAAGTCAGCTACTTTTCGAAAAGACAGAAACCTTCAGATGGATGCCCCGACATAAAGGCACCTTTATGTATGGCAAGATCTAATTTAAAAAAAAAACATCCTGCATAAGGGTACGAAAAACTATATTCCGGTACACCAGAATATAGTTCCAGGTTATTCCAGTGTCTATTAGCTATTCCGATCAGAGACGCAAATGGAATATCTGTTTGCATACAATGTAGCATCTTTATGGAGGTTAATTGTTTCATGTTAAAATCTGATCTGAAGAGGAGTGCGGATACTTTTATCTTGTATGAAAATTTCTGTCTTTTCAAAAGTAGACTAAGTTTCATAAAGGTTCCGTCGTTTTTATGATAAGGCATTGTTGTGAAGGCATACCTCGGCTTGGCCTCGAAACACCAGTGCTATTTCGATCCCAGTTATGGGGAATGGGATAAACAAACGAAAGTTTTTTACCTTAGCTGATACATTCTGCGTTTCGAAAAGCGGATGATATTCGTCTAATAGATAGTATCACCACTGCAACGACATGCTTCTTTATAGCTGGATGGCTATGTACCTCAGGCATGGTCGCTGTTCACAACCTTCACATTATGTAAGCTGAGTGGATTTTACCTTATTCGATACGGATTCTCTAATATTAGAGTATTATTATTATTTTCTTTACCATAACTCTTACTTAAGACATCTAATGTTTAGTCCCTTAGCAAGGAATGCTAGTGAGGATTCCAATATTTATGCTAGATTTGAATTATTTTACCCATCAATAGACTGCACTTCTTACCTTATTACGCCTACGATGTAATTTTTGCAAGTAGCTAATTTAGATCTGAGCGAGCGTTTGGCATATATGGGCCATATGTTATCAAATTATTGCTAGTGCTGATAATCTTCAAGCATATACTTTTTGTTCTTTCATGGCTATAAATCATTGTATGCCTATAAATTAATAAAATTTTCTAACCTTTAAATGAGAGGCTTCTTCAAGATTCAGAGCAACCCGAACGGCTCCTTCAGCAACGCCCTGACTGACTGGAACCCCTGAAAAATTTTATATATAATCATGTTTTAAATGTGCCTGGATCATTTAAATTTATATTAATTATTTATTATTTTTAAATACATATATATCATTTAATATTTACATTACGTGTCATATCATGTTACCTGTCATGGTAAAATCTTCACTTGTAGGGATGATGGGTTCATCTATCAAGTTAACCTAAAAGTAAGTAAATTTAAATAATTAAATATTTTAAGAAATTTAGAGTTACAAAGACAATTAATTATAAACATTCACATCTCAATTCCGTTTACGTTTCTAAGCAGGAACGTCTAAATAAAGTAATTAAACTAGTTTGGTTTGAGCAAAATATTTCATTTCCATTTCCTTAAGTTGAAAAGGAAAGCCGAATGAATTTTTGTTATTTTGTACAAGTAAAATAAAACAAATAATACACTAAAGAAGGTCCGAAAGCTCACAACTGCGATACTCTCCATCAAAACTGGGATGGAGTTTCTTGTACTTAGCCTAAATTGTACAATCAAATCCAATCCAAAAGAGCTTAAATATTATAATATATATATATATATATAATTCAAATAAATAGAAAAAAAGAATGTGATTTAAATAAAGGAATGGAAAGGAGGATAATGCTTCCGAATAAGGTCAATTATTTAACTGGCATTGCAATTGCAAAAGATAGCATACCATAAGGACAGTAGTGATCACAATAAAAATAATATTTTAGTCTATCGGCCAAAAAACGATAATATTTCGTATCATTTTGAGAATATTTGGATCAAATATTTTTTGTCAATAGGCTACTCTATGTCAGTAAAAAAAACTTCCCCTTCGATTGTTCGATTTATTTCACCAATTACAGCATCTCTTGTCATAAACGACATTGGCATTACATGGCACCTAAAAGAACTCTAGTTGTTACACGATTGGCAAAAACAACGATCTAAGAGAGAAGATCTGTGCTCTATCCCCTTCAATAGCACATTGGACAGTGAACAACAATCAGCTCCTAGTTTTATTTCATACCACATAACAACTATAAAAATATTCCGTACTAAGCCGAAGTACGTAGACATACAAATGAAATTCTCCCACGAATATATACCAAATGTATAACGTGATTTATACCTATACGATGCATAAGAAGTTCATGCTAGGAGAAACGGTTCTCCCCCACCACTTTCCAAAAACCAATAACTGCAAATAGTAGTGAAAGTGTATGTGGGAAAGAAGATCCAGAATTTTTACCTAATCAAGTGTCCATAGACTGTGGGCTAACACATCAAGTTTCATGTTAACAACACAGCAAGCTTCAAAAGCTAAAAAAGTAAAAATGTTATTGGCAGTGTATGCGTTAATGCATATCTGTTCTGCTTCACAGTATATGCAGCCACCATAATCTCGATGGGTGGTATTCGCTCCTCCAAAAGCTTTTAAAGACTGAGACTAAGCTCTGTACCTTACATCTACATATACTCGTGTGTAAATTGTGCCGCCGAAGAATTGTACAAATATTCAGAGTCGAATACATAGCGTACACGTGGGTGTCTGCACGTGAGCTCTGATTGTGATGGGGATATAAGCCCACGAGGGGTTTAAAGCTATAGCAATGAGAAGAACATTTTAAGGAAAAACCTTAACCTCATGCAATATTCTAGTCCATGAAGTATTTTTAAAATTAAAAAAAATTAACTTAACCTATAACCCAGAAAAGAGAATTAGATTATAAAATTTTCCTTAAAATCAAAAAGGATGTCTTTGTCTTCTATCAACAAAAGCACGTACTTGCAGCTGATGTGAAAGTCTAGCAACACCGTGCTGATGTTTATTAACTACGTTTTCGAAAATTTATTTTTAGATTATCGGATTCAGATAATTACTCTCTCCCAAGATATCTATAGTGTTTAAGTCCGCTCTCGGAATACATCTATAGTGTTTTAAGTTCTCTCTCGCAATACATCTGCAGTGTTTAAGTTACTTGAAAAAGGTAAATACAATGTTATATCGAATCATGATCATTTTCTGCTATTACAAAAAAAAAAGAGAGCGCTAATTTCACTATCCAAATTACAAATGTATAAAAATTTTGAGACCATTGCAAATTTGAGAAATAAAATGTATGAAAACAAAAAAATAAATAAATTTTATCGATGAGTTAAAATCACTTTGCAGCGGATAATCGATTATCAAGGTTTTAATATTCATTCATTCTCACAGGTCTTATTATGTAAATATAATGATTATCGCTTATGAATGCTTTATCTAATGATTTCATTAAGTTCTAATTTCAGTCCCTGATTTGAAAGAAATTATTAACAGAAATTGATTTATTTAAAAAAAGAGGGAAAATTGAACTTACAGGCTTGGGTATACCTTTCATAATTTCTAGGAAAATATACTTGTTTATTACCGGATGTCGCCTTTGCCTCTGAGTCGCCCTGGAGAAGAAATATACTTCAAAACATTTGTCGTAAGATATATCTTATGAAATAAAATATATAAAAATATTGGATATTTCTAATAACAGTTAACCATAGTATTTTAAGTTCTACAGATCATGAATTTCATTAAGTTGTTCTATTTTCAATATTTTATACCCAGACCGGAAAGGGCTTAATGACACGTGATTACCGTACCGAAGGGCCCGGTTTTGTGTCCCAGAGAAGGCATGGATGTAAATTGTCAGTCCCTTCATAGGAAGCAACGATTGCCCGCTTATTAGGCGCCTCCATAATAAAGTGACCACCGCTTCCAGCCTTACTAGTGGCCAATGCCATTAATGGCTAGTGCCTCCCATTGGGAGGAGAAGGAGAATATTTTGTTCTTTATCATTGTTAAATTGCGTAAATATGTTTATTCTTAAATAATTATCAAAATTAATATATAGTAATGTATCTGCTATAATGCATAAATTATCGCATATTTCAGTGTATAAGCCAATAACGTTTAGCAGCCGTTATGCTCCTGAAATATGGCATTTGGCTTATATACGAGTTCAGAATGATTTACATATAATTCTGCCGAAAAAAAAAAAAAAAAAAAAGGATTTTATAGAAGCGAAAAAATTTATTTTTATTTTTTTAATATTAATGCACCTAATTATTCAGTAACGCTGATCATTATAAAATCATAAACGTAAGATTACAAAATAAAAAGAACATTCATTAACAAAACAGAATACAAAGGGAGTTAGCACACCGTGCAACCCAAAGTAAAAACTTCCAGGACAATAGCAGCCTCTCCACATAGATATAGCTAGTTGTAATTGCTAGTAATGAATCTTTCGCTCGGCTTATAATTCGCTGCCGAGGCATAGTTTCCGAGCGGCACACAGCTAATTGGTATTGAATTGAACATTTTGGTAACGATTGTTGAAAATCGTTTTTTACTGCAAGCAAGTTGAAGTGAATGTAATTGTCTTTCATTGCACTATTATCATGACTGCCGTCTGAATTAAGGAAAATGTCATCTTTGTCTATAGCATAACTGATGCAACACTTTTTTAAACGCCAAAATGATCTTTTCTGGCCTATTTTTCGAATAGATGAGGCAGTTTTCGATAAAGATAATAATGTAAAAGTAATTCACCACATTAAGTTGAAGATTTATACAGCTTTTATTAGCAGTTTTCATACTTTTTCGTTTTTAAACACAGAACCTCTAACATTTATATTTTTTGTGGAAGCTCGTGCCATGGACAACCTTCCTTTAAATAGTTTCTTCTTTCTACCAAAATTTGAATATCGCGCGCGCTAGAAATTCACATTCCGGCAGGGAAATAGAAATGAAGGAGACAGGGTAAATTAACTGGTTAGAAAATTAAATGTGACCTTATACGTTAAATAAGTATTTAAAATGTATCAGTATTGGGTACATTTTATGTGGAAAATGAAAAGAAATCATTATCATCATGAAAATTTTAATAATAAATATAGATCTTCATAATTACTTTAAGTAACATTAAAAATAGGAAAAGAATATTAATGATTTTAGATCCTCAGTTTTGAGGCTCAGACAGCTTATGTATTTATTTATTTATTTTGATCTGATCTGCGGAGCATCTAGAAGAGTTCATTTAACCGCAGAGTTCTGCAGCAAAAATGGATTAGAAGACTATTGGTCATTGACATAAATTCTTAGTTATTGAATATCACTAGAATCAGTTTTCATCATTTAACAAAATTCTTATGATTTGATCCCTGACATAAATTCTTTCCAATAGGTTATCATTTATGATAAAAACTTTCTTCAATAATATAGCATTATAATTTTATTAATTTTTGTACATAAAACTACTAATTAAGTATGTTAGTTGCATTTTATTGGTTTAATTCGCTCATTGTTCTTCAATTAGGAAATAATTCCTATTGCCATTATTGCTGCAGATAACATAGATGATGAAATTACTTCTTAATTATTCCAAAGCTTGAGAAAAATATTTACAGAATTAATGATACGCAAATCATAGATCATTGTATTATCTTTCTTCATATTTGATATTACTCATTTAGGCACTGTAGTAAATACGATACTTTAAATAATAAAACATCATCGAAAGGAGCATCAAAACTCCGGCAGAGTGAAAATATAAACAGTTCACAATTGCTCAGTCAGGCAAGTTCTCTCAGGATGGCATTGGTTGCGATATCTGTAAACGTCATATGTTGCGTCATCTGGAACGTAATCGCCGTTTTCAGTTGTCGTCATTTTTAGCTGATGCATACATGATCTGTATGCGTTAGTGAATGCATGTCAACTAATAATGACGTAAATCAAGTAGGTTACCAGTAAACATCATGAAAAGAGTTTTTGATCTTTTATATCTGTCATCCACAGTAGGATCGTAATCTGCTAAGAGGGTTGATATTTTTGTAAAATGAAGCAGCCAACCTTTGAGAAAACCACGAAGGAAATGAATTCGAAGATAAAGTATAAGAAATGCAGAGCATTATAATTTCTATTTAATTAAACAAATTCCTTAGAACAATTTGTTGAATTGGTTTACAAGCCACTCATAAGGTTTTTATCGTCTAAAAATTAGTTGTTGAAGAGTAAAACAGGATTAAATAAGCAAGAAACTGAAACACAGCGATAACAGAATACATAAGTTATTATAACATTAAGAGTTTCTAAGAATTTTAGAACAATGCATTTAAGAAGGAGCCCGTTTAATGCATTCAGTTGCCTCTAAATAGATATACAAAAACTTGAATACGTGATACAAATATTTTATCTAGAAACTCTGTCACAATTTGCAGATCGTAGACGCGCAATCAATATAACATTGAATTTTTCTTAATAAAAGTGACAAATTAAAGCCTTCTGTAGATTACTAATACAGCGCTAATAAATTATTGTTCACAGGTTTATTGTTTATTAACTTTTTTAAAAAATACAGTTAACTTCCGAATTACAAAGGTAATACGGAGGACAAAGCCCACGGCTAACTCAAAATCCTAGTTAATCGGAGGGCAGTTGAAAGACACAAGAAAGAGGAATAATCCATATTATAATTAATAGAAAAATACTATTAGCAATTTACCTGCATTTTTCAAGCAGTTTAAAGATGAAAAAGCTGGTTTGACTTCGCAAATCAAATCCCTTTTCAAACACATAAGGAACACACCAGAAAAATACACATCATTGGAATGTTATAAATAATTATACCATCCACTAACATTGCTACTAAACCACTTATTTTTGTTTAAAATTTTCTTTTGAATTTTTCTTCTACAGTTTTATTTTATGCTGATAGTTTTTGACGGTAGTTTTTCCATCGTATCACAATAAAGAAATTTTTCATATTTTAAACAGAACTCGGTTAAACAGTAACGTGCTAACCCGCTCCCAGTTAATTATGAGTTCACTGTAATGCAAGGGTCTCCTTCTTTCAAGTTTGCTACTAATTTGGTGAACTTAAGTAAGATAACATTTATTTCCAATTTTTAAAATAATTAATTTAAATGCATTAAACTGGAATATATATTTAATTGTTACTAGTCATTTAAGCATCTGTAAGAGCAAAAGTAATGACCTAAAACAAAAGAAAATACTCAAATGCTGCAATAAAATTTTCGTCCAGAAAATTTAAAAATACTATAATATGGGAAAAAGCAAGCCTAAGGATTAAAATTATTCTATTAAGAAATAAGATCCAAAAGCAGTACCTGGCTATTATTTTGGGTGACCTTGTATTCAACAACTCTTTAACCTCATCAAGAGTCATGAAGAACAGGAGGTCTTCCTCAGGAATGCGTCCTTCCGACACCATCAGTTTTGCGAGATGTTTAAACGCTTTCCTCCATTCGTCAAATCCTTTTACCATAAGAGACTGCAGCATAACATAAAGGTACTTCAATGCAATGTTAGAATGCATTAAAATAGCGTAATAATTAGTTTTGAACTTTTCACTAAGCTAAATATAATTTTTTGGACAAATTATGCATAATAGACACAAATAGTATAAGTGGCATGATTCGAAAGCTGCTGTAAATTACATTGGCCTTCATAATCAAGTATGTGCAATCGAAACCCGCTATAAGAGGTGAACATGAAAGAAAAGTAATGTAAAAATGTTTTCCTTTATGGATGGAATATGAGATGTGGATTCTAACATCTTAAATCCACATAATTGCCGAGCTAAGGATTTTGTTGTTCAAACTTGGAAAAATACAAAAAACAGAAAACAAAATTCAAACGAAGATATCAATATAGTTCTTTATATCCTTATAATAATACATGTATTATCTTATTTTCATACCATTGAATGTTCCCTATAGCAGTATAGAATAAGATTTTAGTGAACAGGAAATTGAACGAGATCAAAAGATTCACTCATTATACCCACGGCATTGTCATAAGCCGGGTTATTTACAGTAGAGTTCGACTGTGAGAGCAAATACTTCCTCCGAAGAAGGACAATTATGTTATAGTAATAGGTTTAATTAATAGCTGGATGAAAAAACTTTTAATAAATTTCAGTTCACGAGATATCGTTGAGATTACCTTTGAAGCTTCCCGATTTCGGACAGCTCGATGACTAAGAGGCAATACAAATTTTAGCATCAATCTGAAAAATTAATATATATATTTATTAAACATTAAGCCTATATACATATGTAATAAATTCTGAAAACAAAGTAAAACATAAAAACAATTCCATATAGTGTGCGACATCTGAAATCAAATCTTAGCAACTTATTCCAGTAATCATTATTACATTTAAATATATTTTTATTTTTGGCATATAAAATAAATAAATAAAGCTTTTTTGTTTAAATAAGGTACTTATATATCCTTATATAACTGAAAATAAACAAGCATGTTTCAAAATTGGGGGAACAGATAGTCAACAGATAGTCTTACAGAGTGTCATTTGTCAGATATAAACATAAATACAAGTGCCCCATGCATATATGTATATTTTACAACTGTTCAATAACTTTGCTTTATGGCATTTCGCTTCTCCAAATAATTTATATAATTACTTTTTTAGTTGAAATTCACAGAGGATTTTCGCTTCTACGAAACGGGAAAAAATTGTTTAAAAACTTTCTTTTTGCAATAACAGTGGACAAGTGCGGTAATGTATAATCCTAAATTCGCGTTTGCGCTCTTACGTTTGTAAGTATATAAGTGATTAACATATCTAGCCAGCAGCTGAAGGTTCTCGGTGAGGTACATTATATTTTTTCCTGGGAACGTTTCTTGCTGGGAAAATCCTAACAATCTCTACAGCAGGATATCAATTCCGAAAAGGAAATTGAGTTTGGGAGAAAAATTCACAAGATGCTATGAGACGAAGACAATGAATGCCAGAAGAATGCATAAACTCAGCGGTTGCACCAACTATAGTACTTCGAATTTTATGCTTTAACTAGAGCCCATGACACACCTTGAAAGTTGACATCCGAGCAGTTAGGAACAGAAAAATTGCAGAAGTTGAAACTGTAAATTAAAATACTACTTATCAGCTTGAGCTATACTGAATGCTCTAACTTAGGGTGCATTCATTATGACGGCGAGCTACCACCAGCAAACGAACAAGGCGTTAACAATGCAAGTTTTAAGAAGTTTTACGGAAAAAGCAAAAATTTTATTCTTTGCCACTACTTGATGTTTACGTTTGAAAAATAAATTTCAAAGAGAAGCTGAATAGCTCTAGCTTGAGTACAATTACGAAAAGCTGGCGTAAAGCAGTTAATATTAACAAGTTAATGCTACAAAAAACATTTTAATATAGTATTTTAGTATAGTTCTAACTGTAGAATTTCAGGTTTTGTCTCTCTTGTCAAAGGGTTAGAAATTTACAGACAGCTGCAGCGCAGCATGGAGAAATGCAAAGAGATGACCAGTTATCTAAAGACATAACAATCTGAAGCTCATGAGGTGCAGTTAAGAATAATGACGCTATTTGAACCTCACATCTATGTAACTAAAATTTTTCTGAACTTCTGAATTTGATGAGATAGTCGGTTAGCACACGAGAAAAACAGGAGAGTGTACCAACTGATAATTATACATTATTAGATTAGCATGATTATCATACAGTTACTGACTGGCCTGCCCTCATTGATTCAAACGAATACAGTTCTGTACTCTTTAAGTATGTGCACTTTTTCTCTCTTTCTGATCATTTTGAACCTGTTTGTTGATTTATATACTTGATCACCTCTCAAAGCTTTGTGTCGATTGTCATCGGGTAGTCAGATTAAGCGGACAAAAGAGAGATCCTATTTTTACGAAAGTCAGTCATTGAGGTCCAGCTTTTTTGCATTTAACGCTGCAGATGGCACATTTCAGCATTTAGGTTATAAGGTATTTCTCCCGCTTTCCTAGCGTGCTTTCGTGGTGTAGTGGTTTTGCACGCTGGGCCGGTATTCCAGAGGTCCGTGGTTCGATTCCCAGAAGGCGATTGTTCATTTTTCATCTCTCCGGCTTTTCCAATTAGCCTAATGTCTCTACAAGGTACACTAATGCTCTTAACTAAATTGAACACATTTCATACAAAAACATCCTCTTAATACTTCCTAGTACAATTACTTGGAGAAGTATGATAATTACCTGGAAAAGAACCCTAAAGGCAGAGAAAGATTTGATAAAATTTCATTGAAAGTTTTCGACCCAGCTTTCGTGGAGTCTTTCGAAACATTTCCAGCCATATTCTGAAAAAATAATATCATCAAGATCACGCATATAAGGCAAGAATTTCTAAAATCTATAAACTGATATTACTATGACCAAAGTATTCACCAACAGACCTATTCATTAAAACTATTGACAATCATAATTAGAAAATGCAGTTTTATTATACTAGTGGTTTGAAACTGGCGACCTGCATGCGGGCCTCCAAAGAAATTTTATGCGTTCCGCGACAACATTTTAATTAATATTTGTTTCAAGTACGGTGTGGCAAAGATTTCAAGATTTTAGTTATTTCAAATCCAAGTTTACAATATTTTCATTTCCATTGAAAACGAACATGAATTGCGTACAAGAATATCTGTAAATGGAGGTAATTCATTTACAATGTAATATAAATCTTATTCAAGGATTTGAAGCTACAAATTTTATAGACAATTACTCGTACTTCCCAAAAAATAAGTACGCTCAGTTACGAATTTTAATTAACAATCGCTTTGTTTGCGGATACATTCTTAAGTAAACAACTTTTTCTTTTACATTTGAAAATGAATAAGAAAAAAACCAGATTGACATATGAGCATTTACAATCCGCGATGAAGATAATGTCTAGTAATTTCTTTCAAAAGCTGCAAATTTTAGCAGAACTGAAACTCCATCAAGTAATCAGTCATATCAAGAAATAAATAAGTTTATATTTATTTATATACAAACATGCACATTTTTATTTATGCATCGAAGAAAAATGTAATGAATAATAGAAAGAGACTATATTGTAAAAGAAAGAGATAGATTTAGAATAAATAATTATTCTGAATTTTTGTCCCAATTGGTAATTTTTTCTGAAAACTTAAAATGTTTTCATAATTTGTTTATTTTTAGTTTAAATAAATTAAGTTATGTAATGATTAATTAACATGTCGGAATTGTTTAAAAGAACTGTTCCCTATGCTAATAATTTAATATTTAACTATCAGCACATTTGAATTATAAACTGTAACCAACAAAAATACCATAGATATACCAAATTTTGTTTTAGATAGAAAATAAATATATATTTAAAATTTTTTCATTTCGATATTATAATAATGTATGCTTTAGTAAATATTTATTAAGAGAAATTTAAAATTTATTATATATATATAGTATGTATGTATATAATTAATAAATCTTTTGATTTATTTAAAAAGAATCTGGCCCGTTAGCTGTTTTCACATCGCACGCATTTCGCCCTAATTTTTAAATTAATAATTAAATTAAAAGATAGTTAGAGTTTGAGACCACTGAAGTACATCGATAACGAAAGTGCATTAAATATCACGTTATGTGTATGATTTTCTGTGAAATGGGTTAGGCTGTGATGAAGCATAATACTGAATATTTCATTCATCTTTATATATATTCTGAAGAAAGTTCATGATCAATTCTTTTAAAAATAATAAGAACTTCATTATCTTCATAGCAATATAATTCATAGCAAAATTTACAATTGTTTTCTTCATCCTCTTTTTGGAATATAACTAACTGTGTTACTGACCCACGAAAATTGCAGACACTTTTGTGACACATGTTTATATAAAATGAAGTAATAACTAATATGATACGTATGCCAAACACTAAAAATATCTGTTTGTTTCACAAAATCATTTGTGAAATTTTTAATAAAAATTCGTAAATCGTATACTAATTTAAACTTACCTGTAGCAGGTTAACTAACGGCTTTGGATCAGAACCCCATGGAATTGAGTAAACATCAAACTAAAAGAAAAATTATAATATTAAATTAAAATGTTATGAGATAATATTTAAATTTACATTGTTATATAAATTGCGGCATATTATATCTACCATCTTTAAACAAATACAAGATAAAGACTGTAAGTACTTTGCACTTGTAGTAACTTTATGTAAGCTGAAATAACCATGTATACATGGTCATTTAATATAGAGTATTATACGGAAAATATAGACATTATAATACCTTGAAAATAATTTTTTCTGCTAGGATCAAGGTCCGATTAAGGCCTTTAGAGGTCCTAAGTAATTAAAAGAATTTGGTGCTTCCATATACATTTACGTCTGCTTTTTCCCCTTTCTTCTCTATAATTATTGGTTTACCAGCATCATTTCTACGGTAAAACTGAAATGAGATTTTTTTTTAGTTCCCAAGTTGTTGAGTTCCTAAGGACCTTTTTGTGATTTGAGTTTTTTCCTCCTGAAGCATTTGCTTATTTCACGTAATGTTTAATCCAGTTACGGCCTGCATACTCAGTTCGAAGATGTAGAAAGGCTTACATAACACATTCTGAATTTGACATGTGGAACAGTGTCGAAGTATATCCATTATTCGTGCTTGGCTTTGCGATGATCTTTTTACATCATCCAACTGTCTTACCAACAATCCGACTATCTGCAGTCTTCAGCCGCAACACCCGCTAAGCGTGGGATAAAGCATATTCTAGTGAAGCCTTTTACTTCCACAATACGCAACTAAACCGGCCAATGGCCATAGTACAGTAAATACCTAACTCCTATCACTTCACAGATGCAAATATGCTACACATGCGCCATGTGCATTACTATAGCAGGGTAGCCGATTCAAATTTAGAGATAAAATATGTTGTAAAAGTTCGAGAACAAAACTTATGTGAAAGTAAGATGAAATATAACATTCCTGTGTATTAATTAAGAAATGCAAATTAAACATATTTTTGCATGACTTTTTACCATAACACTATATCTCTGCTCATCTGTTTTAGAATTTAATGGACAAGTGTTACGTTATTACATTAAATGGTATAAATGCATATATTAAAAGAAACGCAAAGTTCTTGGCTAATATCCTTAAAGTCAACTCGATATTTAATTACAAAATGACTTTGGAATAAAGTCGACGAAAGTGGAATTGTGTGTGATTATGGCAAAGTCTCGAGGGCTAATCTGCCTAAGGGGAGATTGGGGAAAACCATGAAAATGCCCAAGCAGCCAGCCCGTTGGCGCGATTCGAACCTCGGACCGAACTACCAGTGTTCAGCGACTTTACCGCTCGGCCGCTGGTGGGCCTTCGACGAAAGTGGAAACATTTATCGGTTGAAATCAAAGATTAAAACTGCACTCATTTTCATCAACAGCCCACCAGCGGCCGAGCGGTAACGTCGCTGAACACTGGTAGTTCTGTTCGAGGTTCGAATCCCGCGAACAGGCTGGCTGCATGGGTGTTTTCGTGGTTTTCCCAATGTGTAACGTGTATACGAGCTAGTTTCCCTTAAAACGTCCTCCACGAAGGCATCCCTCCCTTAAGGCAGATAGCCCTCGAGTGCTTTGCCGTAATCTAATACACCACTAATACACCACCATTTTCATCAACAACAGTACAGGAAGTGGTGCATAAAGAATTCCTGCCAAATTTAAAAAAAAAAAAAATTATTGCTGCATTTTAATTAGACGTTTGAAATGTTTATATATGTCATCAAACATAAAATGCCACAATATCGAGAAAAGAGCAGCAAGTCACGTCACTGCATGTTAATGGTCAGTATAATAGCTAAGCGGGTATATTGTGAACTTTTGTAAGCTCTATAGTTAAATTTTACTTAAACTCGCTAAAATCCAAAGTATCATATCAATAAATTTTAATTTCCGACTTTATAAATTTCTTTTTACTTTTAAGGTTTTGAGATTACTCTATTAATGCCAAGCAACAAGTTCGGTTGGTGAAATAGTTTCGAGAAAGGTAGTCAGAGTTATAATAATGGATAATGGAATATAAAATGGATATATAAAATGGAAATTAAAGAATGTTGAAAATTTTAGTTCAGTTTAATACACAAGTTCAGAACATTTAACAGTTACATATTACCGTCTACCTCTAGCATTCTTTCAAAACATGTGCTATTAAAACAATCTAAAAATGTTATGCATCTAGTGATTTGGACACAGTACATACAAATCAAATCTGTCATTTTTAATAACTGATGAACATAAATGATTTGTTTGTTCTGATGAGATTTATTTACTTCTTCTAAATAAGTAGCGAGCATAAGCTCAGGGTTTTTCCAGTTTTTAAACTGACGAGCATCTCTTTCATCTCTTAACTATCATACATTTCTAACGTCATTTTAACTGATACAGAGTAATGTTGTAAAAAATTAGAAGTATTCCTCCCATGTTTTCTTGTAGTG
Organism: Stegodyphus dumicola; assembly: GCF_044657685.1. NCBI lineage: Eukaryota > Metazoa > Arthropoda > Arachnida > Araneae > Eresidae > Stegodyphus > Stegodyphus dumicola. Next base: position 46,891,522 of record NC_140774.1, read on the forward strand.
CAATGGTTAATATACCGAGCCGGTTATTTAGATTCCAAGCTCTTTATTTATTTTTAACACGTTCCCTGCCGCATGGGACGTATGCGCCCCACGCGGCAGTAACTTTCCGTTCAAGCCATTTGGTATTATCATTGTAAAATGAAGAATTTTTTAAAAATTCATTACGCAGTCAATTATGGGCATATTAATACTACTGCTGATGTTAATCGTACGGCGTGATGGGCAATTTTCGTTTGATCGCCAGAAACAAAATAATACAAATGTAAAGCGTGGGGCGCATACGCCCCACGCGGCCTGAACGGGAAGTCTTCAAAAAACGGTCTTGCAGGGAACCTTTTAAGCTCTTTCTGGCTCCTAACTTTTTCATGCTTCTTTCATTTGGCTTGTTTACTGCAAAAGCGATGGATTCAAGTAGTAAACCTCTGGAACAGTGGCAAAAAAGTTTCCTTTTATGTAGTTGGAATAGCTTCTTAACTCCCTTTTCAATGGGATATACTGGCACATCATCACGTTTGGAGTAGGACATCTTTAATGGAAATCCGCGATGTTTTTGTCGCGATGTTTTCGGCTGTAACCCTAATATATCCGTCTTACGTGAATGTCTTGGCTGATTAAATACTTCCTTCTGTGGGATTCATGGAGATGGCATTCTTAATATATCATTTCCACCAGGAACATGCAATTTCCATTAAAGATGTGTCATTACAGATGTGATGATGTCACTACTATACCCACTGAAAAGGAAGTTAAGAAGAGGTAACAGCCGAAAACATCGCGACAAAAACATCGCGGAGAAAACAACGCAAGGCGAAAACGTCGGGTTACAAAACATCGTGGGAGGAAACATCGTGGTGCAAAACATCGTCGTCGAAAATAAAGCGATTCAAAAACTTCGCAGTTTAAAAATATCGTCGTCGAAAATATCGTGGTAAAAAAATAAAGTATCTACAAGTCATCGCATGACGATAACATCGCAGACATGCTTTTTTTCAGGCTTTAATAACTGTAAATGGGTCTTCCCATAATGATTTGTGAGCGCAAGATGGAAAGAAGTATAAATTTTACTTTCTTATTTTTATTAACTAATAAATTTTTTCTGAGAAAATAAGAAGGAAACTTAAGCATAGAAAATTAATGCAACTTATAGCACTTAATAGAATTTTAAACCGACATACTTAACTAACAAAGGTCATTAATAAATCATTTTTATAAAGTTCTTACTGGTAATATTTCATGAAAAGTATAATCTATAAGTTTCATTTAATTTTCTATGCATAAGTTTCCTTTTTACTTTTTCAGCAAAAATTTATTAGTTAAAAAAAATGTGAAAGTAAAAATTATCCTTCTTTACATCTCGCGCTCACAATTCATTATGGGAATATCCATTTACAATTATTAAAAACTGAAAAAAGCATGTCTGCGATGTTATCGTCATGCGATGACTTGTAGATACTTTATTTTTTTACCACGATAGTTTCGACGTCGTTGTTTTTAAACTGTGAAGTTTTAGAACCGCTTTATTTTCGACGACAATGTTTGTACCACGATATTTTAGAAACGCGATGTTTTCTCTTAGCGATGTTTTCTCCCACGATGTTTTGTAGCCCGACGTTTTCGCCTTGCGTTGTTTTCTCCGCGACGTTTTCATCCTCGATGTTTTTGCCGCGATGTTGTCGGCGGACACCATATATTAGAGGTTCACAAGGATGGCTGTATAGGATCTGTGGAATATTTTTGTAGCAGGGAATGACGAAGAATTAGCAGTGGCCTCGTCGAGATTCGAACTCCGAACCTTCCAGTACTAGCCGAACGTCCTTCCAATTACATCACTACTGCTAAGGACTACAAGAAGAGGGAAAAAATGCGCTACACTATTCCCACTTAAAGGGGAGCTGAGTCATGCTCAAAATGATGAATTATCGTTCTCAGCATTTTAGTTTCAGGTGCCACGTTTAGTCATTAGGTTTTTTTTTAAATAGAGAATCTTGAAGGATTAGCAATGCCCTTCCCGGGATTTGAACTTTTGCTAGATGTGCATCCAATTACACCATGAAAGTACACGGTAACGAGGGAAAAAATACCTTACAATTGATACAAGTGCTTCACAAGGAAATATTGCCAAGATCATAAAATTCCGCCTGCATGAGTCCCATAAGCCATGCAAATGCAAAGAAATCGCTAGATAGGTACAATAAAAGAGTTTTTTAGTCTATTTGATGATGAAATAAATGGATTTATCTGAGAAATCCTGTCATAAAGAATCCAGCATCGATAACTGCGTGCCACCAAAAATGTTCATGATAAAGAATACAGGCACGTGAATCAGTCTACGGATTTCGACACTATATAGTGTGTAAAGATTACCATGACTTGCGCATGCTACAAAAGCTGAGTTTATCACCGTAATTGAAATAACGTTCAACGTTAGCAGAAGTATCCCTCTTGCAGCTCCTGACTTATACCACATATAGCAATACTGAGGTCCTTTACTAAATACGGCATGCCCGGCCCACACCTTATAGGTTGTTCCAAGTATCACCAATCTTCTTCTATTAGTCTTCTTCTGCAGCTATTCACTATGCATACTGTGCAAAAGTCATCAGCTTTATTACTTAGTAAATGCTCTTAAGCAATCGTTTTGCTAAAGTTAATGCCTTTGTTAAGATACTGATCTTTTGATTTTGCTTAGTTGAAATGAAACAGTATTGACTGAAAAAGCTTCAATCTCGATATTGTAAGTGCATAAATGTGTATAAACAGAGATATAGATGAAAAAGAAGATACTTCATGTAATTCTTTCCCATGTTTTAATATGTTGGCTGGCCAGTATGCAATTAAAAATTTAAAAAAAAAATGTTTGAGGGTACACTTTTTTTTTTGCGAGTTTCAGAAACGATAGTGAAAAAAAAAATATTTGTGTATATTCTTTTCAGAGCTCGTGTAATAGGCAAGCAACAAATAGAGAAAAAAGAAATAAACTTCGTTTGCATTGGATGACAGAGTTTTAGGAGTACGTTTTGAAAATAATTTTAATAACTTACTTCTTTCAAACATCTATGTCCATGTTTCTCCAAAAACTCTCGAAATTTCTTTCCAGCTGCAGACGGTGTGTTTTGAAGCCAATGTAGTGCTTCCTATAAGAGATGTCCATGAATGATTACGTAAATATATAATTTTTAGAGAAAAGCTATATAAATAATACTTCAGCTATAGTTTTGAATTGTCATTCGAAATTAAACGTTATTTATTGAAATTACATTTCCTATATGCAATAATTAGGAGAAACAGGATAAATAAAAATGTTTCTTTTCATGTAAAATCCGACTCAGAATTGCGTAGAAAAGGTTTCACAAAATTATTCTGAATGTAAGCATTTCAGTTGAGATGAACTATAAAATAATCTCCCTAATATTATTTGCAAAAATGCATATTTATACTAGTCTAATTCACATAATTCTGGATAAATTTGTAGAGTCATTAGATTAATTGGAAGCAGAAAAGATGAAAAATATGCAACCGCCTTCACCGGGAATCGAACCACGGACCTCTGGAATACCGGCCCATCGTGCTACCGTTACACCACGAAGGCACGCTAGGGAAGTGGGAGAAATACCTTATAAATCTATTAAATATATATAGCAAGTGGTATAATTTCAAACCGCATAGTAGTAGAAAAACTACTTTTTTACAAATATTCTGCATCAAAATATTCCAATGAATAACTTTCATCCCCTTCACAAGTTTTAATCAAATACTAGCATCGGAATGTAATATGCATAAGCAACAGTTTCCGGTAAAAGTAATGCCTGATTTTGAGAACAATGTATGCTATTACTTCTTCGTAAGTATTTCTTTTTTAATTTGTTATGCACAGACAAGATGGATCACAATTATCTACTGAATTTCAGTGTGCCTCTATAATATACTGAAAAGTATAACATAACTAAATGTACTGTAAAAAGGCTTATCACACACCTTATAGATTTTCGACGTGTCCGCCTTTCCGGAAAAGAAAATATCCTAACCCTGTATAATCGATCCAAAACGCTTTCACTGGAAATCTGAACGCAGCCGTGTTAATGCGTTATTTTAATCTATGTGTAGTGGTTAACTACATTGATATTAGATTAGCATATGTTCTACTCGTCCAGAGTTTCAATTGAATTGACATATCGCACTACAGTGGAAGCCACTTGAGTGAAACATACAGTTCTGAAACAGTAAGGCCGAACTATAAAGTGAATCAAAATTAGAGAAAGAATTATTTGCTTCGTAAACTACTACTGAATTCCAGCTGAATAGTTAAGTGTGAATAAGGAATCGAAAGAGATACTTGTTGAAGTGTATGAGCATTATGATTGCAATCGTGGAGGTGCCTATCCTGCGCAAAGTTTGTAAGCAGAAAAACGAACAAGTGGTACTTAAATTTAAACTAGTACTTTTCAAAGACCTGATAGCGCTATTTTTTACTTAAACAGAAAAATTTATTAGGTTGACTTAAATGGATTGTTCATGACCTATTATATTTTCATTCTAGATAACTCAGCCTACCATTAACTATACAGGAACAAAATAATACCAGCCTTATGAGTAGTGAAAGAAACTCCCATGTAATCGCAGAGATGTGAATAACCTTCATCTCAACAGAGCTAATGCCCGGTGCTTCAGCCAAAGTTCTCGAAATCTGAAGTGAAACAGATGACATAACAGTGTCTGAAACAAAAGGATCAATATGCACTGCAGTCGTTTCCGCTTTGTCAGAAATTTGCAACATACTAATTGTTGGGTATTCTTGGACAGAGAAGCCAGTCAAACTTCGACTGCATAAAGGATTATACGCAAACAGGTCGGATCCGTATAAAGGAAGCTCAGTTAAGCTCATATCTAGGTTACTATTTATGGTTGATTTTTTTTTTTTTTTTTTTTTTTTTGAAAAATTTACCCGATTTATAGAGAAAGGTTAAGATTATACTAATATTTTAGGCACATCAATGACTAGCCATATAAAAGACTTCCCGCAAGTATAAATTATCATTTGAATATTATTTAGGATTCTCGTTGAAGCAATTCCTTACCTGCGTTTGAGCCAAGCTTCATTATCTGAGCAAGAAATATTGCACACTATCAATGCATTTTCAATCACTCTAGTAATGCTGAATTACCATGCTGTGCGTATTGCCTTGTTTGATTTTCAACAGCAATACGCTGTTACTATTGAGTTATTTGATTTCTTTTAATTTCTAGAGACTTTGAAATTAAAACATTTGAAATATCAAATTATCTAACCATGTTAAATCTATAGAAACAAGCAGACATCCAATTTCGAAGTTTTTGAGTTTGGGCCTGCAATGGTTTTGTAGCATTAATTTTCTGTTTTAGACTTCCAAAGTCCTCAAAGTCTTTTGAAAGTTTTGAAGGTGAACAAAAGGTTTTTGCATTAATATTGTAAAACGTCTTTGAAATGAATTGCACAGGCACAGTAAATCTACTCGTTTATTGCCTGGGATGATGCACGAGAAATGCAGTAATATAGTATAAACATGAATATTTAAAATCTAGAGTCCTCAGTTAGAATTTTGAGAAGGTTCCAGTACCTGAGAAAGTTTGGAGATTAAGTATTTTATGTTCATAAAAAAGTAGTCTAGTATATCATAAAGTTCCAGAAAAATATAATGGTTAATTACCTCAACACTCATGCGTTTGAATTCTTCTACATTAATTGCTTCAGAAATCTGGAAAGCCAGACTCTGTGGAATAAATAAATACGCTATATGCCTTTTCAAAATAATTGCATTAAACTTTAATTAATTGTCAGAATAGTTATTATATAATATGCGAAGGGAGTTGACATATGCAAGAAAATAATTTTCATGATTTTTACCTACTTGCATAGCTGAAGGTACGTCTGCACTTTCTACATCACAGCTCGTTTTTAGAAGATACGCGAGATCACTGTAAACTTCGTTGCTAAATCCTGCAATGCAAAAAAAGGAATATTGAACGCTGTTTTAAAAAACGATACCCATAGAAAATATTTAAACATCATTTTTCTTCTCAATTTAGTTGCTGTGGTATTAAGTTTGTATTTCATGTGTTTGAAAAAATGACATTCTTCCATAAAACTTGATCTAATAACATCTCAGTTTTATACATTTCCTCTATTGTGCGTAACAAAGTGCAATAGGAGCTGGAAATTTGATCACAATTGTATGTAATTACTGCATGGAAAAATGCAGTTTGAAGATCCTTATCCATATGACGGCGGAATTGCTAAGGATTTTAAATATGATGATAGCAGTTCTAATTAGCAGTTAACGACCATGGACCTTATAAGAAATAGACTAACCCAAATGGGTTTTCTCCCTCATCTGAGGCGTTCTCGGCTGTTACCTTGATCACATCCGGAGGAGTAGGGACGACTTTCAGAAATTTAACAGTGGTTGCCTATTGCAGCGTGTATAATTGTTAAGAAAAACTTGGTTGTAGTGCCTCATTTCACAAATTACAATTTCTACATATTTTTATTTTTGAAAATTTAGCATATTTATCAAGCATAGTTAACGTTCCAAATAATTATAAAGCTATTGCATGCTTTCAGGGCTGGATGATTTTTTTTTAGCTTTTCTGATGCTGTAAGGAAATTTGCAACTACTACTTTTAGAAAATAATATTTTAAATCTGAACTAATAGAAAATTTCAAACAAGCAATTTTCTCTTGCGATTTTTATGCTTTTTATTGGTGTAAGTAAGTAAAAAAATATAAAATATTTAAAAACGAATTTTTGAAAGCTTTGTTTAAAATTCTAAATTGTTCTGCTTTTTTAAGATTATAGATGAGTATTATAGCACAATTTATATAAAGGAATTTTATTTCAATTATATTTCGTAATACATCATAGTGATAAACACTTTTGACTCCTTAATAATTTTTATACATTTAATTCTAATATTAAAGTTGTATTTAACCGTAATAATTAAATTTTGCTTGTATTTTATAATGATTATGTTGTTAATTTATTTTTAGTGCTGCATAAGATTTTTTTTTATTTACTGTTAATTTAATTTATTAGCTTAAAGGGGCGGTAGCCTAGAAAGGCTGTTAGTTTTGAAGCGGCATTTTGCGCTGTTTTACTATAAATGTCCGTGTCTCCTTGCAAATTGTTGTTACCAAATATTATCGCCCTGTGTTATATTTAAAGAAATTACATGTATTCATGCAGATTCTTCATTATTTATGTTTCTCGCACTCTGACAAAAAAAGACAGAATCTAGAGCCATAAAATTTTGAATAATGTAACCCTCCACCCGAACATGGGCATCTGGACGGCCGAATTTCGAATTTGTTTTAATCTATTTCATATTTTGTAAAACTTTAACGAATTTTTGATTAACAAACTCAACGCGTTCAGAGCGAGCACTCTACAGAAAATAACAGTTTTATCTCCAGTGCGGAAATTCTAATTCTGTTTTAAAATGTATGTGATTTACGGGCAAAGAAGATGATGTTCAATAAATATAGGTAACACACAAAACATTAAAAAAAGGTTCCTTTGGGGCGTAATATAAAATCTGAGTGCTTCTAGATTTTATTTTATCTTTTTTCCCCCTTCATTACACTCAGAAAATTTTATGCTCCGAATTTTACAAATTACTAAAATAAATATTCCACTTTAATGTTAATAAGTTAATGGTGATATAATAAAATAAATGATTGTTTTGTAATGTTATTATAGTTTTGAAAATCACTGCCTGAAAATGGTCATTAAATTAAAAAAAAATATCATATCTTGTTTAAATTTTACCTTATTTATTTAAAGCATCACGTACTATCAATCTTATTTAATTTTACGTTATTTGTACGCAAAATTAAGTTCATAAATTTTGTGCTTAGAGTTTTTACCGTTTTACCAAAGTAAAGATGTTTGTACAAGAATTACGCCTGAAAAAATTGCGCGAAATGCAGTAAAAAGTGCTTTAATGAGATACATTAAATCCTATTTGGAAAAAAACTGTGGCTTTCATAATCTCATCACTATACAAAGTATCACATTTAATAATTAAAAAGAGTTATATGATACAAACGCCATAAGTTTCAGTGCTAAAGTAAACCAGATCGTCCCTACTCTTTCTTGCCGACATGTTGGTGACGCGCGCCCCGCCCACTGGGTTAGTCTATCTCTTATAAGGTCCATGTTAACGACTTCGTTGCATCACATTTTCAGAAATCTAGAAAGCCTACATTGCTTAACAGCTGAAGCACAGACGTGGAAACTACAAGTTATGATGATAACAAGTTTTAATGCAAGAAATAAGTGTAACCTTTACATCACCATTCACGATGATCACCATTCACGGATGGCATCAGCGACATTTATAAAGCAATACGCGTTACGAACAGCAGAAGTAAAGAATTAGATAGCTCAGTAACCAAGAAAACAACTCCAAGAGAATATTGTCATATCATATTAGCACCTATTTAAGGCAGAACTCTCATAGTCCTGCAGATTACAACCTGTCTGCTTCTATTTGCTACCATTATTCAAGAACCAGTGCATGGAAAGGATTTGAGCATTTACCGTCCATTGAGTACTTTTCGACAAAATATGTCATATCATTAAGGGATATGGTAAAAAAATGTGTCGTCTTCAGTGACGATTCAATTTCTGCAAAGTGTTCACATTCGAAGGCAGGCTTACGAGAGAAATAATTCAATATGCATCCTTGACGATACATGCTGAAATTATTCTTAATGCCATAATATGAAAAGTCTTTAATTGTAGGTTACGTTTAATTATTATTAGTTGCATTTTGACAGCAATAATTTACGCTTGAAATTATTGTAACCTCAGTAGATAATTTTTCGAGGATTTGAAAACATCTAGCTTTATACAAGGCAATGCTAATACCATTCTACCTTTTAACCTTTCTACAGCATTTCAATGAAATAAAAACTCTTTCCCGACACTAAAAATGTGTAAAATATCATTTGGTAAAATATGTTCCGTTTCTTAATAACATCCTAGAGCAACTGATGAATTTAGAGCAAAGATGCCGAAATATAATTGCACAGCTCTGAAGATGAAATCCACCAATCAATCAAGAGCATTTCTTACCATGTTGCCTCTGTACTGCTGCTCAAAGTGAACATACTGACGGTTGATTTTAGTTGTGAATATTCATAGTCTTTTCAAATGTGTAAAATTTTAAAATACCTATTTCATTTTATACTTACATCCTCCCCAGAGTTAATATTATCCTCACGCATACAGAGTCAAAATTTTGCTGGTAATTAACAAATTTTACGTAGGCAGTTCTGTTCGTATGTAATATCGCTTTAGATTTGGGCGACAACATGTATTATCGAGCTATGTTTCGACACGGGTATATTTGATAACAAATTTAAGGGGGAACAATATATCATGTTGAAGTAATTTTATGACTATAGTTTAAACTAGTCTTCTAATACAGAAAAATCCCTTTAATCGGCACCAGGTTAACGGCAGTTTTAAAATAAAGGCACGTTTGAAGTTCTAATTCAAATATAAAACTTAGGGCTATGACAAAAATAAGAATGAAATGGGCTAATAATCTTATCTACCAGTTGAAAACATTTGCATTATACTTCTGCCAACTACCTACACTAGCTTTATTTAACTAATGAATTATCTAGAATATGAAGATGAAGCTACCGATATCTTTTTATGCGTCGATGTGTGAATTTTCGAAAGAGTTTCGATGCCTTTCAGAAACAAATCATATTGAAAGACGTCATATTAACTTTGGCTCTTGCTTGGAAAGATGTAAAGAATATTACTTTACCTCGCCGTCGGTATAAATTGCAGTCTACGACCATGTTCCTAGATCACGTGTCTAGGGACTAAGATTTATTTTTTATTTAAAACTCATCCAGCGCTCGTCCGTATTTAACATCTTAGATTTAGTCATATTTTCTGAGAATATAAGTGTTAGTAAAAAGGAAGTGTAGTCTTGGATGGATGAGTCTGTTTCATTAAATTGTTCTTAAGAAGACGGCAAAAATAATCGGACGTGTACTGAGAAAGGAGAAAGATGATGATTAGGAGGAGGGAGAAGAAGACGACATGGAGAATAAGAGAGTTATATGGAAGGAAGCTAAATGACTACAGACTTTCATAAGATCTGCCGAGCAATATCCATCTACGTCAGTATATAATGTTATGAAGTTTTATTGTATACTCAGAGAATTTTTAAAATACCGGCGAGAATCTCGTAAGGAAGCAGATATTTTAAGTTATATATCATACTAAGAAATCTGTAATTTTCATGCGACAAAATATATAGTAATTTTAAAATTTTAAATTTTATTTTTCTGAATTACAAAATCATACCTGTGTGTTTTAATTTTAAATAACCTGTATGTTTTACGATATTATTTATTTAATTGTGGCCAGTAGATCAAACGATGGCAAATTCTAGAAATATAGATTCAATAATCCTTAAAAATCTCTCATTCATAATCAGTGAGGTACCGTTGCTGCCTGTTAAAAGAGATTCTACTGTATTTCCAAAGCTATCTGATATGTAGTTATCCATTTGGTTATAAACTGTTGTTATATGATGAAACGGCATTTATACTTTACCTCCTCTAGCCTTGCCAAGAATGGTGAAAACAAACAAATTCCATACCATCGATGCTTGAGAAGTTAGCATGTTAGGTACATAAGCCTATAATGAAATTAATTATCCAGATTTGTAAATAATCAAACTGTCTGTATCAGTTGAAACAAAGCGTTAAATTTTTGTGGAACTTACATTGAGTATACTGCAGCAATTTTGCAGGAGATGATCAAAAAGATCTTTGGAAGTTTTAAATTTTTCCACTTGAATACGATACTTCGCATAAGCTTTTTGTTCCTTTCGAAGTCGTTTTTGATTTATCCATAAAACCTATAAAACAAACAAAAAAAAAAAAAAACCTATTATATTCGATATTTTGGTAAGCGTAACATTCTCTACCTTTTCCTGATATCATCAGACGTTTAGGATGAGTTATAAATTAGCTTATCAAAATATAAAAATAATATTATTCTATAATGATATGGCAATACGTTTGTTTGCAAGAATAAATTTCATTTCCTTCTTTCCATTCTAAGACCTAAAATTCAATTCTATCAGCTCGATATTTCATGCAGTTAATTCTAAACATATCAGTAGAAGCAAAGAATAAAAATAAACAAAGAGAGAAAATTTCGAAGCGTTACTTTACACAATAAATTTAAAATGGCAACGCATTTACGAGAACTAAAACTAAAAATTAAAACAGCATCAAATTTCAGAACGGAGCTTTGAATTTCAGTCCAAAGCTGTGGAATGAAATCACATACTCATAGGATTCTCTATAGAATAGCAATCACTAGTATTGTTAGCTAAGGGGCAACAATATGGACATCAAAGCTGAACGAAAGGAAAAAGAGAATTCTATTTACCATCCACAGATCGTTTCTTTTGCAAATCACAAAAACATACAGAACGACTTCTAACCAAACTTTATGCATACCTGCAGGAATTCCTCCAGAACTGCCATATAGAAGACATCTTGCATTAGATCCTAATGTAATTATTCAACTGAAATATAATGGAAAAGCGAATTATATCTATCCAATAATATGTACCGACGGTCCAAAAAGGGAATAAAAGGAGGGCGTCGCTGGATTATGATTCCAAATAACAGCACTGAATTAGAAACGTGGCAAGGAAATGTGGCAGGAAACAATGGAGTTGTCCAAGCTTTTTCAAAAAAATTCAAATTCAAATGACTCAAAACCCATAATGGCATTGCAAAAAACGAAACAGCCCATCGTCTTACTAAAGATTAATTTACTAATCCAATAAGTGAAATTATCAAAACCTTCCTTAAAAAATTCAAGAACAGGAAAATAAAATATGGCAAGAAGAGTGGGAGACTCTTATCAAGGCAGAAGCTTTTCTAAAATAATTACAAAAATAAGTGAAGTAGCAAGTTTCAGTAACCCGTATATCAACTACAGTCTAACATGGCACTGTCCCTTCCCCCCCTCCATATTTTCATGCCAGATAAATTTCCAACACAGAAATGTGCATTTGTGGGGAAGAGCACGACTCTGATCATTTGCAATCTGACAAAGCATTACCATATTAGACATCCATCAACAAATATGAAAACATTAAAAAATATATTATACAAGTAAAGTATCCTAAAAACAAAATACGCAAAAAAAGAAATAAAGAACAAAATATTGATAACAAAACTAATTCAAAATAAAATAAAATCTGAAAGCTTCCAGATTTTACATTAGGCCCAGAGGGACTTTTTTTAACGTTTTGTGTGTCACCTTTATTTATTAAATATCATGTTCTTCGCACTTAAACCATAAAATTCAGCTTAACAGCAATATCGCAAAATAATTTTAGAAATGAGCATATCTTTAAAACTTCCAATACACAGTTTCGGGCGCTGGAGATAAAAAAAAAACTTTTTTTTTTTTTTTTTTTTCCCATACAGTGTTTCCATTGCTCGCTTTGAAATTATTGAGTATGTTAATCAAAAATTCGTTAAAGTTTTACAAAATATGAAATAGATAATAAAAAAAATCGCAAAGGTGGGCTTCCAGATGCCCATATTCGGGTGGAGACGTACGTTATTCAAAATTCGATGGCTCTGGGTACCGTTGCTTTATATTTTGCATAAAGGTAAGTATGTTCCCAAGGCAAGAAACATACTTATATTTATGCAGATTCTTCATTATTTTATTTCTTTAATTATAATACAGGGCTCTAATATTTGGTGGCAACAATTTTAAAGTGAATCAATGTTTATAGTGAATCAATGCAAAATTCCAAAAAGAAATTAATAGTCCTGGACAAATTGCCCCTTTGAATTAAAAAAAAAATTATAAAAAATCTGAAAATTTTCGGATTTTAAATTACGCCTAAAGATACATTTTTTAACGTTTTGCGTGTTACCTTTATTTATTAAATATCATGTTCTTTGCACTTAAACTATAAAATTCAATGTTACAGCAATATCGCAAAATAATTTTAAAATGAGCATATCTTAAGAATTTCCGATACACAGTCTCAAGCGCTGGAGATAATTCTTTTTTCGGTAGTGCTGCCATTGTTCGTTTTGAAGTCATTGAGTTTGTTAATCAAAAACAAAATATGAAATCGATAATAAAACAGATTTCAAATTTCAAATTACGGCTTCCAGACGCCCATATTCGGTGGAAGATTACGTTATTCAAAATGTGATGCCTCTAGGTACAGTTGTTTTATCACAATGCGAGAAATATACATACATTTATGCAGATTCTTCATTATTTATTTTTTTTAAATATAATACAGGGCGATTTTCGTTTATAGTGATTCGCCGTTTATAAAGAATCAACACAAAATGCCAAAACGAAATTAATAGCTCTTCTGGAGATTCTCTTCATTATGACCCCTTCGGGCTCATAATGAAGAATCTGCATGTACGTATACACCTTGTAAACTCGACGTTACCTAGCGTCATCAAATTCTGAATAACGTAGTCCTCCACCCGAAAATTTTTAATTGCGAATTTTATATTTCATGCCTTGTAAAATTCATTCATGTCGAGATCACCATCATCAGTTATGGGCGTATTGAAGCTGCGATGATCAAAATAATAAATACGCTCAAGTCCATTGAAATTAGCGCACATAGAAGTTAACCGTGCCAAGATAGGGAAGCTGTGCAGATGATTAGGGTGGGAATAAGTATGTAAATGGTCAAAATCTAGTGCGATCATGCATGGTTTTACACCCTGCATGACACTACAATCGTAAAACAGCAATTTTAGATAATGGCAACTTCTCGACTCCGATTGAGTATTAAAAGCACCGCTAGTGCATTTATCTCGAAGGAAGAAGGAAGATAACGTCTATATCAGAGATGACAATTCTTGCAGTTGACTAGGCGTTAAAGGCCGGGAAAGCGACATCCGACAATAAGCGAACCACTATAATAGTATTTCGCGGCATACTGACAGTTATGACAGCTCATACGTGTGAAACAGTACGGTTACATGTGTTTATATTCCTTGCCGGAAGTCTGGAGTATTACTACAGCAAGATGAAGCGCGGCTGCATTCTACATAGGTTGTCCAGGAGTTGTTCACGCTTTGCTTATGTTATGTGCAGACAGTTCCATGGTCTGCCCTCTAACAGGATTTGTCCTCTGTCGAGCCTGCCTGAAGTAAATGAAATGTGATCTGCCTACGTGTTCACTTTGTAAGATTATTATTACTATTTTGCATAACCAGTTATTTATAATTACAGCCTTTACTTTCACTTCTCTTTTCCGTTTCCCTACCAGCATGAAAACTATTTGAGAGTACTAAACTGAGGTTTCCATATTTTAAGACAAAGCATGTTTCTACGTCCCGAGGACACGTTACTAGCTTTTGCTAGCTCTGAAAAGATTGCAGTTCTTCGCAGTTGCGTTATAACTGCCGATATTTAAATCGTCACGCCGTGACAAGTTTGAGCCAACTTTACGTTAAATCAGTTTGTGTAGATTTAGTTTAACTTTTGAAACTGACCGTTACTTTAAGTTACCTCTAAACAACTTGTCAAGCACAAATGGTGCTTTTAATAAAAGCGTTGATTTAATAAAATTTCCCAAACAAGCTAGTTTATGTCCACCAAGCAAATTTAACTTTATAACTTTATAAACATAAATGCGAGTATTCATGTAATGTGAACGTAATCAGTTGATTATAATTTTTAACTTTACAAGTAAATCTGTACGAATAATATTCGTAAATTTTTAAGTCCATTGCGTAGTCTGTTGCGTAATTTAGTAACAGCATAAATATTGCTATGTCTATGAAAACAAAACCGGACAACAGATATCTATTAACGGAATCCGTAAACTGGTTTTGCATTCAAAAGAAATTTTTTCCTTAAGTTTAATAGCTCACAGCTTTAAAGCTCAGGTATCCAATTGTCTCTTTAAGGTCTAATGTTACATGCAATGCATTTACTTAATATACGTAAGTGCCACCTCATCTGCTATTTCTGGTCTTCAACCATACCATGGCATTCCTGGCATTTACCAAAATGTTGATTTCATTACTCACGGACGATTTACAGCATATAATACATGTTTCTCTGTATTATATTAACAATATGCATCCTGAATTAAGAAAATATCGGAATATATATAATAAAATCAGTGAACTATCGGAGAATAAATTTTTGCGTAGGAGAACTGGATATATTTACTAACGGTTCGGATTATGACAATGTAATTGATCCGGCATATGTGATTTATTTGTTTGGTACGGAAATAGACTACAGCAAAATTAGACTTGAACCTTATTTCGGTATTTTAATAACCTTATTAACCTTATTTCGGACGATTCGGTATTTTAAGCCAAATTGGCTGCTATCATATTTCCTCTTAAATGGATTGATGAAAACTTGACTGTAAAAACATGTATTAATATATATACATATACATATAACTTACTTTGCAGCAATTGAGCAAGTAGTAGAATAACTCGATTTCGCATTAAGTGAATTTAAGATCATACAACATTATATATATATATATATATATATATATATATATATATAGACTCATTATCTGGTTTGGAAGCACTAACAGATGTTGATAACACCAATATTTTGGTTTCATACATAAAAGATCCTGTAAAATTTTAATAAATACATGAAAGAAATTCAAGCATCAAAAAGAATTGTTACTTGTAAAATCAAGCATTTCTATTATGATTGCTGGGAAGAGAAACGGAACATTTCGAGAAAAGGAAAGATTATTTGAACTTTGAAGTTTCTAAAAATATGAGAATGATATGTGAATTTGATTACAGTCAAATAATTACTGCACACGGGCGCTTGCCGGCGTACCTGAAAAGATTTAATTTACAAAATAATAGTCTTTGTAGTGCTAAAGACAATGCACAACATTACGTCGAAGATTGCGTATTATTGCAGCATGTTAGGGAAAAACATGGTAACATAAAGGAATTCTAGTGCTGCAATAAAGAGTTTAGATTTGCAAAGGATTTGATGAACTTTATAAATGGCAATTTAGCAATACTGGGAAATCTGGATTTGATGCTTTTTGACTGTATTTCTATTTTAATCCGCGTTTTAGTCTTTTAATTGTATTTTGTTTGTGTTGGGTGTGCTACGTTAACCATAAGACCGATTATTATCAATCAGAAGGGTTACAGCACATTCATATTACATTACATTACTCTGGTATTCCCTTCACTACTATCCCTAAATATTCTACGGAGCAAACAATGTCGATAACTGGAGAAAAATGCTTTTTGCCTCACCTTCAGTATACAATTTCGGTTCTACTGTAAAAATTGATAAGATGCATAATGAATGGTGTTACCAAGCGTCTTCTTTACAAGTCAGCCTGATACAATGTTTGCTTGCACGGATTGGTTACAGACCTTATTAAAGTCTTTTGGTTTATGAGAAGAACATCTCTTATATCATAATTTGCGATAAGGCCTCAAACTATCAAAGCCGAATATCATTTTTTAGTTCAATGGTACATGGGGTGCACAGCTAGCACGTGGAAGAATCAAACTTATCCTGTAAATTTTTTCCGTTACAGCTTGAGTTACCTTGCTGATTCATTAAATTTTTCTTGATGTCTCTGTTGGATGATAACGAACTTGTAACAACTTTTAATTCCAGTTTTCAATTTAAAAATTTTTTACACCCTTCATCTAATATTTGGCATTTTACTTTTCTCAACAGAAAGCACTAATTATCCTTTGTGTCATACTTATATTGACAAATTTAATACATTTGCAAAACATGTCACTTATATTAAAATGTCAGACTCAGTAAATTTTTATTGCAATGCATTTGTCCCCTCTTATTTGAAATTAAAGCCAAACAAGTGTTGAATTTAAAAAAATTAAGGTTCCCACTAGAATTTATTATAATTCATATTTTTCTTACCCTCAGTAATGAAAATGGAGAAAATTTTGGTTTTGTATCTCCATACCGATCTTCGCATACTTGAAATATTTCTTCTTCATCTATTATTCTACCAAAAAAAGCTAGCATAGTAGCTTGAGCGAAATAATGTAGATTTCCAGGTTTCTGGCCACGAAACATCTAAACAGGGAGAATAAATTTTAATAAATAACAGAGAGAAGTAAACGTAAAAATTTTCCTAATATCAATAAGCCACCTATAATTAAAATACAGTCATAATTAAAAAAGTTCAAAACACTATATCGAGGAATTTTCATAAATCTTTAAAAATTAAAGTTTGTACAGTACAAAAAAATGTCTATATAATTGTCATAAAACAATCAATATTAGGTTTGAAAACAAAAGATGAATTATCATAATTTTGTTAGTAAATGATAATAATTCTTTTTAATTTAATACTGAGTGATCACACCATTCTCAAAATTTTCGTGACAGCAAAACAGATATGTTTCAGATAACAATTGCGTAATGCCAAAACACCTTGGAATTGGTCTGCATGAGTGGTGAGAATACTCTCTTTTTGCAAAATTGCAAGTTCGACAAATTCTATATTATGGATTTTCATAATACAAATATTATTGGGGAAAAGGTTTTTAACTCCCTCAAGATTTTGAATGTTTCTGGTATCGTTAGTAGAAGTGCTGGTTATTTTTTTCTTTATTGGGGAAGAATATTACTTACATTGATAGTGCAAATATTGCTAAAGATTATAATTTAAGCATATTATGAATTATATGGGATTAGAAATTAAACCAATAGCAGACATTAATAAGAAATAACTTCCTAAATTATTAACACAGAGGCATATTGCTCTTAAATTACTTATTTGAGTGATATAGTATGTCAGTTTTAAAAATAAATTAAATATATTATTCCATACTTGATAAGATATAGAAATTAGCAAGGACTTTCTAGCTTAACATAAGATTACCGAAATGTTAATGGATTCCTAAAAATGGAAAGGCTAAATTGCACGTCATCTTATTTCTTGGTAATAATACATATAAGAATTAGAAATTAGCGCGAACTCTCTAGCTTAACGTAAGATTATCAAAATGTTAGCGGACTCCTAAAAATGGAAAGGCTAAATTGTAAGTCACAGGTTCCCAACACAGATCTTGATGCCCACCAGAGTGCGCTGAGAAGACCTATCAGATCATCGGATAGTAAACGACCTTTGAGAAATTTATCCGTAAGCCTTGATAAATTTGCTCAAACACTTTTGAATTAATAAGTATTTAAACATTAAATTTATCGTAGAAAAATTAAAGATAAAAATCTTTATAAGAATCATATACGAAGTCGTTTGCAACTTTGTTCAAGTTGCGTGTAATTTCATTTTCCTAATCCAAGAGATTAGAATTTACGAATTATCAGTCTAATATTCTAGAAACATGAACACGAATCCTTATTTGCAGTGATATCCAGTACGCCGAAAAGTACAGGGTGTTTATAAAGTCCCGGACCGATTTTGATGTTTAATAACTCATAAAATAATAAAGATAGATTAAAATTAATAACATAAATGGCTAGATAGACTCCAAAAGTTTTATGACCCTTGTCAATGAACTTCCACGTGTGCCCACTTCGTCACACGGAGAATATCAAGTCGATATTCAATTTCACG
The DNA here is from genome assembly GCF_044657685.1 of Stegodyphus dumicola. Classification (NCBI taxonomy): domain Eukaryota; kingdom Metazoa; phylum Arthropoda; class Arachnida; order Araneae; family Eresidae; genus Stegodyphus; species Stegodyphus dumicola. The sequence continues at coordinate 46,910,179 of NC_140774.1, forward strand.
CCAGGTACCGGCAAGCATGTCGGCATCCACAGACGCTATTGCGGTTCTAAGTTTGGCTTTTAGGTCATCAATGTTCGACACTCTCCTCCTGTAAACGTTGTACCTTACAAATCCCCAAAGGAAAAATTCCAGCGGCGTTATAACAGATGATCTGGGTGGCCAAGGAATTGGACCTCCTCGCCCAATCCATGTTCCTGTGGAATGGTCATTCAAAGAACTACGAACGATGGTACTCCAATAAGGTGGTGCACCATCTTGTTGAAAAAAGACATGTGGCTGAAGCTCTTCTAGTTGTGGAAATACGAAGTTTTCCAACATGTCTAAATATACGACTGATGAGACCGTCTTTTCTGAAAAAAAAAAAAAAAAAAAAAAAAAAAAGGCCCAATGACTCGGTTGTGCATTAGTCCACACCACACATTAACCTTTGGGGAATCCCTTTGTGCCTTACGATATTCATGGGGGTTTTCAGATACCCATATGCGCACATTATGGCGATTAACAATGTCAGAAAGATGTCAAAAACAAAAGAGAGAAAAATGCAATTAATAAGCAGACGATATTTAGAAAAGTACAGATATTTAGATTGGAAAATGAAATTATCTGAGATTAACCACACGCACAGACGATATTTACAAAAGTAAAGATACTCAAACCTGAAAAGGAAAATATATAAGTTATTCAATCAATAAATGCCATAAGTTTGTTTATATCTTCATTATTTGAGTTATTAAACATCAAAATGGGTCCGGGACTTTATAAACACCCTGTATGTTTTTAGCTATAAATGAATGTACATGCTGTGGTAGGAATCTGTGCAATTTTTTTGCGCTCACTATTCTAAATGTTATGAAAAATCTTTAAGGATACTATTCTGTTTCCTATTGCCTGAATATTTTAATCAATAATTTGATACAATATGCAGGTGTCATAAATACCTAAAACTATTGTTGTGTTGGGATTAAACTCGCTTGCTTGATATCAGAGAAAGCCCACAAAATTCATCGCGGCAAGGAGGCAAGGTTTCGCCTATCTTTGGCAACAGCCTTGAACACCATACAGGTGACAGTACGACTTTGCTCAGTTTCGACCCAAATTTTGAAGGAGATCACCCAGGGGCATGAGTCAAAGACCCCCCACTCCACTTTCCCTATCACTAAGCTCTTGAGAGAACTTTCGGCTGGTCGCATATTTAGAGTTCTCCCATGCCACACAGACACTCTACATTTAGAAACATCCATGCGCTTTCCGGGATTCAAATCCGGGCCCTTCGATACGGCAGTCAGGGTCGCTAACCAGGCAGGATACCTAAAACTTGTTATGTGTTTTAAAGTCAGTACTTACAGTTACATGGCTTTTGAGAATGTAATCACAACAAAAAAAGGTCCGGATATACCTTTGTTGCAGAGAAGGGAACGGCTGAACAAACTCAAAGGAAACGCTGAGCCAAACAAGCCATAAAAAATACGACCTTATAAAAATCGGGACATTATATCGTACATCATAGAAGTTTGTAAAGTCAAACATTAAAATTAATATATACAGTGGATGGACAAAAATATGGAAACATCTTGTGAAATGCATGTTTGAAAAGAAAGATTGATTTTAATGAAATATGTAGGTGGCGCTGGCGTTTTTGACTACTGACGCCACCTGTACAACTTCGTAAATGTGCTAAACAGTTCAGTTGTTGTCGGAGTACTGTTATGTGAGGTTGTCATTGCATTATGTCAGAGTTAACAGACTTCGAACGTGGGCAAATTGTTGGAGCACGTATGGTAGGTGCTTCCGTAAGCAAGGTAGCCGAGGTGTTTAGTGTTTCAAAAGGTACTGTATCGAAGATTTATTCCGCATATTTGAAAAGCGGAAAAACATCATCTGCTAAATCACAGCGCGGACGAAAGTGTGTCCTGAGTGATCGTGACAGACGATCATTAACGGCAATTGTGACGAAAAATAAGAAGACCATAGCTGCAAAAGTTACTGCTGAAATGAATGCTGTGTTACCGAACCCTGTGAGTACCAAAACAATTAGAAGGGATCTTCATAAACAGGGAATTGCTGGCCGTGCTGCAATTGAGAAGTCACTCATCAGTGATGCTAAAGCCCGTAACAGGAAAAGGTGGTGTTTAAGTCATAAAGCCTGGACTATAGATCAGTGGAAGCGAGTAATATGGTCTGACGAGTCTTCTTTCACATTGTTTCCCACTTCTGGCCGAGTTTACGTCTGGAGAACGCCATCTCAAGTCTATAATACGGACTGCTTGTTGCCAAGAGTGAAACATGGCGGGGGGTTCTGTTATGGTTTGGGCAGCCATATCTTGGTTCTCTGCTAGCCCCATGATAACTGTGTCAGGGCACATGACTGCCAAGACTTATGTGAACATTTTGGCCGATCAAGTTCATCCCATGGTACAAACTTTGTTCCCCGATGGTGATGGTGTCTTCCAAGACGACAAAGGCCCTGTTCACACAGCTCACATTGTTCAGGACTGGTTTTCTGAGCACGAGGATAAGTTGTCCCATCTCCCCTGGCCACCACAGTCACCAGACCCGAATATTATCGAACCTTTGTGGTCTACATTGGAACGAAAAGTGCTTTCTCGTTATCCACCGCCAACATCGTTATCTGAACTTGCCATCGTTTTGCAGGAAGAATGGTATAATATTCCATTGGCAAACATACAGGAACTGTATTTATTCATTCCGAGAAGACTGAAAGCTGTTTTGGATGCCAACGGGTTTCCTACACCATATTAAGCAAAGAAACATGTTTTTTTAAAGGTGTTTCCATATTTTTGTCCAACCCCTGTATTTCTTCCTCGTGCATGACAAAGCAAATTTTTGCAAACACCTTTGAGAAATCTACTGTTAAAATGAGTTTAAGAATTCAAAATGTACTAGCTATCAACATGCTGTTTTTAGCAGTCCTTTAAATTGCGTGAATGAGTAAATACACTGGTTAAGAAATTAAGAGAATTTTCATATTTGATCTGCGATATCCAGACCTACTGGACAGATTTTAATGAAATTTGGTGTGAACATAGGCTGATATAATACAAATAAAATAAACATTCAGCAGTTATAATAAACACACATGTTCGTGTGTAATACTCATGGGAGTCTGAAGGTCTGAAACAGCGGTTGCAGAAAACACAAAAGAAATGGGTTAATAGGAGGTATGGTCCCCTCTTACAGCCATACAGGCCTCGCAGCGTGATGTCATACTGGAAATAACGCAGTTTATCAGTGTATGTTGCAATTGGTCCCACTCATTCAGCAACGCTGTTTTAAGTTCTCATTCATTCTCAGAGGAGGGTTCAGGTTCAGGTTCAGGTGGAAATGTAGTGGGACACCCAATATTTACAATAAGTAATGTAGGTATAGTCCCACTACACTTCGATTTATTTATAAAATTAATATTCAAAATAGTACATAGTATAATATAACACATAATATAACAGTATAAATAGTATATCGATATTTCGATTGATATCATATCTATTAGATATAATTATAGAAATAGGTATAATAATAGTAGGCTAACAGTCATAATTTATAACACTTCATAATAGTTCCTTAAGATAAAGTTTATTATATGAATTTGTATCTTCTTCAGAGGAGGGTTGCGAGTTGCAATTGCCCTCCCCCAGAGCGTTTCAGACATGCTCTATAGGATTGAGGTCTAGGGATCTATCTGGCCAATCCATCCGGCGAATATCCTCACTCTCGAGAAATTCGTCGACCAGAAGAGCTCTATGTGGCCTCGCGTTATCATTCTGTAAGATGAACTCGGGGCCCACTGCATCCCGAAAAAGGCGAACATAGGGCTTCAAGACGATATCCCCTATACCTCACACCAGTCACAGAGCCTCTGTCAAAGACGTGGAGAGGTGTGCGGCTCTCCATCATAATGCCTGCTAGACCATTACACCGCTACCGCCATAATTGTTGATTTCGCGGACATTGGAGGGTAGGTAGCGGGTCCCTGGCTCTTTCCATATGAAAGTACGGCGGGAATCAGTGTTTAGGCTAAAACGGGTCCCGTTATTGAACAGAACGGTCGCTCATTGTTCCGTACTATAATCACTATGCTGCCTGCACCATGCTAATCGTATTCTCCTGTCCGTAGACGTGAGTGGACGCAAACAGCCGGTCTTTTGGCAAACAACCCTCTCTCATTCAATCTTTTGGAAACAGTCTCCCTTGTTACACGGGTTCGTGTGGCTGCATAGAGGTCCCGAGAGAGCTGAGAAGCCGTAGCCCCCCTGTTACGCCTCGCTAAATAGCGATAGCCCCTCTGTTACGCCTCGCTAAATAGCGATAGCCCCTCTGTTACGCCTCACTAAATAGGACAAATAGCGATTTTCTCTGGCAGTCGTGGCTTTTGGACGACCTTGCCCAGGCTTTCTCTCAATAGATCCAGTATCCTGGAACTGTTTCCATAGGCTACACTCAACGCTGGCCGTTAAGCTCTCTGCATATCTGGACTTGCGATTGGCCTGCCTCTAGCCTCCCCACAGTTCGCCACCTCATTCCATCATCTAAACGTTGGTGGTTACTTATTTTTACTGCTCCGATGTGAATTTAACCTATTGCTGCGAGATAACACCAAGAAATTCGCCAAGGTGTGCTAGCGAACGCAATTATTCTTACCCTCCACGCGCTTATACAGCCTGATTTTCTGCTGGCTCCGCCTACACACACGTGTACGCTTAAGTATTTGTTATACAATATTTGCATTTTTATCTACAAGCAGTGGTTTTTTTCTTCAGTTCTTTTCATGCGATTCGATAAAATATGCTTATACTCTTCATTTGTTTCATCAGTGTATATAATCTTAGTAGATTAATTTATGAAATTTTATTACAGGATTTGCATTGTGATATGCATTTGAACAGGAAAATTTGAATGAAAGAAAGTTGAGTCTTACGTCTGTAACAAGGAACATTGCATGATTGTAAGCCATCATCCAACCGAAAAAAAAGTATCGGCTGTAAACTGGAGCCTCCCATGCTGTTTTCTCAGCCTTTAAAATAAAAGTAACAATTAGATCACCTCAAATCATAGGTACTTATTATTGCAATTCAATTATTATACAGGGTTTGTTCGGAAAGCAGTAGGGCTGAATTTTTTTGAAAAACATTATTGACAGTTTTGAGACATTGACTTAATAGTTTTCAAAATATATTCCTTCTGCAATAACACAGCGTTCCCAGCGACTCTAAAAATAACTGAAGGCTCCCTAGAACGCAGAAACTGGAATGCTCTTCAGCTCTCTCGTTACGGCCTCTTGAATGGCCTGGATCAAACCGTGGAAAGAGGAAGAGGTCTGATGAAGCGACATCTGGGCTACGGGATGGCTGGGAAGCTGTGTGATGCCATGAATAGTCAGTAAGTCCATGGCAGCAAAGGCGATTTGGCTCAGCGCATTGTCGTGATGTCGCCTCCATGGTCCAGCGACTGCTGGACGGACGAGGGCGACTCATTTTCTGAGTCTGAGGCGGTAGGAGTTCAAAAGATTTCGCACTACGTTTTGGTCACGTTTTGCCGTTGAAGGGCGTCCTGACCGTTGCTCATCTTCGACTTGCTCTCTTCCTTTCCGAAACAATTTATGCCCATGGCATTACTCCCATAAGCTGTCTTGATCATGTCTTGTGTCTCGCTCGTGGTTTTTTACTCAGTTTGATGCAAATTTTCACTGCTTAACACTGCTCTAAAAAACGATTTATTGTGGAGGTGATAAGGCACCTTGAAAGGATCTCACCTCAAACTCGATCTGCACTTCGTGAAGGCTTGGAGACGACTGGCGCGCTGACAGCTATGACTCCCCACAACCCAACCATCGCAGTAACCTCCCCCTCCCTATCGCCACGTTTTGGCGGGAAAAAATCATTCCAACTACTTCCCGAACAAACCCTGTATTACAAATATGGACTCATGACATATTGGTAGTTATGATGTCAGTACACTATATTTAAATCTCGAAGCCTCAAATATTTCAGTGTGAAATACATAATACAACATAATACAAGGACAAACAGACATTTCCAAAGTTTTACAGAAACGAGAATTTTAATATCGTTACTGAAATAGTTGCACACGTAGAATATTATACTCTGAAGTTTAAATGGCTAAGTTACATATATTTTAAGAGCAAAACTTCTGTAACGTGACCAATATTAATACAATTAAATACAATAATCAAGTACTTTCCGAACAGGTCTCAGCATGTCCATGTCAACAATCACAATTTCTTTTGTGAGATATAGTTATCACGTTTTAAGATCGCGTAGGAAAGGGAAGAATAAAAAGTTGCTCTTTGATGAATCCCTATGCAAAGAAGTGACATGGTGTTGAATTCGGATACCCTGAAAGCCAACACGCCACAGCATAAGCTAATTTACCTGTTTCTTTTAGGCTAACTCTCTACTGGTTGTTTAAAAGCCCATAATATTTATGATCGAAATATGTGAGTTTTACAAACAATTCTCCCTTTAGATTACAAAGCTCCATTTTTTTCAAGGTTCTGTGATGCAGTCTGCACTTTCTTGAATGTTCACTATTGTCTAATTAAGTATGCTTTTATCTTATATGCTTAATATGTTCTCATTCAGAATACACAACGACAAAATGAAACTCTACAAAATTTACATTTCGCCTGGTAGCTGTGAATTAATTTCTCCTTACAGCGTATTCGAAGCTGTTAGAATTATGGCGATATTTTATTCCCATTAGACTCCTTCAGAAAATCATCGAAAAAGCCTAATCATCACAAAACTTCAGCTAACACTTAAAACCAAACGTTTTTTAAGATTTAAAAAAGGAAATTGCATCTAGAAAGAGGTTAAGTATTTAAACATTAACACAAAAGTTGGCGCTAGACATCGACCACGTACAGGCAATAAAAATGAGAAGTAAGTAGTATGTCTCGGCGAAAAAGTTCTAGAATTTATCCTTGCACTATGACACGAATATATATATTGCACAGCAAAGATGAACATTTCCCCTCACTGCAATAAAGATTTCCACCATAAACGATTCACTACTGGTGAAACAAATAGCCACGCTGCAGGGGCTGTGCTTCTGTATTTCTGAAAGCCTAGTACTCGTTTTACTTTGGGTCACACAATGCTGCTAATCATCTCTTTATTTTCTATTCATTTTACTTTATTTTACGTTAAGCTATTATGCTATATGCTTATTTTCTCAATATAATTCAAAAAAATATTTGAGTAAAAATTATTAACATAAATAAATACTACGCATTGAACACGAAATTTTCTGCAGAAACTTTGCGCCATATATCATATCTACAGACCAAATTATTATTTTACTGCGTCCAATTGTGCATTTTTTATGAATTTTTTTCAATTCATTTTCGTGAATTTTCCTGCATATCAATGTACTTAAATTATACTCTGGCTTCAATCACTGATTTTTAAACGTGAAATGCGTGTACTTAATAAATAAAAATGTATGCACATTCAGGAAAAAATACCAATTAAATTATTTTTTATAATTAAAAAGTAACAAGTATACACTTTTAAAGAAAACAGAATATCTCTTTAGAAATATAATTTTTATTTTATGCTAAAATTAATCTTCACCTTTTTTAAAATAAAGAAAAGGTTTATCGATCAAAATTTGTGTTAACAGTTAAATAGTAAATATATAATATAGCATTACAAAGTTCCCACATTAATATACTAGGGTTAAGCAACAATTATATGGCGAAAGACGCTAAACACTGGTAGTACATTCAAGGTCGTCTTTCTAGTAAACACTCTGGTTGCATGAGATTGCATGATTCTCCCTATGGTTGAAGCGAATGCGAATTAATTTTTTTAAAGGTTCTTCCGTGGAAGCCTCCTTCTTTTCACAGATATATCTTGTCTGGTTTATTTTAACTAAAATCGGCCATGAATTACTCATTGAAAACATTACTTATTTTCCAGCTGTTCAAACAATAGCATTAATTACATAGAATAATTATGGTAATAGTTAATAAGTTTAATATAATAAACCTAATTACATACGTACATGCATTGCAATGCTGAACATCTTCGCCATGTATTCCAGCCCGAAAGGTGTTATTGCCCCTGGCATGACCTCCCTAATTCAAGAATAAATCATTAATTAGAAAAACCACTCAGAAAATTATTAAATATATACTTTTTGTAGAAGTCAAAAAATAAAAAAATTAGCTTTAAAAATCACCACAATTTTCCAAAGAAAATATCTGCAGAAATTTATATAAATTTATTTTAAATAAAAAAAAACTATTAAACTGAAATTCTATTGAAAGTCTTTAACATAATAAAGTAGATTTTAAGCCATATAATTTATAAAAAAATACATCTTCGCACAGCATTAAGAATATTTCATCATAATAGTTAAACTATATTCATACTCATAGTCTTGAATTAAAAAAATTAAATACTTATAAATATATATACACCTCTTTAAATACAGTATATGTTTTTTAGTGCAAAGGCACTTACTTGATTATACATCACTGACCCCTATGCATCAAAGTTGCATGAAAAAAATACAAAAAGAAAAATCAGTAATTAACTTCATTACAATTACAAAACTACCTCAAAATTGAGAAATGGAGTAAGAAATGTCTACATTAAGCATTAATAATAATAATAAATTAGTGTCTGGATGTCAGCTGCATCAATTCTCTCGCCCGCCGACAGTCGTGCATACATATTTTTCCATCTGAGGCAAAGCAGTAAATGTGCGCCCCTGTATATAATGCAAGATTTTTTATTTACCTATTTGTTGGGGGGGATAAATAAATAATACTAAATGATGTTTGGAAACCTAACATTCTACAAACTCGCGCAATATATATATGCATTATTGCATATATATATTACTGTAAAAAAACGAGATTTGGAGAATGTCAACATTCACATAGACGCTTGGTGCATGTCCAAAATATTTGCCAAATATCCTTATTTCTGACTTACGCCGGAAATGTCGACATTCACCATGCACTAATGGTGAATGTTGCATACGTCGGAGATTTGCATTTTGTTCTCCGTATTTCAGGCGCCATAAAACTTCAAGGCTAACGTAACGTTTTCGCCTGTCTTGCTGAGAGGAGTAACCAATCCCTGGTGAGAAGAGTTGTTCGTAACTCTATAGAGACGTTTTCTCTGCGTGACTTGTAGCTTTTGATTCTAACGCGAGAAGGGTTATTCGATATTACTTGACTTTTTAATAATAACAGCAGCCGTGCTTGAATAAATTTTAAGCAGTTACTTTTAAATTTAGTCAATAAAGAACTTTTTTTTACTTTTGCATTTGTACCATATATGTCAAGATATGAAAAAGCTTATGTAACAGCGCATGTAAATAAACATTTGAACTTAATACATTCTAAATGAGAAAAGAAAATAATACAAAAAATTTAATTATGTGATTGAAATCTTATTTATTGCAACAACATTAACTTTTATGACATTTTGAATTGCACAAAAGTCCTTTGCTTTTACAACTGCATTTAGTTGTGGAAGACTTCCTTTTGCAGTGACAAGGTGTATGGCCTTGCCCTTTACTTCTCGAATTAGCTCCAGCTGCTTCTCTCAGTGACATTACTTGAGAAGGAATCTCATCTTTGGAAAGTAACTTTTCTTTACAAATTACGAACTGTTTACAGGCATAAAGCTGCTTGAAGGTGTCATTTTTATTTGCTAGTTTATAAAAGCGGAAGGCTTATTCCAACAACAACTGGCAACACATTTCGACCCATTTGTACGATCGCGGTCGACATCAGGGACTTGTATTCGTACGGTGTCACCAGTCTAAGCAGGAGAAATTTTTTTTGGTTCGTAAAATTTTCGTTGCTTGCAGTAAAATATTCTCTTTCGTAGCCGATCTTTTTATAGAAATTAACTCGTGTTGTTCAGTCCAGGCTTGATACGAAGACGTGCAAGACCTCCTCAATATTTTTCTTTGGAATATGGTTTTCGGTATGGCCACTGCTCAAATTTTCTTCAAAAGTATGAACAGTTCCTTCAAGCTGTTCTTCGGTTTCAAAAGTATTAGCAATTTCTTAAGAGTTGTTCTCCGATTTCAATATTTGCGATTTGTTCGCCAGGCAAAAAGACGATGATATGCCTCTTGGTTTAATGCCAAACATATCTTCATAAGGAGTAATTAATCCCGGTGAGGAGAGATGTGTTTGAAAAATAAAAACAATTGTCTTCTCGTTTACTCACAATTAATGCATTTAACTTTTCAAGGAAAAGTTCACGATTCACTGCAGCATCCATTCAACATTAATTGGGGTACCGGATAAAAAAAAATTAAGAAAATGTTGCGCGTAACATCAGACCTAGCATAAGACTGACAAAAAGTGTTCGAGAATATAACAAATACATGCTACATAACTTCAGTCGCTGCAGAGCAAAGGATTTGGCGACAGACAGTCGCCCCTCTGTTGAACTCGACTTCTCTTTTCCACCTCCACCACAGTATATTTGTGATTGTCAACATACACCGGTGATGGCCCGAAGGTACAAGAATATAACCAAATATTCGGTCTTTCACCGACATATTTGGTATGTGTTGACATTCTCCAATTTAGGTCTTTCACAGTAACATAAACACATATAATCATACATATAGAACAAATTAACTATATTTATATATATTTTATGCTCATTAAAAGTAACTATTTCAAGTGAAAATATAATAACTCTTACAGTAATATTTAATTGCAACTTTGTATGTTCCACAAAGTGAAACATATATGTAATGATTAACAATTTTAAAACGGAAAACATTACATTTATGCTTTTTGAAAAATGGCAAATAATATTAAATAGTATAAATAAAATATCTGCTCAAATATTTATAGCATAAACCTTCCAAGCATATTTATAATTTAATTTTTCTTGCTTTTAAAAAAACAAAATCCTCAATATTTTTTTCAAAATCCATTTGATTGCTTAACTCATGTTCTTTAGAGAGAATGGCCATGTTCGAAAGTTTTTCTTGGCCTAGTGACGATCTCATACAGTTCTTTGTTATTTTAAGTTTGCGAAAGCTTCTTTAGCCACTAGCTACAGTAACTGACAACGTTAAAAGAATTCTTAACGTTGCTTCCAAATTCGGATAGGACTGAACTAAATTATAATCGTGAATTATTTTTTAAAGTTCTAAGCTTAAGTCACACGAAAGTTAATTAAAGTTTATTGTTGAATGAAATTTACATAATGTTAAAATTGAAAAAATATAAAACAAAAAGTATGTAGCTGCTTTTGTGTCCAGAAAACTTGTAGCTGCTTTTGTGTTCCCGCGCAACACGAGTGTGAAATACAAGGCAAAAACTTCTATTCATGCGTCTCGTTTATTGGAAAATTTTATACAACAACAAAAAAGTGCAGTAACTAATAATATGGGGTACATTCCATTTTATATCACCCTTGTTTATGCTTCGGATGCTATACCAGAAGACCTTTACGAAATTTCTAAACTCTGCAATTATGTCCCCGTCTATGTTCAGTTAGTGGACTTTGGCAAGTTTCTTATGACTAAGTAAAGAGCTTAAGTCAAACTAAACTGAGAGAAAGAACAACTAATGTCGGCAGTATAATATTTTCAATGAAAGTTTAGTCTACGCCTATGCAATTCATTACATAAAGTGTAATTAATTTCTTAAAGCTACTTTCAATAACAAATTTTAATGTTAGAAAATATTATATACACTAATGTGAACGCTCATGGCTTTTGAGAATAAATTAATGATATTAATTTTTCTTTTTCTTTTTATACCTGGATTGTTTATAACACAAAATTCTTTTAATATTCATTGATGTATTCCGAAAATAAAAGTCAAAAGTTTTAAAAATAAATTTCTGAATTTTGGATTGAATAGCTAATTTGGCGCCCCTTCTATTTGTTCACCTGAGGCAAGTTCCTCACCTGCCTCACCCTCGTCCCGTCCCTGCCCACCGATATCGACTGTACAGTTTGACGTTTATATATACTATATAAACGTGTGAATATGTACAATGCATAGAAAAATACTATTGTTATGCCTTAAAAATCAAAAATGACAAGACAAAGAATAAAAATACATTCCGAAGATGCGTTGAAAATAATAAAAGATCAGCAATGAACTTAAATCAACTAAATGCTCAGTAGTTTCTAATTATCCGCACCCCTTATTTCGATACTAGGTAATATTTGTTCAGTTTTTTGTATATATTCGTATGCACATTCGACAGCAGCCAGCCTACGTATACTCTTAGCACACACGTGCTTGAGTAAAGAAAAATTAATTTGCTTTATATTTATTTACCTGAACATTATCCACCGGTTGTAAATCCATCTGTATCCAGCTGCTATATTTGTTGCTCCCCCCGTGGGAGAGCGATTGGAAATGCGATTTTTTATGCGAATGATATGCGATTAAAATCGTGCTATAAACGATTTTGAGTTTAGTTTTATTTTGCTATTAGTTTCTTGTGTTTTTCCAGGATCTCGGGTACCTTGGCGTGATCGGGGGGCTCCCTCACAAAAGAGGTTCGAAGCCCTGAGCTTTAAGAGCATACTACTTTACTGACTTGGTGAGAACTCTAGGGTACCAAGTCAGTAGTCACCCTAGTGGCCTGCATATTTTGTATATTTTATGATTCGCGATCAGTTTATAAATATGGACTCAAAAGACGTTCTTAAAGAAGGCCAGGCTCACGTAGACAACCTTGAAACGATCCTCACAAACAAGGCCAGTGGACTTAATAGAAATGTGGCCGCAGATATCAGTTTCAACTGATGCTCAATCTTCTTACCGAACAATGTGTAGAGATGGCCCACTTAGAAGGTCAAATTCGAGCATTAACAGATAAAGAGAAGGACTCTTATGCATACGTTTTAAAACGTCCTTTTCGAGAACCATCCAAAACGAGGAAAAAGCAAGAAAAACAGTATGTTGCGATTCTCTACCCAACAAAAGAAGGGGATAAATCTGATTCAATGAAGAAGAAAATTCTTAAAATCATCGATGCTTCTAAACTCCATATCGGAGTCAAAAGAGTAAAACAAGTTTCGAAAGGAGGACTCTTGATTGAAACTAATAAAGAAAATGACTTAGAAATATTAGAAAAAGGAATCAGTTCTGTTCCAGACTTAAAGGAGGAACTCCAAATAGTCAGACCGTTAAAACGTTCTCTAAAAATTATCATTTACGATATCCCGAAGGATATCACCAAAGAGGAACTCTCAGAAGCGTTAACAGCCCAGAATGATGGAATTGACGGTAATGGTTTACTGGAGAAATTTCCGATTATGCTATATCAGCTGCATAGTGCGTAAAGCCAAGGAGAAAGCTCTAGCGTTATGGCAACTACGCTGGTAAGAAGAAGATACTGGAAGATCAACTTATTAGCTTCTTCCTAAAGTCTCGGAAAAAAGACATCTCAATGATTTTTTCATCAATCAAATCCTCTCTAATCATGGAGCCTTTCCTTGCTATTTCAATAGATTCAAGATCAAAGGATCACAATGTCGATGTCCATGTGGTTTAGACTCGGCTGACACATTCCATATGATTATAGACTGCCCTAACTTGGACAGTAGGCGCAGAGACTTATTTCCTCAACCACTGAATCTCGACTTTCTTTGCAAACTTGTATCTTTGGAAAAGGGTCGTTCTCAATTGTCAAAAATCATGGAATTTATCTATGTTAAAGAACATTCTATTTATGTTTCTACTTAATATATGTATAAAAAGCGTTGTGTTTTGCATTCATCTTATGTTTAAAAAGCGTTTGAATCATGTAACCTTTGAAAATTATTTCTGCATTTCTACTTATTGAATTCATTGTGAGTAATGTCATATCTAATTCGTATCATTGTTTGTTACAACTACTGATTGTATTAATTTACTTATTACTTAATGTGTAACAATGTTTTATAGACTTGATCAATGTACAAGATGTATGTAATTTTTTAATAAAAATGTTGGCGAGAACAACACATCTTCTAGTCAGAAGACTTCAAAATTTATCGCTAGGATCCTAAATTTTATTTTAATTCTGATGTTACTCTCTAGCTTTTGCTGGGTGATTAGTTAACAATCGCCAAGGACTCCGATGATACCTCGGCATTGAGGTGAGGACCGGATACTCCACTTTCATGCTATACTTGTTGCTGCTGTTGCTTTTCTCTGTTGTTACTGTTGCTGAAATCTGACGAAGTCAGACTAGGTCCAAAAGACCGTTGCCTCTAAGAAAGTCAAGCACAAGGAGGCGATTCGTATAAATATTCTCCCTAGAAAGATCCAAACAGATCAAAATATGTTCGGCAGAAGCCTAATGTTCTGGGCACTTGGTGCATGTGGAAAAGATTTTCATGTCCTCATTGAATGAGAGGCATTTAATGTGACCGCTGGCAATACGTGAGAGCGCAGCCTGAGAGTTCCTGTCACACCCAAGTTTTAAGAGTACAAACAGGCCTGTTAGCTAAGTACTAGTGATGGGTGGAGGCAAAGCCATTCCACCATGATTTGTGATTTTTTCAGAGACAGGTGAGGGCGGAAGAGGAGACAGCTAAAAAACCACAGCCCTCCTTTGCAAATATGTCCGCTAATTCCGCCATTTGCCCTAATGAATCACATGAAGGATCCACTGCAAATGGGTATCATGGTGCTAATTTTTAGCCGTAGTTTTTGTAGGATAGAGATACTGATTTTTGCGCCTACAAGAATCCAATTATCAAGATGTTATAATGAGCTACGGCTATGAGTTAAAATCCATAGATCATTAAAAAATTTTTCTATTAGTATATATAGCCTTGAGCCCCAAATTCATTGCTATCAGTTCACAGGGGTTTGGATTACGATGACAGAGAATCATTTTTCCCCGAGGGGTCTCAACGCCACTAACTGCATGGTCAGCAATTTTGCTGCCATCCGTGAAGATCTTAATAGCATTTTTGGGAATGGTGCTTGTTACTCCAAAGCCAAATGTCTAAGGTATTCAATAATGAAATCCTTATTCACAGGAGTAGTAAAGTTACAACGAAAGTGAACCCTGGAGAGTCCTTCCGATGGATTAAAACAACACTGTAGTGAGTGGGGCTCAACATTGAAAGAAAGTAAGTTTTGAAATTCAACTAAGCCAAAAGAGCTTTTTTCTTTAGGCTTTGTCCGTTTCTCCACTTATTTAAATACACTGAAGTTTTATTGTATTGGTCTTAACTAGAGAAGTTGTTAAAGCATTTAAAACAAGGCCAGCTAGTCCTCTAGTCTGCAGAGGTTGCAGATCGTCCTAAAAAAAGAGTATCTCCGTAAGGCAGCTGTCATTCAACCCAATAATAATACCAGCTGCACTTAATTGAACTTTTTATAATATCTTCAGATTGGAATCAGAGGCACAACAATAAATGGGAAACCCAAACTCGAGTATGGGTCGAATGAGTGCCAAATAAGTAGTTCTGAGAGCTTCTCTTATTTAAGCAATATGTGCTACAAATGTTCTTGCGTATAATTTATATTTGACATATATGTAAAATTTAAAAACATATTAAAGTCATAGCACGTACTAATATTTTGAAAAGCATGTAACTAGCAAGTGACATCTTAAGAAATCTTGATTATAAGATCAAAGCGTTAAGAAAAATGTATTATAGCACAAAACATATTACCATATGAATATCAAATGCCGTTTTACTTACCCAATATTACATGTGGAAGAGAACTCCTTCTCCACTCTAAGAGGGCAATCGAATTCGTGATCTATTTCAAATATCGTCTCATTCATTCCACTTGTAAATGGACGAGACTAAACGGAAACAAATTAAAGAAAAGAAAGCAGTTAAAATTTCGAAGAAGCGGAATAACTTTCTTTTTTCAAGATATAAAATCACAAACAACAAGTACAGGGCTTCAACGTTTAAGGTCAATCCATTTCAAGTCATCTCAATCATCAATCTATTAACATCCTGTAAGCCGTTTTTGGAGACTAATAACTACACTACTTCTTTTTAAAAATGGACGATAAAAATTTGTATAGTCAGTAAAAGTATTTTTATTCTATACAGATTGAGTTCTATTAATGTTAAGAAACTGTGCAGTATATAATATATGTTCAGCTCATTTTCATGATCTTCAAGCCATTCTTTGGCTAAGTTTGTGGTGATATAAGGTCTCATTTGATAGTCCTATAGCCCTAATAAACTTCAAGCGAGTTATTGCTGTGTCTGAGAACAACGACAATATCTTGAGAAAGTTAAAATTTTTATTTAAATAGAAACTGGAACATAAATGCACACTCTTTTGCTTTATTAACCACAACTTGTGCTGATGCAAATAAATAGAATAATGCAAATGAAATTAAACGCTGGACAATAGTCAAAGACTACACAAATAATACTATACTAGAAGGTGCATCCAAAATTCCGCCAGCGCGACAAAATCAAATTGGCAGCAGAAAGAAACCCTAAAGTAGAATAATTACAACTGGTAAAAAACTGGCAAGAAACTAACTACATAGCGCGCACGCGATTCCCAAAAAAGTGATCTCAAATCCAAAACTCTCAACTTTAATCTTCACTATTAATTTCCATTCTGGCGAGTAATGCGAAAAGAAAAATTCTAATAAAGACGTGTTCGCGGCAGATAGGTATCTCTCTCGTCGAGCGCCGAGAAATGAAAAGGAAAAAAAAAAACTTGATGCTGTAGAACTCCCTTGAAACATGAATTTAGTAGAATGAGCATGTGTAAAATACTTGATAAGACTTTTCATGCCCACAACTATATGAGGAAATTATATAAATATGTTGTGTTTCGTTAATAAATTGTTGTTTTATGCTGTCAAATTAATAATCTTGGATTATAATCTACATTAATAATCATTCCCAATCCAAGGGTTCTGTGAATTTTGACTAACGATGCTCTCCCAACTGAACTGAAACATAAAATGACTTGAATCGTAACATCATCACTGCATTATTTTTTGCGATAGAAACACGGGATTAGCTATTAACTGTCATAATTTTTGCCCTCATATCACATAGATTTCTAATGAATGCAAAACATTCCTTATTTTTTAGTTTAAAATTGTAAGTGTTGGCAAATTAAGTTTCTGCGCTTACCTGAAATAGGTATAAACTGTTGTTCCAAAAACCCCATTCGATATCTCTGTGCGAATGGTAATACTTTTCTACCTAAATATTAAAAGGCAGGTTACTAATGGAAAACAATTTTATGTAAACACGGAAGTTTTGCTCAAAATAATCTTACTTCGATTCCAAGGTGCCCCAGTTGCATAATCATATCCTCTGACAAACAACAGCTTGTTTTTTCATTTTCAGAAACATCCTCTAAAACTGTACCTTCTGCTTCTAATAGAAAAGAAAACAGTACAAATTTCATATAAAGATAAACATAGATGTCTATCGTCTTATTTAATTACAAGAAACTGATTTTGGAACAAAATTGACACCAATTTGGCCAAGAACTGGTTTTTTAACGTTTAAAAACAAATTTATTTTCATTAGATGCTTTAACACTACTGGACCTTTCAGTATCTCAATTAAAAGTTTCAATATAATTCTCCTTCATGCAAAAAAATTCACGAAAAAGCTCACTAAAATTAATGAAGCATCGAATATAAAGTTAAAAAATAATAAATTGTTTAAATATGCTATTAGGTATTTCTCCCGCCTTCCCAGCATGCCTTCGTTGTGTGTTGGTCTGCACGCTGGGCGCGTATTCCAGAGGTCCGTGGTTTGATTCCTGGCGAAGGTGCTGCTCATTTTTCATCTTTCCTGCTTCCAAACTACTTAACGTATCTCTAAGTGGCGCCCGAACTAAAAGGACGTTGGATGATGATTTTCCACACCCAGGATTTGGAGATTCGGTCCAACTGATTCCAACTAAAAACCCCAGTCGCCCTTTAAAAGGGGCAGTATATAAGGTATTTCTCCCCCTTTCCTAGCATGTTTTCGTGGTGTGGTCGTCTGCACGCTGTGAGCGTATTCCAGAGGTCCGTGGTTCGATTCTCGGGGCAAGCGTTGCTTATTTTTCAAGCTTCCTGCTTCTAAAAAATAACCTAACTATTCTACAATGCAAATTGATCTATTTTGCGTTGGCTGAATTTTCTGCACATGTATCATTTCTTGACATTAGTATATTTGCATCATTCCTTGCCAGTAGTATCTGCAGTGCTTTAGACAACATCTGGAACTCAATAAATGGTCAAATAAATTCTTCTGAAACCCAACTGAATGCCCTGAATGGAGCAAAAATTTTTTTAAATGTCTGTTAATTTGTTACTAGGTAGAACCAGGTAGGTATAGAGATGTCGCATTATGAACAATTCCGCCCCAGTTTTGACGGAGAGTACTCCGGACAGTGGTCCGAGAGTCCATCAACCTCTCGAGAGTACTTTCGGCTTGCCATGTATTTTGAGTTCCCCACTAGCCGCACAGATACTATACGTTTACAAACATCTATTGTTTCTCCGGGATTCGAACGCGGGCCTTTTGGTACGGCAATCAGCGTCGCTAATCACTATACTGGCAGGGCGGCTATTATCATGGTAGAAAAATATTTCACTGTTCAAAAGGTTAGCGAAAAATCATGCCACTTGCAGAAAACGTATAACAATTATTTCACCTCTTATAGGTAATTATTGTACTTTGCGCTAAAAAGCAAAATGTAAGATATAACAATCCCTAAGACAATACAATTCATGTTACAGTTCAAACAGATTTTAAGCATCTTATGAACATTCAGCGCGTTGTGGTACTTTGAGCAAATCGAGTTTATAAGGAAACAAACGTGAGTTTCTTTGAACAAAACCACATCATTGTCATACAAAAACCAGTATATTTGCTAGATTTCTTACATTTGTTCTTTGTTTTACAATAGCTATACGGGGTCAAGGTTTTTTAGACAATTCAGTTCACCAAAAAACGAGGTTGCGGATACGGAGACGTCCTTGATAGATACCAAAAGAGGCTTTCAGAAATATCAGAAGCCGTGGATTAATTGTGATGTTATTTTAAAGGTGACAAGGTCATAATTCTTCACCTTTCAAACAGAACCACCCTCCGAGAGCTTTTAGAAGTTAAGACTACATCTTTTCTTCCGCGATACATACTACAAATACTCACTAATACTGTTTTCAAATATTTTTAAGATAAGTCAGATGATATCAAATGGAGATAAATCATATACTTTAAGCATGAATTTATGCCAACTTGAAATTTGTAAATGAAATCTACGTCTAGTTTCTAATAAAATGAAATTAACTCCTCTGCATGATAGTTACAGTTTGATTTACTTAAATATTTAAAGTCCTGTTATAAAATTTGAGAATCTTAAACTTTACCCACCGAAAACCTATGAAGCAGCTTTTGCTAGCACATGCCAGCTAACTGGAAGCTATTACAATAAAATTCCGATAATTTGGCGTCCAATGTTTTGGTACACATGATTATCTTGCGCACGTATCCCTGACTTGTATGCAGCCCAAGGCGGTATAATTGAGTCATTCAGCCCTACTTTCCAGAAATGTTTAACATCTGTTTCGCTCTACAGCCATTTCTTCTAATCAGTCTTGTTTATAATAGAACAAAAATTAAATAATTTGAAAAGCATAGTTTTTCTTCCCTTCTTAAAACATTTAAAGGCTCCTTGTGCTTTCCACTAAAGATTTTCCCTTTTTGCATATCTGTAAAGCCATTCTTTTGAAATCATTAAACACGTTTTTTACAATCTATCATCCGCAAATATAATACAATCGAGGAGTTATTCAGATTCAGAAGTGTGGCATGACTAGTATTTTGGTTCCATGTTATTTGGGTTACGTGTCCAACTGCAAAATTGAACTCTAATATATGTATTAATAATCTGTAAAAATTCTGTTACCGTAGTAATATTACTAACAACATCAGCAACATATTAATGATAGAAAACGTAAAGGCACAGCAGTAGTATTTATTTAGTTTTCGAAGAAAATTGTAGTCATTTGTCTTTATTGTATAGAAACATAATTCCGTTGTACTTGCTCTGTCTAATATAGTTGGCAAACTGAATTGCCTTTTCAATGACAGATACAATGCGGATCGCTAAATTTATCTTATGCTGTTAGAGAAATAACAATTTTTGTAATTTCAAATAGACATTGTTGAACAAGTTATAGAGACATCAGGATTTTTTGGGGAACAGGAGAGATGAAAAATGAGCAACACCTTTGCCGGGAATCGAACCACTGATCTTTGGAATACGCGCCCAGCATGCAGACCCCTACACCACGAAGGCACGCTAGGAAGGCGGAAAAAATACCTTATAAAGTCCGCAGGCTTTGTCAAGTGGTTACTTCGCAAGTACCTTATAAAGTTATTGCTTCTTTAACGTCTGAATATGTCGTCTCACTTCTAACAGCTTACGTCGACCTCTGTATTGTGAAATATGAGGAGACAGCACATGGATTCTTACTTTCGTGAAGTCTGCCGCAAGTGCAAATATAGGCGTTGATCAAAATACGTTAAATTATGATTTCAGTATTAAGAAAGCACACGCTCAGTTTATATAAATATAATATTTGCGACTGCTACTGCTTGGAAGTATGTAAAGTGTATAATTTTATATGAAATTTATGAAAATTGTTCCTGAATGTTAGAAGGCAAATTTATTTCAAAGCATGTGAAATTACGGATCCTCTTATTACCAACAAACTCTGAAATGCTGAATACAGTTCAGAATCTTTCTTCAAGTAATCTACTGCTCAGAGTTTTATATAACGAAAGAAGTCACTTGGGCATAAGATAAGCATGGCAGTATATGAGAAATAAAGAATGTTGATTTTATGATACAAGCAAATATATGAATTCTGTTCGAAAAGACTTTAATGCAATAAATCAGTCCCGGATATAATTCTGAAACATAAGTTAGTTAAGAATGTTAAACAATTATGAGTTTTTAAATTTTTAAACACATCGGAGCGGTTAATGCACAAATATTTTTTTTAATTTTCATTTTAATAATATGCTATGTAATGTTTTCGAAATCTTTCCCGTCAGATTATAACGTCTGATGATCTGATATACTTGATAATATTTGGAATTGCCAAAGTCCGAAGCGTGAAAGATTATAGGACTTATACTGCAATCAGCATATTTTCATCTGCGCTTATTGAGAGGCTATTTTCATAATTATATTTCATTTCTACTTAAGTGAATTAACATCCTGAAACATAAAAAGCAAATTTTTCCTACATGTTAAATATCTTTGGGGATTTTTATGTAAAATTTTCATCACTATTTAGCATTAAAAAAAAAATTTCTTATTTCATATGCGGAACTTAACTAGTATTATCTGTTTACTTCAAAGCAATTAGTCAAGTTGGTGAAATTCAACGCGACAGCTCTGCACCATAAAAAATGTATGGCACTACGAAGCGACCACGTGTGGCGTAAGAGGTTAATCTTCTAATTGATCAAGATGAATTTTAATCGTGAAATTCTTCTTCTTCTCAATGTCTTCCTTACCTACCGAACTTTTATTGTCAGTCAAAGAAATTCCTGTTCAAGTATTCAAAAGTATCACTGAAGGAGTGCCCCAGGGTTTCTGTCTTGCGCCCACTCTCTGCCTTTTTCACATAATCGATTTTTCAAGAGATAAACTTGATCATGTATCTATGTTAGCTTGCTACGCCGATGATACGGCGGTTGCCATGATCTTTATGCAACCCAAAAACGTCATCCCCTAACTCCAGAATTTTGTTTATGATATTGAGGACTGGTGCAGGAAAGGAAGAATCGTTATAAATGCCTCAAGGTCAAAAAGTTGCTATTGGTAGGAGGCGCAGGATTTTGAAAATAGCATTGAACAACCTCTAATTATTTGCGGAAATTGTGAACCATATAAATAATGTAAGTTATCTGGGGATTATTAGTAACCAAAGACTCACATAGGTTTATCATATTAAGCACGTCACGGGAAAAGTCTATGGTATCGCGAACCAACTTTCTGCATTCCTATGAAATTACTCTGGATTGTCTCTTAACCAAAAGAGAAGGATCTACCTATGCATTATAAGGCCAATTCTATGCTACGCATATGCAGCCTGGGCATCAAAGGCAGGTTTCCACAAACTTCAGGTAGTACAGAATATGATTCTGAGAAGAATTGTAAATACTCATTATCTAATAAGATACAAACTGATCCGTGACGTCTTGAAAATCGATTCTAAAATGATATACTATACTAAACTTGAAAGTTACTATACTAAACTGTTCTATACTAAACTTGATAAGCGTTTCGTGATGCTGCAAATTTTTCAGTTCTTAGCTACCAGATCATTTGATCAGACCATTTTCTTCTCACATAATTACAGATCCCAACTTCCTAGCTTTCATTGCCGATGTTTACTTGTTTTCTTGAGCGACGTGACATTTGTCTCTCTTCGCTTTCCATCTGACTGGCACACTTGAAGTACAGGAAAACAATGATCTCCCCACTATTACGTTACTTTTTTTTGACCGAGCTTGGAGTCTTACCTGCTAACTCGTCAAAATCATATGCACTCAGAGGGGCATATGCCCTCAAAATCTTATCTAGCTTATAAGGCCCCTTTTGGAACCACAAAAGCAACTTCATAGCTGGTATCACACATCATTTCTTAAAAATTGAGCCACAAGTAAGATATTTGTACATAAGATTGAAAAAAAAAAAAAACCCTTCACCAATTAAATAACCTAAAATCTAAAGTGTGCCCAATGGTGAAAGAAAAAAGCGGACTAGGAAAATATAACTTGCATCTTAATAAGGAAAATATAAATTGCACTAGTTGATTCTCAGTGTTCTCGAAAAAAAATATCTAGAAGACTTCTTTGCAAATGTCGAATATATTAATTGATGCAATTCTTTCAGTTATCCGTAAGCCTAGATAAAATTCCTAGAAATGTGAATCCCATAATCCTGAAACAACAATGAAAATAATGCCGTAGATTTAAAAGATGTAATAGTATTAAAAACAGTTCACTTATAGGAGATATATAATAAAATTTCGAGTTTGTGGAAAGATTCTAACAGGTAAATAAGTTTTAAGTGGTCTAGAAATTAATTCCTTTTAATGTTACCCAGAGAGCTTCAGAATTTTCATTCTGCAAATCCTAGGCATTTAAGATTAGACCTTCCTAACGTATTACATAATTAATTTCAGTGCTTTTCATATGTGAAAATAAAGAAAATAAAAATAAAATTTGTTGTATTAAGAAAACGTGAAATGCAATTTTCAAAGGAAACTACTTCACAGCATTTTACCTTTTATAATTATTTTCCGACTCTTCGCTCCAATAACCTTCTTCTTCACACATAAATGATCTTCAGGATCTCTTTGCAATTCAATAGTATCCGGTTCTTCTGAGCCGGATACAACGGACTAAAATAAACAAATAAATGAAAAAAGAGAAATTTTATTCCCGCGTGTATACACTTTGCTTTCATATGTTTATAATTTACAATCCTAAATAATGCATTATATACTAAATAATGCATTATATGCTGTATTATTTACTCTTCTATTAGTGATCATAAAATGAAACCGCATTTATGTTAACTTCTTTATTTAGTCTAATGTTATTTGCCGATTAATCACATTTAACAGTTCTGTTTACAAACTAAAATAAGCCAAAATTTTTTAAACATTTAAAAATCAAAATTTCTTACATTTTAAACATTAATCCTTGGTGCAATTAATCACATATAAGTAATATAGCTTAAAATATACCGAATTGATTCATGACTGATCTGACATACATATACCTGAACACAAGCGGAGCCCGGGAGCAGTATACATTACGTCCTTTGCAATCGGAAAAGAACTGCTAAAGAACTTTCGACACAATCAAATATTTTCAACTATTTAAATTCGAGTTTTAATATAGTAAAAGCAGTTTAAAGAATTGTAAGGTATATTTTAATTTTATAACAGTTATTTTAATTTTAAAGTGCTTTCCTATCAATTCTTGTTTACAACTACCTACCACAATGAGTTTTTAGAATCGCGTTGAATGCAAAT
Organism: Stegodyphus dumicola; assembly: GCF_044657685.1. Classification (NCBI taxonomy): domain Eukaryota; kingdom Metazoa; phylum Arthropoda; class Arachnida; order Araneae; family Eresidae; genus Stegodyphus; species Stegodyphus dumicola. The sequence goes on from NC_140774.1 coordinate 46,934,232, forward strand.
GAGTTAGACATAGTATTTAAGGAAGGTTTAACTTACTTCATGAGAGAGAGCTAGGAATACTAAGTAACACGAGTTTGCCTTCGGGCTAAATCTATCTTGAAGCTGTTACGCTTGCCTGTATATTACATAACTTTTGATATTCGCCGGCTAGTTTAAATTAAGGGCCAACTACGTTATATTTTATGTTTAGCTTCGGTTAGGTCTCTCTTAGTTACTTATAGTTTAGTCCTTATTTCTTATTTTGAGTTCAAGCCCGAGTGGAGGATTTGTTGTAAACCCGGGAAAGCCAACTGTTCATTTTATTTTGGCTAAAATAAAAGGTGGTTAACCCTTCTTGAGTCTACGTCTTTAGTTATTTGAACTCAGCGATACGTCGCTTAACAGTTCATTAGGTTCCTCAATGTTCATTTAGTAACTCTGTAGGGTTCCTACGGAGTTAAAGCGACTCCTTTCGTAACGTAAATTATTTAATTTGAAGTTTTCCTGCGGGTGCTTAATAATAGTACTCAAGCACTTTTTGAACCATATAAATGGAAGTTAATTAATTGAAATGAAACCACCCAGGATTTCGGCCAGATTTTCACTCAAAAGTTACTTATGTAATAACAGATTTCCAGATTTCAAGATTAATTTCTAATGCTCCACAGGCTGAAGACATACGGAAAGCGGTCAGGAAACAATTACTATATTTAATTATACAGATAACTGTTTTGTTTATTAACAAAAATAAATAAACAAAACAATTATCTGTAAAATTAAATAATGAAGAATCTGTATGTAAGCATGCAAGTTCTTCGCACTGTGGAAAATCGGCCGTACTTAGAGCACAAAAATTTGAATATACATAATTCTCCACCCCACATATGTGCACTTCGAAGCCCGAAGTTTCAATTTCAAATTTCCTTTTTATTTATTTATTTAATATTTCGTACGAATTTAAGGAATTTTCGGTAAACAAACTCAGTGACCAACTCTAGCAATAGCAACACTGCTAGAAATAAAATATTTTTATCTCCATCCCGACAAAATGTTACATTCAGCTAAATATAAGACATTAACCTCTCGCATTCAATCAACAAACTTGGCTATTTACAAGCAAAATATTTTTATCTTCAAGTGTCACAGTGCTGCCATTCAGAAAATATTATATTTAATTTTCAAATTTAATCTGACTGTTATTGATTAGCAAACCAAGCGATTTAAAAGTAATAAAAGCAAGAACCATTTTTTCTGTTTTTTTAATCTGATTGATTTAAATAAAAATGCATTTGAATAACAAGATGTTTAATTAGAAACATTAAATATTTTTATAAAATTACACTAACTGAAATCATTATAAATTTTTTCTTTTGTATAATTAATCTTTCAAGCTACTAGAAAATAAAAATCTGAAGTATATGCCACATGACTTTCTTACACGGTCTATTTAATTACACGCATTTTTTGCTGCATGTCATTTATACCCACTTCCTCGAATTATTCTAATTTAATTAATCGATCTCTCAAAACAAGTTGGAAATGATATTAAAAATTGGAAATTTCAAAATTAAATATCTCTGTCAATTTTTGTCGCGCGGGAGTCAAACTTCTTCTAGTTTTAATTTTCATAACGAGCAGTGCTTAAATTGCGTCGGAGCACACCGGAGCCCGGCTCCGGTACTTCTTAATTTTTGGGATAAATCATAATTGTAGGCGGAGCGCACCGGAGCCCTAAATAAGAAAGCTCCAGCACTTTTTTTATGTAACTGAGCAACAACTTCAGGAGAAATTTGGTTTCGAAAATTTTACTCTTTGCAATAAAATTATATAAAAAATCGCTTATTAAATTTTAGTTTATCTCTTTACATTTTATTTAATTTTAATTATTTAATTACTTAAATCTTTAATTATTTAAATAAATAATAATTTATTAGTTTTATTAATTAAATAATAATTATTAATAAAATAATAATCGATAAATATTAATTATTAATATTGATTAACTAGTTAATAATTACTTTGATGATAATTAACTATTTAATTTTTAAATTATTAGTCATTTTATTTATTTATTTACTTTTATTTCTCTTTGCTGACGGTCTTCCATAAGGTGTTCGCCGATAATATCGCGGCAAAAACATCGCGGATGAAAACGTCGAGGAGAAAACAAGCCAAGGCGAAAACGTCGTGCTACAAAACATCGTGGGAGAAACATTGCAGTTCTAAAACATCGTGGTACAAAACATCGTCGTCGAAAATAAAGCGGTCCAAAAACTGCGCAGTTTAAAAACATCGTCGTCGAAAATATCGTGGTATCTACAAATCATCGCATGACGCATCGCAGACATGCTTTTTTCATACATGCTTTTCGCAAACATGCTTTAATAACTGTAAATGGATATTCCCATAATGATTTGTGAGCGCAAGATGTAAAGAAGGATAATTTTTACTTTCACATTTTTTTATTAACTAATACATTTTTGCTGAAAAAGTAAGAAGGAAACTTAAGCATAGAAAATTAAATGCAAATTATAGCTTATACTTTTCATGAAAAATTACCAGTAAAAACTTTATAAAAAAGGATTTATTAATGGCCTTTGTTAGTTAACTATGTCGGTTTAAAATTCTATTAATTGCTATAAGATACATTAATTTGCTATGCTTAAGTTTCCTTCTTACTTTTTCAGCAAAAATTTTTTAGTTAATAAAAAAATGTGAAAGTAAAAATTATCCTTCTTTGCACCTTGCGCTCAAAAATCATTATGGGAATATCCATTTACAGTTATTAAAGCATGTTTCCGAAAAGCATTATGAAAAAAGCATGTCTGCGATGTTATCGGCATTAGATGATTTGTAGCTACTTTATTTTTTACCACGATATTTTCGACGACGATGTTTTTAAATTGCGAAGTTTTTCAACCGCTTTATTTTCGACGACGATGTTTTGTACAACGATGTTTTAGGACTGCGATGTTTTCTCCCACGATGTTTTGTAGCACGATGTTTTCGCCTTGCGTTGTTTTCTCCGCGACGTTTTCGTCCGCGATGTTTTCTACTGTAACCCTTCCATAGGGCTCCGGTACTTCTAATTTTAGAAATTAAGCCCTGATAACGAGTATAAAGTTATGTCAAATGTAAGTACACAAACTAGGAGGTCGCACATAAAGTTAAATTTCGTTATTTGTCGAAATTAATTTTTTTAAATTTGAAATTGCCAAAACATGAACATTTTCGTCATTTAAAAGACTTCTGTAACTAGAAATATATTACTATAGTTCAATGATTGTGACAACAAAGGCCGGGCAAGCACTTTTAAGCCGGTTAAAGTGCTGTGTTTATATATATATATAACATATACATACGTTTGGTTCTGTAGATTGGAATAAAAAAAGATGACATGCAAAATTGAATGTTATAGCAATCCCACATACAAAATTGAAACATTCTGCGGCAAATCCATCCATCCATACATACATAGGTCACACAGATGTCACGAAAAATCCCTTTTGAATCCACTTTAAATCCATTTTACTATCGGTTTTGGAAAAAAAAAACAGTCCGTTATACCGTATGTATTCTGCAGAACTCCCAGAAAGAGGCATCATTATCTAAGCCAGAAGGCTCTTAACGTGAAAAGCACACATACCCTACAGAGCGATCCAAGCTGGCGCAACCTCGAAGTCAATTCCGGGCTTTATACAGTGTATGGTCAACATGGATAAGAAAGTCCTTACTTCCTACCTCCATGATGGTCAAAAACTATACGCTATGACATCTTGCAACCGATCACCACTCGGGTCGCGCGAAAAGACGAAGGAGGTGATTATCAACAACGCTGTCAGTTCCCTTCAAGAAGACCAAAAGGGATCAAACCCCCAAAGATCACTAATATCTACTATGCAGTAACTGGTAAGTCTGATTATGTTTCCCTCCGGTGTCCAAGTGGTCTAGATACAGTCCTAACCAGCACACAAGAGGATTTTCTCCACTACCCCTGGGGCAATGTCTGTACGTACAGACGTTATGGAAAATAAAAACATCCAAATGGATTCGGAAACGATTAAAATGGGTATTTCTGTTGAAATACCCTTCCTGAAAATTTTCATTATTATGCTTTTTTTTAAATAAATAAATAGTGAATAACTAAAATTAATTAAAATAAAAATAATTAATAAATTAAGCAAAATTAAAGATGAGTATTGAAGGACCAGAATTCAGTGTCAACAACATACCTCTCCTAATCCGTAATTGGCAGTTATAGTTATAATCGTCGGTTTTCCTGTCAAAGGATCGCAAGTGAACAGCACTCCAGCGACATCACATGCAATCATCTCTTGGATAACAACAGCCATGGGAGAATTCAAACACTGACCATAACGCCTTATATGAAAAAATGATAGTAAAGAATGCAAACAATCTACTATTTTTACAACAATATGAATAGAAAAAACATTGGAAAATATTTTTCAAGAGCCATTTTACCTAGCATGCATAAAGTGTACAAAATCTGAGATAATTATTGCGAAATTTAGCTTACACTAATTCCTCTTCGCTATGCTAGTTCAAGAAAGGATAACTATCTTCTAATAATTAACAAATGCAGAGCTATTGTACAAAGCAACTCATAAAATTTTAATTTGTGAATGCTTAAACTCAAGTAATTGTTATTTCTGATATTTAAATCATATTTATCTTTCTCACATTTAATCTCATATTTCATTTTTTAAAAACATTTAATAAATGATAGTGTCATTCAAAAACACAGGTAAGGGAGTTGACCTAAAGTTGACCGTTCTATTGTTAAGTTGATCAAAATTCTGTTCATGGTATCATACAATCATTGTATGATTGGAATGACAAAATTACATAAATATGTGAAATTTCATGATTTGTTTCCAGTTTTTAGATTTTGAAAATGTCTATGTCTGCATACAGATAGTAGTGGGTTTCTTGTTTTCTAGTTTTTTATAACGAATATCTAAAATTATATACCTAATTGATGAATTTCTGAGAGATGATTAGAAGTTGTCAGTTAATTTCTTAAATACATCATGTCTACCAGCGGTCGACTGGTTAAGATCCCTGAATACTGGCAGTTAAACCTAATTTGGGTTCAATTCCAGGTGAATAGGCTGGCTGCATGATTGGTTTCCGTGGTTTTTTTCTATGTGTCACTTGAATACCAGCCAGTTTCCCTCAGAAACTCTTCCACGAAGCCATTTTTTTTCTTAAGCATATAGCCCTCTTGGCTTTGTTTTATTCAAATTATATAACCTTAAATGTATGTGCACTAATTTAAAATTCAATCTTTATACTTCTTATCAATACTAATAATATAACCAATGAAATAAAAGACTTAAAGATTTTTGTTCTTTTTAAAGTAATTATAACTTTCTAAAATTTAAAATGTGATTTGTCACCGTTTGGCTGGATATTTAATTCTTAGGTATTAGTGCTAAATGATCTATTCTGATTTTAAAAAAGTCCTGTTGATGAGAAAGTGCAGTGCTTTCAATCGAAAAGTATCTGATATCTTTTAAAAACTAATGGTGTAAATCTAACATAATATTGGATGTCGTCATTTATAAAAAGTGTTTATACTCACATAAGCTTTTAAGATTTTTAAAGATTCTTATTACCTTTTATAATGGATTGCTATGGTCCCGAACTGCGAAGCCCAACATTTTTTCACAGCATGTAGAATCTTGAATCATGTAGAATCAGTAGGAAAAAAGGGGAAAAAAAAGGCAATTTTAGTTTCAGTTACAATATTAAAATAGTGGAGAAAGTACACAGTATTTATTCTCGTATTTCCACCCTTTTTATTAATTTTATTGTACGAAATCTAGAGGGAAAATTGATGCAAATAATTACATTTCTGAAGAATGACCTTACAATAAGAGCATGATAAATACTATATTTACGGATAAACAACCGGTAACTATATAATTAAAATACCGGTAACAATATTATTCACTTAAAAGAAACCAACAGTTTAATAAAAATACAGTGTAATGTTAAAATTACAGTATCTAACAAAGATGTCTTCATTTCTGCTTTCCTGTATCTTGAACCTTAGACGATCTTAATGTTGTTCACTTTAACTTTCTAGGCTTCAAATCATTCAATGCTGCTGAAGCGGTTGTTTTTCTGCGTCGCTTCCAAGTCGTCATTGCCCACCAGCGCCCGAGCAGTAAAGTCGCTCAACACTGGTAGTTCGGTCCGAGGTTCGAATCCCACAAATGGGCTGGCTGCTTGGACGTTTTCATGGTTTTCCCCATATGTAACCTACATACGAGCCAGCTCCGCTTAGGAAGTCCTTCACGGAAGCCATCCCGCCCCTTAGAGTTGGTGGCAGATAGAGCTGGTTAGGCAGATAGCCCTTGAATGCTCTGCCATAATCAAATCAACCAAACCAAGTCGTCGTTATCGTTACCGTCGTCTTCACCGTTCAGTTTGTCCTCCCACGTGCACTTACCTTCACAGCCACTAACAGCCTCCGTTTTCTTGAAGCTTATTACTATTATTCCTTCATCACTTCATCCTTCAGTCCATGCAGATAAAATTCACAAACAAATCAACAGGCAGTAAGACGAAAACAATCAGTGCGTAAACGAATCCAAAATTTAGGAAAATTCCGCCACTAATTTAGGGAAGCTTGCTTTTTGAGCTTCTTGAGAAAGGAGAAAATTGCGCAACTGTTCAAAAAAAATTGAGAATCTGTGCTAAAAAGGGTGAATACGGAAGTAAATACGGTAACAAAAATAAATTAATAATAAGAGAAACAACTAATAATAATACATTAATAATGATATAACTCATTTATGTAATATATATATATGTAAGTAAGAAAATATATAAATCAAAATTATAATTTAAATTAACGGTAAAACTTTAATTCTCTTTCTCTGTTCTAAAAATCGTAATAACTTCTCTCGATTGCGTCATTTCTACATCATTCCATTCCTGCGCAGCGCTGACGGCGTAATAATTTGGAACTGAAACTTTAAACTCAAATCAAAACCTTTCTCTTCGTGTGCTTCCATCTTACATAACGACGCACTTTAGCTTCGCTCTCTGCCTTGATTGAACGCAATCTCGCTGGCGCGCTTCCTAGCGCAATAATATTAAAAATGTAAATGTTCTGTAAAAAGGCACGGCTAGAGTGCCAAGTGATCTGTGGCCACATATATCAATTGGAAATAAAAATGGAATTAAAATTGCCTCGACTGCCAATTTTTCTTTAAGAAGTCGACACATTAGCTTACGACGCAATCAGAATTCTTCCTCTTCAGTATGGATCTACCCTATAAAGCTATTACGCATCGACAGTGCTCCGACTTTTCCTTACTATTATGACATATATATATATATCCCTGTCCAAGTAGAATAGTGGTTAAACACTCTGACTGCCATACCAAAGGGCCGGGTTCGAATACCGGGAAGGCATGTATGCTTGTAGATGGATAGTGTCTGTGCGGCATGGGAGGCACTCTAAATATGCGGTGAAACGAAAGTCCTCTTGAGAGGCTGATGGTATAGGAATAGGAGTGGAGACCCTCGAATCATCTCCAGGGGCACTTTCCTTCAAAATTAGTGGCAGAATTGAGCAAAGTCTTGCTGTCCACAATCTTGCCCCCTTCCCATGATGAACTGCTGGAATTAGGAATACTACACTCATAAGGTTGGTTTATTTCGTTCATATCCGAAAACTGTGTGAGAAAGAACAGGAAGGTGAAAACATTTATTATGAGAAGTTACAGAAATCCAAAGAATAAATAATCGAGTACTACAAGGAAAGCGATCCGAAAATTTTGAAAATATTTCAGTCACTACACTTTCTAAGTTTAAACTTAATTAATTATCGAATCACACTTTTTTAACTTTCTCTTGCTGTGACGCAGAAATCTAACTAAATTTCAATAACATAACCAAGTGGTAAAATCTTATTAAAAGGTCTGCTGAAATTACGTCTTGTAATTATAAATCGTTTAATTAAAATTCAAGAATACCGGCCACTGATACTTGTAGAATTTCAGAAACTCAAGAATTTAAAGCACTCAATCACAAACTCTTAAATTTTCGCCTATTAATTCGACTACGAAAATAAATATTGTAACGAAGGAACACTTCGTTCTAACAGACACGTAATTCACTCACCAAATCCTCAAATCGTTTAGATGGACGGTTCTTTGCCAAAGGCTAAATAAGTATATAGATTATTTTATGTTTAACAAACTTGAACTATTTTTATTTGGATCTTTATTAGAACGTTTCCCTTCCGTTAGCCCTCATCAGGATGCAAATTATTCAGAATTATTTAAGGCAAGGATTTTGAATTTTTTAGAAATACAGCTTTAAACGATTCTCGGAACTTTATTTTTTCTGGTCTGGCTCTGCCTGTTAGTATAATGGCATTAGCCATTTCGCTAGCGGTAGCTGAATTGCTCCAAGTTTGAGCCAACGCTTAGTTAGGGCTATTTGTGTAGTCCCAGTTTATAAATCTATTTTAGAATCTATTTTTAAATTTTTGTTTAACTCCCGCAAGTGGTGCAGTTTCATTTATACGCACAAGTTGCCGCGCAGCTGGTATAGTGGTTAGTGACGCTGATTGCCTAACTAAGCAAGAATTCAAAGCTCGGAAAAGGCATGAATGTTTATAAGCTTATAGCATCTGTTCGACAAGAGGGCACTTAAAATACATGGCAAACCTAAAATCCTCTTCAGAGGTTAATGGCAGGCGAAAAGGGCTGGGAGACCCTGAAACTGCTTCCAAGATAATCTTCCTCAAAATTGTGGCAACGCTTAATACTTAGCGAGATTTCTCGGTACATATTATACCTAGAAAAATACACAAATAACGGTCTTTCTTTTCAACCTATACATATACGCACAAATTGCGCCTTCTGCTAAGTTTAAACAAAAAGATTTATTTAAAGCCTTCGTAGGACTTTTTTTGCACGTTTAAAGGCGCAACGATAACTCAGTTGGCGATCTAGTAGGGTCTGAAGTACTATTAAATTGGTATTACACAAATTCGGATCCTATAGCTATACTAAATGGTTGCCACAATACTTTTGCTTACTATTTAAACTCTAATTAATTTACATGTCGATTAAATTCGTAAAGCAGTGACAGAAAATATTTAATATAAGAATACCATCTTAGTTAAAATAATTCTTAAAACTTTTACCTCATTTACAGGAACAAGTTTCCAGCAACAAGCTCCGGACTTTTTGACAAGGCTTTCTCAAAAAAGGTTATAATGTGGTATGTAATATCTTATGTCCATCTTACATATACGTTAAGAAAAGCAATGCTGTTGTATTGAACTTCAGTCCGAGTACACTTTTATTTGGCAGACCCTGTGCTAAGTGCATACTTTTTGTGTTTCACTATACAGTTTTATATATTTAATTTACAATTTAATTATATTTTATCCTGATTTAAGAAATAATTTCCATTTAATGAACTTTAGCTCAGTAAAGCTAGGGGGCTAGTTGTAACAGGTAGAAATAAGAACTTTACGAGCTGGTTTTTTAAAATTTTGATTAGAATTTTCATTCAACAGAACTCTTATAAAGGGCCCTATTACGTTAACACAGATCAACAATAATATCAAGTCAATATTGTAACGAAATATACAAGCGCGGTGGGATAGCTCTCCCGCAAAGCAGGTTTAGGGTTGCCACAAAATAAATAAAATAGCAAGGGACGGCAGGGTTGCCACATTTGGCGACATTCGGCGACAAAATTGGCGATATACCATGGACGGTTGGAGAACCTTCTGGAATAAATTCTTACCGGTTTAGCCCAGAATGTTCTTGAACACAAGCCGAAAGCTATATAAACCCTGCTGGCCCGCAGTTAGTTAGTGTGTGCCTCGTCTAGCGAGCTGATAGTCACTGAGCGAGTGTCTCGAAGTCTAGCACCGAGTTGGTCGTCGAGGGCATCGAGAGAGTCTTTTAGTGTATCGCGAATTAGTGCATCGTCGAGTTTTGTCTTAGATTGTGCTGAGCAGAGAGCTATATTATTCTTGTGTATCGTCGAGTGCATCACGAGTTGTAGCGTGGAGAGTCTCGAGAGTACGTGGTGTTCGAGAACGACCAAGCAGAGTCGGGAGCTGTACTCTGGTGCTTTGCAGTGAAGCTGTCTCCACCGTTATTGCCTGACAGTGTGAAGGCTGTGTCGCTGAACTTGTCAGCGTGTTTATAATAGTTCGACGACTGTAAAAGTGATTTTGGAGCTATATGATTAATATTGGTAAATAAAGTGTGTTTCGATACTTCATGAAGTGTCGTCGTTATTAACTCGAAATCTACGAGCCCCGTACGAACGTGAAGGAAGAAAAGAACGTAATAACGGGTGTCAGAAAAAAACGTAACAATATTAAGTCATTATCACACAGAAAGGGGTACTGAAAGGTTGTGAGCATGTGCTTCGTCTTGGCTAATGAGAAAAAATATATTTCGTAAACTTTACTTAAGGTAAGCTAATTCATCTTTTTTTAAAAATGGTTTTATTGATTTATTTTGACTATGTTTTAAAATGTAATTTTTTAAATAATCGCAATATTTTTACAAAGCAACAAAAATGTCCGATACCATATGGTGGGACAAGTTGTAATAAAATTTCTTGTACAGAAAGCTTCACATTTCCATATCACTGAAAAGGAACTTTACGAAAAGCAAGAAAAAATCGGCAAACGCAAAACAATATCAATAAACTGATAGTGTCATGCCGCCAATTTTTAATTATTATAAGCATAATAACCATCGTTTACTCAGCAATGGTGCCATCGATCAATACTTAGACAAAACAAAAACGGAAACTTTCAGTGATGGAAATGCAGATGGTTCTCATAAAAATCCATCAAGTTGCCTATTCACAAGGAGAAAAACTGTGTTATGAACGACTGCAATAGCATATGTTTGTAATTCAAAAGGAAAGAGAATTCCAGTTCGCGCTAATATTGATACCAGCAGCATATCCATGGATGCTAACTCTCACTTTCAAATGTCGCTAGATACACCTGCAAAAGTAGCTAAAATGTGTCTAAATTCACAAGGAATTCGCTAAAAGTAGTAGCTAAAATTTAAAAAAAAAAAAAAAAAGTATAATCCATATTCTATAACAGGTTTTGTTAGTCATCATTTTTAAACTGATTCTGCATAAAAAATATAAATAATGTCTCAATTTTTCTGCGGACCAGCAAAAGTTATCATGGACCACTGGTTGGCGACCGCTGTACTAGACGATTCTTAAACTCTTGATTATATTATCATTGAAGTATAATAAAGCTGCAACATTTTATGTATAAAATAAATAATATTAATATCGATGTTAAATAATTAAAAATTAATATCAGTAATATTATTAATTACTTCATTTATCCCTGAGATGCCTAAGAAAGTGTCCATTTGACCAGCGGCAGACATTTGCTCAGTATCTTCACCTGAATAAGAAAATTGAAACTAAAATTAATAAGAAACAAAATACAGTTTTATCGTCTGAAGTAACAATGCATAGTAAGTCAGAAACAGATAAGCATGCATTACCAGTGGCTGAAGATCGAACAGCGAATTTCAGGCAGTCTACATTATTTTCAAACATTCTTCTCAAACACATTTCTATGGCTTTATTTGTTTCCTCTGAAAATTCAGTTTTCTCAAATTCTTCACACAAACTAATATTAGAAAGAAACAGGTTTTTATAATAGTTAAACAGCTACACAATAAAACAAACTGCTATCTCAAACATACGTTAAAACTGTGATTAATTACCTTTTACACATATCTTTCACATCTCCTTCTGTGTTCCCACTGTTTGAAAGAAAAATAAAGCAAATTATTAAACATTTAAATACTATAGATCTCAAGGAATGATTTAACACGAAGAATTTAAAATTAAAAACAGAATTTAACAGAAATTTTAAATAATAAGTACCATTGATAGTAATATGTGAACATTTTAAAACTCCTAATTTAAATTTTATTTGTGTATAATTTTAATGTTATTACTTTCATTTTGGTACATTTCTGAACTTAAAAAGAAACTACTGATTATTTATATTCAATTCTTTATCAGCGTAATGACTAATATTGAGCATATATATTTCAATAGGGCTTTTTTGCTTATACTGAACATTTATATTTCAATAGGGCTTTTTTACTTATACTGAACACATATATTTCAAGAAGGCTTTCTTGCTTATAGGCCATTTTTATAATTAATTTGTAATACACATGAATATATAGGAATACAGAATTATTTAAAATGCATAATTAATTAAAATAGTAATAGAAGTCTTTTCATCCCTTCTGTATTTCTTCCTCTGGAAAAGTAAGGTTTTATATTATATGTCATATATTTATTATAATTATAATTTTGTCCGTTGAATTAAAAAATGTGTGGGATTGAAATAATGATACCTGAATGTGTAATTGAGAAGGATTAAAAAAACAGTATTATTACGGATAAAATTTATGAAACATTCAATAATAGACTACTAACCAACATAGAAATTTAATTTTGAAATTATTGAAAGCAACGAATATGCACAAATTTATCTTTTATTTTGAGATAAAAAGCAAGCAACAGATTTTATTGCTTAAAATAAATGTTTTGATTACATACAATTTCAGTTTGTTTGAAATGTATCTAAATCATTATACAACTGAACAAAAACCTCATATAGAACAGGAAAATAAATATTTATAAGTAAATAATATACAAATATTTGGAAAACATTTTAAAAAAGAATTCAAACAGTATAAATATTGAATTACTTACTATAGAACATCTTCTAACAGCTTTATTTTGTCAAGAATTTCTTCGGTAATGAAATGTTGATAAGCTGTAGTAGTCACGACTATTCCTTTTGGCACTACAAACTGGAAAAAAATATTCTCATTTCATAAGCACAAAAACTTTGTAATGCAGGCAAAGAAGCCAAAATCAGAATTTCTATTACAACAATATACACAAATTAAAATATGACTTATCGGTAATGTTATCGGTTCAAAATTCTGTGCAATTTAATGGAGTTAATCAGAATTATATAGATATGTGAAAAACAAGAGATATGAGAATATTATAATAACATAAAAATCCGAATAAGATAAAAAAAATATAAGATGAAATGATAAACAAAAAAATTAAAAGAATTAGAAGAAATTAAAAAGACTAGAAGAATTAGTAAATTATTAGAAGAATTAAGAAGGTTAGTAAGTAACCAGAAAAATTATTTATTAGTGACTGATTAATAATTATTTATTTATTATTAGAAGAATTAAGAAGGTTAGTAAGTAATCAGAAAAATTATTTATTAGTGACTGATTAATAATTATTTCATTATTAACTAGCAGCTTCGCTGCCAGTCTTCGTCTGGCTTTTAAATGTACCGGGAAAATGGCTGAAGGGAACACCAAACGTTAAATTTAAAAACTGCGTAGAATTTACTCTGCAGAACAACTTCATAAAAAAAAGGTTATTACGTATACCAAAATTACAATGAAATAAGCAAAATCCCTTAATGCAAATATTAATTATCCTAATAAATAAATTAACAAACTTCCCTTTGCAAAATCTTAAGAACTCAAATGGTATAAAAGAGGTTAAGAACTTTTTTTCCTAAAAAAAATCACTCAACTTTTCAATATCTTAAAAACAGTGAAATGAGCAATAAATAACATAAAAGAATACAAAAAGCAAAAAAATTCTGAAAAGCAAAGTATAATTAATGATATTTTATCTATATTTTCAAGAGAAAAAAATTACAATGAAATAAGCTATATCCCTTAATACAAATATTAATTATCCTAATAAACAATTAACTAACTTTCTGTTGAAGAACAAAAAATCATGCAAAACCTTCAATACCTTACAAACAGAGAAATAAGCAAAAAATAATATGAAAGCAACTCAAAAAATATAAAATTCCGCGCAGAAGTTTACTCTGCAGAACAACTTTATCAAAAAAAATCAATAAAAATGTATTATATATATATATAAATGACAATGAAATATGCCAGTCTCTTAAAAACACTGACATAAGAAATACGATGAAAAATTGCTGCCAAACCCATATTTCTAAAAGAATGAAACTATTCAAAATGATGCGATTTCATCGAAAATCTATCAACAACAATAAGACAGGAAAATTGTTGCCAAAATCAGATTTTTAAAGATGTGAGATGTGAGAAGTGTACTCGGAAGCTTCATTTATTTTTTTTTAAATATAAAATATTATCATTTTTCCAAAATTCTTTTTGTAAAAGCAGTCGCAAGGATAAAATTTTAACGTGTCCAAAAATCAATGAAAAATAAACTGTACATTTTTAAAAATAAACTTTTTTAGAAAATCCCGTTGAAAAGGTGTTAAGCTTCCTTTGTTAAACAAATTCATATTTAATCGATTTATTGAAACACGAAATTTATTTTAAGTTCGTAAAATAGCTAAGTGCCTATGTTTCATGGCGATGGGAAAATGGACTGTGTAGAGTAAAATCTCGCTTTATGTCTCAAAATGACGCGATTTCGTCGCAAAACATAAAATAAAAAAAATTCGAATTCGAATTTCAAAAAAAATCGCTTCGAGGTGCACTGGCTCTTGTCTAGATGCACCTATGTACCAAATTTCATAGCCGTGGGTCTATTAGCTTACGCGCAGCTCGAACAAAAGACACACACACAGACAGACTCTTTCTTTTATTATATGTAGAGATTAATTAGAAGAATAAGATAAAAATAAGAATTAACGTGAAAAATAAGTGATTAAAGAAAAAACGAGCAATCGAACGAGTGTTAGACTTCTCGTATTATACACTCTTAGAAAAAAAAAAAAAAAAAAAAAGACGCACCAAGAAGGAGTTATCCGAATGGGACGAAAATCGGTAGAAGTGATGTACATGTACAGAAAACAAATGATTACAGTTTGAGAAAAATTGGATGATTTATTGAAGTGATAGAGCTGTACAAAGGGAAAAAGTCAGTAACGCGTTTGTCCACCTATGGCCCTTATGCAAGCAGCTATTCGGCTTGGCATCGATTGATAGACGTTGCGAATGTTCTCCTGAGGGATATCGTGCCATATTCTGTCCCACTGGCGCGTTAAATCGTCAACATCCAGAGCTGGTTGGAGGGTCCTGCACATAACGCTCCAAGCGTGCTCAATCGGAGAGAGATCCGGCGACCTTGCTGGCCAAGGTAATGTTCGACAAGCACTAAGGCAAGCAGTAGAAACATGTGCAGTGTGGGGGCGGGCATTATCTTGCTGAAATGTAAACCCAGGGTGGCGTGACATGAAGGGCAACACAACGGGCCTTAGAACTTCGTCGCCGTACCGCTGTGCTATAAGGTTCCGGCGGATGATAACCAAAGTTGTCCTACTATGAAATGAAATGGCACCTCAGGCGATCACTTCTGGTTGTCGGCCTGTCTGCTGGAAGATAGTCAGGTTGGTATCACACCGCTGTCCGGGGCGTCTCCAAAGTCGCCTTCGCTGGTCATCGGAGCTCAGTTCAAAGCGGGACTCGTCACTGAAGACTATTCTACTCCAGTCAGTGACATTCCAGTGCGAATGAACCCAACACTACAGCAAACGGGCTTGACGTTGTACAGAGGTCAATTGCAGTTGGCGCAAGGGGCGTCGTGACCTCAGCCACCTTTCTATGAGCCGTCTATGAATGGTCCTTGCGGTCACTGAAGCACTAGTTGCCCGTACAATCAATAATAATGATGCATCTGGGGCTGCGAGTGCCGCTCTGACGATTGCTCGGTCTTCACGTTCTGTCGTTCCTCTAGGCCTACCACTTCCTTCTTGACGCTGTGTTCCTGCCAATATCGTCTAATAGTGGCATCGCTCCTGCTCAAATGTCAAGCTATTCGCCGATAAGACCAACCGGCTTCTTTTAGCCCAACTACACGACCTCTCCCAAATTCTGACATCTGCGCATACCGTTCGCGCACCTGTATGAGAGGCATACTTACTGTCTACCAGAGTACACGGAATGAAATTCGTGAAGAATTTATGACCTGGAATCGTAATTTCTCCTCTTAAATATTCAAATATTCTGTCAGTTGCGCAGATAAGATGCGCTGTAGCGACAACCTTTCATACATCGGTGGTCAAAATGTAAAATTTTGCATTTTCCGTCCAAACCTCTATGCATATCAATTTGTGTCCAATTTGCTTTATATCTTCTCGGTGCGTCGTTTTTTTTTTTTTTTTTTTTTTTTTTGTCTAATTTCATTCCGTGTACTCTGGTAGACAGTAAGTATATTCTATAAATAAGTTCATAAATTATTCAGCATTTATCTCAAAAACTCATTTTGAGTAATGTCAGCAGTAGCGAATGGTTAATAGCCTGAAAAGTAGTTTGTTCCAGTCAGACTTCTTCAAAGGCTTAATTACTTCATAAATCATCTTACAAATGTTAAAACAACCTCTTTGCATTCGAAATATTAATCGTTAGGAAAGTCAAGATGGTCAGTGAAGTTCAGTCACGAATCACTACCGTATAGGAACATCGGTTTATGTCTCTATTAGAAACAGCTGATTTTTCACGTTTCATACTTTAGTAAGCTTAATGGAACTACATGGTCATCATTTAATTTTACATACAAGCGTATATTAAAGAAAACTTACCGTTTGCAAATCTCTGCTTAAATGACTCAGTTTCCCCAACGATGATCCTTTTCCTCCCGTTAATTCTGGTTCTTGGCATAGCTGGTCAGTAAAGGTAACCACCAATGGCAACGCTAATTGTCAAATAAATGCTTTATGTAAAATCCTTTAAAGAAAATTTATCAGCAACATATCAAAATACAGCCAAACCTTACATGTATTGCAAGTTCATTAAAATATCAGGCAGTAAACCTTTTCTTAAGATGAACTGAAAAAAAAAAATTTCCTTAAGAAAATAACGGACTTAGCCAGACAATCTAAAGAAGCGACTTGTGTTAGAATCCGCAGCGTTCTGAAAAACCTCAATGAAGATTCCTCAAAATGAATTAATACCAAGATGCAAAAGGTGATTTTCCTGCAACGAAAGTTCCACTCCTGTAATTTCTCTCTTAGGGGTGGTGTTTTCTGCACTTAACTCCCATCATCAGCTGTGAACGGCCTTTCGGCATTACGTGAGGAGGCAGTGAACGTGTCCCTGGTTAATGCTGCATATCAGAATTTAGATACTAAATACTGCAAACAATTTTTCTGAGAAAACTGTTAAATATTACTATTGCTAATTTTTGATTAACATTATTTTTCGTATTTGCTTAATTTTATTACTATTTTTTAATTTATAAATAAAAGGAGTTTTACCTTCACATAAGTAATTATATTTATTATATGCCATTTTTATGGTTTTGAAATTAGTTACATAAATTCACAATAAGTGAGTGGCATTTTAGCAATAGACAGAACTATTTATTTTTTTCAATACAACACCTGTTTCGCAATTTAGAAATATAAAAGTATGTTGACAACTAATATCTGCACAAACAGTTTACTCATAAGCGTTAGCAGAAAAACTTTCCAAGAGGATGCAAAGAATAGAGATATATATTTACATTAATAATGTTTTTGTAAAATTATTTAATTTGGGGGCTTCTCAAGGCGATTATAAAACGAAGTTCTGCATCAGTGCAAAAACACATATGCTATACGTACAGATATATAAAAATGCATTTTTTACTCAATTCCATGGGCCCAAAGGTGCGTAGTCCTATTATGAAATCCACTGTGAAGTGATACTCAGCATAATGATTTAGCAATGAAGATATGTCAGTGTTAATGAGAGACTCAATGTTAAGGAGCTATATTGAGTATCCACATAATATATCCTCTAAATAATTTAAACGCAATATGTCAAATTAGTAATATATTGAAAACAACAAAATTCAGAACCAAAACAAAACAAAACAAAAAACTTTTATTTAAAAAAGTTTAAAATCTGTGAAGTTTGACTCTGCTTTTTTATATTTTTTTATTTATTATTATTTATTGAAAATGTACCGTTGTTAAAGAAAGTCTTTGAAGTACGAGGGAAAGTATTTCTTCTTTCTCCCATTTTTCACAGTAAGCGACATGGTAAAATTATCGTCTACTCTAACTCAAATACAAGCTCAGTGCAGGATTTACGTATACGCTACACAAGCTATAGCTTAGGAACACCCCTTTCTTGGGGGGCTCCAAAAATTTAAAATATAGTACAAGTATAGTATTAAACCTAACGCGTCGCGCAGCAGCACCACAGGTCCAGGGTTCGATCCCAGGGTTGGGCAAGGTTGACTCAGCCTTTCATCCCTGAAGTGGGTCAATAAAATGAGTACCAAATTCGCTTGGGAACTAAACACCGGGGCTCCTGCGGCAAGCTGACTACTTGTCCAAGCAAAGATGCCCAAGCCCCCCCCGGGTGCCCACGTCTAGAAAGCAGATATCAGGGTGCACTACCGGCCATGGATCTCTAAGGGCTGTTTGTGCTGCAGAATTTAGTTTATAGTATTAAAATATAGTGTAACAGATTTATAATAATCTCCATCAAGTCCTTCCTTTGGAATAGGATAGTGTTCAAAATATTCTGGCTGCCTCTCTCCTCGGACCTCAAGTCTTGGACTGTTTTCTTACGGAAATGTCGAAAAACAGATATAACATGCTAAATATGTGATTCAAACACGTTAGACGAAATGAAGCTCTCCTCACCACTACTGGCATTGCTCTCATAACACCTGGCAGCTTACTCTGCCTCACAGCCGGGATAATGGTTAGTGACTCTGATTGCCGTACCTAAAAGTCCGGATTCCGGACCCATCCCCGGGCTGCTCCCTCAAAACTGGGAGCGGAAGTGAGCTAAAGTCGGGCTGTCTCCTATATGTACTCAACGCTCTTGCCAACGAAAGGCGCATCTGACGTCTTGCCACTACGAATGTCGTGTACTTGTGCTGACCATTATCTAGCAAGTGAAATTGGAACAACAACAGCTTCCTGTAACTTTAGTCAAGGCATGAAAAAGCATGTAATTTAGTTATGAGTAACTTAGTATGAAAAGTCATGACCGCCTGTGTCAAATATTGACCAATATAAATTTGCATATTAAATATTTTCTCTAAGGAATGTCGAAAGCCAAAGTACATAATGCTTATTTCCAACCTTGGTTACAGCAGACGATTAACAGGCGATAAATAAGTAGTCTTCGAGCGGAGGTCCAGAGGCCGGAACGGTGGTCATGGGTAGCCAGTGGCAATCAGTAAGTGCAAAATGAATACATAATGGACGCCAAAGTCCCCACCTGAGTTATGAGTTTCCTTATGTTAACTTACTATTATTTGTGTTTCACAAAATAAACTATCTGGTAACTGAAGGAGCTGTGTTTCCCGTAAAGCGTAACACTCGAGGTCAGATCTTTTAAAGTTTCATTTTAAGCGGAAAGGAACTAGAAATTGGTAATGCATAATATTTAAAGATCATATTCTAACAGCTTATGTTTGAAATAAAAAGCCAACATTTCCAAAATTAGCTGTAATGATATTTATCAAATACTTTCGATAATGAACACCTCATCTGTAATTAATTTTAGTTCAAAATAAGCCGTTATTTTTTTAAAGCAACTAATTAGTTTATTTATGATTACGCAAGAGTATTCATTAGAATATAATTTCAAAATTTTTTATGTGTATATTCAAATTTTCATACCCGAAAGAGATGTTTTCTCTACTGTAACCTCTGGCATTTCTTTTCTGGATATTTCTGTAATATGCCTGGAAAAAAATTGCGTTATTTCTTAACAAATACAGCGATGATTATCATTACTAAATTTAAATTGTTAATTTATTTCACACACAAGGTTTTTATACAGCTACATTCTTCATTTAGGCGAAGAACTGACACATGAGAGTAATTCACTCATACTACATAGCCTTTTATAGTTCAAATAGTAAAAGCGTTCAAATAGCTTTTACTATTTGAACTATAAAAAGTTGGCTTAGCACTACAATTTCAAGTTGGCAAATCATTTGGAAGTCATTTTAATTCAAGATCATAGACATTGCCTTGATTACCGAAAGGAAAGAGGCTTAATAGTAACCGAGGGGTCAAGACTGCTAAAGCTCGAAGTTTCGACCTGGGTTTAATCCCAGGAGAACGGATTCGCTGCATGGCTAATTTTTGGGGGTTTTCGCTATATGTCACTTGAATACGAGCCAGTTTTCGTTAGAATGTCCTCACCGACGGCATCCCTCCCCTCAGGCAAACACTTCTAGTGTGTTTTGCCAAATTTAAATAACCAAATCGAAACCAGTAGAAAATTTCAAGCTTCAGCTTTTACTATAGTGAAGGAAAACTTCATTAAAAAAAAAAGGATGTTATGAAATCAGATCCGGCCGGTAAATCTCTTTTTCCTCGTCGCATTAAGCCTGTCAACTTTAAATTTTATTTAGTTTTTTTTTCAGCTTTTACTATTTGATTAAAGACTTTTTAATTGCTATTTGTACTAAAATTGATATATGTTTTTGGGGAGGTTATGGTTAAATTTATGCTAAAATCAAGTGAATATTTTGAACAGTTAATTAAAAAAAACTTAAGATATTAATGTAAAATGATTATAAGAATTGAAATTACACGTCTGTTTTGTAAAACACTTCATGTTTCATTTAGTAAACTGGAAGCAAATGGCAGAAAATGGTCTCATTTTGATTTTAAAAAGACATCTAAAATACGTACATTTTAAATACATTTCGCCATATTTTAATAGCCTGTTCTTGAAATAAAATCTTGCGTATGAAATTGATAAAAACATTGTACGATTTATATCTTCTTTATTCAAAACAGTTCTTTAAAAATGCTATATCACTCATGATTTTTGAAAAAGAAATGTGTCTATGCCAAATGAGCTTCAGATTCTGAGCTCATCAATTGCATAAACGTAAAAAATTTACCATCCATATGATGTAAAAGTTTTAATAACAAAAATAGCAAAAGTATTAACTTTATGATAGTCAGTGATTACTAACTTAACTTAAGTTATCATAAAACTAAGAAAACTATAAATGTTTTACAAATATACGCTTGAAAGAGTTAAAGTTTTTGAGATGAATTTTCGGTACTTAATTGTTAATATGGCTCCTGTTATTTAAACAGCACCAAAAAGTCACAAATAGTCGCCAAGTGGCCGGCAGCCCTAAAACAGGATCTCTTATAGTCCACCTAGGAAGATATCTGATTAGGCCACATTTTAATGTATTTTTATCGTCTATATACATATATATATATAAAGAGAGATAAATAGATATTTAAGGATTTTTTTATATACAAAGAAGTTTAAAACAAAAATAGAATTTGGCGATGGTATGAGATATACGTTGGCAATTATCGTAACTTTCGTGCGATTTAAATAACGGGTTCTTAATATGAAGGAGGACCAAAGTTTTCTCAATTCTTCAGCTTATATTATAAAGGTAGGAACTACTACAATACGTATTCTACCATTACTTCAAAACACGTATTGCGAGGACAGCAGAAGAGTCTCTGTGATGACAAGGCCGTAGTATTTCTAGTACGTAATGCAAGTAAGCTTCCCATTATGTTGCATTTTGTATGCAAAGAAACAGTCGAGCAAGAGACAAATCACACCAACACACAAAGAATAGCAAGTGAAAATACTGTACATGGTGAGAAATGTATGTCACATGATGCCTTAGTAGGCATCATAAAACTTATTCCAACTTCATGTAAGACTTGGTCTCAGTTGTTGATTGAAGTTATGGACAAACCAGAAGGATTATTTTATTTAAAAGAAGTTTTCTGATACGAGCGAGTACAGGACAAAAGAAAGAATTTTTCATTACATCAATATTCTTACGAAATGTCCAACTGCGGTAAGATAGATTTCCCGCAGCAAGTCAGGGTTGCCAGATTTGGCATGAAATCGCCCATTTCGCGACATAATCGGAGATATGCTGTAGAAAGTTGGAGAACATTCTGGAACGAATTCTTACCAGTTTGGCTCAGAATGGTCTTGAAGGCAGGCCAAAAGCTATATAAACCTTGCCTGTACACGAAGTAGTAGTCTAGAGAGTGTCTCGTAGTCTCTCGAGTTGATCGTCGAGTGTAACACAAGTTAGTGCATCGTGAGTGTGTCTTGGCAGTGTATCACAAGTTGGTGCATCGAGAGTGAGCATCGTTAAGGCTATCATCGAGTGCATCAAGAGTTATAGCATGGAGAAACTCGAGAGTACGTTGAGTTGCGAAAACGACCGAACAGAATCGAGAGCTGTACTCTAGTGCTTTGCCATGAACCTTTCTTCACCGTTACAGCCTGATAGCCTGAAAACTGTGTTGCTGATTCTTTCAGCGTGCTTGCCGTAGTTTTTCGACGACTATAAACGTGTTTTTGGAACTATCCAGAGTAATACTGACAAATAAATTGTGTTTTCATGCTTCATCAAGTGTTGTGGTTAATAACTCCAAATTCACAAACCCGTGCAGAACGCAACAATTTATTATTATAAACCGCCCAGCCGGTAAAGTGGTTAGTGACCCTGACTGCCGTAGCGATGGGTCGGGGTTCGAATACCGGTGAAGGCATGGTTGTGACTGGCCGTCCCTTCATTCGGCGCAAAGGAGGCCACATATTAGGTGCTTTCATAATGAAATGCCACCACTTCTGATCATTGTACTGGCGCAAGGCTATGGCTATTAAATAAAGAACACGGCTATTAAATATACATATATATTAGACAACTTCCTGAAATTTTAACTTCATATTCAACTTATCCGAACACGTTGAAAAGGCCAATTTTGGCAAAAAATGGCAATTATCTTTTATTCGTTTATTGGATAGATTGTTTATTTAGCTTTCGAGAACTGGTCTGCTTTTGTTTCTACGTTAATTAGAAACCGAGATATTAAGGATTTCATAATGACACAAAAACCGCAAATGGGCATTTAAATCAGAGAAAGTGCGCATTCAAAGGGTTCAAAAGAGCTAGAAATGGACATAAATAATTTTTTACCTTTGAAATGTAATGTAAAGACTTTTAAAAAGAGTGAATTAATAGAATATTATCTTTAATCTGTGCAGCAACTTGAAATTATTTCCAATAAAATGCAATATTTTTATTAATTACCTTTTGAAAGTGTTGTGTCCTCGCTAGCATATGAGTTTGATTTGATTCGAAACATTGCATACTGAAATTAGATTTATCTTAGTCTTTGATTATTTTTAATAACATTCGAGATAAAAGTATAATAAAGGGTGATAAAAAAATGCGTGTTTGTAAACGAAAATCCGTAAGGAACAAATTTATGAAACGGGTTGTGAAGGAAATTGAGAATAATATTAATAAAGCAATTCCCATGGAGTGAACTAAAACTAAAATGTTCCTCATCGGCAGGAGATATTTTTGAAAGTGATTTGTGACGTAAAAGATATTTATATTTAAGTAGTGTCACTAAATATGAACGCATAAGTCATATTCAGAAGTCCCGTTCCAGAGTTAGAAAATTGAAGGGAAAACAAAAATATCTTGATAGCGGTGTTAATGTCGCTCACTAATGAATGTCTTTATTGACAAACTTCAAAATGGAGTTAGAGTCATGAATGGAAAGTGCTGTAATTGCTCCATTTTTCACATTTTCTCTAGTGCAAAACTACCTATACATGATCAGTGCCCCAGATGGACCAGACATTTTTTGTAAATATCAGCGAGGTGTATCAGTTAGAAGAGTGTCCATAAACAAATCGAAAGGACTTTGTCAAAGAATGTAATTAATATTCTTCAGAGTATATATAAAACTATGTGAGCAGAAGCTCTTATAAAAGTGCTTATAAAGAAAGACACAAAATAAAAAAAAACTTTTAATGACATTTTGAATGTTATAAAAAATGTTATAAACATATTTTAGTATTATTCTCCCACAGTTCTGAACTGAATAAATTGGCTGATTCGAAAATTTATGATTTATATTATTGCATTGGATTAAAGTTTAAAGAAAGAATGTCAAACTAAAACATTAAAATTTAAAAAATATTTCGAATCAAACCTTTTTATGTGAACTCCGCTTCCTTTCTTCTCATCTGCATTGAAACTAAACAGACTGAAAGAAGTTGCAACACCGTCTCTTTTATTGTAGATCTGCAGGACTGGACTAGAGAACGATCCACTCAGTTTATAAGAACATTCTGCAAAAAATTTATATTGTCATAGTTCCAAAGAACATTCTGAAATCAACCCAAATAAGTAGCAATTTATTTTTGATTAAACCAGCAACCATACACTGAATGCGGATGTACTTATAAACAATACACTGTATGCGGATGTACTTATAAACAATACATTGTATGCGTATGTACTTATAAACAATACACTGAATGCGGCAATGCTCAGATTTTTTAATTTTAATGCAGCCTGAACTAAATATTTTGCATGCACATTCCTACTGATTCAAAGTAACTGATAGGTATATCCATTAAAATATTTTTTACTCGTATTTTATTTTAACCGCTGGGCGGGCTTCCAACCTAAGGTATTGACGAAACGGAAAAGTGACAGATCAGCGGAAGGCAAATCTATATTGTTCGCTAGCAGAAAGAAATAGTTACAGTAGCAAGGTTTGTTATATTGACAACTTTACACATAGTGCTACAAATAATTCATATATAAATAATAAGAATAATCTAATAAGAATGTTCTTATTTCTGCTACTGAATCGGCTGCCTTCAGTCTTGTGAGTCTAATGAGAAGTATAAATATAATACAATACAATACAATGACATCGTACAGGAATGTTGAACGCGAAATAATGCTTTTTATTTATTTATTTGTAAACGAAAGAAAAAATGGAAATCAAAATATTCTAATTTCTATTTACCGTTAGCCTCCAAAGAAACTAATTCTTAGCTGCTTCTAACTAACTTTTCTGTTGATAAAGGATGTTAATTCATTCGTATATTGAAAAAAACCAGGTATATATTGAAATTTTCGTTTGTGTTTGCTGGTGTTCTTTTTATCTCATTTTCTCTTTTGCAATTGAATTAAAATCCTTCTGTTTGCTTTTCGAAAATATAGTTCTGCACGTTATATTTATTTTACATCTATTCCTTCTGCTCTTTTTTTTTTAATTTCTTGAATTTAACAAATTGTGTACATACTTCATTGTCTCCATTCTGATCACGTATGATGTCTCACTATCATCTTCATTTCCTCTGTACTCTCTAAACTGGTTCGCTTTAAGTCCTTCACAAGAAAAGCTATCAAACTTCCCGATAACAATCGCCTCGAAACTTTCTATAGTGATCATGCATGTGAATAAAATATCCACTTGACGGTGATTGCATGAAAACACGCAGATGTTCTCCGCAATGTTAAATGAAATCGGTAATTTTATACTTCCTATGTAATCTGAATCTTGTAAAGCCTATCTTTTGTTTGTATTTTTTTTTTTTTTTTTTGCATTTATTCTGGATCTAATAAAGTTCGGATTATTCCATGGAAATGGTACTTTATTATTAAAGAAGCTACTTCGATCAGTCACTAAAACTGGCAAACTTGTAATACCAGTAATAGCTACAATGTATCATATAATATAATATATTATAATGCTTAATGTTCGCAGTGCCGAAGCTATAAGCGATGCCAAATTACTGCAATTTTCTGCTTTTTTAAAACGAAAACATACTGCAATGTAACATGGGGTGAACAACAATTTAATTCTTTCCATATACATAGCGATCTCTATTTGCTTAAAATAAAATCAAAGATTTGCATAAATTCGTCATCGGGCACAGCCTTCTCATTGCGCACATTAAGCATTACATACAAATATTATACCCTAGCGGTTCCTCATTTTTTAAGGATGCCACAGTGTAGTAAAGGTAAGAATGCGCATGGTGCAGAAAATAATCATTGAATCAAAATTAATGAACCAGTAGTCAAAATGAATCAAAATTATGGAACCAATTATTCCGAAAAACAATTAAATATTTTTTTACGGAAAACAGAAAAAAATTACATAGCATTTTTCTAAACGAACGTGAAGCAAACAGTTGATAAATGTGTGTAGAGACATTAGGTTATTTCGAAGCAGGAGACATGAAAAATGAACAATGACCTCACTGGGACTCAAACCTCGGACATCTCGAATACGCGTCGACTGTGCTCTCTATTACACCACGAAGGCATGCTAAGAAGGAGGGAGAAATACCTTATAATTGTTACTCTAATTTTACTGAAATTAAAAAACGAGAGAGAAATAAAAGACCTATTTTAAAGTATTCTTACCGTTCTGAAACGTTGATTTTACGGATGTCACATCCTCTGACTCCGTAACGATTATCTCTGTTTTCTTCGCAAATTTCAGGGCGCAGTCTGGTTGTACGATGCAGCCAAAGCATAAACTAGAATTAGAAATTATTTTGAATAAAACTGAACTGGGATACAACCCACTTTGCTAATCCAGAGTTTCTTAATTTGTTCTCCAAGTAAACTCGATTTTTACATTTTCATCCGAGGAAAATAGGATACGATTTTAAGTAGGGTAACATATAATAATATTATAATGAAGACGAGTTGTTGCAAGATTAACAGATGTCAACGGGAAAGGTAATTTCTCTTTCATATATGCAGGCAATAAATCTAAACTGTTAACGGAATCAGGATAACAGAGTGAATACTTATTTAAATTATTGCGAATATATTTCAGTACAATCACCGCTTATTCAAACTGATCAAATTGAGATGTGAGGTACGGTAATTAAATAATGAGAATTTTTTTTAGAACAACTTTATTAGCGATTCACTGAAAATCATTTTTACACTACATCCCAATACACTTCCCGCAAATGTACACCTTGTGCCGCATCCTCCTCTTTCTGCAAATGCAAAAAATATCTGCGAAAGTCATCCAACGTCAACGCAGTTCTAAACCGTCTTCGTATTCCATGTCTTCAAGCTACAAGCTAATAAAGCTTATTTTCTTTTATTGCAGACTTTATGAAAAGGAAATCGCAAGAAGAGAGAATTATTTAACAAGATGAGGAAATGTGCCTTTTTCTGGGAGGAGGGAGAGGGAATTTAGTCATGAAAAGTACTGAATGAACTGATGAATTTCTATGTTGTATGATCTATCCTCTCGTCTCCAAGTCTGATCTTACTCACAGATCTCTCCACTTTATAAATCTTCATGAAAAAAGTTTGCATTAACATTCTGGTTCGGTGGTACAAACTCTTTACACACAAAACCATGGATATAAAAAAAAATATTAAACATCTCTGAAACGATCAGCCCACTCACACACACTGTGATATTCAACGTTCACCTTACACGTCACGCAATTTGTTACAATTTTCAGATGGCTTTTTGCTTGACTTTAACAGAAAAGTTAATAATAATTCTCTATTCAAATTATGTATTAATCATTTCCGTAACAAACGCTTTAGAGAAACTGCTTTCACTGTGCCCTAGAATGCTAACGTTGCACAACTCGCTAGACATACACAGCAAGATACTTACTTTGCTATGCGCATACCAGTGTTGCCAATTCTGGAGTTACAAATCAATTTTGTTATAAAAGTCTTTACGGATTTAAATTGTGTTTATAACTTCTGCCATCATAGGAAAAGGAGAGAGAAAAATATTACTCATTTAACTAAATACTTTAAAGAAGAACTTTTACCTTCAAACCCTTTGAAGTCGAATTTAGAAATATTCATGGTGCATGTTGCAATGCTCGGAATTAGTTAATTCATAACCAATTCAAGTATCAGTAACATATTTTTTTTCGTTTCATGATTATGTATAAATGGAATTAAGCTTCTTGTGCCGTTACAGTTAATTTTATCATCAATATGAAAGCAAAATTATTAACATCAGAAAGGATAATTAAAATTTTTATCAAGCGAAGATATATGCAGTAGTACTTCCTGTTAGAGTCACTTCCGAATAAAGGACACTTCTGTTTAAGGGACAACTCTATTAATCCTGGTTCCGTTGAATAGGGACCTTAATTTATTTATGTCTTAGTAAGGGGCCCTGTATTTAAGTGGCACTGAAAGCAAACTTTAAAAATTAAAATAGAGTAAAAACAGAAAAAATAGAAATACTCTTTGTTAATAATCTTTTGAGGTTTCAAAGGCAAGTTTGTGCTCAGTGAAAAGTAGTTTTGTGACAAGAGAGCAATAAAATGGCAAGTTAATACCTCTCTTTTGAAAACTGCTTTACAGTAGGAGGAGGAAGGGGAACAATATATTGGGAAACAGCAAGTTGTGGTGCAATAAACAGGATATTTCATATTCATAGAATCCAAAATCCACGTTCTTAGTAAAGGGAAGAAAGCACTGTTAGTAAGTTATAAAGCAATCTAAAGACAAGGACCAGTGGGAGAAAAAAGATGGTGAGATGACTGGACCACCCGTAAAGGCACACGGAGATCTCACATTGTGGGCAGAGTTCGCCAGGTTGGCGTCAATACCGGAGTGAAATTAAGAATAGGAACTCTTCACATTTTTTAATTATGAATAAACATCAAATGACCAAGAGTAAAGCATAAAATTTCTTGTCTAATAAATTTCTAAAAAAAAAAAAAAGTTTCTGGTGATCCAGACGTCCGGATTTCGGATCATTCTGGATATCGGAAACCCGGGTTTCGGACTTTGAACAGTACATGTTGAATCTTAGCGTAATTTTTTTGTTTCCTTCTTTACTGACAAGCTATCATACATATATAAAACATTAAAGAATTAATATTGCGTTTATCATTAATCAATGCACTTCCTCTCGGATAAAATTTAATGATTTAAATTTTTAAATAATAACTCGCATCAGAACTTCGGAAATATTTATCTTACAGTAACGATGCAATTTCGTTTTAATAATGCCAAAGGAAAGCTATTCTGTAATAGTAATACTATATAACCTTACATGTCGCTCTTATTGCACGATTTTGAATATAAAAGTTTACTTTATTTTCCATCATTTATATATATATTTTTTTCATCATTAATATATATACGAGTATATTATTTAAAACAACTTTCCACTTACAAGTTGTATCATCTCAATCATTTTCCACATTTAGGTAATACAGTATAACGTAATTTACCGTCAACTATAACATATTTATTTAAGATACATCATTCAATAACATATGAAATACTCCATATTTAAGAGCATGCACTATATTTTATATATGGCATGAATATATACTCACTCTTTTACAACATTACTTAAAGAAGCTTTCGCTAGGTAAATATAAACTCCATTCTGTAAATAACGAAATAAATTCCAAGAATGAGACATGTATTTATTATCACATTATTTGCTTTAAAATATAACCAATACATATTAATATAAAATAGGATCATTTAAGAATGGAGAAAATAAAAAGATATACTTGGTGAACATATCCCAACATGTGATCTATTTCACTATTCTCCAAGAACAATGTGTCGCCTGAAAACAAAAGTATGATAGAAATATTAGTCTGCACTGCATGAATGAATTTACGTTAAATTAAGCCAGACTTTTTTTTTAAATTCTTTTCCAGATCAACATTATTCTATTTATTAATATCATATATATTCTTACATGCGTACTGGTTTTTAATGGATTGAATTCACACAGAATCTATGATAGTTAACCGATATTAAAATTTGTTTTCACAAAAGAAACGCTAAAGTTTTAATACTTTCTACAAAAGTATTCATAGAGCTCTCTTCAATATGACAGAACACAATCAGTAGTTACTATTCCAAACCACTAAGAACATTAAACCATAGATAATATAAAAATCTAAAATGCTCCACCTATATTTTTAATGATAGTTATTCTTAACAGTTAAATAAATTGAATATGATATTTACAAGTTTTCGCTAAATAATGGCATTTTAATAATGTGATAATGCACTCATTTTTCCGTTCTCTGTATTCCGATTTACTACATTACATGAATATTTCATCTCACATCATCAGAACAACTACATTACTTTAATATTTCATCCCACATCAGCAGAAAAGGATGCCAGTTTCATTTCAAAAGCTGAACAGTTCATTAGCACACAATTACAAATCACACTTATGCGCATTCTATTTTTCTCGACCAAAATTACAATTTTTCACCAATAATTTATTCATATAACATCAACTAAATAACCTTGCATGTGATCATACTATATACAGATTCGAAACCGGCGATTATAGGATTTTACATGGAAGCTTAATGGGCATTACAAAGTTTCTCAAAATGTAGTAGAGAATTTGATAGTAATTTCAAAATTGAAAAAGAAAGGCTTTTTTTTACAAAGTTTGAAACTTTTATGTAAACCCCTTGCAGGAAAATTTCTAGTTGCTAAAATGTTTGTTACATATTCTTAAGTTAAAAGTTATGCGTTCAGATTTTAAAATTTGCGGATTATTAGAAAATGAATAGGATTATTTTGTGATATCAGAAATGAAAGGAAACCTTATCCTAGAAAAAGGAACATCAATAAATCAAAAGTTGTTCGTTCTGACGTTTAATGATCCTGTAATTTGTAAAACAGCATTTTCTATTAAACTTGCAGCTAACCTTAATAAATTAAACAATATGCCTCCGAGAATTTCGTAGCATAGAATAACCTTCTGAAGAATAATAAATAGCTCAGTAATTGGCAATTTTGCTCGATAAAACTCGATTTTGTTTTAAGAAACTTTTCCAATATTGTTCACATAATGCAATTTAAATTGTTCACATAATGTATAATTCTTTTCTTCTTCTATACTTTAAACACCAAGTCATGCCAAGATATTTTCTTAGAGTAAGAGAAATAGGTCTTAGAAAAAAAAATTTTTTGAAAATCTATGTCAAATTCCCGCGCAATATACCACTGGAAAAACACATAATTTTACTCGTTTCGGCAGCTTCGGTTACCTATGGCCAGGGATGTCCAACATGTATCTCGCGAGTCTTTTTATGTGGCTCGCATTGCACGTCTGCTCCCTTCTCATACTTCTGAGCAAGAGGGAAAACTCAAATTCCAGTTGCGCCACACGCTCAAAAGCACAGCCGACACGCTATGTTACAGTAGACGTTGCACGGTAACATTGCTCTCAATACTATACGCGTCATCATTTTCGAATTATCACTACAGATTGCAAATATGTTAGACAAAAATTCTACTAATCTAGAAATGGATATAATTGATTTTCACATATATTCTACACATATGCTTAATCTCCTTTTCAGTCTGATCTATAATTAAAAACAAGGAAATCACTAAGAGATTTTTGAATACGCTTAGATTAAAAAAAGTACCCATTCTTAAAGGTTAAACCCCTGCTTTGGATTACACTACTTTCTGGAAAGTTAAAAATTTCTTTTTAAAATCAGATCCAGGATAACAAACGAACATCTGAATAACTGCGTGAATTAAAACATAATATCGTATGTACCACAGTACAATAACCTCGCAAATGCTATGCAAATCAGCTTTCACGTTAAAATATGTTTTTCTTGTACTTAATTTGCATATTATGGAATTTTTATTAAATAATGACGTAAAAACCGCATAGTTACACTTTATCTGTAATATATTGAACCACACGTATTTATAGTTTTTGCATTAACTACGTTTACAAAAGAAGATAAATATAGCTGCATAAACATTTACATTTCTTAGATATGCCTTGCCATCGTGTAACTAATAGCAAATGCCCTCCGGATATGTTTTAATGTTTTGTTCCTTTTGCTAGTTCACTAGTTCGATTGTCTTACCTTTTCGAGAAAACATACTAAAACAAACGCAAGATGGATGTTTCTTAAATTATTAGAAAACATCTGTAATGCCTTAGATCCATTTTCAGATGGCTCTGCAGGACAAAGAATAAAAATACTTCAAGTGCATTCAAAGAATAATTTATTTTGATTTCTTAAAATCCTTTCTTAATTTTTGCGTGCAAAGATCGTCAGCTATCAGTCAATTTTCTTTGATCTTCGCAAAATTAATAAAATAGAAGATCAGAAAGAAAGTTGGAGATGCTTCCTTGTAAGTAGAGGTCTAGAGATGTAATTTTTCTTGTTAAACAGCATTTTTTAATTATAACTGCAAACTTTAATCTTCGACTGGACACAAATATATATTCAGAACCTTTAAGAAAATACTTCCAACAATTTTCTGTTCCGCGCATATTTTTAATTTCTTTTTATCTTTCTGTACAACATATTCATCTTCCAATTAAGTAATTTAAGCAGACATACCTAAATTCCTGATTCGCTGACCGAATAAATATACTTCTTTTTCATCTTGTTCCCCATCCACAGCTACAGTTCCATGTAGAGTTCCAGATTGTACATAGAAATTCAGCGCACATTTAAGCCTGCAAATTTCCAAAAATTAATACGTTGTTTAATTAAGTACGTAAAACATTTTGAAACTTATTCAGAAAAAAATTAATGTTTCACTGCTTTGATGTACAAATATAATTATCTTTACATTCTTATAATATATAATAGGAGTAAGCTGCAAATTAAAAAAATTCCATTTTATTTTCTGAATATTTTACTATTTATGCAGCATTAAATCCTCATTAACTATAAAATGTGATGATACAGCACCAGACAAGAAATAAATGTTGCAGAAGATACGAAAATGCTAGAAATTTCCCAGTAAAAATACCCAGGTGTTTATAACTTCGAATAAGATGAATAGCGATTTTGACGATCAGTGAAAATGTACTAAGATCAGTTTAATTTCGACATTTGATTACAAAACTAAATAATATTACTAAAGTTTTGATATAAATTTTTGAGAGTAATATTACAGTTTAAAATTTCGATCACTTTTTGAATGAAACTATCAGGTTCAGTGTTTCTCCTTACTTGCTTGGGGAACATTCCAGAACCTGACTTGGAACAGGGAGCTTACTAAAGCTATGTTCAATAAATGTGGGAATAGACAAGATACACAGGAAGGGTAAACGAAACCCTTTATTTTTCACTCTTTACAATAATTTCCGGACTTCGGAATACAGAGACCAACCACTTGTGGTCTGAACGTAAGAATATAAAAATATTAACTAAACTCTAACTTAACTTCGGAATAATAAACAAGGGCCTACGTGGAAGATTGGCCGTATATTAACAGGAAGCCGTATGTAGTATAGAGAACTGTTAACACTACAATACGTTTAAAATTATTAAGAGGATTAAACCTCTGGCCTGGAAGGCAACCAGCAACCGAGTAAAAACTGCTAAGGCAAGCGGCCTGCTTCTACTAACTCCTTCCTCTCTCTCGCTTGGCAAAAAGCCACAACTTAAGTACTTGGCGTTCACCAGACAAATTTGCATAAATAAGTTAAAGCTTTTAATTCTGGCCGGAAGTAGAAAATAAGAAGTGATAGTAAAGATTTAATATAAAATAAACGTTAGTAAAACTTAAGATCCTTACAAAACTACTAATAACACAAGCTTAATTTGAATGTGGATGAGAAACCTTTTTGCTTAGCCATCCATTTAATAGAATAATATGAACGATAAAAATGGCAGGACATGAAATTACGATAAAATAATAGGAAATAATAATAATGATAAAAATACTAATTCGACATTTTTACAGAATATTTTAAACTGCATTCATACTATTAATAATAAGGCACACGACATCTAGTAATAATTATACATTATTTTACAGCCATGCTCTTGGCTCTAAGAAACTTTAAAATTGTGGCATTAGTGTACAACAGTTAAATGATAAACTTCAGTAAGTTTCTAGTATGCTACATAAATATATATTGATTTAGAAGAAATAATTTCTCGAATAATTCTGTATATACAGAATGAATTTGATGAAAATAATGTATGTTATCTTATTACTTCTCCAATGGAGGATATGATGATTTCCAGTCGACTTTTGAGAGACCTCCGGCAAGTGATTTTGAGTTAATATCCAGCGTAGCATCAAAGATATTGGAAGAAGCTTTCCACCTGTAAATTGAATTAAAAAAATTTTAAACTTCATAACAGTACATTGCAAAGTTTATACTATGCGTCAACAAAGTTTCAGTGCTGAGTTCATATAAAATCGGAAGCTGAAGAAAATGATATTTTTATTTCTTAAAATATCCACACAACCCTTGCAATGCACCGCTTGTTTCCTATCTTTTGAAATATTGTTAAATTTTTTATTACGGTTTTCTGATTCTCTTCACATGGTCGTTTTCGTGGTTTTTCCCATGTGTAACGTGTATACGAGGCAGTTTCCCTTAGAAAGGCCTCCACGAAGGCATCCCTCCATTTAGGCAGATAACCCTCGTGTGCTTTGCCTTGAATAGTACCATACCAATAATACCATAATCACATATTATATTATTGAACATTTTTAATTTGCAAAACTATAAATTATGGAAAACTCTATGACATATTTATTTAGATTAATAAAAAGATAAAAATTAAATGCGTCATCGGCATCATTTTGTTAGTAATATCATTATATAATCTGTTGTACATTTTTTTTTTTTTTTTTAGTGTACTGGGGAATCAAAGAAAATTTCTCAAAAGTATCATCATGTTTTCGTAAACTGATATATAGTGTTAAATTATTATATTAAATTTCAGTTTATTATAGCAGAAATCGTAAATAGCTGCATTATGTATAGCTCTTGCTTCACTGAGCTTTCGGAAGTTAATCTGCGTCCATCCGCATAATCGAGAAGCAGGTCGATTTGTTTCTCAGTGCAATCGCTGTGGGATCTTAATTCTACTGACCGATGTTCTATAAATTTAAAATATTTTGCCCTGCCTAAATTCTGTAGCTCTCTACATTCTAAAACTTTTGCCGTTGTCAAGTGCCAAATTCTTAGAATTTCGCCATCCCTAAATTTTCTTGTTCGATGCCTCTTTAAATTCTAAGAATTTTTCAGCCATTAATCTGCCTCCTGGCCAGACGTGTTTTTCGATACCACATATGTCACTGAAAAAGGTTGAAAAATCGGAATTTTAAAAGCAAACTTCCTACTTTTCATCAAATAAATTTTATCGATTAGCAGTGCTATGGAAGCATTAAAACATTTATGTAATAAATACACAAATACTTCAGAAACATTTTTTTCTCTCTACTGAAGAAAGGCCTGTCTCTGACTACCTGCGAATTTGATTAAGTTTTATCCAAAATCTACGTCAAAGCGTTTCTTTTTGGCCTAATATTAAATTTTACATTGGCATGTTCCTGTCCCTGCTTGATGTTGACAAGATTTATTCAAAACTGACTGTTCTTATTTTTTATTTTAAAACAAACAATTTAAATGGAAATCCTCAGCTTGCTTTTATTTATTTAACTAATAACATTTGATAATGTGAATTGAGATCTCTAAGTAATTTGCGTATTTGAAAACAAAAAAATTTTAAACACCAATTTTGAAGCTTTTGTTTTGGTTTGCTTTATTTTTCCTTCAAAGCAAGGGAGAGCTATCTGCCTAAAGGGAGGAATGCCTCCGTGGAGGACATTCTAAGAAAAACTTACTCGCGCCCACATTATGCACAGAGAAAACTACAAAAATTCCACTTTGAAAGGTAAAAGTGTCTAATTTTTTAGAGCGCGATTTTCCTAACAATGAATTTTAGCAATTTAATACAAGTGCTATATTTAATTAAGAATTAAAACAATGTTCTTTTGTGATTTATGTAAGGTAACTCTTTCTGTCAAAAATAATCATATGAAAATGCACCGAATTTCAGTACCATGTAATTTAGTTCGGAAACTGAGATGTATCTGTGACATCTTGTCTATATGTAGAAAATTTTTAATAAGGTTATTATGACTGAAATTTGTTTCAAAATATTCAATCAACCAATAAATGCGATGAAGGTAAACTCCCCTTTTATAAATATGAAACAAGATAAACGAAATAAATTTGTGGTAAAATAAATTACAAACATTATGTCGAAATGACTGACACTGAGCATGTGTTTGTTATTTTAATAGTAATTTAATTATCAATTAGATGTAGCTTTCAATAGGAATTAGGTATTTTAAGCCTCTTATAAATTTTTTCTTAGCGTTAAAGC
This sequence comes from Stegodyphus dumicola, assembly GCF_044657685.1. Classification (NCBI taxonomy): domain Eukaryota; kingdom Metazoa; phylum Arthropoda; class Arachnida; order Araneae; family Eresidae; genus Stegodyphus; species Stegodyphus dumicola. Next base: position 46,970,243 of record NC_140774.1, read on the forward strand.
TCGATAACATGAATCAAAAACAGAAAATTAGTTAAACTACACTGTCTCACTAGTCGTAAGATTATATTACTCAAATATGCATATAAAAACAAATTAACATTCTATAAACGTACATTAAAATACCGAAACGCAATAAAAATTAATAACATTTATACTTAAAAAGCAACAAAGCCGGGCTCATGTGAATCACTAGAAGAGGCGCCAAATTGGCTATGCGAATTCGAAAATTACTTTAATTATTAGGGGAAATAAGCTTCGTCAAACTTAAATCAATAAAACAAACCAAAAAAATTGCAAGGAAACCTGGAAATTAATGCAATATGCATTTCAGTGTTATTTCGTATTTATCAAAAACGAATTTTTTAACGTTTTCATTTGAAAATTATAAATAATTGGCTACATTATTTCTCTGAATTTATAAAACTACGATTAAAAAATACTTTAAGAATTATGGTATAATTATGCTATAAGAGTTATGACATTTTGATTTAATACAATTACTTTTGCTTAATACAAGTGTAGCTATTTTTATATTTATGTGGACGCGCATTGACCTTTCTGCCTCAGGTGAAAAAATATCTTGGCACGGCTCTGATAAGCAATTAAGATTAGAAATATGCACAAAATTAGTAACAATGCAATACAAAACTTCCTTTTCTGTTTTGGATTTCCAGAAAAAAATATCTTTTTTCGTCTAACCAAAGCATGGACACAAAACGTGTTCCTTCCTCCGTAAGGGCAAAAGCAGCCCATCTGCTTAATCGCCTCTAGGCGGTAATCAAAGGACAGTAGGAAGCCATCACTTAAGTGAAACGACTTGTTGATCGCCCTACAAGGAGGGGGGAAGAAAATCTAACAAAGGCCGTTTTCAGGACAATTTTGGTTTACTCCAAGTGAAAAAAAAATTGTAAACATGGTTAATTTTTACTGCAGTTTTCGAGACGTAAATAAATTTGAATGCGAGCCGCCCGGTGGGTTAAAATTATAGCCGTAGAGGAAAGATTCCAGTTTAGGGAAGAAACAGTAATATGCAAGTGCCAGATCTCGTAAATAAAGCAGATACATAAGATTTTTTGCTAGAAACGTCTTGAATAATGAAAATGATAAATAATGAAAAAAAAAAAAAAAACAAGAACACGTTTTTTCAAGATCTTCCACGACATTTTTGAAAGCAGTATCTCTACTGACGTTTTGCTTGTCAGCTATCATTCGAAAGTATATGTGACGATTTTCTCGGCAACAATTGTCGAAATTTGCCAATGTTCTTTTCCGTTCGATACTGCAAAAGGAAACCTACTCTTAAATCATCATAAACATCTTTATATTCACCGAAAAATCGTTCAAAAATTTTGCATTGTGTTAACGCTTTATCGCAGTATGCTTTTTCCAATATTTCAAACGACTCCGTTACTGTTTCACTTTACAGCAAATCTCAACTACTATACTTTGCTCTGCTTTCGAATCTATAGCAGCAAATTATTACTAGATAAAACACACAGTTAAACGCACAGAAAATTCTCTCCGTAAGCAGAAGATATTTTGTTAAAAGAAAGTTGATATGACATAGTAATAAAGGTTATGAGCTGTCATTTGACAGACTTCCTAAAATTTGTTAAAAACATTAGTACTAAAGCATTGTAAACCCACTTTGTATGCTGAAATGTAACAGAGATACAGTTGCTATTGCTTGTCTAATTATTACTGTAACCTTATAAAAAAATGAAAATGAACAGCATCTTTTAAACAGCCGTTTACTGAACATCCATAAATTTCTTATAATGTCAGATACACAGGGTGTCGACAAAGTCTCTGAACAGTTTTAAAAACTTTTTGTTTGGGAAAGGAACAACTTATACTTTTTGGTACTGGTTCCGCCCTTTCACAAGCAAAAATCAAAGATTATGTGATAACTAAGTAACACAAGCACAACCCAGACATGTACACCACTAGCTGCTCTAGCTGACGCTCCTCCAACTGTGGGTAGGATGAGAAATGGCTTTAAAATCTCGTCATGCAGCATTCCATTCCAAACAATCACTTCTGAGCTGTTTCACTTCAACTCCCTTGTGGCATCAAGCATGTTCCCTTGCGGTTTGTGGCATGTTCCCTAATCCCCGCATTATGTGTATATTAAACTAAAATTATTACAAAATCTTTTGATATACGTGTAATAGCAACAGTAATTTACGGAACTACCTCTTACAGATCGCCCACAATATCATAATAAAGTTTTTCAAGGACTTTGTGAGCACTCTAATCTCTAAAAAACGTTTATTCTAAGTACGCAGATACTTATTGTAGTGCACACACTTGGATTTTAGAATTAAAGTAATAAATATCATGTTTAAGATTATTTCTAGAATTAAAAAATAAATATTATGTTCAGGATTATTTTTAGAATCAAAGTAATAAATATCTCTGGAACTTTCGCTCAATTTAATTTGGAACAAATGTTTCGCTATTTTTTTCCGGTAGTGGGCTGATTACAGATGACTCAACCTTTGATTTGCAGTTACACGAGAAGACTTATTATGACATAACGATAAACAAAGGGAAGGGAAATTATCAAAAACTTTCGCTCCAAGTTCAAGTGAATTGTGTACATGTAATATGCTAAAAGAAACCATATGGATGCTTTCACGCGTGAAAAAAACGATTGATAAACTTGATGCAGGGTGTAGCCTGATGAATGTAATCCAAGACTTTTCGTTCAGCCACATTGCCTTTTCATGTACTTCCAAGACCCCGATAAATCATCACAAGTGCTGAAAGGTTAAATTGTTGAATACTGGCAGTTCGACCTGGGTTCGATTCCAGGCGAATGGGCTAGCTGCATGGGCGTTTATATGGTATTCCCTATGTGCAACATGGATACAAAAATTCCCTTATAAAAATCCTCTACGAAAGCATCCTTCCCCTTAGACAGATAGCCCTCGCGTGCTTTGCCATAACCAAATCAACCAAACCAAAACAAAACAGCAGTACTGATGTAAAAATGATTTGTAATGGTCGGCCAAATAAACCCAGTGTCAGATAATAACCGGTATATCACTCTGCAAGCATTAACATGTAACAAGATGTCAGGTATCGCGGTTTAGCGTGGTCAGACGCCTTTCATAAGAAGATTTATACACCCGTCGTTCTGAACACTGCATCCAGTTGGCGACCACTCATCGGCAGCTGTGTTTAGATTAACGTAATAAGCACACAGACGGAATGCATTACTACTGGGATGGTACCCCCTTGATAGACGACAGGCTGAAAAGGGTCGGGCGTTTCGATGTCACGAATTATTTTAGATACCAGCCTGATATGGAGAGGAGTAAGAATATGATTTCCTTTAAGAAACATCAAAAGAAAAGAAACCGTTACATTGGTCTTAGCATACTCATCTGAATGGTCACACTAACTTCCATATTTTCGATGGGCACAACATAACGAAGATAGCTATTGTCAAGAAGGGATATTCTTCATGTGCGCATATTCCAAGGTCTGTTGGTGAAAACTTTATTATTTATATATGAGAATGTCGGAAGACATCAGAGTTATTCAGTGGCAGAGCTCTTAAAAAAGAAGGAAATCATGCGAAAGAACTGGATAATATTAAGATTCCCTGATTTAAATTCTACAGAACATGTATGACATCGTTTGAGAAAACGCCTTTCCACACGAACACATCCCTCGGTGAACATCCATCATCAGAAAGATAATCGAGATCATCGAGAAATACAATTCTTTGAAGAACTATTTGGGTCTCTGGTGTTGACTACGAAGAGATGGTGCCAGATGCAGTTGAGAAAGGTCATATCCTTTATTAAAGGAGAGCTATTTGTTGTTCCTCCTCTTAAGCAAGCAATCATTGGTGCCAACACCATTCTTTATATAAAACCATTTTCTGCTCGATTCCACACTTTTCGGCGCGCTTCCTCCTCTTTCATCATTTCAGTACAAATTCCCTCTTTTCTATGAGATTTCTTGCAGAACTGGAACAAAAAAGTCAATCTAGCTTTTAAGTTTTGCATACTAGTGTAGTAAATACACTCTATAACAAAAAAATCGACGCACCAAGAAGGGGTGTCCGATGAAGACAAAAATTGGTGGATAGGAAGATTATGTACAGAATAGAAAATGATTAAAATTTCAGAGCAATTGAATGATTTATTTCAGAGTTATATAGTTACAAAGTAACGAGCTCAATAAGGTGTTGTTGACCCACCTCTAGCCTGGATGCAAGCTGCCACACAGCTTGGCATAGACTGATGAATCTCCCGGATGGTCTGCGGTATTCCTTACCAAATTTGCTCCAATTGTCGGGCTAGGTCATCAACATTGCTTGGTAGATGCTTCCCATCATATCCCAGACATGCTCGATGGGAGGGAAATCTGGCTGTCCAAGGAAGTGTTTAACAAGCTGTAAGACAGTTCATAGCAACATGTGCCGTATGTGGTCTGGCATTATCTCGCTGAAAAATAAGGCCAGGGTCCTGCAAAAGCAACGGCAGCAAAACCGGTCTCAGAAAGTCGTCGATGTACCGCTGTGCTGTAAGTGTGCCTCTAATGACGACCAAAGGGGTCCGGGTATGAAGGGAAATAGCACCCCAAACTATAACTCCTGGTTGAGGGCCTGTCTGGTGTGCAATAGTGAAAGCAGGACCCGGCACATCGCTCTGGGCGTCTCCAGACACATCTTCGATGATCGTCAAGACACATTTGGATGCGGGATTCGTCGCTAAAGTCTTTACGTCCCCAGTCAGCATCATTTCAAACTAATCGAGCGAAGCACCACAGTAATCTTGCTCGACAGTGTGCAGGCGTGAGTGGCAGGTGGCATAACAGTCGGTACGAGCGTAGATTTCGCTCTATCAGTAGTCTGTGAATGGTCATGGTGAACACTCGTGTGTCTCACGTTTGATGGTTGATAGCGATCAATCAGGCGCTGTGACAGCTGATCTAGCAATCACTCTGTCCTACCGATCTGTTGTGGCCCTAGGTCGACCGCTACCATCATGGAGCTGAAATTTGCCACTTTCCACCCATTCTTGCCAGAATTTTCTAATCACCGCATCTCTTCGACTTATATGACAATCGCTTCTCCGATTTGCCCAACCTGCCTCTTTCAATCCAATGATATGGCCTCTTTCAAACTCTAATAATTGCTCGTAATGAGCTCGAATCTTGCGGCGAGGCATATTTTCAGTCGTTGAAAGGTAGCCTAAATATCAATGCAACAGAAATTTTTAACAACAGTTCATGAACAACTCCTTATATACATCTTCTGAATGCACAATTCCGATGCACTGGAGATCGCGCTATTCTTGCACTGGATACCAAATTTTAATCATTTTCTTATATGGTTAAAACATTCATGCATATGAAATTTCAAAGCAATCAGACAACTCCTTCTTGGTGCGTCGATTTTTTTTTCTTTTTGCTACAGAGTGTAGTTTAAGTTCACTAATACAAGTCTCAAATTCAATTATATCAAAAATGAAACAGTTCCTAGAAAAGTTAATAAACGTTCTCTGAATAAATTATACGATTTAAACATGGCATCTGTCAGTTTCATCATTTCGTAACAGCATTAATGTTTTGTAATCTGTGCAGTTTTAATTACGTATTTAACGCAGAATTTCCAACCACTTCATAGCAACTTGAGATGAAAATTCTTTGAGATGGCATGGAAGAAAAAAATAACGACTCTCAGTTCCCATTTCTTCACATATACACACCTGTAAAGAACAGGGGTTTCTTGCAGAGAAATAAGGAGTAAATGAACTGTGACACTTAATTAAGTACATCACGTATTTCAAATATAAAAAATGTTTTAAAATGGCTAATTTTTAACTTACCAGAAAGCAAATTTTACATACACCATTCGCTGTGTTTCAGAATCTTCATCGTTCGTTTCCCTGAAATAAATACATAAAATAATTTAGAAAATATACATGTTTTAATTCACAGAAGAGAAATTTTTATAGCGGAAATATTTTTGTAGAGAATTAAGCAAAATATTTGTAAGAACCAGTACATAAGCTTAATGAAGCCTGTAATAAATTGTCTTGGTTATAATACATTTTAATATCGCCTTGATACATCTTTGCATATGTAAATTATAGAACCTCATAGATACATTCATTTAATTAAAATATTGGGACGACTGGAAGTTTGTTTGCATATTACTTGAGTTTTGCATGCGCTAGTTCTTTCATAACTGTAAATAATTTTAATAAAATAATCAATAACAATAACAACATTACAAATAATATCGATAACAAATTAACTGCCAGATATTATATGCGCAGAAGTAGTTATGAGTTAGCCAGGACTTTCAACAGAAAACTCCTGTTCATTCATCGAATAGTTCTTATATTTTAGAGCTGTCAACATATGTATTTGACAGTTCGTTTATTTGTTCGAGTAGCGCTTATTATTTAATAAAGAATACAGTTTTCGGGGGGTAAACATAGTATTTAAGTAGATTTTAAAAGTAGCCAACATCTGCAAAGCAAAACTTGCCGATTTATCGCGGTTTGGCAACATATTTTTCTAAACCAATAAGAAGAGATCAAATTCGTAAACCTGCAGTATTTTTCACTTAAAAAATGCATAAAATATATCATTATTGCCTGCCAAAAATCCAATGTTTTCATACCTTAAGTAGCCACTGTAAAATATTCTCCATCTCCTCATCGGGCATGTGTAGGACATCTGGAGATCCCCACAGGAGAACACATTCTTGTCACTGCAGGATTGTTGGAAATGGTCTGTCTTCTGCAAAAGGTAGGTTTTGCCAGATGCTAATTTCAGGTAAATGCAAGCATCCGCTTTTTGATCGCTACGCCTGGAAATACTGACGATGAGGTATTCCGACTTAGAATTAACTCCGTAACAGAAAACTTCATCCTCTCCCTAGAAAACAAATTAAATTTCGTATTGATTTAGCTTTTATAAACTATATATTTTAATAAAAACAGAAGTATACAGACTCAATGAAAAGACGAAGAAAGCAAAATAACAAACATGGAATGAAAATTATAAAAATTTGTTTCATATTCCCATTTATACAATTGATTCAATGAAGAACAAGAAAATAGGCACTGAACCTGGTGCATACAGCGAACGCTTTTATCACTTTAAACAGTAGGAGGCTGCTTACACAATTGATATTGATCGTGAGTTAGACAGAATTCATATGGCCCTACAACGACTTTACTGTCGTAAAATCTCTTTCTCTAACGCTTTACCTCTCAGATTAGATCTCTCCTTCAGGTTCTTGCTAGCAAAGAACTCAAAACTTAGTCATGACGGGCGACATCTTTTGGATTCTTTTACCAACCTTATAGAGGATGCCTACTCATCGTGAAGTCAAAAGGAATGAAAGCGCTGACCAGCAAAGAAAAAAAAAAGGACGACTGTCCTCCACAAACCAAAACATATTTAATGACATTTTCATTCTACTAAGAGACTGATAAAAGGGAAATTAACAAGATTCAAGGTTGAAATGTTTTACGTTAAAGTCAGGAATTCTTCGCTATTCTCGTTTTGATTCTGGATAGCCCATGGTTAAAGAACATTTAGATAAATGCGCTGTTCTATGGTTTTAATTCTATAAGCCAAAGGTTAACAGGGATTAACAGGGTTTCCTTTAGTTAACTAACATTTTATTCAAATTTTTGTTATCGTTTCTGAACTCCCCTCACATTTCCTCGCCAGGATGTAAATTTAAAGATAAGTGAGGGGAGTATTTAAACGGGTGAATCTCTGAGTTTATTCAAAGCGTGCTTTCGCTACCTAGCGCGCGTTTCGTTACTTATTTCTCTGTTACGCTAGTACGCCCCTTGGCCATTTCGGATAATTGCCACACCTCTTAGGTTCTTTTTTGAATCAACCTAAGTTAGTCGTAACTTAACGTGCTAATTCAGCACCATTCTATATAGATTTTCTTCTGTGCTGGTATTTAATTCACGCCTGTGCGAGAATTCGCCAGGTTCATTTTTACGATCTAGTTTAGTTTATGTGGCCTAAATAGGCTAGATCTTATAAGGTATCTGGAGGCATGACGTCCAACGTTTTAAGTACCAAAAGCCAGGCATTTATGTATAAAGAATTTATAAACACATAAATAAATATTTAAGTAAACTTCTATATAAAAAAGTCACTTTTATGACGATAATATTCTTCACTCAGTATATTAATACGGTTAGATTTACCTATTTATTGATGTTAAAAAGAAATTCATTAACATGTATGCGGAAGGTAAATTACTGCATCCACATCTTTACAATTGAAGAGGAATGTCCATGATTATTTAAGCTATGAGAGACTTTTCTTTTGATAGCTATCTAAAATATACTTTTGATTTATATCGAGAAGACGAAGATGTTGCCATGATGTGAGGAGGCAAGTACACAGGTAATGTTCTGGAGTTCTAAAACTTCACACGCGCACTTATCTCTATGGCTTATGTGAAACTATATGGAACTGGTTGTATATACCTCAAAGCTTATTTCCGACTCCGTTATACTTATTGTCGAGTCAGGTGACTTACTGTCCAGTCTCCAGGATAAATAATTAGGAACTGATAAAAACGCTTAGGTTTTAAAAAAGGTTTTTAACTTAACAACAGCTCTTCAGCTTAACAACAGACCTTCAACTTAACCACAATTCGTTTGGTAAAAAATAAGCCACCGCTTCTTGCAGGATTAAACCAAACAAAAGATTCAAAGTAAAATTTAAGTAATTAAATTACGGAATTCATATAGCAAAGTCTTAGTGTAAGCTTTGGCTAAGGCTCTCTAGTCGCCAGTAAGCATGACTACAAAACGGTAAGCCAATTCAAATAAATCTAAGAGCTGAATGTAAATAGTACGGACAAATTCAGCAGCCGATGCCAAAAGCCCTCTCTTAACTTCAATAAGTCTGTACGTATATACATTAATTAATTTGCATTGTGATGGGAGCAATGAAAAGTAGAGGTGACAATAGATAAAAATAACAAAATAATGAGTTAGTAAATCTTACAAACTTATAGTAGGTTCATTGTATAGATCGTAGATATAAGTTCAATACAAAACATTTTAGGGTAGTACAAGCATTTTGCCTGAAATTTTGTTTCTGTATATCTACAAGTAAACCTGCTTTATCAAAGCAGTTGTGCCGTTTGAGGAAATACATCCACAATCTGTGGCTACGTCACAAATGATATCGTTTCCTTGAATGCTTATTATGAGGTCTTCGAGGTTATCTCATTTTTCTAGATTGCACTCCCGGATCCGTATATTTTCCGATAAATTTTATTATTTTCCTTTTAGTTTTCTTTTGTCTTGCACTGGCAACTGAATGATTCAATTATTAGCGTTTGGCTTTCTTATACTTTTTTGCAACATTTTTTGCAGATATGTTCTTCTTTCTGCAATTTGCAAAAAATACACATGGCAACTAGCAATTCTTCATTTCAATGAAGTCTCATTGAAGTCAACTAAAGAGATGCAATTATCTGTCGCGCCAAAAATTTCCTCTCATAATTTACTAATTAATAATGTGTACATAGATACTTTCAGAGCCTCTACAGCAGGGATTCACTATTGGTGCCCATGGAATTCTTAAACAATCATTGGTAACTTATTCAAAACTAAATTGCGAAAGTAGCAAATGAAAGTTCCAAATCAGAGAAACTGTTTACTGTTTACTTAAACTTGAAATCTCAGCCTGCGCTTTAATGCAGGGTAGAGCGTATTGTAGCTACCGAATTTAAATAATTACAGAAAAAGGCTGAGTGCTTATCGTAACTTTGTATGGTTGTGAAATAACTGTATACAAATAGGCACTTAATGCAGTGATAAAAGTGTATGCATCAGTGATTTCTGAAAATAATATCCTCTAAATACAATGAAGTGCCGCTGAATTAGGGATAGACATGGCTATGCAAATTTTATAGCGCTGCGTGGCATCTGTGCTCGCATGAGAAAATTGTGGTTAAATGCACATACAGCTAGTACTATGGTTGTTGTTAATCAGTCGTTTCAATTACCAATATGGGTAAAACTTCTGATTAATCAGTCCAAATGCATTGGCTAAAGAGCCTGATTATCGTCTAAGCCCGCAAGTCTCAGACCGAGGACCTCAAATTTTAGGAGCATTCAAACCATCCCATAATTTCTGGTACTCCTATTTTTTCTTCGAACATAAGAAAAACGGGGCGTTTGAAGCATACATATGATGCCAGTTTATCTTGTACATGTCGTGGTTAGCTGAGATCAGTAGGTAAAGCATTAATTTTAGGTCAATAGATCGAGATTTTTTTCTAGACCAGTGGGATCTTAGCTTGAATTCATGTGATCTTTATATCTACACGAAAACAATCAATACAACATATCAGTCTTAAAATATACGTAGCAGGCCCTTCAGCAAGCAAAAAGAATTTTTGTAAAGGCACTCATATTGTCAGCTTTCAAAAGCGCGCTTCAAGCCCTTCTTTGAATAATCAAAATAGTTCTCAAAGAATCTTAGACTGTAGGCCTTTTCTTAAGGCAATGGCACAGAGAATTTCTTTCCAATGGATTCCAGTCGACTGTGGAATTATGGAAAACAAAAAAGCTGATACATTGGCTAAGAAAGGAGCTTTGATAATGCAACACATTAATAGATCGCTTCTCTTCACACGACTAAATTGTAGGTTAAACTGATTCTTAAGAAATTTCTTAAGCAGGATATGATTCAACATTCTGAGGAAAGATACAACTTTCATTCTCACTTTTCCAAGAAAGACACAGGTAGTTCTATTTAGACGTCTGGCCAGACATGACTGTTTGCGAGATCACCTTTACAGAAATGGAGTTGTAAATTCCCCAAACTGTATTTTGCGTGACTCGAATTAGCCTATGATTTTTGAACATTTAAATAATTGTATTGCACTTTCTCGGTATGAGAACATTGTTAAAAAGTACTGGACAGCCCGTGAACTAATGGCTTAAGCGCTAATGTTTGGCATTTGTAAAATAAAATAAATTTACAAAAATTTATTCCATAAGTGGTGCGAAAGCATCTTTAAAGGTTCAGAAGCCTCAATAGGCTTCAACTATCCCCCAGAAAGATCCTTAACTCAATAATTAAACATTTGTGACAACGCTAGGCCAGGCAGTCATGCGAGCATCTGGCAGGGAACAAAGGATGTGCTAATTCAGAAGAAAAGGGAAATGAGAATCCAAGCGATAGAAACAGAAAGAAATCAGATGGCATGGTTGAAAGAAAAAAAATGGCAACTTAGCTAGAACGAAGTAACTTAGCTAACCCTCAAAAATAAAAATACTTAGAGAGAGTTTTCAGAGGATGCATTCTTCCCGGAATACAGTAAGTGTAGTTTATTTTCTTCTGCATCTTTAAATAAAGCATTCTCATCTTCGGTACCATTCTCATCCACTTTCGGTTAAGCGGTATTACTCTCAGCTAACTCTTTATTACAATATTAGAATGTAATTAAAATATAATTATATTATTACATTATAACTACTCCGTTGTTATTAAAATAGTTGTTTCCGAAAAACCGGTCTTTAAAATAGAACTCTTAGATTATTAAATAAAAAATTTACTTCGAACGTATGTAACTTCAAATGCAGAAATTTTCACCATCTATATTGATCTTTGAAATATAACTCAAGAAAATATACATTTACGATTGAGTACCAAAAATAACCACCCTATCTTTAAACAGTTTTAGTCCCTTTCTAAGTACTATATTAATACAACTCCAAAAAATATAAATTTTCGCGGAAGTACCAATAATAACCAGGCTATGTTTAAACAGATTTTAGTGCAAGTGCTTTCGATTCCCGCTGAAAATACGGAACTTTCGAAACGGACTGTTGTTCAAGGTAAGCGATGTATTTTCTTGATCATCATCCACATAAGTGAATTGCTTTCTCATTCACTTTACCCTTTCTGAGAACTTTCTTTATTTGTAAAAATATAAAAACAATCCTGCTGTGTAAAACGATTTGGTGAGTAGCGTGGATAAATCACAAAATCCATCTTATTGTTTTCCAAGAACTGTCAGTTCAGAACAGAAAGTTTCTTCAGGAATCTCATGAATTATCTTTAGACAATCTTTTTTAATAGCCTGTTGCTCTTTCTCATAATGTTTCTCATTTCTATTCACCACTGTATGACTACATCTTCATATAATATGTCACCATTTCTGAATCTGGGAAACAGCTGCTTATAACACTTGTGATTTACTCCAAGCATCAACTTCGAAGGTTTGCCGAAGTACAATAACGGTGTCATCTGCAACATTTCTCAACTGAAAAAAATTCCACACAGTTTTTGTTTGCTGTAAGAATGTACTCACACGACGTTGAGAGCAGGAACACACACATATCAACATCAAAGATAAGCCTATTTACTTAAGAAACCTTACTTAGGAAAAATGCGAGGTAAATCCTAAGTTAACAAGATATAGCAACACAATTCATAATTAATTAAATGTAGGTATGCAGTGTCGCCATTTAAGTTACTTTTGGGTATATGGTTACGTTAAAGTATTAAAGAGAAACAGTAGTAGTGTACTTACAGTTTTTAGATGTGATTCAGTGCGTGGGGATTCTAAATGGAATTCGTCTTCAGGTACAATGAAACCGATCTTTTCTGGATCAGAAAAAGCTTTCTTGTCGTAAATTCCGACTCTCTTTGGAGTGGACTTTTTATTTCTTGCAATATAAATACGTGAAAATACCCATTTAGACCAGAAAAGAAATTCTGAAATAAAAATATTAAGATACAATAAAATAATTAACCTTTCTGAAGCATCATGATGGTTATACAAGTATTTTAACTTTCCAATTTTTATTAAAACGTTAAAATGTAAATTGAAGGAAGGAGAATTATTCTTTACCAGTTTGTATTTTAATGCTCTGAATAGTAATTTTGTTCAGGCCTACTAAACAAAAACTATTATAGAAGTAACTAATATAAAATATTTTAATCATAAATGTGTGCATTATGTAAATTTTGAATAGTTTAGCCTAATTATACTTTTCATTTGATTTGCATTTTTTGTAATGCTTCCTTTAAAATAGAAGGCAAAATCAAAAAGTAACCTTTTTTAGCAATAAAAAAGAATCAATTGATACAAAGTTATATTACGCATCCAGGGTATGTCCCAAAAGAAACGAGATTAATTTGAAAATTTTTTTATTATTAATAGGTCTAATTAAAATAAATACTATTCAAAGTTGAATATCTGGTACTGAATGCAACAATTTCAATACTAATGCTACTCTTCGTAGTAGCGTAGAAGACTTTATTTAGCTGTGTAGCAGACACAACTGCTCGGACCTTTGAAACTGTTTCAAAGCGGTGCCATTTTAGGGCGCCCTTGAGCCCTTTTAGATATATTTTCGAAAGATAATTTTTCACAATCTACATCGATCACCGATTCTTAACTTATGCTTTTTCAAAAAAACATCGGATTCTTGTTAACCTCGCTAGCTCACACACCAAGAATTTACTAGTCTTGTCTTTTCAAAACCTAATACTTTCACTCCAACGAATGGAACTGATACCAATTCTGGCGATAGCAATTGACAGTAGCATTGAAATTCGACCTTGCGTGCCAAAGCGCTTTCGTAAAGGCATGTTTAATATGTTGCATGGCTTACCTTATCCAGGTATTTGTGCAAACTAAGAAACTAATTCAGTCTCGTTTTGTGTGGCCATCCCTCTTAAAGAATATCACTTCTTGATCTTGGACTAGTGTGGATTGTCAAAATTTAAACATCAACGAACATACCCACAGTCCAATATAAAGCTTCAAAATCCTGAAAACGTTTTACAGACATCCATATAGAAATTGCTGTCCCCCTTTCACCTTCAGAGGGATGCCAGAACCTACTCACTTGTGTCGATAGATACGCCAGATATAACCTAAGGTAATCTCAGTTCCCGAAAAAACTGCTTAAATTGTAGGAAAAGCTTTTCTTGTGCACTGAATTTCAAGATGTAGTGTGACTATAATTGAAACAACAGATCAATGCCAGCAATTCCAAAGCAACCTCTTCTCAGTGTTCAGCCAAATATTTAGAGTACGACAAATTATAACATATCCCGTCAAGTAACAGATGGATCGAATGATTCCATAGAATATTAGAACAAGAACTTCTACAAAGACAAATGGTCGGAATCACTGCCCTTAGTTCTCGTGGGGCTCAGATCTACTCTAAAAGAGGACTTGGAAGTACACTAGTGCAGAAAAGTATATTGTTACGGATTTGGTATTCAGTTGACTATTTTTAGTATAACTGTAATTAAAATTGTTTTATTTCCCCGTGCAAATGCAGCGCGTGGCGGGTTTTAAGAGAAAGATACGCCGACAAAGTAAAAATACAGGAGCACGAGCATTTAATAAATAGATATCTTGTAATTAAGACATAATAACACGCCGAATAAATACTAATTCAGAATTCAAAACAACAAAAATCAGCGTTACATTTTCAAAATTTTCACAGGACTAGTTTCGATAGTTTTACCGAACCACCATCCTCAGCTGCAAAACCGCAAATGAACAAGATAGGAATCTTATCTAATCATTATTTCCTATCTTGTTCATTTGCGGTTTTGCAGCTGACGATGGTGGTTCGGTAAAACCATCGAAACTAGTCCTGTGAAAATTTTGAAAATGTAACGCTGATTTTTGTTGTTTGACTTCTGAATTAGATATCTTGTCATTTATATTTGAACTGGATAAATGTAATTGACTGCTGTGTTAGCTTTGATCGTAATTTTACGCTTTTTCCTTTCCAGAAATTGCTAAAATTGTCTCGCGCGGCCGATTTAAAAAGCTATAAAAGCTAGAGAGAAACATCTCAATTGTTTGAATAACTGTTATTTGTTGATTGTAGCGAATTCGCGGTGAGATCGGATTAGCTTTCTCTGTGCTGTGGATCGCGTTCTTTTTAACGTTTTAGTAGCTTAAAATATAGGTACTGATCATATTGCATGATATTTTTATTTTGTACGAATATCTCTGAGGAAAATCCAGCGTTTTCTCATATTTCTTCTGTTATGAATAAATTTCATTAACATTTCATCGGACTTGTGCATTATTACGAACGTGCGGGTTATTACGAACCCGCACGCACGCAAAACGTTTTGGTGTCAGAAGCGAGATTTAAATGCCAATAGCATGAGTAATGGAGGAGCAGTTAAGACAGCTGATTACAGCCTTTGCTTCATTTAAAGAAGAGATGAAAACTGCCAAGAATGCGTCAAAGAAGAGATGAAACCGTTTCAAGAAAGATGAAAGCTGGTATAGTATCTGTTAAAAGAGAAAGAAAAGCTGTTCAGAAATCTGTTCAGAAATCTGAAAGAAAGAAGAGATAAAAGCTCTAAAAGCAGAAATGAAAGCAGGTCAGAAGGAAATGAAAAGAGAAATTACCTGCGTAATAGAAAACAAATCTGAAACTATGGTAGCCAGAATAGACGCTCTTGTAAACAGAGTTGGACACATTGAAGAAAGAGTTGCTTCTGTGAAGGAAGAAATAGAAGGAAGAGTTTCTGCCATCCAACAACAAATTGATGACAGGGTTTCAGCAGTTGCGAAACACGTTGATAGGTTAAAAAAGTTCGTAGCGACTGCAAGGAGCTTCAAATTTTTACCCATGCCTGCTCTTTCCTTTTTGAAGCTATTCACGTATGATGGGAACACCTCCTGGTAAGTATATAAGACACAATTTTCTATAATGGCGGAAGCGAATGGATGGGATTCCCAAGCTAAGACCTGTCATCTCGCCGCTTCTTTGAGAGTAGACGAAGCGGATATCCTTTCGATTCTTTTAGAAAACCAGAGACTAGACATCGAAGCTCTATCCGGCGCATTGGAGCTGCGCTTTGGCGAGAAATGTTTAAAAGACTACAGCAAGCTTCAACTAAAATCCCTCAACAGAAGCCCACCGAAACACTCCAGGAGCTCGCCACGGATGTTGAAAGTATGTCTCACCTCGCCTTTTCGGGGTGTCCGACAGAAACAAGGGAAATCCTGTCCCTGCAGTACTTTATAGATGGCATCCGGGATCAACAAATACAGAAGGCTCTGACAATGACAGATGTTAAGGATTTAAAAAGTGCTCTAGTGCAGATTCGAGGCAGCCCAGCAAGCAACTCGTAGAGACCGCCAACCAGGCAGAGCTGTGTAAGTCGACCAGCCAATTGATCAAGTTATGGCTCGTTTGGATGATTTATCCAGACAAGTCAATGCTTTGATACGCAGTGAGAACAAACTGGCTCAAACAAACTCTCAAAAGTTTTGGAAATGTGGCATAGAAAATAAAACAGACGATTTGACAAAACAAGTCAGTTCCTTGAGACGGAATAGAAGTCAAAAGAAACCAATTCTAAAGTGCTGGAACTGCGGTGTTGAAGGCCACGTTCGGAAGAGCTGCATAACATTCCAGGGCACAGAAAATAAGATAATTCCCCAGCAACGAGTCGAGAAACAAATTTATGGCCATATCCGCAGAGAGGAATTTGAAAGATAATGAGAAGGCTCATTTCAAAGCACTTCAGATATCTGAAGTAAGTGGCGGCAACAATGGACTCTTCATCATTAGACATATCAATGGAATTTCTTGGACGCGAATGTTACCATCAATGCGAAAGATTTCGATCAACAGTTTGGAGATGAACTCATTTGGACGCCATCCTGTGTTACCCTCCAGACTGCATCTGGTGATAAAATCGACATTGATGGGAAGGTAAACGTAAACATCACGTTTGGAAGTGCCGCCTACCATCATACAGCATATGTGGCAGATATTACAGTTCATTTTATAATCGGGTTGAACTTTTTAAGGAGATAGAATTTTTCCTTGGACTTCAAAAACAACAAACTGCGTTCAGCATCAGATAACATAACCATCCATCATCAGAAAGGATCCTCACCTAGAAACGCTGCCGCTTTGCCTGGATGACCCTACGCAGAAAGCTGCCGATATGGTATCAGGGTCGAAGAGCTGCTTATGCCCGCCGCGCGACAAATTACGACATCAACATTGACTGATCGAGACCCGTGGAGTGACAAAGAAGTCAGGAAAGACCAGCTAGGAGATAGCGACATTAAAACCATAATTGATTTAATGAAGTCTTCATATAGAAGGCAGGTCCTACCTGGCAGGTCATTTCTATCTACAGTCCTACGGCAAAACAATATTGGGCTATCTGGGACTCACTCCACATTCGAAACGGCGTCTTATATCAGAAATTCGAATCAGACAATGGAAGGGCATACCGATGGCATCTGATACTTCCAAGTTCCCGGATCCCGAACATCCTTAAAGAACTACATAGCAGTCCTACAAGAGGCCACTTCGGAATAATGAAGACTTTGCAGAGAGTTCGAGAGCGCTTCTATTGGAGTAACGCAACGGATGACGTGCAAAAGTGGTGCTGATCTTGCGATGCCCGTGCGGGTCGGAAAGGACCGAAAAAACGCAGCGGGTTAAGCTACAACGTTACAACGTAGGAGCGCCTTTTGAAAGTATCGGCTTTGACATCTTGGGGCCTCTGCCACGAGCTGCTGATGGCAACAAATGGACCCTCGTTCTCATTGATTACTTCACCAAGTGGCCTGAAGCGTATCCTATTCCTGAACAAGAGGCTGTCATTGTAAGCACAGGTGATGGTACAGCACTGGATTTCCAGGTTCGGACTGCCTCTTCAGTTACATTCCAATCAGGGAAGGAATTTTACATCGGCTGTAATCAAAGAACTCTGCAAGCTACTCGGCACTGACAAAGCCCAAACGACGCCTTTACATCCTCAATTGGACAAGATGGTAGAGAGGTTTAATCAAACTATCCTTCATAACCTCTCGTGAATGGTTTCCACAGACCAACAGGTTTGGAACAAGAAGTTACCACTGTTGTTACTGTTGACTCCTATCGAAATACAGAAGCAATATAAACACTCTTTTTTTAATATACTCTTTTGAATTCTGATTTAATTTACATAATAATATGAACATATTCTCCAAATTAAACTGCTTAAAATACAGAATAAATTGTTATAGTACTTTTCTGTTAACTATAATATAGGTTATTCCTTTTTGCTGTATTTTTTAACTGCCATGGGATTAACAGCTTTCCCCGGAGTGCATGGTCTAGTAAGAAGAGGGCGTTCTTAACAACAGGAAGTAACTAAGATATATATAAAAAAAAAGATATATGGGTGAGTGAGAGATAAAGCTACAAAGATATAGCGTATTATTCGAAACTTATATCTTGACCAGTGTATATATTGTATAGTTAAGCTTTTAGTTTAAATAAAATGTATTATATTGTGAAACAACAAATAACTCTTTAGGCAGTCCTCTGAAATTAATTAGCAGTTCAATCGCAAACATAATCAGTATTAGTTTTGCCTTTTCGTGGGTAAGTTGAATACCGTAAAGTTAAATTACAGGAAATTTATCAACATTTTTTAGCACTTATTAAACAAAAAATTATTTATAGCTTTGTAAGTAGTACAAATGTGCAAGCAGGACAGACCCCAGAGTTGGCACAATCTGGGATGCCGCACCGGGCAGCAGCCGTTAAGGGGGTTAATTATTAAAATTTAGAGAGCCATCGGACGGCAGAATTTAAGAGATGCAGAATTTTATACTGAGCGGCAAAACGCCCAGCACCCGACAATGTGTAAATGGTGGCAATAATAAAAATGTCAATGAGTAAATGAAAAACCATGCATTTAAAACTTGTAATAATTTTATTGAAACTAAAATGAATTAAATAAAATGCTATAGCATGCGCTAATCAGCATAATATTAAATCAAAACGATTACAAAATAAAAGTAATTAACATAGTAAGAATTTTCCTTCTCAGAAAGAAAATCCTTCTCAATTTCCATATTTCTAGCTTCATGGAAAAAAAACTTTAACACAAGCAATATTTTTATCAATATAAGTAACTTTCAGTTTTAGTATAATTCTAAAAAAAAAAAATATAAATTTTTGCATGCTGAAGAAGTAACTTTCTGGTGAGGCGTTCACCTTAAAATGAAATTTTTAACCAAAAAAATTTTGCCCTGTCTGATCGTTTTTGAAATCCAAAGAGTTTAACCTAAAATTTACGCCAAAATAAAGCTGCTGATTTTATTTATTTTAAATTTTACATTGGCATGTTTCTCTTCTAGTTTGAGCATTTAAAATGTTTAACTACAATAAAACATTCCAGTAATCACAAGGTTTAATTTTCAACATGAGAAACAGCCCTATGAAATTTTGAATGTAAATAAATAAAACAATAAATACTACTACAAATAAATAAAATGTAAAGAGATAAATAAAAAATAAATATACTACAACTAAATAAAATGTAAAGAGATAAATAAAAAATAAATAAAACAATAAATATTACTACAACTAAATAATATGTAAAGTGTTAAATAAAAAGTTAATAAATTAAATTAAATTAATAACAAACAGCTAAGCAATAAATTAAAATACCGGAACTCATATTATTCGAAATTCCGCCTGCAAATATAATTCCACTCAAAATTTGATCAGTACCGAAGATGGGCTCCGGTGAGCTCCGACAGCCCTGAAACAAAGAGTATTTACTGTATCTGCAGTTTAAAAAGTCTGTAAGTAGAGCTTAAATTGCGCAACAACTTGGCTCCGGTACTTCTTAATTTTAGAGATAAACCGCACTTTCAGTCAGACGGCACCGGAGTCCTATATATGAAGGATTCGGCACTTCTTTTATATAACTGATGCACAATTTCAGCAGAAAATTCTTTTGATTTCGAGCATTCTAACTTCTGAATGCATGCCTCTCTTTCCTTGGGAAACAAATCACTGACTTAGACTCTATAATTGACCGAGCTATTGCGAAGAGCAATGTTGCCGGTTCCAGAATTAAAGCCCAAGGGCACTTGATATAAAGAAATCCGGACGTGGAGAAAATCTCAGATGAGAAAACGGGGAAAAGGGGAATAAGTCACTGGCTGGAGACTGAAACCTTAAAAGTAATGAAAATCCCCCCCCACACACACACACATACACATGCCAAAGGCTAATTATCCAGGAAATGCAATAAATTTTTAGCAGAGAGTAAATTTTTCGTGCCAATGCTATAGGCTTCCCACGGAAAAGAGACTTGGAAAGATGTAACCAAATAAGGGGGGAACGAAGTCACTTGTTACTTTGTTCTCAGCTAATCCTCGGATTCGGAAGAAAATTTTCCCCCAGTCATGTCCTGCCATGGAAGTAGGAAAGGGAGGAGGGGCCAACCCGCGCTAAAAGTGAAGCACTGCTTTGAAGCTTGGGTCACCAGATGGGGTGTTCTTTGTTTACATTCAGAAGCTCGCTTGACAAGATTCTCATAGTATTTCGACACACGACAGTTCCTTAGAAATCGAAAAAGGGACACTTTCGCATGAAAGAAACATTCATAGTGTGGTGGATAATAGCAATTTGTACAGTTTAGTGACATTTACGCAAAAATCACATCTTGGTTATTTTTCGATAACTAACAACAGCGATTTTGATTACGAATTTGTTTTATAAAATTCTAAGCTGTTGCACTACAAAAATATACATTTTAAGAAAAATGTTATTCTTAAAGCATGAAAAATACCTTACGGTACATTTAAAATTGTATACGTCTTTCGATACCCTTGATAGAGTATTCGCTACTTTTATTTTAAACGTCAAAATGTTTTAAACAAAACAAATTTTTTTCACATCCATTTATTATTGTAACATGTACCTTTTAAAATTTTTTAGAGGAGAGGCTTTACTGCTGCTCATTTTAAACCCATCGTTTTAATTTTATATATCTGAAAAATAATCACTTTGGGCTTACATGTTTTATAAATATAAAATTATGTATGTTAAAATATTTGTAATTAGGCACATAGGTCACATTAAGTTTTTATTAAATAGAGTAACACATGCAAGGGCTATCTGCCTAAAGAGAGAGATGCCATCGTGGAGGAATTTTGAAGAAAAACTGACCTTTGAGTGGGTATTAAAAATAATACTTATAATTTTCATTCAAATTATATTCATATATATTTTTTATGTAAAACTTTCGGGTGTATGCTAAATTAGTGTAAATTACTTTACACGAAAAATATAGTGAATGCACAGAAATTAAAGATTTGCACATGCCGGAAATGAAAAATAGGAAATATGTATGGGTATTTATGCATGTGCTTGCAAAAAGCATGTATCTGCCTTTGACAAAATACTTAAATATTCATTAAATTATTTATAAATGTATTTGAAATGAAGAATTTATTCATTTATAAACAACTGTGAAAGTGCTGTGAAGAAATCTAATGATTAAATGTATCTAATTTATAATGATTATAAATGTTATCTAAATATATAATAACCTTAATATTGAATTGTAAACATAAATTGAAATCCTGTTGGCAAATACGTTATAAAACTATTTAAGCAAGAATTTTTCGTATTGGAAAGCAATCTGTTAAAAGGTATTGTAAAGCAAATGCTATGAGATGCGCACTTAAGAACGTAATAAAGAGTTTTGGAATATGTATTGTTGAAATGAAGGGTGAATAAAAAAATCTGATAAGTATAATTAAAAGAATTATTCCCCTTACATTTTATAATAACCCAGTTACAAGTTTCAAATAATACTTAAAAAAAACTTATTTTATTCCCTTTCAGAAATGTTCAGAGAAAGTCAAGTAGTATTTAATACCTATTTAATTATTAGGAATTAGTGAAATACTTATTTAAAGTATTTCGCTAATTCTTAATAATTCTCTAATTTAAATTGAACCGAATAGAGTATTAATTATAAATTGACTTACATTTTTCGATTTAAAAGATGCCTCAGAAGCCAAAAAATCATGTCATATTTAAGAAAGTATTTTAGAAAGAGGCTCTATAAATAGAAAAGAAATAATGCATAATTTTAATGTTAATAATACAATAAACTTTGATCTTAATTTTTGTACCTTAACCGAATAAAATCGAATTACCTTAATTTTTTTTCTAATGTAATTAAAGAAAACTTGTGAAAATATTTCATTCAAATTAAACCATTCTGAGAAAACTGTCCTGTGAAAAGTATAGCATTTAATTCCGTTCAGAATGAAATGTTGTTTAAAAATATGGTGTTTTCACATACTTAGGACTCTGAAGTGTTGTAGAAAAAGAAAATATATACATTTATATGTATATTTACGACGTAATTACAAAATATTTACATCCGAAAGCGTCAAATCCCATAGAACTCAATGGTAAATGACCCAATGTTTTGGTCACCACGTAGGGATCGCCGGTGCTTCAGAGCAGGGTACGGGAGAAACTTGTTTAGGGCGACTCTATCTTACTTCCTACCTCCATGTGTCCTGCTTAACATCTAGAATTCTATTGGTAAAAGAACATGATCAGAAAGTTCTGCGCTTTTCTCTTTACGTTTTCATACCGCAAATCCTCCGTTAAGAAATAAACCATTGCTACTTAAATAAGGTTGTGACAACTTTTCCAGAAATCTCTCTCTTCTCAGGTTTTAACTGTTCTAACTCAGTTACGCTTTGACTGTTCTAACCTTTTTTCATTGTTATGCTAGAAAAAAGAATGGTTTTTGTTTCTATCATTCCTTACAGCACACGTTATACTGTAAAGTCAAGGTTTAAAATTCAATCGAATCTGGTTGAGCTATTTCTTCGTTTGTGAGCGACACTGTAATTCCAACCGCAGGCTCAAATAAGACGAGGTCCAGTACTTTATTTAATATTTAACTACTATTAAAATTTTTAATATTTAATTATTTATATTATTAAAAGATTAATTACGTTTTGCTGAATTTTAATGTTGATTATTTAATAATTTGGTTGTTAGTTATTTTATTATTTAAAAAAATAATTATTTTATTTATTTGTTTTTGTTCTTTTTTTTTTTTTTTTTTTTTTGACAATCTTTCATAGAGTTATGGCACTTCTGATTTTAGAAATTAAGTCCTATCTATAAGACAGATAATCTGAGACACAACAGCGCAAACAACAAAAATTGCCACTAAATTTTGTTTTAATTCTTAGTGGCAATTTTGTTTGTATACTAAAAGCCAGAATGCAGCAATAAGGTAATTTTAAAAGCAAAGTAATCAATTATTAAAAAAAAACTTAACTTACTTAATAACACTGCTGAAATTAATCCCGAAATATAGGTAATCGGCGCTGTAATAACTGACCCCATCGAAATGTCTTTAAAGATTAAACTTAGCAGATCTGACCAACACTGAAACCAATTGGCATTGACATCCCGGATATGAAATTAAGTCAATTACGCAATCATGAGTAGTAAAATATGAAGTTCGAAAGAACTAAGAATGGTTTGATGTTTTGCCAACTGCTCATTCAAGATACAGCTTACATTGGAAGCTTAAATCGTATTTGATAAGCGTAAGATAAACATAGTGATATATTAGGATTCAGCTACAAAGTAATTTCCAATTGAATGAATTAATTCCTGAATGGTAAACTAACGAGAGCAGCCTTCCTTAGAAACTTATAAACGGGGGGTGGGAATTGAACGAGCAGAAAAGGGAGAAAGTAAAAACACCATCGTAAGAAATGACGGCAAATAAATAAATTTTAAATCGTAATTGCAGGCGTGGTAACATTAAGAAAAAATAGGTGATCCTAAAGCATACAGATGGCGCCACTAGATGGGAGAGAAAACTTGGTAGGTCAAAATCAAGATAGTCATATGCTTTTGGCCATCCAATCACGTAATCCGAAACTTGTTGTCCATCAAAAGATTTTCAACAATGGACCTAGTCCTTGAAATAGATTCGTGAAAAGTAAAACATTGAGAATAAAATGATCAGATTTCCAAAATATAATTCTCGAGTAGGTGGGTTGAAAATATAAAAATACAAAAAGCAACTCTAGGTTTTTTTGTTTTTTGTTTTTTCCCCCTGCCCTTCGGTGCAATCTCTGGAGTTCTCAACTCACCATGCGCGTTCCTGCGAGTTGCGCCGACCTTTTTATTGTTACCCATCTTTCAAAGAGAATTTATCCTGGTTAGTTTTAAGGTCCCAAATTAACACATTATACCTGATGTGATAAAAGTAAGATTACGCATTTCTAATGCTATACTACAAGTTTGCATTAGATTTTTTTTTTTTTTTTTTTTTCCCCCTTAAACAGTATTTAAACAAAAACATCCTTGCATGTCATATATATTTCTCTACAGCAGCATTTTTTAAACTATGGATTGCGGTCCCAAACGAAATAATTATCTACTATCCGGGTCCACAGACTACCAGCATTTTCTTATATGAGAGAATAATAGTTCTCTGTCTCAGTACTTCGAAAACGCTTTTAATTAATTATTTTAATTACCATCGTATCGTCTTTTCTTCCCTGAAAGTACAGACCACTTACGTTTCCTTAATAGATTGATTCTGCAAATTATTTCTGTTACTACGAGGTTTTGCTGTTCTTATTTTATTTCTGTCAACGATGTCAGAATTGTCTGAATCAGTTATCACATATATGGTTACATAATATTTACAATATACACAATATTTATAATTATACAGTATAATTACACCATATTTCACAATTATAGTTACAGTTTAAAATGACTTGCAGGAAAAATTACGAAATATTTCTATTTTTACAAAACGTTGCATGATGTAAGATAAAAATGTATGTAATATAAAATAATGATGATGATGATAAAAAGAGTATTTTATTTAACATAGAATTTACAAATTATTCAGTCAAGATAAGCTCCGCTTCCATGGTTGGTATTCTAAACACAATAAATAGTTCGAAATTCTTGATGATGCTCACAATGCTCCGTCATAATATGTGACATGTATAAGTGCATGTATAACTGCAAATATAATCTGTGGGGAAGATGCAGCTCTTCAAAGTTAAGGAAAAGAAAAATTATGTATAGGTATCCATTCTGATATTTCAACTCTCACGTCTACATCTGAAATTAAAAGCAATTGTGATATTTAAAAATTATAATAGCATTAATTAAAACCCCCTCCATATCTTCACTCTTTACTTTCATCCAAATAGTAATAAAATTAATTATATTTAAACTGTAATATATATGCATATAATAGATGTACTGATATTTTGGATATGATGAATTTTTAGCAAAGTTCTTCCGATCGAAGTGACTCTTTAATAGCTAGCTCGTAGCTAAGTAAGCAGTTATACTAAACGTTCTGTAAGTTATTTTGAAGACACATTAGGTTTTTTCGAACAGGCGACAAGAAAAATGAGCAGTGCCCTCGATGGGACTCGAATCTGGACCTCTTGAATACGCGCCAAGGTGCTACCCTTACACTACGAAGACACGCTGGAAGGAGGGAGAAAATACCTTCTAATTTTTATTAAATATTTTTTAATCTGATACAAACAGAACATAGACATCAACTGAATTTTGTAACCATAATACGAAAACAGCGAATGTGCAGCGAACTGTTGTTTTGGAAAAAAAACACGTTTAAAGATTTGCACATTCTTGAGTTTGTAAAAATACGAATTCTGAATGAGCGACAAGTCAAACTGATGTTGAACATCTCAAAAAACATGCACTTTTTTTATTTTGTTTTACTTGGAGAAAAATATCGAAAAATACTATAGAAAATGGACGCCCTGAGTTCATATTGATGTAACGTGGTACATGTTTTTGAATTGTTTGTTTTCATTCTTTCTAGCCAAATTTTCAAACATGGTTATTTTAAGCCAAGCATTCTGAAAGGTGGCGCTGAAATTTGTGATGTTACTCATTCATATGCAATTCAGTTCACTCAAAAACATAGCTAACACAGTTTGTAATCTCCCATTGTAATCATACTCATAGATCATGAAAATATTAAACTTAGTAATCAGTGAAACACATGAAAATACCTGTTACTAAGTGCATGTGCTTTCGTGGATTACGATTGAGGAATTACCAGTTACCAACTTTTATTTAAGGTTAAACAAATTAATACTTTTAGTTAGAAATTAAATTCAATAGAAACATTATATTAATATATACAGATTTTCTGATATATTAATAAAAATTTTAAGTAGCAAAAGGAAATGATGAAGAAGCCGATAATTCGCACAGACATAAATTTTAGTGGCATAGTTTGACCAAAAGTAGCAAATTTGTAAAAAATCATACGATCGATCAACATTGTTCATGACGGATTTACTCGCAAGCCAATGAAAATTGAAACGCCGTATACTCATACTCTGACAAAAAATGATAATGTAGCGCAGACACTGAGAACTAACTGGATTTAACTTATTCTTCTAGTTTGCTGCTTCTCAGTTACGGCATATCGATTTCATGTTTAAATATCATATTACATTTTTAATTTATACGGTAACTACTAAAGTAAACTTTATTTCCTAGCGTTAATTTTAAAGATAGATTTTTATTATATTGTGAAGGTAGGCTAATAACTGAATACAAACGAAAAAAGCTGAAGTTCCTTTAATCATAAATTAAAGGAAGACAAAAAAAAGCAAGGCATGAAGTTTTTCTGGGAAAAATGCATACATTAACATACTGGAAATTACGCAGCGTCAGCAGTACGAACAAGTAAAAGAAGAATAGTTGATTTCTGGGCATTATTATCAACAACAGCATGATAATAATGCCCAGCAATCAACTAAGAAAGGAAAAGTACACAACAACTGGAGGAGCAGGAACAACCACAAATAACAACTACAACCAAAGGAACATCAGAAGAAAGAACACTTAGATGAAGATGAAGCTAATACTACGCTCAGCGTTTTAAGAGAAGAAAAACATTATCGTTGTAATCAAGAACATATCTAACGTTGATGTAAATACTCAAAAACTGGACTTTGCTGCATCTAAAGTGGTCTAGAAATTGCAGAGTAGGTATGCAGTATGATACACTGGTGCGCAAAACTTAAGCAACAATGCAAATTTTAATCAGATAACCATGCAGTTGCAGAAAAGAGGTTCTTGCTATCAGTACGATGAACACGCAATTCAGTAGAAAGGTCATGCATATGCAAATGTCCGGGGAAAACATCACAGGCTACGTGATCGTACGCAAAACGCGTGCGCTCCACTCGAGACTACCATAAAAGGAAGGACGAAGACGCAATTAAAGACATTCGCTGCAAGTACAAGTGAAATCTTTCGTGAAATATGGCTAGAAGAGATCATCTGGATGACTTCACGAGTGGAAGAATGATCGGAAAGCTGGAGGAGGGGCGTAGTGTGACCAGTGTGGCTGAAGATTTCAAAGTCAACAAAAAAGTCATTTCGCGGACTTGGAAAGCCTTCCAAACCATAGGTACAGTTATTAGAAAGGTTGGTGGTGGCCGCTCCAGGACAACAACTGCAGCAGATAACCGATATATCGTCCTACAGGCGAAAAGAGCCCAAAACCAGTCAGCAAGCTCCACAGGTCAGCAACTGTGTACAGCAACCGGCGACAATTGTCGTGGTTTACTGTGTCCAGACACCTTCACAAAGATGGGCTATTCGCCCGCTGTCCTGAACGCTGCATCCCTTTGAAAGTTGGCCATCGGCCCCACCGTTTAGAGTGGTGCAAGGAGCGCAAAAACTAGGCATCTCATCAATGGAGTCGTGTCCTCCTTAAGGATGAGAGTCGTTTTAGTGCCCCAAGCGATTCTCAACACCAACTTATTTGGAGAGAGGTAAGGACACGGTTTAATCTCAGTAACATCACGGAAAGACACCATTACGGTGTCCTGGAGACCTCGTCTGGAGAGGCATTATGCTGAACGGGCGGACAGAGCTCCACGTTTTCGACAGAAGTTCTGTAACCGGAGATCGCTATTATCAGGAGGCGATCCTTCCCTATGTGTGTCTGTTCCGAGGTGCAATTGGGCCAGACTTCGTTTTTATGGATGACAATGCACGGCCACACCGTACTCCTGCTGTTCAGAAGCTACTGAAAAGTAAAGATATCACTCGAATGGATTATAAGGATCTTAAATTTTACTAACGTTTATTTTATTTTAAATCTTTACTATCACTTCTTATTTTCTACTTCCGGCCAGAATTATAAGCTTTAACGTATTTATGCAAAGTTTGTCTGGCGAACGCCAAGTACTTAAGTTGTGGCTTTTTGCCAAAAGAGAGAGAGGAAGCAGTTAGTCGAAGCAGGCCGCTTACCTTAGAAGTTTTACTCAGCTGCTGGTTGCCTTCCAGGCCAGAGGTTTAATCCTCTTGATAACTTTAAACGTATTGTAGTGTTAGCAGTTCTCTGTACTACATACGGCTTCCTGTTAATATAAGGCCAATCTTCCACGTTTATTATTTTAAAGTTAAATTAGAGTTTAGTTATATTTTTATATTTTTACGTTTAGACCACAAGTAGTGGGTCTTTGTATTCCGAAGTACGGAAGTTATTGTAAATAGAGAAAAATAAAGGGTTTTGTATACCCTTCTTGTGTATCCTGTCTACTTCCCACAGTTATTGAACATAGCTTTAGTAAGCTCTCTGTTCCGAGTCAGGTCCTTGCATGTTCCCGAAGAAAGTAAGACGGAACATAGAACCTGATAGTGGCGCCCAACGAAGAAGAATAACCATGGCCGAGTTTCAAGAAGAACCTGTGCTGCCTGCAGAAGCGGCTCAGAATCCAGAAATGCCAGCTGCCGCCCTGGAAGGATTTGGTTACATCGTCCAGACCATGAGCGCTTCGATGAAACCAGAAGCAACATTTAATGGAAACTCACCGGTAACCAGTTTTTTGGAAAAATTGGATGACCACTTCATGCTCTACCCCGTGCACGAATTTCAAAAAGTTACCTTAGTTACCAGCGCTTTGAGGGGCCAAGCGCTTAACTGGTTCAAGTGTATAGGCAGAAGTCTCTTGGGTCAAGCAGGAAGTCCCACCTATACTTACGAGAATTTCAAGTCTGCCCTACTAAAAGCCTTCCCTGTTGTAAGTGATCGTGCGAAATTAGAAACGGAAATTTTCAGCATATATCAACAAAGAATCGAAAATCTCTCAAGCTTTATTTTAAGAAAAATTCACGTCTTCAAACTCTTGTATGGAAACCGTCCGGATCCTGAGATAATTCAAGTGATTTTGCCGAGGTTACTGCCCCAAGTGCAAGACTTTATTGAATTAAGAAATCCGACTACACTGGAAAAGTTATTTGAGCTAGCAGTCCAGTTTGAAAGTAGAAGAACGGCGGACATTGAAAGAAGACGCCAATATCAACAGCGAAACCAATTTGGTGCGCCAAGACTACAGCAAACTCAAGCACACGGCTACGGAAGCAAAGCGAATCAGTGGGCAAGGAAACCCGAGCATTCAAAAACAGCCGGCGAACGTCGACAGTTCAATAGCAATCCAGGAAAAAAGTCTCAAGGCCAGTGGAAAAAGAAGGAAAGCACGGAAATGAAAAATAATTTAAACTAAAACGGATTTCTGCTGACGGGAGGGTGCGGAAATCCGAAGGCCACGAAAACCCCTCTTCCTTCAAGTTAAATACAGTAATGGTGAAAAATTTGACTCTTCCGAAGATTGAAGTGTTGCTGAATAATATCCCAGCCACCGCACTCCTGGATACAGGCGCGCAGTGTTCCTGTGTGGCAGAAGATTTTTTTAGGAAGTATTTTCGGAAATACCGCATATATAATTCGGATAATACGATAGTGTTAGCGGCGCAAGGAGAAAAATGTAAGTGTATAGGTAAATTACCGCTGTATGTCCGTATCAAGGACGAACAAGTAAAGGTTATGTTTTTCATAGTAAAGAATCTGCAAGCACATATTATTTTAGGAATAGATTTTCTTTCAGAGGCACAAGCAACGCTAGATTTTAATGAAGCATCCCTTAAGCTGACAATGATACCAGTTCGTGAAGAAAAGGCTGAACCGCCGATATTAAATCTTGACCACCTGCCTAATGAAGAACAGCGAAGAATCCGACAAGTGGTAAGTGAATTTGCTTCGTTATTTAGTGATATTCCAGGATTTACTCAGGTTACTAACCATAGTATTGACACCGGAGATTCAATGCCAGTTCGCCACAAAGCATACCGGTATGATAAGAATAAGGAAAAAATTATAGAATGGCATATCACCGATATGCTGCGTAAAAAGATCATAACGCCCATCTCAAGTAGTTATGCTAGCCCGGTGGTTTTATGTAAGAAAAATAATAACTATCATTTGACGCATCCAAAAAGGTGGAGATTCGCAATTGACTACCGTAAATTAAACTCCATAACTAAATATCCGGTATATCCGTTACCTATCATTGAAGAAATTCTAAGGAACATAACATCCACCAAATATATGACGACTTTAGACTTAACGACTGGTTATTTTCAAATAGGGGTTAGGCCTGAGGACGTGCCTAAGACTGCTTTTATAACCAAGTCTGGCACTTATGCATTTTTGCGTATGCCGTTTGGCCTTTCAGGGGCACCGGCAACATTTCAGCGATGTATGGACATTGTGTTAAGGCCTGTTCTCGGAAAGTCCACATTTATCTATTTAGACGATATCATTATTACTAGTGATAATCTCGACCAACATGTACAGGATTTAAGACAGGTGTTTCTTTATTAAATGAGGCCAGTCTAAAAGTTAATGTCGAAAAGTGCAAATTTGCAGCCCCTGAATTAAAATATTTAGGTTACAAAATATCTCAGAAGGGAATCGAGACAGACGAATCAAAAATAATCGCTGTACAAAAGTATCCGACTCCAAACACGGCGAAGAAGCTCTCTTGTTTTCTAGGACATTGTTCAAATTATAGGTCCTTTATAAAAGATTTTGCAGCTATTGCTGAACCATTGTTAAAATTAAAAAGGAAAAAGGCAAGATTCTCGTGGACGGCCGAAGCCAATAGTGCGTTCGAAAAATTAAAGCAAGCATTAACGCAAGCCCCTGTGTTGAAATTTCCTGAAAAGGATGAGAATTTAGAAATTTCAGCGGTTGCTTCGCATTATGCGGTAGGAGCGGTACTTTCACAAAATCAGCAGCCCGTGGCATTTTTTAGCCGAACTTTAAATCAAACACAAAGAAACTATTCCGCGACCGAGAGAGAGGCACTTGCAGTTCTGTTAGCAGTGCAAAAGTTCCGAGTCTATTTTGGAAAGGCGCCAATAACAGTGTACTCTGATCATGCGGCGGTAACTAGATTGTACTCAGGGAAAAACGTATCCCCAAGGTTAATAAGATGGGCACTCAAGCTACAAGAATATAATCTGGTAATCAAGCATACCCCCGGAAAGGAAAATATCGTAGCAGATGCCCTATCCAGAATAAAAATAGATGAAGAAGGTAATACTGTAAAGGTCGCAATGCTCACAGCATGTACAATAAATTCCCGAGAAACTGTAATAACCGAACTGGGTAAGGATCCTGAGTTTGGAAACATTTATGAGTATTTAAAGGATCCTGAAAATTTTAGCCACCAAGATATTGTGGCGATAAGAAATAGGGCGGCCCATTACGAACTAATAGATGGTCTATTATTTTATACAAAAACTACGAATTCCAACAACGAATTTCGACCTGTTATTCCAGCTAGTCTTAGATTAAATATCCTGCAGGAGCTCCATGACAGTCCTTTAGCTTCTCATGCTGGTATTCGAAAAACTATCCAACGCGTACGCGAGGCAGTCTACTTTCCTGAACTGCAAAAGTTAACAAGGGCGTATGTCCAGTCCTGCCCAACATGTCAAGCAGTTAATTATATTAATTTCCGCCCGGCCGGGTTTCTAAATAGTATTAAATCCGAATTTCCAAATGAAATAATTGGCATCGATTTATTGGGCCCTTTCCCAAAAAGTCAGTTAAATAAAAGTAGCTATCTCCTTGTTATGGTTGATCATTTTAGTAAGTGGACCGAAATTGTTCCCTTAAAACGAGCCTCCGCGAAATTAGTTACTGATTCTATTTTAAATAAATATATTTTAAAATACGGGGCGCCCCTAAAAGTTATATCGGATAATGGTCCTCAATTTGTAAGTAATGTATTTGAAGACATGTGCCAAAAACTGGGCATACGTCATTTAAAAATGGTCCCGTATCGGCCGCAATCAAATATAGCAGAACGGGTCAATAGAAATATAGTGAAAATTATCCGTAGTGAAAATTTTCATAAAAGCTGGGATAACTATGTCGATGAATTTGCTTTCGCTCTTAGGACCGCAAAACATGATACAACGGGCAAAACTCCTGCTGAGTTATTTTTAGGCAGAAAGATTATAACGCCGTTAGATAAATTTTTTTATGTGCAACAAAGAACCCCAGAATTTAAAATGGGTGATATAGAAAAACTAATTAAAGAAGCAAAAAAGAATACGGAAGTAGCACAGAGAAAACAAAAGCAGTATTACGACTTGAAACGACGGGGAGTAACTTATAAAGTAGGGGATGAATTAAAAATTAAGCATTCACTTTCTTCAGCACCAGAAGATAAAACTGCCAAATTTTTTCCACGATTTGAAGGACCATATGTCATAGAAAAAATAACTCACGCTGTAGTAGTGTTAAAAGCCAGAAATGGTGAAACCTGTTCTGCAAACATTGATCAAATCAAACCCTACTATGATCGTAATAAAATGCAAATTTTCAAAGATCTTTTGCAGGATCCGGCACTGCAGACACCGCAGGCACAAGCTCCAGAGGCGGAACAACGACAAGTACAAGGGCAAGCCATTAAGAGGCAGGAGCAAGTGAAAAGAAAGTTTCCCCGCCGGAAAATTGAAGGTAACAAGAAAAAGAAGCCGTTCCACCGTCCAGAAAAGAGAGCTCACGAACACCCCCAGAGTGAAGAAGGAAGAAGGACGACGTATGCAAAGAGAGCCAGGAGAAATGACGGCAACTATAACCCGGCTCTAAAATGGAAGATCTACTCATCCGACAGGACTCTCCGCAGCAAATGTCGCCGAACTGCGGAAGGGCCACCAGCGGCGGAGGAAAAGTTACAAGGAAAATTTGAACGGCCAGCAACGAGGTCCAAGCAGGAACGCGAAAGAAGTCTCCCGGTTCCGCCAAGACCAGCTGCCATCAAACGGTTAAGACCACAGGCAGAGGCGAAAAAGAAGGTATTCAAGGGTGACCGAAGTAGAAAAAAAAGAAAGCTTCTAGAGGAAGGCACTGAAGGGCGAGCCCGCACACGAAGGAGGATAAATCAAACAAGAATCTACGCTACTTTCCAGGACTGGGCTCAGAAAAGAATGTCCGAATAGCACAAAGATAAGTAAAATTTTATGTTACTTTGCAAACTTAAGTTAATCTTTCATTCTTACTGCAAGTGGCAGATTTCAAGAAGTTTTACCTCATGCGAGGTCTACCTTTATCGCCAAAAGGGCGAGAAATGAGTTGTTACCGATTTTGGTATTATGTTTTTCAATTACTCGCGCGTAAAACTAAAGTTGATGTATAATAGCGATGTGTAAATACTTAAATATTGTAAAAGTTATTGTATAAATTTTATTTAAAACATTCTGGAAAGAAAGAAGTTTTAGTCTGAAAGACTTTTTGAAATGTAGTATTTCAATGTAGAAAAATTGGCACTTGCTTTGAAAAGAATAGAAGTTAACAATGTACTACTAATGTATGTTGTCAAATGCGTAAAATTAACGGCATGTTAATATATTCTTATATACAATGTGAACTGTTATTTCAAATGTTAAGAAATACCGTGATATGGTAAAAGTGAAAGTAATGTTAAAACTTTGTTATTCGTGTGACTGTAAGAAGACTAAATCATGGTGAATATGTGTTAAAGGTTGAATGAATGTAGTTAGGCTCTCTGACGCTACACTTCAGAGTTAGCCACCTTCAGAATAGTACCTCAGGGTTTAGAGTTGAAGTTAGGGTGTGTCACGAGGTCTTGGTATGTTGAATTTTTAACACGTTAGTGCTTTGATTGTAGGAGGAAGTGTTGAACACGTAGACATAAACACATTCGTGTTTGGTGTTCTTTTACAACACATGTCAGAGAGCACGGGGAGAGATAATTAAAATAGTCATGAATGAAATAAGAATGTTAAGAGAAATATAATTATACATGTTACTTGCCATTTCATTGTGTAACATTTCATTAAACTAGTTTTCCTTCCAGATCTCTGGAAGGAACCAGATTTGAATAAAAGCTCCTGTTTAGATGCAGTACAGATGAAAAAATTGCGTGTCCTGGGAGCTGTTATTGTAAAAACAAATTTCTTTCTTTTAAATTTCTAGTTTCTAGCGAAAAATGTTTGTAAAAGATTGGCCTCGCGTTAGATTCTAGAGCTAAAAGTTTTCAACAAGGTCGTTTTAGACCTCAGTTTCAAACTAATTAACTCTGGCGGGAAGTATGTAAGGATCTTAAGTTTTACTAACGTTTATTTTATTTTAAATCTTTACTATCACTTCTTATTTTCTACTTCCGGCCAGAATTATAAGCGTTAACGTATTTATGCAAAGTTTGTCTGGCGAACGCCAAGTACTTAAGTTGTGGCTTTTTGCCAAGCGAGAGAGAGGAAGCAGTTAGTCGAAGCAGGCCGCTTACCTTAGAAGTTTTACTCAGTTGCTGGTTGCCTTCCAGGCCAGAGGTTTAATCCTCTTGATAACTTTAAACGTATTGTAGTGTTAGCAGTTCTCTGTACTACATACGGCTTCCTGTTAACATAAGGCCAATCTTCCACGTTTATTATTTTAAAGTTAAATTAGTTATATTTTTATATTTTTACGTTTAGACCACAAGTAGTGGGTCTTTGTATTCCGAAGTACGGAAGTTATTGTAAATAGAGAAAAATAAAGGGTTTTGTATACCCTTCTTGTGTATCCTGTCTACTTCCCACAGTTATTGAACATAGCTTTAGTAAGCTCTCTGTTCCGAGTCAGGTCCTTGCATGTTCCCGAAGAAAGTAAAACGGAACATAGAACCTGATAGGATTGGCCAGCGTACTCCCCTGATTTAAGTCCCATAGAACATGTATGGGATGCTTTGGGGAGACGCCTTGAGGCACGATTACATCCTCCGGCGAACACCCAACAACTGAAACAGATGCTGATTGAGGAATGTGCACTCTCACCTCAAGATCTGTTGGACAATCTGGTCCTGAGTGTGGGGAGATGGTGTGAAGCAACCATTGCAGTAAGGGAATGGCATATCCTATACTAAGGAACATCTGCTTGTTGTTCTTCCTCTTATACAACGATTATGTAACGATACTATGAGTTCAATAAAGCCTGTTTTTGTTTAATTCCATACTGTATGCATTGTATTCATTTTTGCGCAATTATGCTTTCGTCATCGTTTAAATACAAAATGCTGTCTCTTATTTCTGAATTTCGTGTCTCTCAGATGATATCTCTTGGATTTATGTCGAAAAGAACACTTGTTGCTTAAGTTTTGCACACCAGTGTATTTTATACACATTTAAGGATATTTTATAGACATTTACTAATTGGAAAACCACAAAAACGAAATTGCTTTTATACTCAAATTCTTCAGGAAACGTTTATTGCAACCTATGTAAACTATTTGATTAGTGCGAGTAATGCATTTCGTTCAACAATACATTCAACGATAGCAAACACAGTGAAAAAATTTCGTCTTGCTTAAGAAAACACTCGCATACTTGCTAACCCGCGTATAGAAACATTTATTCAAAAATTATTCAGTTATAACAATGAAAAAAATACTAATTATTAGAAAAACATTTTATAAAGGATTGTTGAGGTATTCAAATTTTTAAGTTCAATGGGTTTGGCTTTTAGGGAAGACAACTAAATTACTGCTGATAAACACAATGCAAATTATCTATGATACATTAACTTTTAGCAAAATTTGACAAAGTTTTACAACATGTATTTAATTTTGCAAATAAAGGTACTGGGCATATCTCTCAGCAGATATTTGCGGTAAAGTCGTCAAAATATTGGGCAGCAATATCCGAGATTTTATTATTTCGAAATTAAAAGAAACAAAGCACATAGCAGTTTATTATAGTATATTCCACTGCCGATAGAGATCAATTAACCATTATGGTTAGATATGTCAATAAAAATGGAACCCTTTGCAAGACTTAAAATTTCTAGAAAATACTGGCCGTAAGAGCCCAGAAACGGTAAATTATATTTTAAACCTATTATCCAATTTACAGATTAATTTTGCAAGATTGCAGAGGACAATCTTATGATAATACCTCTACATGTCGGCTATATACAGCGACCTCCAAGCACGCATTGAATCTAAGAATAATCTTGCCATTTACATGCTCACGTGTGCAGCTATTGCCTGATTTCATCAACATGTTTTTCTATGCTCGAGTAAAGACTGAGAACTAGATTTGCCGTCGTCTTGAGTGTGAAAGTGGTACAGGATAATGAGTAGCTAAATCTTCTAAAATTTTACCTGACTTTACGGCGCAGAAATATTAAGTAAGTATAACTGGTTGCTGCTCAATACTTTTCTGTCAACTTGAGAACTGCAGAATTTAGCAATATCAAAGCGAACCAACGGAGATTTTTCACTGCCGGGGAGTTTTTTCTCGATCAGTTCAGTGAAGGATTTTGGCCCTATGGTAACATCATCCAGGTGATGAAAATAGGTGACGGAGCTACAGTTCATTGAAATGTAGAAGAGATATAATAACCCGTTACAGTGGTCTTCCAAAGCGCAGTTTGATCAGGTGGATAACACCATTTTTCAAACGAGTTATAATTACAATTCTATCGCACTCTGTCACATAAAGTTCTTCAAGAGAAATCTCATGTGTAGTCATATGAAAAATTATGGAAGAAATTGTAACTTTAAGTCCTATTCAGGGAGAAACATATCCAAAATATTCTGGTCTGGTTCTTGTATGAGAATAATGTTCCTCATTCTTAGTTCTTCGGAAGCGCTTTTAATTATTTTTTTAACTACCTCGGGTCGTATTTTCTTTCCTCAAAGTACATACCATTGACATTTCGTTAGCAGATTGATTCTGCAAATCATTTCTCTTATTACGATTTTTTGCTGTTCTTATTTTGTTTCTTTACATTCTGTTACATAATATTTACAATATACACGATATTTATAATTATACAGTATAGTTACATAATATCTGATAATTATAGTCCTCGTTTAAAAAGATCTGCAGCAAATATTATCAAATATTGCTATTTTTACAAAAAAAAAAAAAAAAAAAAAAAAAAAAAAAAAAAAAAATGTGTTTTTTACATTTTTATAATGAAGAATTCTAAATTGAAGGATATAAACATTTTTTCTGTTCCTTATGCCCAAACTCTCATTAGAACCTATAGCGTTTAGATAGCAGTGACTGTAGCATCTTTAAAATATTTACGGAAAACGTCAAAATTTCACCATTTTTCAAAACTTTGATTACGATACTCGAACGGAAGTACATTTTTATTTGAATTTTTCCTCCATTTTGCTCAGCTATGCGATAGGCAACATTTTCGAGGTATAACGATAAAAATAAAAAAATAAAACTTTTTCTTCGGCCTTCTTTTAATAAAATCGGAAAATTATCTAGAAGTTGAATTTGCGCATTCTCAAAAGGTGAAGTTTCAACTGATTTACTGCCTAGGCATTCACTCAGACACGCACATTTTTTCCTAATAGTAATTGAACTCTTGAAGTAAATTAAGGTACACAAGAAGGCCACGCTGCAAACGATAGATTATAACAGTGGCCTAACCTATGAAACCGTCAAGGATCTTAGGATCATTAGGCTGTGATTATATTGAAATACTGAGAAAGAGACAACTGATATTTCTAAGTTTAATGTACACATATACACTCTGCACAGAAAATGTTCTCGAGGCTTCAAAACAAATTCGCAGAAACTGATGATAAATGAGATCTATTTCCAGTAAAACAGAATATCGTGCTGATCTGGAAAATTCTGAACCATATTCCAAACCATTACCCAATATAAAGCCAATAAGTGACCTGTATATCTAAAGCGGATAATTTACCTGCAGACCTATAGATTTGCCAAGATTTTTTAAAGGTTCAGCATCTTGAATCACTTCTTCCTCAAGTACAGCAAGACATGTAGAAGTAAACTTCATTTTCGGTCAAACATCTCTTCTACAAATTTTCATTTCATATGAAACTGGAATCAGAAGTCCTCGGGCTCAAGAGGAGATTTCGCGTCTTGCAAAATTGCCTGCAAACAGTCTTCTGCTTTTTATACA
The DNA here is from genome assembly GCF_044657685.1 of Stegodyphus dumicola. NCBI lineage: Eukaryota > Metazoa > Arthropoda > Arachnida > Araneae > Eresidae > Stegodyphus > Stegodyphus dumicola. The sequence goes on from NC_140774.1 coordinate 47,008,409, forward strand.
TAAACATAAACTCATTTCTGTATGACCATTTCTGGATCCTATTCGGAGTAATCTGCAGTTGCCTCTTCCCATATCTGATATCTGCACCTAGAGATTAGCAGTATACAATGATATTGAAAAGACAGAAGGAAGTTGCTTTAAAACAGAAAAGCCGAAAAGAGTAACACTAAGGGAACAGCCTCGAGGCATACCCCTATTTTTTAAAGACATCTAACAAAACAGAGCAATCCTTACTTGAAATGTCCAAGTCCCAAAAAATTCTGAATGAAAATTGCCTCGTGAGTCAGTGACACGAAGATCACGCGAATCTTACATTTCTTATCATAATTCCTTTTTGTGTCAAAAAAGACAGAAGTCGATGTTTTGACAAACTCTTTACGGAGGGAGGTTGCTAATAGCAGCCAAGTACCGACAGTCGCTCTTCCCTTACGAAATCACTCCGATAAGGTTAGATTACATTATTTAAGTGATAAACTAGACACGATTTATCATTTTTCAAACAGCTTGCAAATGCAACTCAGGAGTGAATAAGCCAATATCTGGAGGGATTCTGTGGATCTGAAATAAATGTTGTTACGTGCGTACAAATTCATAATATATTGAACGCACACAGAACCTAAAATAGCTTAATAAAATTTATTTCCGCAAAAGAAACACTTAACAGTTCTGAAACTTTCCACAAAAGCACTCCTGCAAGTCTTCTCAGTATCATAAAATACAATCAGCAGTAACACTTCAAACTATTAACAACGTTAAACACAGCCCAGTGCAAAGCCCATCTAAAATGCGAAGCTCTCATAGATACCTAAATACTTCGAGCTCAGCTCTGAACTAACAACTGAGAACCATCGGTAACGTTATGCTACAATATTGCGAATTTCGTAATATATCCTGCCCAATAAAAATGTTGCTCTAAAGGCATTTCACATAAAAATACATCAAGTGAAATTCTTAGAAGAGAAAATTTAACAACTGTGAAAGAGAGCGCAGCATTTTCTCCTAAGTTTGAGAGAACTAGTATCCTAATAGACAGGAATATGAGATTATCAGAAGTCATAGTAGAGGTAAAATCAGATACACAAAATACAAGCAGAAAATTCAAATAGACACAGAAAAGTAACTATATGAAACACATATAAATATACGAGTGTATATGTAGAGTTTTCTTTTTAAAATTTAAATCTTTTAGGAGATGTGCAGCATAAGGACGTATAGAACTTCCTATTGAAACAAGTTAAAATTCATGAGATGGTTACAAGTAGTAGCTTTTTCGTAGAAATTTCTATTGACATTGTTGAAAAACTAATAAATAGCTCCAATATTGAGGTCCTCGTGCAATCATTGATTGCGCACATAGAATTTTGCGTGTGCAGATATTTATTTTGCACTTGTTGGAGTTTAGGTAATTTTTGGTAAGAGTAGTCCAAGCCGGTAAAGCATCGGTAAGAACTGGACGCACAGTTGAGATATAAATTAGACGTTTCTTTTCAAAGTCTGATTTGGAATAATTGTCAATAATTGGAAAAAGGTAATTGATGACATTTGTTGCTTTATTCTTAACATTTTCAATGTGATACTTCCAATTAAGTTTGCTATTGAAAGTGATACCAAGATAGTTGGCTCTGAAAACTTTTCGAATAATTTCATCAAACAGAGTCAGGTTTTTCTTAGGTAAAATTTTCATGTGCTTTTTACGAATAATGAATAACTGAGATTTATGGGCATTGATGGATATTCTACATTTCGTCCACCAGTCTTCAATTATTGGCATTAACTCTGGGAGCTCTCGGATCGCATGGTTTGCGTTTGCTGATTTGATTGCCAAAGCGGTAGTGCTTATATAGCTTTACCCGAGCCACCGAACTAGTATCTTCCATTTCTCGAAATTACAGGAAGGCATATACGGTTAAAGTTACATATAAGGGCCGGATATTGTTACAGTTACACATGGGGATCAATTACAGTATGAATTACAGTTACACAGGTACCGGTCCAAAATGTCACCAGATGGCCGCCAAGTTCTGGCGATTTCTTGCCACATTTGGCAACAAAAATCAGTCTCCAGAACCATCACCAGTTTGGTTATATCTCGCCAATTTAACGAAATAGCCATTTGCCTCAATGTTAAATACACTTGTCCCAGCAATCCTATTTTTCCGGCACAAGTTCGCTGCTTCAGAATTTTCATGTTACATCATACAAAAGATATTATAATTTCACATGTAATTTTACACAAATTATTTACAAATATACAAAATTTGTAACAATATGATTCTGCTAACTGCTTTCCTTTAGGGCGCAGCAATTTTAAAGGCCGTTAGCGTACATTCAAGACAAGCGTTGTCCGCTATGTAAATATAAAGTCCTTGTATACTACCTGCATATTAGTTTTTAGAAAAAAGTTAAAAATTTTAATAGCTAAACTAATATTCAGTAGAGGATTTCAGACGAGTTTTACTTCAGGTTTTTTAACAATATTTTTTCTCCCTTGCGGTTCAAGGCTTCGCGGTATCAGATTACAGATCCATACGTAAACTATGCTGTTGCGTTTGTGTATATTTTTGTATATAAAATTTCCAAGGTCGTGAGTCGGGCGACTGTTCTTGTCGAAAACATCTTACCCAATGAAGACGCCGATTTCAGCGCACACCCTAATTCTGATGACCTTCTTCAGTGGTTGAGAAACGGAAAATGTTTGTTCTCTGTTGCATCTAACTATACAACCCTTCTCTATATCGCATTGATCTAAAAGTCCTTGAAAACGCAATAACTCTTATCTAGATATTTAGTTATCAGAAGATATCCGGATGGGCTAATAGTGCAGGATTTGGTCTCAAGTAGCATACATTTTATAACTAGTAATAAAAAATAAACAAACATAATTAAATTAGGAGAAAAAGAAATAAAAACGTAACATGCATAAATATTCAAAGTGAGGAAAAAAAGGCTAGTGTAAAATAAAATCATGAAAAGAAGATTAAGGGAAGAAATGCAATGTATGATCGTAATCAGATTTTATTTTAACATATGGAACAGTTTTAAGCAATTATTAAGAATTCGTTTCGACAATTTGTTAAAAGAACGTATTTATTTAAGAATTGATCTCTTGAAATTAAAAGTACGAAATATACAATCTGATATTAAATTGGCTACTCAAAACGGTTAAAGTTAATTCGAAAGAACTGCATTTACCGTCCCTGTTTTATTTTCTCTAACAATAACGGAAATAAAACTCTTCCTTATGAATGTCATGGTGATCATAATTTAGTTAATATTCGTATTCGTAATTTGCATTCAAAGATTTCGACGGAATTAAAAAGGCATAACAAAAGCATGTAGTTATTGAAATAACTTATGGATTTCGTTTAGTTTAATTTGAAATTCTATCGATTGAGTTACGCCATAAATACTGGCTTGTTTTGTAAACACAAGAAAGACTTTCTGTTCAATTACTTGAGTTCTGAACAAAAGGCTCTTTTACAGCCTTCTATCGTTTCTCTGTGATTAATTAAACATAACAAAATTCGCTTAAGGAGAAATGTTAAGGACATGTTGGTGTATCGAATCTTTCAATTCCGCCAAATTGTTTAGATTATCACCATGAATACTACTTTTGAAATAACTGCATAGCCAAAAGTATCAGAGATAATGCCAGTGAGCTTGATGTATAGTGACCACTTTCACCAAGAAGTAGGGAGGTGTCGTCTATAATAAGTTCATTCGTGAAATGTTGCTTAAATAACTGTGTGACACATGTACCAATGTGAGTAGGGGCATTGTCCTGCATAAAAATCGTGGCGTCTAAAATGCCACGTTGCTGCAGTTCGGATATCACGAAACATCTTAACATTGGCGCTAAGCAAGCTACAGTCACAGTGCATGCAACAGGCCTAGTTGTTGACTGCTCTGCAAATTAAAATGATCCAATTATGAAACTAGCTGCCATAACACACCAGACGGTGACTTTAGGAGAATGCAATGGAACTAGGTGGATAACACGAGTGATTTGTAAGAAAACGATTTCCGGAATGATCACACTTTTGCAAGGGATTTGAGATCTCACATTTGATAATCTCTAATTTACGGTTTTTACGGACGGATTTCTCCGTTACATGGATGGCGCACTCCACTTTTATCGCCTTTACCGTCTTGCAAAAAGTCTGCTACAGAATGTCACTATAACATGCGTACAGCTTTAGGTACTAATATTGTATCATATGACAATATGAAGGTTCGGTACCGAAATTTCAGAAATAAGGACTATGACATTCAAGAAGTAGAACGTTCTGGCCGGCCTACTGATGTTGATTAGGCCCGCCTGCGAGGACTTGTGGATGAAGATCTATATGCAACCACTCAAGAGCTTCCTTAGTGCCATGTCCATTAGTCGCGCTATGCATCGCATAAACTTGACATACAAGTGTAATAACTGGTTGCCGCATTAGTTGACTCGGCAGATAAAGACAGATGTGTTCAGGCCTGCACTAATCTGCTCGAATATCAACACAAGAAGAAAATTCTCGACCGGATCGTCACTTGTGATGAAAAGTGGATTTATTTCAACATCAGAGACCGTAAAGGGGGCTAGTCTGGCCCGGTGAGCATGTCGGCAACATCGCAAAGTGCAATTTGACTAATAAAAGGATCATGTTTTGTATCTGGTGAGATTGATGTAGTTTATCCACAAACAGTATTTGAAAAAAAAGGTGAAACCCTCGACATTAAGGTGAGGGTACAGTGAGACGCTAGTCCATGTCGACATTGCTATCAAGGAAAAACGTCGGACTGAGTTCTGGCTCAAAAAGGTAATGTTCCATCAAGATAATGCAAGATCACATGTGCCTGCATTCACCGTCTGGACTCTGCACGGACTCGAATGAGATCTTTTGCCATACCCTCCATATAGCCTCGACATCGCTCCTTCGGACTTCTACCTTTTTTCACATCTGCAGCTACATCTTGCTGGCGTTATCTTCCATTCTGCACAAGACCAGGACTTAGAAGAGAAGGGCTAGCTCATAGAGCTTTTCCCCCTGAAGCAGAAAGTGAGAAGTGATGACGTAGCCATGATGACACTGAGCGCACCAATATAATTCACAGCTTGGAAATTAGCGTTTTTGAACCAGCGTTTAAAATGAGCTGTGTGTGAAAAATAGCTATAATTTGGAAGAGGCAATGGAAGAGGCTTTATGCATTTTAGACTGAACCATTAAAAGATTTAATAATGCTTACTCAATTTTAAAATAATAGATAAAATGTGCTACTCTTTTAACATAAAGTTCAGTGTTTTTTTTTTTTTTTTTTTTTAATTATTATTATTATTATTTGCAGGTTTTTTTTTATTTAATGCGCGTTTATTTCTAATCATTTCTTTATTTGCATGCTAACTGAGAGAATTTTTATACTGCTTCTAAGATAACTATAATAGCAGCTATTTAAATTTACTCAAAAAACAACTTTACATTGGCATAGGTTTAAACATATATGATATATATGGCAACATTTCTGCTAACCTACGTTTGATTTTTTGCTGTAAATTTTACATTGTTATAATTCTCTTCCGATTCAATATAATAGATATTTTTTAAATAAATTTGTAATTTATACTTATATCTATATTACAATTAAATAAATGTATATAAGATTGTTACCTTAATTTTGACAAAATAGCTTTATTCAGAGTACCTAAAACAGTTATTTAATTTTTCAAAAGTGTGAGTAAAGGAAGCAGGTCTTTTTATGCCAATTACTTTGATGTTTTATACTATTATATTTTATCTAGAATGCTAATCCAGCACAAAATCTAATCAATAATTAGTTACAAAGGATAGAATAAGAATAACTTTAACAAGTACTTAATAAAATTAGTTTGTTAAATACTTGTTATTCTTGTTGGTACTATTTTGGTACTATTCATAATACCGAAGATATTATCGATTAACTCATAGAAGTCAGATGCTTTCTGATTTCCTGTGGGGTAAAGTTTACCTTTTGCGGTATTTTTTGAAAATAATGTTTTCTCTGGAGCCACTTTTTGTCTCTCGTTTCCCTTGACCATTAAAGAATTTGGTTTTAGTTTGTGACACAATTTGATTTCTTCTCAATCTCTATTTAAAACCTCTTTAATAATATCAAAATTTAAAACAGTTACATCTTCTAAAACAAATTCTCTATCTAAAACGCGGTTCCTCAGTAATTTGAGGCAGAGCGCGAAATGAGACCTCTGATTAAAACAAACTGCACATTTTGAAAAGAACCAACTTAGTCCAGTTTAGAGTCATAGCAGAGTTTTCAATCTATATGCATTTCGTCGAAATTGAGAACGCATATTTTTTCTACAGAATACAAATAATCGCCTCTTTCCTTCTTTACAGTAAGAACATTACTTTGAATTCTTGGACTACACTAAAATTTAGAAAACACTAAAAAATAAAATAAACACCATTTCTTTAATTTGATAATACTAGGTAAAGATATTCCAATTTTTTTCTTAATTTTTTTTCTTTCCAAAAATCATAGCTTTAAGATGACAGAGCTCTTATGACGATGCAACGTGAAATATTTTCACTAGTCCACCTGATTTTTTTCTTCTTTTTCAGTAATGCATTAATCTGCGTCTTTATAAAAATAGGCTTTAGACATTTTTCCAAATTCTCCGATTCGTGTTCCCCCCCCCCCAAATTTCGCTATTTTATTTGAGATTTTAATTTCTGATACCAATTTCTGTCTAGATGTCGTCCACCTTCTTTGTCGCTGAACAAACATTCTAAAATTTTTCTTTTCTCCATTTTTCAATACATTTAATACAATTTAATACAATTTTCTAAGGATATTATTTTGTTCTTCAAATTATCAATGCATTCTTGTTTATCCTTAAACATTCAGGATGATCTACATTTTCATTTGTGAGTTTTATTTCAAGATCATTAAAATTTGATTTATTATTGTCATCATCAATTTCGATTTATTATTGTCATCATAATTTACTTTCGGCACAGCATTTCATTTCAACAGTTTCTTTTTGTGGCTATCCAAACAAGGGATTTTTCATATCATCTTCATAAACACTGCACAGAAAATGTTCGCTGCAGATTTTTCCGCTCTTCACATTAATAGAATCTTCTCTTTGACATTTGTGTATCCATTCTTTCGTCAAAAGCAAACTCTTATTTGGATCTTTTGGTCCCATGAAATAAAATATCTCATCCTTTCATACTTCTGTAATTCTGCACGTTACTGCAACGCAAAAAGCCATATTACGTAAACGATACTTTACAAAATAGAATTTAAAATAAAAACTGACTAAAATTACATATATATAAATTATTTTAAATATATACATTATTATAAAACATATATATATATTATTAAAATTAATTCGGGATATGTAACCTCTAGAAAATCGTCTCGCAGCTCAATGAAACTACTGTTTTAAACGCGGGAAATCGGGACAGGTGGCATCACAGTGACGTCAGATTATTGCCTGTTACGTCCCCCCATTAGGCTCGCGTCGGCGAGGAGTCGAACAAAGAAATGAGCTAGCCCTTCTATTTATCCCTGGCACAAGACGACCGAATATCTGTAATTTACGCTTTCCGATTATACCTTTATTTGACACGGTTTCTCAGAAGCAACAAATGTTTTTACCATTCGCCAATTAAAGATTATTGTCGTCGTATAATGCCAACGGCATTTATAATACACGCTGCTTTTTGCTGGGTTTTTCGAGTCAGTGATCAAATTTCTTTTATTTCCATAAAAGGTATTTCATATAAATTTAAAATCTGATATCTAACGTTTATAGCAGCAACAAATTGCGTGGGTGATTAATACAAAAGCACACAGCTGATGTGCGGTTAAAAATATTTTGTACGTGTTCAAAATGCGACAGTTTTTAAACCAATTTCTCCTATTTTTCTCTTTCCTCATCACTTATCTTTGAATATAAGATTTGATCTATAACGTTCAATACTATGTTTGTAAGAATTTTCATGAATTAAGCAATAGCCTTGTGCGCCACTTCTTGCGAAATTTCGTAATTTTCAGATTAAAAAGCGCAATTTTTGTTCTTACGTCACTTTTTATTCATACGATGCAGAACTATTACGAAACGAGTATGTACGACTTTTTTTAAAATGGATAAATTACACAAATGGAAAATGCTTGGAGATGAAGGAAATCGCATTTTGACACTTTTTCAGCAAGTTCAACAACGTGAATAAAATATGCTTTAGCAAAAAATAGCATGTCAAGCAAAATTGGTAGAATCAGCGACTGGCACATGTGGACATAATCAGTATTAAAGATTACTTTTCGAAAGTGCTTCTGCTTCGGTTGAAAATCAATTACGTTGATTTAGTTCTTTAATTTCACAGAAAATATCCTATGATTCATTATTAATTAATTAAGTACTGCAGAGAGAATAAGTGCATTGTTAAGTTGTGAATATCATTGCGAAATTCCTCCTTCCGTTAATGATTAGAAGTTGTTCGTTCAACCTTTCCTGATCATTTACGTGTTAAGATTTTTTTTAATAAAAGAAAGAATAATTTTTTTCATATTTTGACTTGAAATTTTACGTCACAAAAACAGATAAAACTGAACGTCCGTTTCCTTATCAAAAATTTTCATTTACGTTATTAAAATTAGCACAGGTTAATCGAAAACAACTGCATATCAAATGGAGATTGTTATTAATAGTACATATAACTTCGTTATAAGCATATTGTTTCATTAATAACCGAAATACGAATGTTGCTTCTTTGCATAGTCGAGTAAGCAACCTATGGACGCTGTGTGCCTCAAAAGAGAGCTGCCTGTGGAAGAGTTCCGAAAGTAAAGTTTCTCGTATTCACGTTAGTGCATAGACAAATTACACAGGAATAAACTAGAAAAGTCTTGGGGAAACACACGCAGCCACGTCATTCATTAGATTCGAGTTTAATGAACCCGGTGAATTACCAGTATTTAGCAGGGTTTTTTTTTTTTTTTTTTTTTTTTTTTTTTTTTTTTTATCTGAGCAATTACTACAGTCGGTTGCTCTAGAATCGGCCCTTCAAGGTCATTTATCCCTTCTGGGCCTGCCTGGTAACCTGGTAAAGACTGCTGCTGAAGATACTCGAGTCGTCTAATTTGCCACCCCCATCCCCCAATCTCCACTTGAATGAACAACACAATGAATGTTCATGAACACACGCGCTAAGTTCCTAAATGAAAGGGGTTATTGCCACACTAAAGTGCCAATTTTAAAACAACAGACTACAGAGTGCAAAACTACTAGATACACGTATACAGCGGGCGCCGCTTAATTGATGACGTTTGTCCACTGTTTCTTTGATAACATTAATCAAATGATAAAATTAAATGATGGTAAAAATTCGTCAACAAAGCAATTTTTTAAATTACAATGAAATTTAACGAATTTAATTTCACGAGAAACGTTTAAATACATATTTTCATAGCATTTTGATGAGAGAGTCATTATTAATGGAATGTCTGCAAGCGTTATACAAAAGTTTATTTAAGAAATGCTTATAATGTTTCTGAAAATTATTTGATCTGTGGTGTACCTCTAATCTTAATACCGGAAAGACATCCCTTATCGCATTTGTAAAGATTTCATAATCATCTTCAGAAAGTTTATCACATAATGCGCTTGGATTTTTTTCAGAAAGCAGCTTGCAGATATCTTTTTCTATCATTAATTTTGCAACTTTAATTTCTTCATCCAACTAGAAATAACTGAATATGCGCCCATGCATTAAATTTCTCATAATGCATGTTAGCTGGAAACGTTTTTTTTTTCAACTTCCTCTATTTTATCATTTATTAAATTGCTGGCATATTTTAAACAGTTATTTATTGTCTTTTCTCAGACGGAGTTCTAAGACATGTTCAGTAAATGCAGCGCATCAAGAATTTATTTTTCCTTGCTAATTCATTTGCACTTGTATCCATATCATCCATGTTATAATGATTCTAATACTCGTCTCACAGCCGTACATTCTATGATTGTTTAATAATCTATTGATCCTATGCTGAATAAGAGTTGTGTTATCTTCTGATAAATATAGAATTTCAATATTCTTGAGAGAGACACATGTTATGTACTGTACAATTATCACTAAAAAGCAAGATAACATTCTTCAGTTCATTACCCCAACTCAAAAACCATTCGTTAAAAATTTCTGATGTCCTCAGTCATTATTTTTAAAGTGCAGGGGGAAATTGTATTTCCTTAGAAAGTCCAATCCGAGTATGCCGTGTGATGGAAGGCGGCACTTTCAAATCTGATGTTAACGTTTTATTTTCCATCAATGTCGATTTTTATCATCGGACACTGTCTGGAGGGTAACGCAGGGAGGCGTCCAAATGAGATTACCTTTCAGTTGTTGAGCTAAATCTTTTCGAATTATGGTAACATTGGCGCCTGTTCGATGGTCATATTGCAAGGAACCCCATTGATATGTCCCATTAAGAAACGTCCTTTACTGCCGCCACTCACTGCAGAAACCTGAAACGGTTTATATTAGGGCCTTTCATTATCTGGCAACCTCCGCCCGCGAGATGGCCACTAATTAGCTTCCCTCTTTCTTGATAGGCGTTTTCATAACTTCCATGCTCTGCGATGCTTTGGAGTTCTGTCGTATGTGGCCTTCAGCACAACAGTTCCAACCAAATCCTCTACACGAGCAGCCATTTTATACCATGGCTTTTGGACTAGAGCAGCTCTGATTGGGTGGTGGTCTCTACAACTTGCTTGCTTTGCTGCCTCGAATTTCATGGTGCACATTAGGACGCTTTTTATGTCCTTGACATCCGCCATTCGCAGGGCTTTCTGTATTTCAGGATTGCGGATGCCGTCGATGAAGCATTGCAGGTACAACATTTCCTTTGTGTCTGTTGGGCACTCCTAAAAGGCGAGATAAGATAGCCTTTCAACATCCGTAGCAAGTTCCTGGACATCCGTGGGCATCTGTTGACGGGATTTTAATTGAAAGCTTGCTGTAGTCTTTTAAACACTTCTCCCCAAAGCTCAGCTCCAGTGCGCCGGACAAAGCTTCCAAATCTAGCCTTTTGTTTTCGGGAAGAGTCTGTAGGATATCCGAAGCGTCTGCTCTCACAGAAGCGGCGAGGTGACAGGCCTTAGCTTGGGGATCCCATCCATTCGCTTCTGCCACTATAGGAAATTGTGTCTTATAGACTTGTCAAATATCTTCCCATCATATGTGCATAAAATCAGAGAGGGATAAGCAAGCATGGGCAAAAGTTTAAAACCATTAGAATTGCTCCCTGCCGTCGCTACGAATTTCTTGAAGGTATCAACTTCTTTGAAGATTGCAGAAACCCTGTCATCAGTTTGTTGTTCCACGGAAGAAACGCTCTCTTCTATTTATTCTTTCACAGAACAAACTCTGTAATCGATTTGTTGATCCGCGGCAGAAACTCTCTCTTCTATTTTTTCTTTGACTAAAGAAACTTTCTCTTCAATTTGTCCAACTTTATTTTCAATCACGTCTATTCTGTTTTCCATAGGTTCAAAATTGTTTCCTATTATGCAGGTAGTTTCTCTTTTCATTTCTTCTTGACCTGCTTGAATCTTTTCTTGAATACCTTCCATTTCTTCTTTAACTGATTCTTGACCAGCTTCCATATTTCCTTGAAAGGCTTTCATCTCCTCTTTAACTGATTCTTGACTAGCTTTCCTCTTTTCTTGAGCGGTTTTCCTCTCTCCTTTAACTGATTCTTGACCTACTTTCCTCTTTACTTTAACTGAATCTTTCATTTCTTCTTTAAATGCAGCAAAGGCTGCCATCAGCTGTCTTAACAGCTCTTCCATCGCTCTTCTTATTGGAATTCATCCCGATTCCTAATACCAGAAAGTGTTGCACCTGTATGGGTTCGTATTAGATTGAATGCACAAGTCCAAAAAAAAGGTTCATGAAATTTCTTCTTATCAAAAGAAATATAATAGAACGCTGGACTTTCCTCAGAGATATTCGTACAATATCACGCAATATAATTAGTATATTGCGTTAATTAGTATATTGCGTATTATAATACTTTAAACTACTAAAACATTAAATAGAACGCAATCCACAGTGCAGAGAAGCTAATCCGACGACATTAACATTAGTTAACTAAATAACTACTCGCAATAACAATAAATAAGCAACCGAGCTGAGATGTTCTCTCGCTGGCTTTTTATAGCTTTTTAAATCGGCCACGCCAGATAGTTCTAGCAATTTCTGGAAAGCAAAAAGAGTAGAATTACGGTTACAGCCAACATGGTAGTCAATTAAATTTATTCAAATTAAACATAAATTACCGAGATAAACTTTTATTCAAGGTTAAATGCACCTGCTCCTGTATTTTTACGGTATAGCTTTCTCTTAAAATATGCCACACGTTGCATTCATTGTAAGAGGAAATAAAATAATTTTAATTATAATTATGTTAAAAATATCTAACTAAATACAAAATTCGTAACAAAGTTATGACATATATATCCACTCTAAAATCTAAGTACTGCGTTTTGTTTCCCTAGTATTACCAATCTTCTTTCCTTTTATTTATTTAATTAATTAATTAACTATTTTACAAGGAAAAGTACTAATGCAGTAAGCTGTTATTTGATTTGCAATAAATTTATTTAATTAGGTCAAAACCAGCACGAACTGTAACTATATTTTAATAAAATTAAAATTTAACTTGCATATATGAATTACAGTGGGATGAATATAGGTGCTCATCCTTCTCGAAGATATCAAATCTCACCTCGAGTAAATTTGTTTCTGTAAAAATTTAACTATGCGGAAAAATAACCTTTTAAACAGATTTGTTATATATCAGAATATTTTCGAATATATTTTTTACATATTCAGGTATTGAAATTTACATTTACTGCAAGTTAATGCTCAGTGAAAATATTTAAAAAAAATTAGTGGACTTGAGTGAAATTATCTCTACATATAACAAAAGTAAGAGTCTGTCTGTCTGTGTGTGTCTTTCGTTTGTGCTGCGCGTAAGCTAATAGACCCAGGGTTACGAAATTTGGTTATTGAAGCTGTTTAACCAGGGAAGACTTTCTCCTCTTAACTAGATCAAATTTTAGGAAATATAGGATTTGTTCATTTTTGTTTCTCATAGTTCCAATTTCGTGCATTCGGCTTCTTAAGAGCTGTTAGGTTTTATGTTAAGTCCTTGTTAATGAGTCGAATTCACATCAAATATGAAGTCAATGCATCAAAATTTTAAAATATTCATAATAACGTATTTTTGCGTTTTTACCCATTGGAAATTATTAAAATTGCTGTATGTTTGTTTAGCGACTTGGGGGGGGGAATTCGCAGGCGTCCAGTGCACCACCTGGCTACGCAAATATTTGGGAACACGGGTAGATAAACTATCGAGAAAAGTCTGTCTAAATAAGTCCAACACAAACCTTCTATTTCATTTGCTGAATTTCTGAAATTGTTTTTTTAGAAAACTGCGTAGGCGGGCTTCTCGTAATCTGCCAGTTTCGTAACTATGATATAATTCAATAAATATGTTTGTTTCTACAAAAATGAGTGTTTTGTAAATTGCTTCTTGATACGTTTTCTCGCTTAAGAGTTTAATATAACAGGAATGATAGGGAAAGTAAGTATTTTTATCAAATTAATATGTAAAGATTTCTTGGAAGTTTTATTTTCTTGGAAAAGTAAAGTCTCAGATCGAATTCTTAACGTTTTTATTAACGAATTCTCGATAAATGTCACTATGCGATAATCCTGAATCACACGGGAAAAAACAAAAGTTCCGAATGGTTTCAAGTGGCTTCGGTGAACAGATGGCTGCGCATTGGTTTAGCCGATAGAATAAATCAGTACATCGTCAGAAGATATGTTATATTTAATGTGCATATAACCTATCTTCTGACGAGTAAATCCTACGTCCTAAACTTATTGGAATGATAAGTTATACGCATTGTGTCCTTCTGCAATAATAATTCTATCAAAACCTAAATCTTCGATACCTGTTTAATGATTTTTATATTGTTTCAATTAAATTGTACAGAACCTATGCGTTTCAAACTAAATTCTGGCTCAGTATAGATTGTCAGGTGATTTATTGCTGTGTCTTAGTCTTCCAACTCAACTCAACTTCCGAAGTCAGAAGAATGTTAAAATAAACCTTTTTATTAGAACTTTGTAGAATCATTAGGTCTTTTTTTTTTTTTTTTTTTTTTTTTTTTTCCTGTTTGAAGTAAGAGACAACCTTAGTGAGAGGCAAGAGGGGAATCAATCGATAAATCCTGGTGGCGACAAATTATCGTCTACCAGTTTTCAATCGGGAACCACTTGTGAAGTCATTAAGTTTTTTTTGAAGCTGGAAACATAAAACATCTGCATTGCCCTGGTCGGGATCCGAACATTAGACCTACCGATCGCTAGCTGGTCCAATTACATCACGAAGGTACGCGGTAAGAAGGGAGAAAATACTTTATGCCTCAACTTATGAAATGTCAGTGCCTTATGAAAACTATACATCATGTGTAGTACAGAACAATGCAACAGAACAGTATAAGTATGCAATTCAAAAGGCAAAGTCCTATTGTAAACTTTGGCTGAAGCCCTCTTATCACGCGATCAAACACAGCTAGACAAAGACTAAACTCTATTCTTATAAAACTAAGAGCTAAGTGTAAATAATTCGGAGAAAAATAATGGTCACTACCAACTGTCAGTCTTCTTTTAACTTCAGGAATTCCTTTCTTATATACGCTAATTTGCTAATAAAAAGATAATGGGTTACTAAACAGTACAAATTTACATAGTAAAATGTGATTCTTTTTTATTTCTTTATATTAAACATATCAATTAATATCCTATTACTTTTATCAAGCGCTTTCCTCTAAGATATTTTCTGACCTTCTGATCTTGAAAATACTTTTAACGGTGAAACGTTTGAGAAAGGAGCAGAGTGTACAACAGATAATTTCTGAAATGAACATTCTGCTTGTTTCGTAAATTCTTAAAATGTTTTCCTAGAAGGACTGCGCAGATGAACCTCTTGCAATCGGCCAATATTTGCATTTGTCTCTGGAAAGACATGCAACCCCTCTTCCCAATGATGCAATTCAATAAGTATGTTTGTTTCCCCATAAACGAGAGCGTTTTGAAAATTGCTCCGACCCGAGCTGATAAAAGAGCACTCAGCGATGCCGATAGCCATGACATCATTCCCGATACTCGAACGATAACAACTTCAAAATGTGAGGACGAGAACGGATCGTTCTTTTTGACTTATGGAGACTCAACGCAGCGAACCTATTTGTATTCCGAGTGAACCATGCTCGCCTATCGAGGAATGGCAGGATCTGGAGCAATTCTGGGGAGAAGCGAAACAACGTCTCCAGGATCCTGAGAGCCTGCCCCTATCAAGTAGCCTGGAGGAGCATCTCCTACATGATGATTACATTCCGACAGTGAAAGAAGAAAGCCTAGCAAAGGTAAGGCTTTAATAATTCGAGGTGATAACAATAAACTCATAAACTCAAAGTTCTGCTATTGCTGGATCAGAAACATGTCGGCTTGTAAGATCTGTCTCTGTGATTCCACATAAACTAAATTAGATCCTGTGCGATTTCTCGCACAGGTGTGAATTAAATACCAGCACAGAAGAAGGTGTAAAATAACCCTTTATTAATTCAAACTAATTTAACAAAAAGGCACGGACTTCTTGCTTTACAAAAACACCATCCACTTGCGGTGGAAATTAAACGTAGAATATAACACAAGTCAAACCTGAAAGAAATAGTCTAAGAACGCACTTAAGTTTACACCTAAGAGGTAGACTCACAGGAATCTAACCGGCGTGATCCTAATTTGATAAGGCCAAGAGGCTTACTAGCGTGACCGCGAAATAACAACGAAACGTGCGCTTGGTTAGCGAAACACGTTCTGAATAAACTGAAGATATTCACACGTTTAAATAGCACTTCACTTAACTTTAAATTTACATCCTAGCGAAAGAATGTGAGGGGAAGTTGAGATGTTATTTATTATGCAAAATAAGGAAAACCTTACAGGCTATTAAAATTAAGATAAAAGAAATGTACATAAGTAATACACATAACAGAAATGAAAATTGTCCTTTTCTTAAGGAATATATTTTTTAGATAATTATTTTTATTTAGATACCTATTTCTATACCTATTTGTTTGCTTCAATGAAATCTTGAAATTTATTTTTAGTCCCTGTCTACAGATTTTTTTTTTTTTTTTAATTTTGTATGCCAACATACTTTCCAATGATGGTACAATATTTCCTAGCGATTTTTCAAAATTTTATACATAGCTTACACAATGTTTACGAGATTTTTGCAGATTTTATATACACATCTTAGTTTAAAAATCAAACTATCATAACAGAACTTTGATCATTGCACTATCGGACATATTTTTTCCAAGAAAATGTGTTCCGAATTTCTAATATACTGATTGTTTATTTTTCCCAAAATGTTATTTCTAAAGAATTAAATGTTACTTCTAAAAGAATTAAATAATGAAGAACCTGCATATATGTACGTATGCTCCTCGCATTGTGAAGAAATAACGGTACCCAGCGCCATCAAATTTAAAACAATGTTGTCCTCCATCCGAACATGTGCACCTGGAAATTAAGCCCGAATTTTGAATTCCGAATTTGTTTTATCATTTACTTCATATTTTGTAATACTTTAATGAATTTTTGATTAACAAAGTCAACGATTTGAAAGCGAGTAGGGGCAACACTGTTCAAAACAAAACATTTTTATCTCCAGCGCACTAGATTGCTGCGATTCAGAAAAATGTAAGATATTTATTTATCTTTCACTTTTAATTAACAAACTCGGCTGTATGAAAACAATGTGTTGCTGCGATTTGAAAGCGAGTAGGGGCAACACTGTTCAAAACAAAACATTTTTATCTCCAGCGCACTAGATTGCTGCGATTCAGAAAAATGTAAGATATTTATTTATCTTTCACTTTTAATTAACAAACTCGGCTGTATGAAAACAATGTGTTGCTGCGATTTGAAAGCGAGTAGGGGCAACACTGTTCAAAACAAAACATTTTTATCTCCAGCGCACTAGATTGCTGCGATTCAGAAAAATGTAAGATATTTATTTATCTTTCACTTTTAATTAACAAACTCGGCTGTATGAAAACAATGTGTTGCTGCGATTTGAAAGCGAGTAGGGGCAACACTGTTCAAAACAAAACATTTTTATCTCCAGCGCACTAGATTGCTGCGATTCAGAAAAATGTAAGATATTTATTTATCTTTCACTTTTAATTAACAAACTCGGCTGTATGAAAACAATGTGTTGCTGCGATTTGAAAGCGAGTAGGGGCAACACTGTTCAAAACAAAACATTTTTATCTCCAGCGCACTAGATTGCTGCGATTCAGAAAAATGTAAGATATTTATTTATCTTTCACTTTTAATTAACAAACTCGGCTGTATGAAAACAATGTGTTGCTGCGGCCGAAAATAACGTACTTTTAACTTCCGCGCGTAAGGGCGTTTGATATTCAGTAAACCCAGATACTTTCAAATTTAATCTGGAAGGTTATTGATTAATAAACTAAGCGATTTAAAAACAATAAACACATTTCTTAAGAATACATTTTTCTAGATTTAACGTGATTGATTTAAATAAACATTTTTAAAATCATTAAATGTCTAATTATGAATATTCAATATTTTATAAAATTACACTAGCTGGACCCATTGAAATCATCATATACTTTTTCTTTTTTAAGACAACTATTTTAGGCGACAGGACGCGCGAACAGCTACTTTTTAAAGAAATATTATTACGAATGCAAAAATATACATGACAACATCTAACATTCTAACGGGAATTCTAAACATATGCAGTTTTTAAGTGTTTTTACAGATTTTGCATATATGTACATTTTTTTTAAAAATTGCATGTGAAATTGTATTTTTTTTTTTATACAAATATAATGTAACATAAAGTGCTTGAAAGAGAACATGCTCTGCGGAAAAATAAGAATAAAGGGGCAAGTCATTAACATTGAGTAAATGGCTAACCCACTAAATTGGCGAGAATTTTGAAAACAAATTTTTGTCACCAAATTTTGTGAAATCGCCAAAAGTCGCCAAACTTGGTGACCACTTGAAGACATTTTGTTTAACTCCGTGTATAACTATAATGGGTACTGTAATTGAATAACTATAATTGATCTTATATGTAACTGTAACGATATCCGCCCCAAGCCTTCGAGTCATTTCGAGATGTGGAAGGTAGAAATTTTTCGACGGCTGGGAGAAAAGTATATAAGACCAGGCAGAATATCAATTTCTCTCAATCGACATTTAGTTCAGCATTGAGCACGGAGTCCAGAGATATGTCGATGTAAGGTTCGCCTCTTTCCAGGCTACCGAAAAATATGTAGCACCTTCCCCTTTTCTAAATTACTAGAAGGCATAAGAGGGTCGGATACGGTTACAGTTGCATATAGGATCAATTACAATACCCATTACAGTTATACAGGGATCGGACCAAAGTGTCGCCATATGGTTGCCAAGTTCGACAAATTTTGGCTTATCGCCAACCATCGCCAGCTTGGCGATATCTTACAGATTTAGCGAGATAGCCGCAGTGTTAAATAGACTTTCCCCTGTATTCTTATTTTACCGGCAAAGCACCTTTTCTTTCAAGTATTTCATGTTACATTATACAAAAAATATTACAATTTTAATACATAATTTCTGTTAGTTATTTAGATCTATACAAAATCCGTAACAAAACTTTGTATTTCGTTATTTAATTAAATTTTATGTGGTTTACGTGCGAAGAACGTGATATTTAATAAATAAAGTTAACACAAAAAATGTTACACACACTGGCCAATGAATTAGAAACCCAATAGAAATATTTTATTGGACCACCTTTTGGACGGATAACTGCTCTGATTCGTTTAGGCATACAATTTACATGCTCCTGGAGTACATTTACGTCCAGAGAATACCATCCATTGGTTATGCATCTTTTTAGATCTTGTAAAATTAGATGAAAGATACAATGCTGTCGAATACGCCTTTCCACCATATCCCACACAATTTCTATGGGGTTAAGATCTAGGCTATGCGGTGACTAAGGAAGATGTTAGAAGTCAGGGTGATCAGCAAACTAATTTTGAACAATTCTGGCACCATGTACAGTTGCATTATCGTCCATGAAGTATCCGTCGCCATGAGGCTAAAAATGCAACATTGCAGGGTGCACTTGATTTGCCAGTATATCTAGGTATACCCCTGAGGAACACCAGGGCACCACTTCCGTGCCAATAGAATACACCCCATATCATGATAATCTCACCAGACCCTTGCACTGTGCGAGTAAGGTAAGATGGGTTCATAGCTTTATGGAGTTCTCGCCAAATTCGACGTCTTCCATCAGTGCAAAATAAGGTGTAGCTTCATCCGACTACATCACCCGTTTTCAGTCCTCAGATGCCTAGTGTCTTCTTTCCCGACACCACTGCAAACGAATTCTTGCGTGTCGGGCAGAAATGGAGTGGTTTTCTCACAGGCAGCCGACTATGCATTCCTATCCTCTGCAATTCTCTGCACGTGGTTCGAGCTGGAATCTGTTGGGAAAGCCATGGTTGACGATCTGTGTGAGTTGAAGCACAGTAGAGTCCCTGTTCTGCCGTACAGTTTGCTGTCTTCGAAATTGAAGCCCATGTTAAACGGTCACCAACAATAAGCCCTTTTTCAAAAGGTGAAAAATCTGTTGTTTTTCCCATTTCACTTCATTCATCGTGGAAAAAACTCTTACACCTTACTTATACCAGCATTCTAACCACGTGTTAACCCACGCCATAAAAAAAAATTCAACACTTTATCCCTAGCCAGCCACACATTCAAATGAAAATCTCAGATCCATTCGCCTGTGTGTGTAACAATGAAAAGACAAAAGAAAATGTTTTGTAAGCCATCTTACTGAGAAAAATGAATATTAATATGGTGTACAGTGAAAAGACTGCAAAAAATTGAAAAATATGCGCCAACACTTAATACTGCATCGGTAATTCTAAACATACGCTGCTATGCTGCTTTTAAAATTTTTGTGGTTTTGTTGTTGAATTGAATGGCATAAGCAAGAAGAAAAGGATGCTTAATAATAAAACTAAAAAGACAATAAAAGAATGGATTAGCACGAGTAGGCTGGTAGAGAACAAACTTAGCCGAGAGGGTAAGAAACCCTTTCGGGCGACCGGTGAAATCTGAAACGTTTCAGAATTTTTTTATATTTCCCCCCTCTCCGGTTTTGGGGTTCTGTATTTGCTGAGTATTTGATCAACTTCGTAAAGATGATTTAGATACAAATTGTCGTATTTAAATTTTCTAGTTTAAATTCTTACCATTCCAGGTGACCTTTCACCTGCCAGTGATAAGCTGGAGTTTTGCATTTAAAAAATCGCTTTCTGAAATTAAAGTGATCCTAAAAAAAAGGCATTTCTCGATCTGATCTCTGATAGCAAATGTCGCTTTATCACCTATGAGTCGTCAGTCTGCATCTACGAACTTGTGATAGGAGATCTTCGGTCACGAGATTTTTATAGCAGCAAAATTTTTGCTGAGGTCGATGGATGGCCTTCACTATGTTATCTTCCCAGACTTCTTCATCCCAGTTTAAAATAAGCAAACCGTCTAAATGCTGCGGCTTTTGAACTAATTTTATCTCGAAAACTTGCTATCAAATTTTTATGTATTGGTTTGAATTTAACTATTATTTTAAAAATATAGCAGTAAATCCCGAAAATGTTTCCTATTCGGTGAATATGGCTTTCTCGAAATTATAGATGTGTTTCACACTGCTCTCTGACATCCCATTAAAAATGTTTCCGAATTAAAAAAAAATTCAGAAACGCAATGCGATATAGTTAAAATACAAATTAAAAGGATATCATGATATGAAGTACCTTACTGTCATAAATTCTGAATATCTTAAGACTTTTTCTAAATGTCTATAATGTTTTTATAAGGAAAGAATATCCAATTTTTAGTTAATAAGACCATTTATTAAATTTAAAAATATCGTTGCCTCTGCTCTAAAAAAAATTATAAATATTTGCACTAAAACGTTTGGATAAAATGTGTAGATTTTGTTTGACCTTATTAAAAGAAATGAAGGATTTGAAATAAAAAAAAAAAATATGCGCTTTCCTTGCATCATTAATAGAAGTTTTTTAGTCATTTTCTTTCATATACTGAATCTGAAATTTCTGCATTTGTTTTAATTTATTAGTTTTAATATTATACATATTTGATTTTTTTAACTGCGCATTGATCGCCCATCGGACAAGTTACCTGAACGCTAGTTGGTTGATTTTACTTCGAAGCCCGCGAAGAGGCTAACTAGATGGGCATTTTTACATAACTGGTTAGGCAAACCAACCATGCAGCCATCCCGTTCGCCTGGAATAGAACCCGGGTCCAACTCCAAGTATTCAGCAGTCTTAACCATTGGTCGGATGAACCTCTGAAAGAAAACTGTGCCTAAGGCATTAGGTTGTATCAACTGACTCCTCACCATTATTTAACGTTCGTCTTTCGTTACTCTGAAACTATCTAGGTCAGCGATTCTTAACCTTTTTTTCAAATGGGGATCACTTTTATAAATTCAATTGGAAACTTCTACGGGCCACCTTCCCCTTCGAAAACAATTTTTTTGCTTATGTTTTTACAGTACAGTTACACATTTAATATAAAACTAAGTATAATCTAAATTTTATACTCATTTTAAGTAATTACGTTCATACATGAAAATTTATATTCAATTTTAATAATTCAAGGCCATTAGCGTTTGAATAATCTTTAGCTTATTAACTAAAAATTAAATAAATGTTAGTAATCACATTAATGAGATAAGATGAACTGTCGACTCTTGCTTTACGTTTGGACGTTAGGTTGGTAAGATATATCGCAGGCATAATGCTTTAAATTCCTCTTTTGTTGTTAAGATTGAGAAGTCCGTAAGCAGGATAATCAGCAATAAATTCCATAAAGTGTCAGTCTTGGGATAAGAAGTTATAATGTTCTTCACTACTTGAACTGATGAACGTAGAGGAACCTAGTGAACTGCGTAGCGAATTATCGCTGGGTTTACGTATATAACGACGTATATAAGTCTAGAGAAGGGTTAAAATACCCTTTTATTAACTCAAAGAATTATTTACAAACGGCTACTTCTCGGACATCCAGGAAAGCCTCCACTCGGGCTTCAAATCAAGATAAGAATAATAAGAAATTAATCTAATGCTAAACTAAACATTTAGCCGAAGCTAGATACAAATACCTAACGTAATTGGCCGTAACGTGATTAACTTAGCCAGCAATCATCAACAGGCACGTACAACACGGCCGAGCGTAATAGGTTTACTAACGAAGTAGCTTGACGGCGACACTCGCCTAAGCTCTCCTACTGAAGTAAGCTGAACCTTCCTTAAATACTCGTTCTAACTCATTTGCATTCAGTGCGATTCTAAAAACTCATTCTAATAGGGAATTGTAAGTGGGAAACAAGAATTGAAAGGAAAATGGTTTCAAAATTAAAAATAACTGTTCTAAAATTTAAACACACTTTATAAAGTAATAAGCAATTGCCATGTGTAGTTTCCAGATTCCCAGATTTTCCTCTATAGCGCTCTATATGCTGTACATGAATTTTAATTTTTATCTTTTTTCTGAATCTAGGAGAATCCCAGAGTAAGGCTGCGAGGACGGCTTGCAGGCCACAAGCCGAGAAACGCTGGTCGAGATATCTTCTCAGTTTTCTATCCTAAATCTTATAATATATTTTTGTGGTTTTCAAACCTCTTTATATTTTTGTGGCTTTAAAACTGTACATAATTTATTTCTTAAAGTTTATCAAGTAAACTGTTGAAATAATAATTTCCGCTTGCAAACTGAATTAACCCGCTAAAGCCTCTGCGAATATAGGTCTTTAAGCTGCTTCAGATGAACTTCAAAATTATCAAACACTCAGCAGATTATATAAACTGGTACATAATTTGTCAGACTCTCGCAAACATGATAGGCACTCTTAAGAAAATATAGTTTAAGCAACTCAGTATTTATATTTGTGAATGGTTGGTAGGTTAATTGATTAGGAGAAAACACGTAAGTACTATTGATGCTAGAAATAATCCTTTAAGCACTTTTTAAAAGAAATTGTCATATAATAACATTATGCAAAAGTTGAAGTACAAATATGCCTCCGAGTTCTGTTTTCGAAGCCGGACCGAGCAGTCTTCCGCTATTTTATGTACTCGACCACCAGTGGAGCTTTATGTTTGGAAACAAATTTTCCTATCTTGAAGATTACCAAATCAAAACTAAGCAGATTAATTAACTTACGTAAAATATTCTGAGAATTACATATCAGAAATGTAACCTCTGGCAAGAAAATTTCTTAAACCCTCCGTTCCCGTTCAATGGCATGTCAAAAATAAATTTATATATCCATTATAAAAAAACTGGAACCAAATTAAAATATTAAAATTTAAAAATATCATTGCTAATTTTTTACTTTAAGCAATACGTTTCGCACATTCAAAGGATCCTATGAGTTATGACAATCACTGTGAAAGCAATCGAAAAAAACATTTTATGATTATAACGTTGCCTATTAAATACAACGAAAAAAAAGATTAGAAAGTTATGAGATAAGGTTTTCAAACAATATTTTAAAAGAAATCCAGACTGCTTTTTCCAAAATGGCTTATCTCTTATTTCAAATCATATTTTTTAGGCACACCACCTGAAGAGTCTTGATGTGAGAAAACAGATAAAAACGTTAGACCTGCAGTGAGTCTAAAGGTCTTCGTGAATCATGGACTTTGAAGCTGATCTCTTTAAAAACTCAATAATAATTTTATCTTTCACCTTTTGATGAATCAGGGATCAATTTTGTGAATTTTTCACTCAAAAAGAAAGCTATCGGACTTCCTGAGGACACTTGCCACAATACTTTCAGGAATTATCAAGCATGTGAATAAAACAACATACGGTAAAATGGGCATTTCGCAAACATCCACAGGCTCCAAACGAGGGCACATAAAGAGCCGCGTGTGCCCGAAATATTCGCAGGCATAGATTGACAAAAGTAATTTATCTGCGAGGTTTGAAAAGCTTTGCTGTTAACAGCGATTCTCGCATAAACTGTCAAACGTAATTTATCTGTGAGGTTTGAAACATTTTATCATTTGATGGAGATCATATAATAAAGCGCAACATTTCGTATCTTCACTCCGTTTTACAGTAATGCGGTTGGAGAGGTCATGATTGCGACAAAAATTGATGCACGCACGAGCAAGTAATGATGACATTAGATTTATATTTAAAGGAGGCGTATATGTTATATTCAGTCAAGTTCATATCTAGAAAGAAATAGGTGTCTGAAAATAGTGAAGGAAATATATGTTATATTTAAAATTGGGATAGGTGCTTCTTTGGCCTACTTCTTTAAATTACAGTAGAGAATCCCGAGTTGCATGTTACTTTTTGGAAATGGATGTATGTATGCTGGCGAAATCATGCCCCATCGTGTTTAATTGTACCACCAATCTAGATAGCAGTGAGAATTTGCCGCACTTTGTTCGACGACCTTTCATCTGCTGGAAACGTCTGCTATGGATATTTTTTACTCCATTAATGCTAACAATTCACGTAATAAGAAACTTTTTAATGTTCATTGGAACCATCGTCTGCTGGTTACTACTACGTCACCTGAATCGCTAATATACTACAATATGAAGATTACAAGCTATTTGAATAATCGTACAATATACTTATTTTTCCACAACACTGCTTTTCAGCTGTCGTGGGGCAAAGGGGGACATCTGTCCCCGGGCGCAGCATCCAAGGGGCGCCAAATTGATGCTACGAAATTTTTTAATGAAATATTTTCCATTTTTGGCACACAGAAAGGGGCGCAAATTCTTCAGTTGTCCCCGGGCGCTGGAAACTCTAGCTACTCTGTATCACATTTCTTAAGAATAGTCAAATGTCGTACAATACACGTACCACCTGCAAGGAATGCTCCTTATCATATGACGACCTTTTAACTCATAGCTACATCATGTTCAGCTTAAATACTGCGGAAGAGTAATCCCCTTGAAACGCCCTAAAGTTCGCGTGCAATTACGAAATACCTCACTTTGTAACTGCAGTTTTGTTTACTTGCTCGATAATCCTTGGAAGTTTCATGCCGTTTGTCACCGGGAAGTCCTGTAATTTTCGTTGTCAGTCGGAATTCGGAATCGATACATATGCACTTATTTTCCACTAAGCAGAGAATCTAATGTCCATAGACAAATGAAATTTATATTCTCCTATCCATCATCTTCCCTCCCTCCTTCTCTCTGACTCTGTCTCTCTCTCTCTATATGTGTGTGTGAGGAAGAAAACGAAAATAAATATGAATCAATTTCTGATATTTCATTTAGTTACGTTTAATACATCAAAAATTAAATTTTCTGAAGAATTTTAAAAGAATCACCCGTAGGAAACTTAACTTAAGCTTAACTTGAAAGCTTAATTTCCAGAAGAAAACATTTTGATGAAAACTAAATTATCTAAGAAAAAATTATTCAATGAAATAATATATTCAGAAAGACGTGAAGTACCTAAAACACTAAACAATTTTCTGAATATCAAATCAAAGTTAAACGAGATTTTTCCTATAATCAGGAAAATCATCTTTCTTTTAAATCTGTAACATTAATTACTGAACTCTGCTTAGAGAAAACAACTTCATCAATATAGCATATATGAAAACAATAAGCATTACTCTTGAACATAGCTGACAGCCAGCGTCTCTTTAGATGGTTACATAATAACACGCAAAATTACAACGAAGGAAGGTGGTGTTGCTAGAACGTGTTGGGAGTTCAGTTAATTGTTTGAAATAAAACGCGTAATCTTCTTTTATTTTCAGTCACTGAAACTGTGTCTTACACGCAATGGCTTCGAAAATGCCATTAAAGTAATCAGACATTTTCGAAGCCAGTGCGTTTTTATTCATTAGTCATTATTAATTTTACATTTTTTCATTTATTAGTAATTTATTAAACTATTTTCATTTATTATACTTTGTTATTTTCTTTTTGCGTTCTAAAAACAGTAAAATACTCCAATAAATCTTTCTGAAGTGTGACATTCCAAATTAATTCCTATTAATATTAATTCATATATAACACTGAAGGTGCATGCTTATATAGCGGCAAAAGTATGAATTCTTCTATCCAATAAATAACCAAGCAAAACCTTTTACCTGGCAGCATTAATAAAGCCATAAAGAAAATGAGAAATATAATATAACTTTCATGAGAAATACGAATATAACTCGTATAATATAACTTCACCATTCCTTATGTAAAATAAATAATTTGCGTTCTTCTCACACCTATTCCTGTTCTGATAACATGCATTTCGCCATGCATTCTCTGTTTCTTTGCAATTGCAATAGCATGAATGTATGAAAATTATCTTTGTAATTATTGAATAAAGGACTCGCTGCTCAATTTTACTAATTTAGTTAACACTTAATGACAAAGATACTTTTCCATAGATACTAAATTTATTTCAAAGATACAATTCTAAAAATAAAGAATTATATCAAACGGCTATGACTGTAGCTCCATCTCTAATCCTTTTGAACTAGTTCCGGTCCTCCCCGTCTTCCCAATAACAAGTGCCTCTGCAACCACCATATACTCCCCATGATTTTGCAGGATTTTTCTTGACTCTAAATAATTTTTTCCGGGTTCATTTAAAAATTTTCAAGCAAAGTATCTTTAATGTATATATAATTCTCAGAACGTTCTTCTGATTTCCTTGCTATGAGCTGTACTATCTCTATTGGTAACAGTATGGGTATACCTGATATCCAGTTTTTCATATTTATCCGAATCCTTTTCGTACGCCTTTCAAATAAAGATAAATAGAGTAAAATACCACCATCCCGACTTTAGGCAACACTTTTATTAGTTCATGGCAGGGCGCTGCACTTTCTTCATTCGATCCTGAAGGTAAGAATTTATTCTCGATTTTTTTAAAAGCTAAAATTCAATATCTATTCGCTTTTTATTTAGCTTTTCAAGCCTAACTTTTGGATGTATATTTAATATTTGTGTTCCTTTTTTTCTTTTGTCTTATTTATTTTCTCACTGTTTAATTTTATGTTATGATTTTTACAATAATCTTGTTACTGGCAACCTGCTTTATTTTACTATTGCGTTTGTGTGAATGGCAACAGTTGTTCATGTTTATGTTTCTTTAGAATAACGTTCTTGCTGCAGGCAATCTTTCTGTTAAAGAATTTACTGTTTTAGAATATCAATAAAGTGTTTATACAAAGCTGATACTTTTTAGTTCAAGGCAGCTATTTGAAATTCTTTAACAGAAAGATTGGCTGTAGCAGACTGCGGCTAAGAACGCTATTCTACTGAAACATAAACATGAACAACTGTTGCCAGTCACACAAACTCAATAGTAAAATAAAGCAAGTTGTCAGTAACAAGATTATTGTAAAAATCATAACATAAAATTAAACAGTGAGAAAATAAATAAGACAAAAGAAATAAAGGAACGCAAATATTAAATATAGTACATTCAACACTAAAAAACTGTTGCTAAGAAAGATTAAAGGAATTCTTTCTTATATAATTTAATTTTAATAATTAAGCTTTTAAGTCGTATTATTCTGAGTACGGGATAGGAATGATATTTTCCTAACTTCTGTGCGAAATATTAAAAATCTTCCTTTTTGGCCTGGTTAAAAATGCCACGTTGGAGATTTAAAGCATTTATTTAATTATTCTAGGAAATCGTAAAAGGAAAATTTAATCAAACTTCATGGACACTTATAAAGAACACTTATAAACACACTTATAAAACTTATAAAGGAAAAACTAATTGCATAGAGCAGCGGTTTTCAACCTTTTGACTGACGCGTACCACCTAAACAAAAACTGACAAACTTTACTACCAGCACTACATTTTACAATGATTATTTTTCAATTTCTCAATAGAAATATATCTGTATATATATTGCCCTTTGCACAACCTATTGGCTATTTTCTTATGGCTATTTGTATTAAATATACACAAATAGAAAAATATTAGATTAAAAATTGGTTACCATTTTAATGATCAAAACTTAAATTATAATACTTTAATTCTGGATCCACTTTTTAATTTTGTTCTGTTTTTATTTTTCAAATGTAACATGGAAAAAAATTTTTCTTCACACAAAAGGCAATAAAAATTTAATAACATTATTTGAAATGCCTTTAAATTCTTTTTTTCGGTTCAGCCAAAAGTTAACAAGTATGTTATTTTTTAAATCTTTAGTTAGAGTTCGATCACAGGAAATTTCTGTCAATTGTTCTCTTTCTTTCCGACAAAAAATTTCAGGTACAAAATGGATTTACGATCCAATTTTTTTTTTTTTTTTTTTGATCAATTGGAAAATACATGTTGAATTTATTTATTAATGAAAAACCATGATTTTTAATGTCGGACACTAATTCTTCTTTTATTTTCAAATTATTTTCAGTTAGAAAGCTTTCTAAAAGTGGAAAAAGCTCTAAAATATTGTTATCCAATTTTTTGACTATTAGCTCGAGGTTTTTTTTTTTTTTTTTTTTTTTTTTTTTTTTTTTTTTTAACCATTTCATTTATTTTTATGTCTAATGGTAAGCAAACTAACTTTCCCAATCTCCTTCCTTTAACTTTCCAAAAATATCAGCTAAATATGCTAAACACGCCAACCATAATTCACAAAATAAACATTTTTGCAATTCAAATTTTGAATCACAGAGAAAAATTTGAATTTCTGATCCAAGTTCAAAAAGACGACTTAAAATTTTGCCTCTGGATAACCACCTAACTTCGGAATATAACAAAATTGTTTCATGTTATCTGCCCATCTGTTGGCATAAATTCGTAAATATTCTTGAATTTAAAGCTCGGCTTTTAATACAATTAAAAATTTTCACAGCTTGATTCAAAATGATTTTCAGGTTTTGGAGATTGCTTTGGTTATTGAAACTTCACGATGAATGGAATAGTAAGTAAATGTCGTTTCAGGTGCGACTTTCTTTATTTGAGAAGTAGCACCGGAATAATTATCCTGTTAAAGCCCGATCTCCATCACTGCATACGGCAATGCAATTATTCCAAGGAATATCATATTCAGACATAAAATTGTCAATTACTTTTAAAATTTCATTTGCAGTCGCTCTTTCCTGAAGAGTTTCATAAAATAAATATTCTTCTGCAACTCTTTTATCTGCTTTGAAACGTATGTAAAATAATAACTGAACAAAGTTCGTTATATCAGTACTTTCATCTAATTGCAATACGAAATACTCACTGTGTTTTATTTATTTATTTATTTATTTGAATAAGTATGTGTTGTTGTTGTTGTTGTCGTTGTCTTGGACAATTACATGGAACAATGTTGTTTCATGGAACAATGGCTGCCAATTTACTTCGAACAGAGGTTGGACTCCTATTTTCCACCCTCAATTTTGAGGAAGAGCACCCCGGGGAATGAGATCCGGGGTCTCCCACCTCTCTCCCCTTCCACCACACAAGAGGACTTTCGGCTCGCCGCATATTTAGAGCACCGCCATGCCGCACCGACACTACATTTATAAACATCCATGTCTTCTCCAAGATTCGAACCCGGGCCCTTCTGTAGTATTTTTTATTATTCTTTAATAAAAAATGTCACAAAGCACTTAAGAGGTATTTCTGTTTTAGAATTCTTGCAATAAATGGGCAGTCAGAGGCGAAGACATCGGAGACATCCCAACATGCTACGATTCGAAAGGATTTAAACCAGGAGAACTGGTCGTTAAAGGTGAGAAACGAATCAATTCTATTTTAATATGGAGAACGTTGAATTCGATTTGGTATTTGTTTTTCTCCATTGATTTGAGATAGGTTAATTTAAAAAAAAAACCTGTGTTATTAAAATTAAATGTTTCTTGCCAATTACATGCAATGAAACAAAAGCTTTTATTTTACTGTCAAAAAGATTTTCAAAAGATTGCAGTTACGCTATATTTATATACATCTTTTAAAATTTAAAAATTAGTGAATTTTAGATCTTGGCAATAAATCCTATTATTATCCTACAATGAGACGATTAAACTCAAAAAAATACTTATAAATGCTTCCATTTCAGACGTTTGTAAACCATTTTGGTAAATGCTAGCCTATATTAACACTAGCTAATGAAAATCCGAAATACACTAACAAACTATTTTGATGCATTAGATTAATGATGAAAAATAAAATATTTTATGTCATAAGGGAATGCTTTTTAAATCTTCTATTGCATTTATATAATTTTTAACTAAAGAGGATAATTAAAGCTATGGGCCCAATATAACATAGGTATCAAATAAAAATGATGTAATGTCTATTTTAAGGCATAGCTAATTTTTTTTTTTTTTTTTTTTAAATGACAACCGTTAGTTTAAATATAGTACAATCACGGTCAAACGAAGCAGATTTTATCAATTAGTATTGGCATATGCTGGGATAATTTAAAAAAAGCCAGAAATGGAAGGTATTTGGTATTTATAAGAATTTTGTTAAAGTTTTATTGCCTTATTACATTAATGCTAGTATTTATCAATTTTAAGATTTATATAGTACTCTTTAGCCCCAGATGATTTTGGTCTCTTATGAAGGTATTCATCTTAAAGAGGTGATGTTCAGTACCAATGTTTATTTATTCTATCTGAATTTTGGTTTATTTGATTACGGCAAAGCATCTACCTGCCTAGATGAACGGACAGCCTTCGTGGAGGGCTTTCTAAGGAAAACTCGTTTGCGTATACGTTACTAATGGAAAAAAACACGAAACGCCCATATCTAGCCAACCCGTTTGCTATTCTCTTTGGAATAGGGGTAATTTTCTGAGGTGTTCGTTCCACATCAGAAAGTTCAGTACACCAGGCATTTCAAAATAAACTAACTTTAGGGCATAAATGAATACCCTGAAACAAACACTTTTCATACATAATGAATAGTCGCTCATTAAGCGTTGGGGCACTGGAAAGCATTTCCCGTTATGCACGTACACCATTTTTCGTAACACAAAGATATAAGGAAGTTCTTTGGAAAGTTTTATTGTATATAGTTATATACGCACATAATGAATATGTACACCTTTTTTTTTAGCTCTCATTTCATGGTGCTTCGTACATTTCGAAGTACTATTCCTACAAACACTGCGACATTGGAGAAGGAAACCCAAATTAGGCTGAATTTTTCGATGCTGATTATGATGCATAGTTTATGCATCATAATCAGCATCGAAAGCAGCATCATAATCAGCATGATATGTCATTTGTCTTCATTCTAACCACTTCTGTTGGTGCAGAGCGCCAGTAAAATTGTCTTTTAATTGAATCTGTATTGCCGCCAAGTGCCAGGTCAGCCTGTTTTGAGATTTCTTGGAGCTTCAGGTCTTAACGCAGCTGAAATTTCTCGCAGATTGAGGGAAAATGTATGAAAAATAGTATCAGAACAAAGTACAAACGAAGGTTCATGATGAGCGAGACCAAGAAGAGTTTGGAGAGCATCATATGTCGTCACATACTTTCGTTAGTACTGCAGATTACAACTTTTTCAAATAGAATAACTGCTATAGAATCAATAGGCCAAGTCACTCGAAATTTTTATGGTAGATAGCAAGACTGATACCAAGCACGAGAAATAGAAACAATACTTGTAATGATAATAGCATTTAAGCAACAATATACATTTAAAAAAATTATCTAAACAACGGACAGAATCGCTACAAGAGTTTAGAAAAACCTGACAAAAACTGGAGTCTCGCACTCAAAAACAACCTGGCATGGAAGGAAATGGAAAACATTTTTGAGTTTTCAACTGTATATATATATATAATATGTTTATACTTATGAATAAATATTTCTCAATTCCTCTTGACTTTGCAAATTTAAAACTTTTTGTTGATTCTCAGGTGTTTAGCTAGAATCTGAAGAGTTTGTGTGAAAGGTTTTCGATATTAGACATATCTTTAGCATTGTAAGGATCTTAAGTTTTACTAACGTTTATTTTATTTTAAATCTTTACTATCACTTCTTATTTTCTACTTCCGGCCAGAATTATAAGCGTGAAGGAGTTTATGCAAAGTTGTCTGGCGAAAGCCAAGTATTTAAGTGTGGCCTTTTTGCCAAGCAGGAGAGAGGAAGCCGTGAGTTCGAAGCAGGCCGCTTACCTTAGAAGTTACGCAGTTGCTACTTTGCCTTCCAGGCCAGAGGTTTTAATCCTCTTGATAAATTAAACGTATTGTAGTGTTCACAGTCTCTGTGCTACATACGCTTTCTGTTATTATAAGGCCAATCTTATTCTAAAGTTAAATTAGAGTTTAGTTTTATTTTGATATCTTTTAAGTTAGACCCCGAGTGGAGGGTCATTGTATTCCGAAGTACGGAAGTCATTGTATATAAAGAAAAAAAATAAAGGGTTTTGTATACCCTTCGTCTGTATCCTGTCTACTTACTACAATTAGTGAACATAGCTTTAGTAAGCTCTCTGTTCTAGTCAGGTCATTGTATGTTTCCGAAGAAGGTTAGAAGAAACATTGAACCTGATAGTGGCGCCCGACGAAGAATAACCATGGCCGAGTTTCAAGAAGAACCTGTGCTGCCTGCAGAAACAGCTCAGAATCCAGAAATGCCAGCTGCCGCCCTGGAAGGATTTGGGTATATTGTCCAGACCATGCGCGCTTCGATGAAACCGGAAGCAACGTTTAATGGAAACTCACAGGTAACCAGTTTTTTGGAAAAATTGGATGACCACTTCATGCTCTACCCCGTGCACGAGTTTCAAAAAGTTACCTTAGCTACCAGCGCTTTGAGGGGCCAAGCGCTTAACTGGTTCAAATGTATCGGCAGAAGTCTCTTGGGTCAAGCAGGAAGTCCCACCTATACCTACGAAAATTTCAAGACTGCCCTACTAAAAGCCTTCCCTGTTGTAAGGGATCGTGCGAAATTAGAAACAGAACTTTTCAGTATATATCAACAAAGAATGGAAAACCTCTCCAGGTTTATTTTAAGAAAAATTCACGTTTTCAAGCTCTTGTATGGAAACCGTCCGGATCCTGAAATAATTCAAGTGATTTTGCCGAGGTTACTACCCCAAGTGCAAGACTTTATTGAATTGAGAAATCCGACTACACTGGAAAAATTATTTGAGCTAGCAATCCAGTTTGAAAGTAGAAGAACGGCGGACGTCGAAAGAAGACGCCAATATCAACAGCGAAACCAATTTGGTACGCCAAGACTACAGCAAACTCAAGCACATGGCTACGGAGAAAAAGCGAATCAGTGGGCAAGGAAACCCGAGCATTCAAAAACAGCCGGCGAACGTCGACAGTTCAATAGCAACCCAGGAAAAAAGTCTCAAGGCCAGTGGAGAAAGAAGGAAAGCACCGAAAGAAAAAATAATTTAAACTAAAACGGATTTCTGCTGACGAGAGGGTGCGGAAATCCGAAGGCCACGAAAACCCCTCTTCCTACAAGTTAAATACAGTAATGGTGAAAAATTTAACTCTTCCGAAGATTGAAGTCTTGGTAAATAATATCCCGGCCACCGCACTCCTGGATACCGGCGCGCAGTGTTCCTGTGTGGCAGAAGTCTTTTTTAGAAAGTATTTTCGCAAATACCGCATATATAATGCGGATAATACAACAGTATTAGCGGCGCAAGGAGAACAATGTAAGTGCGTAGGTAAAGTACCTTTGTACATCCGTATCAAGGACGAACAAGTAAAGGTGATGTTTTTTATAGTAAAGAATTTGCAAGCACACTTAATACTAGGAATAGACTTTCTTTCAGACGCACAAGCTACACTGGATTTTAATGAAGCGTCTCTTAAGCTGACGATGCAACCAGTGTGTGTAGAAAAGGTTGAACCGCCAAGGGTAAATCTCGACCACCTGCCTAATGACGAGCAAGATAGAATCCGACAAGTGGTAAGTGAATTTGCTTCCTTATTTAGTGATATTCCAGGATTTACCCAGGTTACTAACCATAGTATTGACACCGGAGATGCATTGCCGGTTCGTCAAAAACCATACCGGTATGATAAGAATAAGGAAAAAATTATAGAATGGCATATTACCGATATGCTACGTAAAAAGATCGTAACGCCTATCTCAAGTAGTTATGCTAGTCCGGTGGTTTTATGTAAGAAAAATAATGATTATCCTTTGGAGCATCCAAAAAGGTGGAGATTCGCTATTGATTACCGTAAATTAAATTCCATAACGAAATATCCGGTATATCCGTTACCGATTATAGAAGAAATTTTAAGGAACATAAAATCAACCAAATTTATGACAACTTTAGACTTAACGAATGGTTATTTTCAAATAGGGATCAGGCCTGAGGACGTGCCTAAGACTGCTTTTATAACCAAGTCTGGCACTTATGCATTTTTGCGAATGCCGTTTGGCCTTTCAGGCGCCCCAGCAACATTTCAGCGATGCATGGACATTGTGTTAAGACCTGTTCTCGGAAAGTCCACATTTATCTATTTAGACGATATCATTATTACTAGTGATAATCTAGACCAACATGTACAGGATTTAAGACAGGTGTTTTCTTTATTAAATGAGGCCGGTCTAAAAGTTAATGTCGAAAAATGCAAATTTGCAGCCCCTGAATTAAAATATTTAGGTTACAAAATATCGCAAAAAGGGATCGAGACAGATGAATCAAAAATAATCGCGGTACAAAAGTATCCGACTCCAAACACGGCAAAGAAGCTCTCTTCTTTTCTAGGACTTTGTTCATATTATAGGTCCTTTATAAAAGATTTTGCGGCTATCGCTGAGCCATTGTTAAAATTAAAAAGGAAAAAGGCAAGATTCTCGTGGACGGCCGAAGCCAATAGTGCTTTCGAAAAATTAAAACAAGCATTAACGCAAGCCCCTGTGTTGAAATTTCCTGAAAAGGATGAAAATTTAGAAATTTCAGCGGATGCTTCGGATTATGCGGTAGGAGCGGTACTTTCGCAAAATCAGCAGCCAGTAGCATTTTTTAGCCGAACTTTAAATCAAACACAAAGAAACTATTCCGCGACCGAGAGAGAGGCACTTGCAGTTCTGTTAGCAGTGCAAAAGTTCCGAGTCTATTTTGGAAAGGCGCCGATAACAGTATATTCTGATCATGCGGCGGTAACTAGATTGTACTCTGGAAAAAATTTATCCCCAAGGTTAATAAGATGGGCACTCAAGCTGCAAGAATATAATCTGGTAATCAAGCATACCCCCGGAAAGGAAAATATCGTAGCAGATGCCCTGTCACGAATTAAATTAGACGAACAGGGTAATACCGTAAAAGTTGCAATGCTGACAGCGTGTACAATAAATTCCCGAGAAACTGTAATAACCGAACTGGGTAAGGATCCTGAGTTTGGAAGTATTTATGAGTATTTGAAGGATCCTGAAAATTTTAGCCACCAAGATATTGTGGCGATAAGAAATAGGGCGGCCCATTACGAACTAATAGATGGTCTATTATTTTATACAAAAACTACGAATTCCAACAACGAATTTCGACCTGTTATCCCAGCTAGTCTTAGATTAAATATCCTGCAAGAGCTCCATGACAGCCCTTTAGCTTCTCATGCTGGTATTCGAAAAACTACTCAACGCGTACGCGAGGCAGTCTACTTTCCTGAACTGCAAAAGTTAACAAGGGCGTATGTCCAGTCCTGCCCAACATGTCAAGCCGTTAATTATATTAATTTCCGCCCGGCCGGGTTTCTAAATAGTATTAAATCCGAATTTCCAAATGAAATAATC
The DNA here is from genome assembly GCF_044657685.1 of Stegodyphus dumicola. Taxonomy (NCBI): domain Eukaryota; kingdom Metazoa; phylum Arthropoda; class Arachnida; order Araneae; family Eresidae; genus Stegodyphus; species Stegodyphus dumicola. The sequence continues at coordinate 47,044,338 of NC_140774.1, forward strand.
GGTATCGATTTATTGGGCCCTTTCCCAAAAAGTCAGTTAAACAAAAGTCGCTATCTCCTTGTTATAGTTGATCATTTTAGTAAATGGACCGAAATTGTTCCCTTAAAACGAGCCTCCGCGAAATTAGTTACCGATTCTATTTTAAATAAATATATTTTAAAATACGGGGCGCCCCTAAAAGTTATATCGGATAATGGTCCTCAATTTGTAAGTAATATATTTGAAGACATGTGCCAAAAACTGGGCATACGTCATTTAAAAATGGTCCCGTATCGGCCGCAATCAAATATAGCGGAACGGGTCAACAGAAATATAGTGAAAATTATCCGTAGTTATGTTAAAAATTTTCATAAAAGCTGGGATAACTATGTCAATGAATTTGCTTTCGCCCTTAGGACCGCAAAACATGATACAACGGGAAAAACTCCTGCTGAGTTATTTCTAGGCAGAAAGATTATAACACCGTTAGATAAACTATTTTATGTGCAACAAAGAGCCCCAGAATTTAAAATGGGTGATATAGAAAAACTAATAAAAGAAGCAAAAAAGAATACAGAAGTAGCACAAAGAAAACAAAAATTGTATTATGACTTGAAACGACGGGGAGTAACTTATAAAGTAGGGGATGAAGTACTAAAAATTAAGCATTCACTTTCTTCAGCACCAGAAGATAAAACTGCCAAATTTTTCCCACGCTTTGAAGGACCATATGTTATAGAAAAAATAACTCACGCTGTTGTAGTATTAAAGGCAAGAAATGGTGAAACCTGTTCCGCAAACATTGACCAGATAAAACCATTCTATGACCGTAATAAAATGCAAATCTTTTCAGATCTTTTGCAGGATCCGGTACGGCAGACACCGCAGGTACAAGTTCCAGAGGTGGGAAAACGACAAGTACAAGGGCAAGCCAATGAGAGACAGAAGCAAGTGAAAAGAAAATTGCCCCGCGGAAAAATTGAAGGTACAAAGAAAAAGAAGCCGTTCCACCGTCCAAAAAACAGAGTTCACGAACACCCCCAGAATGAAGAAGGGAGAAGGACGACGTATGTGGAAAAGACCGGGAGAAAGGACGGCAACTATAACCCGGCTGTGAAACGGAAGATTGACTCATCCGACAGAACTCTCCGCAGCAAAAGTCGCCGAACTACGGAAGGGCCATCAGCGGCGGAGGAAAAAGTACAAGAAAAATTTGAACGGCCAACAACGAGGTCCAAGCAGGATCACGACAGAAGTTTCCCGGTTCCACCAAGACCAGCTGCCTTCAAACGGCCAAGACCACAAGCAGAGGACAGAAGGAAGATGTTCAAGGGTGGCCGTAGTGGTGAAAAACGGAAGCTTCCAGAGGAAAGCACTGAAGGGCGAGCCCGTACAAGAAGGAGGATCAACCAAGCTACGGTTTGCAGCACCTTTAAAGACTGGGCCCAGAAAAGGATGTCTGAATATTACAAAGATAAGTAAAATTTTGTGTTACTTTACAAACTTAAGTTAATCTTTCATTCTTACTGCAAGTGGCAGATTTGAAGAAGTTTTACCTCATGCGAGGTCTACCTTTATCGCCAAAAGGGCGAGAAATGAGTTGTGACCGATTTTCTTATTATGTTTTTCAATTACTCGCGCGTAAAACTAAAGTTGATGTATAATAGCGTTGTATAAAGACTTAAATATTGTAAAAAGTTATTGTATAAATTTTATTTAAAACATTCTAACAAGAAAGAAGTTTTAGTCTGAAAGACTTTTTGAAATGTAGTATTATTTCAATGTAGAAAGAATTGGCACTTGCTTTGAAAAGAATAGAAGTTAACAATGTACTACTAATGTATGTTTTCAAATGTGTAAAATTAACGGCATCTTGATATGTTCTTGTATACATGTGAACTGTTATTTTGAATGTTTAGAAATACCGTGATATGGTAAAAGTGAAAATAATGTTAAAAAATTTGTTATTCGTGTGACTGTAAAGATTAAATCATGGTGAATATGTGTTAAAGGTTGAATGATGTAGTTAGGCTCTCTGACGCTACACTTTAGAGTTAGCCACTTTCAGAATAGTACCTCAGGGTCTAGAGTTGAAATTAGGGTGTGTTAAGAGGTCTCGTATGTTGAATTTTAACACGTTAGTGTTTTGATTGTAGGAGGAAGTGTTGAACACATAGACAGAAACACATTCGTGTTTGGTGTTTTTACAACACATGTCAGAGAGCACGGGGAGAGATAATTAAAATAGTCATGAATGAAATAAGAATGTTAAGAAAAGTATATTCTATGTTATTTGCAATGTCATTCTGTAACATTTCATTAAACTAGTTTTCCTTCCAGATCTCTGGAAGGAACCAGAATTGAATAAAGCTCCTGTTTTGATGCAGTACAGATGAAAAAGAAAAAAGATTGTTGTATATTCCGGGAGCTGCTATTGTAACAAATTTCTTTCTTTTAAAATTTTCTAGTTTCTAGCTAAGTTATGTTTGTAAAAGTTTGGCCTCGCGTTAGTTTCTAGAGCTAAAAGTTTTCAACAAGGTCGTTTTAGACCTCAGTTTCAAACTAATTAACTCTGGCGGGAAGTATGTAAGGATCTTAAGTTTTACTAACGTTTATTTTATTTTAAATCTTTACTATCACTTCTTATTTTCTACTTCCGGCCAGAATTATAAGCGTGAAGGAGTTTATGCAAAGTTGTCTGGCGAACGCCAAGTATTTAAGTGTGGCCTTTTTGCCAAGCAGGAGAGAGGAAGCCGTGAGTTCGAAGCAGGCCGCTTACCTTAGAAGTTACGCAGTTGCTACTTTGCCTTCCAGGCCAGAGGTTTTAATCCTCTTGATAAATTAAACGTATTGTAGTGTTCACAGTCTCTGTGCTACATACGCTTTCTGTTATTATAAGGCCAATCTTATTCTAAAGTTAAATTAGAGTTTAGTTTTATTTTGATATCTTTTAAGTTAGACCCCGAGTGGAGGGTCATTGTATTCCGAAGTACGGAAGTCATTGTATATAAAGAAAAAAAATAAAGGGTTTTGTATACCCTTCGTCTGTATCCTGTCTACTTACTACAATTAGTGAACATAGCTTTAGTAAGCTCTCTGTTCTAGTCAGGTCATTGTATGTTTCCGAAGAAGGTTAGAAGAAACATTGAACCTGATAGCATTACCTCTCCAAAATGTGTCGATCACTATATTAAGTTACATTATATACATACCTACATTGCGCTTTAAAATCAGTAAAGGTACACCTTATTAATTAAATCTCTATTTCATTTTCAATAATACATTAGATTGATGTAAGTTAAAACAGAGATAATTTATGATATGTGCAGCTGATAATTTTTATGAATATCAGAGTTTATGTAATTAATTAAACATGTTTCTAATGCCATATATTATGTATCTGGTACAGAATCATTTGGATTTTTTAAGAAATTCATTTATTACTAATATTTCTGTTTTGCAGGTACTTATGTGGATCCGAAGATTATTCCAGGGTTCAGGTACAAAGTACGGAAGAATTTAAATGATGAATACCTCTTCGGCGGTAAATCTCTGAGGCTAGAAAGTATTGGCCTGGGTTACGGCAAAAGAATGACATTTGAAAGTTACACTCTGAACGAGAATGACAACTTCTTCTGGTCAGACAGTTACGGCCCCGGATATGGTCTGCAACTCCAAGCAGTTGACCCCGATGAAAACTTCCACATAATGGACACCAGTTTAGGCAAGAAGATCGGCAGAGCCATCGTCTGCAAGTCGGAGAGCAACGAGATCAGCAGTGCTGTGAGCGAAGATGGTCAGATTCAAAAAGAATGCCGAGTCTATATCATTTGCGATGTAATCTTAAATGACTCTTCAAATATGCAGAACATTTATATAGAAGATGTAGCAACGCAGGGCGTTGCCCAGATCCTGCGAAATGCAAATTCCTCAAAAGCAGAGTTGCAGAAAATAATTCTCGATAACTTTATCCTCGAAGGCTGTCAACTACTGCCTGAATGAATAGATACCAATAAAAATATTTTACGTAGACGCACAGTGAGAAATCAACTGGCTATAAATGCCAAATTTTTGTTCAATTTTAGACAAATAAAACAATGTTTCGTTACATTTAATTATATTTCTTTTCACGAATGAATTTCTTCGTATTGCATCTAGAGGAAACGATCTTTATTCTTTTTAAATATTAGGCATGAATTTCTACTTACAGTTGATCAAAGAAGTAAGTGATTTTTTGCGCAATACCGCTTATTCACGGATTTTCTTCTCCAATATGATTTTTGAAAGTTTACGGCAAGTGGAAAAACTAGCAAAAAGCCAGACAGATATAATTAAAAAATCTTGAATAATCAAGAATGACGTAAATGCATAAAATATATGCCTGCATTAACCTAGTTTACTATTTATTGTAAAATAGGTATATAATTCTATTATTAAAATCACTTAGAAACTTAAAACGGTGCCATGGTGACAACAGAAATTTAAAATTTATTGATAAATCACATTTGTGTAAGCTATATTCTGTTGTTACACTCTATTACATTAAATTTGACATTTTAAGGTCGTAGTGAACCTTTCTTCTGTTACGATCGCAATGCGGTCGTCATTTACCGCACAGAGGGAATAGCAAATTTAGAGATTCCATTTTTTTTCGCAGCCAACGTTCCCATGGTTATGAATCGTAGTTTTGAAGGTGGGAGAAATAGACTTTTTAAAGTAGTATTGTGATTATCGGGAATTATTTTATTGGTGAACGACGTTGGTCATCTCTGCACGGACAATGCGTCAGTCGAATAAATCGAATGGTTCTACAAAACATAACCTGTCACGTTTTTCTGTTATTCATCGTCGAACTTAGTTTAATATTACAAGTCTTAAATAACGAATTAAGTGCCATACAAAGGACTTGCAGCAGTAGATTAACTTCTAAGAAATAGTTAGGAAGTCAAGAATAACAGGTGTAACTGCTTAATATGTGACAGTATTTTTATTTTTATTCAAATTTGGATAAGAGTGCATTATTACTGTACTTTTATGACGATTGTGAGGATTCCTGAATAGCTACTGAGAAGGAGTCGTATTTATTATATTTACTTCAGTATTATACAGTAATTATATTACCACTTCTTCATTATCAAAGCATGAGACCTTTATAGTTGTAAATGATAAGTTTTTTCCTTCATATAATCTCTGCATTTTGATTAGTTAGTAACATGTAATATCTCAGTGGCAACCCTCTGCCTATTTTTTATTCAAGACCAACAAGATAGTATTAGTGTAATTATCGATAGCCAGATGATTCACCTCACACAATAGATGAGACATTAATGAATTCACTCTAGAATAAATAGGTAATGTACTTTCTCTTCCTTGTGATGCTTTCTCTTACGGCGGCAGTACACCTTTAACCAAAGAAAAATACAAAATATTTAACATATTCTACACGTTTTTGTAAAATTAACTTTTGTACTTAGATTCACAATATGTTCAGAGTTATTAGATGAGACTTCTATATGCCTAAATAATATTTAGTAAATTTGAAATAAGTTTAATAATTTTTAAAAATGCTTTTGTAAGACTCTAACAATTCAAGTCATATATTGTACTGCTTCTTTGCAAGCAGGGCATCTTACATAAATTTAATACGATCTGCAAAATGTTAATGCCAAACTAAACTAATTAATTTTATTATTCATCGCAATCAGAACTTTTTAATTAGTTCAATTTTTAAAAACATAATTAAGCATTAATTGTTAAATTCATTTTATGTTAATTTTTTACATGCAGTTTTACTGAAAACAATTTTTATTTAACGTATCTTTTTAATTACAGTCTATTTTAATTATTGCCTTGATATTTATTTGTGCTATATCCTGAGCGGTTTTATAAGTATCCTGCACGTAAGTTTAAAAAGCAGCGTTTTCAAGAAAAGCTGCTTAAATTTTTACTTAGGAAACATAAATTTACATAAACAATGAACATAAACAATAAAATCACTTTCTGTAAAATAATTTTGCTATTAATTTCTCTTGATATTCAGGTAGGTGAAAGTAAATTAATTTATAAAATGAAAAAATATACAACATACAGCAAAAATCATTAAACGCAAATGTGACATGTATAACACTCATCATGACAATAGTAACAGTAGTAATGAAAATCATTTACCATATTGCAAAACTTACCTTTACATAATGCTCGTGAAGAGAATCTCAAATAAAGTAAAATTTTATGTGATATAAAATTCATACACATTCTATAAAAACATAATTATAGCACAATTCAAATTTTTTTCACTTTCATATACAACAACACCTTCCTGTTGTTTAATTCTTTCTAATTGGGAAGTATTATGCTACAAAGTTTGCCGTCTTTTCTATTATAAAATTATACAATGTGACTTTACTTTTTTCATAGATTTATAGCTACTTACCTATGTCTAAAATTAAAGTGCAGAAACTTGAGAAAGGTGTAAAAGACTCTTTTATTTTAAACCCAAATAGTTGAACAGAAGGCATTGCTGGTGCTTACAAATCTACCAGCATTTATGGCGAGAACTTAAAATAGAAATTCGAAAGTAAAGCTAATTTAAATACTAATAGCCTAAGGCTACAAAGAGAAATTTAATCGCAATGTTGTCTCGGACTTCACTGGCATGATTTTAACTATCGGCAAATAGCAACGCCGAAGACAGGAACTCTTATCTAAAATAACAAAAACTAATAACGTGGCCTTCAAACGGGTGGACGCGATCTGACTTACCAATCTCACTTAAATGCAAGCGAGCTAATTTGCATTCTGATGGGAAAGCGGAAAGAGAGAAGTGACCGTATAGATTCCACATTTAAAATAAATATTATGTAAATTAAATGAATCTTACAATGTAAATGTCTGATTTTTCAAACAAACAAATTAAATTCTGAAACATTTTTTTCAGCTTCCGCTTTTGTTGTAAAGCGTTGTGTTTCCTGCTGCTTCTAAAGAATGTTGTCCACTTGAAAACCCAAATTGGGCATGATTTGCAGTCTTCCCTGCCTTCTTTTGTTAAATACTACAATTGCTTCGTTTGCAGCTATACCAGCAATTATTTTGCTTGAACTGCTTGTTTTTGCACAAAATTTCCATATAATAGATTGAGGGTTTCGTTGGGATTCTGTGTTCTACCACAAGGCAAAGTTTAACAAGCTGTTTTTCATTTTAATGAAGTATACTCCTACTGAAAGCAGATAAGTATGCACTTATCTGCTTTCAGTAGGAGATTGTCAATAGCTAAATTTCTGAAGAAGCAAAAGTCCCACGTGGGCTTCATTATGCTTCTCCCCCCCCCGTAGTTCAAGAGTTTTTTAAAATAAGGTACACAAGGTTTATTAAAATAAGGTAGAAAATCTTACAAAAACAGTTTTAAGTACTGAGAATGAAAGCGATCTAAAAATATAAAATGTAACATTTTCTAGGCTCTCAAAATAACAAATATCCTAATTAATGAAATAATCATTATTCTCTAATTTATTAAATACGAAACTTTCCATATCTTTATGGGCAAAGTTCGTGGATATTACATAATTAATACTTTCACAGGGTTGAATGAAAATTTAATAACTCGTACTGTATTACTCAATATGGAATTATTAAATCACCCCAAAAAGTTAACTTTTACAGCTTCCTTCTAAAGCTGGTTAAGATATACCGTATCTCGGTCGTTAAGTTACACTACTTCTTTGAGGAAAATATGCACAAATAAATAAGTTAATAAAACAGCAATTTAAATATTTTACATTAAGAAACTGAAAATTAAAAAATTACTTTAAGTAACAAATACTAGAAAAAATTAATAAAATTACAATCTGAATATGCTATCTGATCACAAACCTGATCATATTTAAAAAAATATAACACAGCAAAAAAAAAAAAAAAAAAAAAAAAATTGCCATTAAAATTAAAAAATTAATATTATAAGAACTCATAAAACTAAAAAAAAAATTATCTTTTTATTCAGATTCCAGTTTAATAACTAAATAGCTTTAAGATAAACAGACTTCTTAATTTATGGAAACATTTCCGCAAATTCAAGATGTAGAACATAATATTAATTAAAATATGAAAAATTTCATTATTCAAGATGTAAATATGTACGTTTTTCGTTGAATTGCTTGTACGAAACAATACCTATAGGGTTTCTGTTGTAACTAGAAGCTAGAATTAAAAATCCTGCAGACCCTACTAGACAAATAGCGAGTTATCGCTGTGTCTAAAACAACTCACAAAATACAGAAAAAGGTTAAAATGAGTTTTCTTAATTTAGTCTTAATGTAATCGAAGAGGCACAACTTGTGCTACAGACGAAACCTTCTCCATATGTGGATATTTAAATTAACATAACAACGTTAAAGCTGGACTCGAGGATTAGCAACAACAACGTTAAAGCTGGACTCGAGGATTAGCAACAACAACGTTAAATTCAAACGTAGAAATGTAGTTTATGGAATTAGCGTAGTTAAGCGAATGCCTTCAATCGGAGGATATCACACGTATGGACTGGCCAGTATTCTCACCGGACTTGAATCCAGTAGAGCACGTGTGGGACATGCTTGGCCGACGAGTTGCAGCCCGTCAATCTCCTCCTACATGTCTACCGGAACTTCGGAGAGCATTGCTTTTTGAGTGGTGTAATATCCCCCAAGATCAGATCGATAATTTGATACTCGACATGCCTAAGCGTTGTACGGACTGTATTGCATCGTCTGGGAGACATACAATGTATTAACAATCATACCAACCACGTAATATTGGTTTTTTGTAAATAGGTTTTTTTTTTGTTATTTGCCCCAGGGAGAAAAAATCGCTAATTTTTTTAATAATATCAAACATATAGCATCTTTTTTTGCTCTTTACCTTTTGTTTAATAAATAAGCTTTACAAATAAGTCAAATTTGTTTTGCTTCTAACTCCTCCTTTGCCTGATTTTGCATTATCCTTAATTTATGGACATGAGTGTATTACAATAGCATTCGGTTCTGTTCTAATTATTAAATTTTCCCTAGCCGCGGGAAAAGCTAACAGCAATTTAGCCCTTTAGGGATTTTAATTTGGAACTTCTGGCCCAGCGTTTCCCAATTTTTTTTACCGCGGCCCGGTAGGAGGTTTTAAAATTTTTCACAACCCTTCTTATTGGGGGGAAACCTTTTATTTACAAAACTAATTTTATTTTTTAATAAAAATCATGTTATTTGTTTGTTTATTTCATGCACAAAAATTGCAAAATAATTATATAAGAAAAATATAAGTAATTAAAAATTAAAAATTATATTCATTTAAAACTTTAGTAAATGAAGTAAACTTTGTTTCCACATATTTGGGCCTTAGTGCGAAGGAGGATGTTGTTTGTCATGACATAAAAATTTCAAATTAGGAGGAAATGATGCTAATTGGGACCGAGGCTAAGGTTTATTCTCTAGAAAAAGGCTGTCCTCAAAGGCTCTGTGTCCGGACCTACTCTTTGGAACATAATAATAAATGATCTTTTAAGTCATCTCGACGGCTGTTTAAAAATTGCATTTGCAGACGACTTACTTTTAATTTTCCAAAGAAAGACTTTTAATAACATTCTTTTGAGAACACAAGAAGTTCTAGATTTTGTCTCCAATTGGGCGATTTCTCAACTCACTTTCAATCCCTCAAAAAGTAAAGCTATGATAGTTCACAGAAAGTTTGATGAACAAAATATTACTCCTTTGATACTCGATGATTCTCTGTTGTAATTTGTAGAAAATGTTAAGTATCTTGGTGTCATTCTTGACCAAAAAATAGCATAGAAGAAGCACACTGAATTCCTTTCTGCCAAATGTGAAAACATTATTAATGGCTTTCACCGAATAGCCAAAAATACTTTTGGAATAAGCTACGATGTTAAGAAACTGATTTATAAGCAGTGCATTGTACCTTTCATTTCGTACGGCTGTCGTACTTGGGGACATGTTGTTGCAAAAAAGGTTAACAAAAGAAATTTGAGAAATATTCAACGGAGAATTCTTCTTTGCATTATTAGTGATTATAGAATCTTAAGCTATGAGGTTGCTTTTCTTCTTGCAAGAATTTCGCCTATTGATTTTGAAATTGCATATAAGAATAATATTTTGGAGTCATTGGCTTTGGAAGACTGCATAAATGGAATTGTCCCCTTCACTGATCTGCCTCATCCCGCTACTTTCGAGCCCACAAATTTCTGCGTTTATATAGAGACTACTGAGATGAGTTTTCATATGGTTTTCTTTACCATGATGATGAGCAAGATGAACAACAAGGTTGGCCTTGCATTTTTTTTTTTTTTTTTCCAAGGCTATTCCGATTTTTTTTATTTTAGACACCGTAAATGGAATGAATGCACAGTTTTTCAAGCAGAACTTCTGTGTACTTATCTTGCCGTCAAATGAATCAAGGATAATGGGACAACCTCCTCAAGGTACCTTATTTGTTCTGATTCTCTTTCTTCTCTTCACGTTTTGAACAGTATTACCAGCTGCGACAAATTAGTTGTGGAAACCCTATTAACTCTCAGTTCGCTTAAAAATAGAAGAATTCATATCCGCTTTGCTTATGTGCGTGCTCATTATGGTTTCAATGGAAATGAAAAAGCTGATTTCTTAGTTAAAGATGCCTTAAATTTGCCCATTGATATCAAGATTAGCCCATTGATATGAACATTAGCAACATTAGCATTCAATAGCAAGAGCTATTGGATGTGCTTCAGTTTTTATCTGCTCACTGTAAATTTGCAAGTTAACCTGTTTCGTTTTAATCTAAGATCAAACAATTTATGTGAATGTTCGAAAAGAGTACCTCATGATGTGGAACATTTGATTTTCTCATGTCCTACATTTGATGGCCCTAGATTATGCTTCCAGAACGATTTGAAAATGTTCGGAGTGACTTGGACAGTGAACTCATCTGTTTTCGTCCAGACTGCTGTTGTCTGCTTTTCTTCGTTTTATTTATGCATGTAACTTTTAATGTTTCAATTAACTTACTTCTGTAAAAAAGCCCCGTTTTGTATATCTGTGGTGCACGGGGAGTCTGCATGTTTACAAATAATAAAAAATTAAGTTCGACATTCAGTCTGTTTCGATATTTATTTTTTAAATACAACAAGGTGAGAACGCAGCTTCACACGTATAAGGAGTTTCAAAAAAGACATTAAAATTGCATCACTTTTTAGATTACCCTTGGATACTCTTTTTGATAGCGCAATCAAAAATTAATCAGTGGTACAGTTTCAAACACATTTTTCAGATCCGTGTCGCATGAAATTTTAATTAAATTATCAACTTCTTGTTCACTAAGATTAAACATTTCTTTCTTTTCAGTTTCGACAGAAAAAGGCTCTTTAATCCACATATTATTTAAAAGAATAACCGGAAAGTAGTCTTTGAAACTATAAATTAACTCTGAAAGATGTTCTTAAATTGAAACTGATAGTGTTCCTCCTTCATCATAGTATGCATGGGTTTCAATAAATTTATGTAGTTTCAAAAGATTTAAAATTTCCTTTTGAAAGTCGTTGTTTTTTCGTTGTTGAGTCATTTTTTCAATTATTGCAGCGACTTTTCCGATACTTTGAAAATATTTAAACCAAAGCCTTGCAAATGTAAATTCAATTCATTGAATGTAGCAAATAATGTCGCACAAATAAGCTACTTTTATTAACCACTCGAAATCGTGTAATCTATCCTTAAATGGAAAAATAACATCTTTTTTAAATAATGGGTGTCCATTCAGAAATAACAAAGCTTCATCTGTTAGCTTAAACTGATGTTTTAAAGCGTTTTCTTTTGAAAGCCATCGTGAATTACAATACAAAAGGAGGCGTTTATGATCACTCCCCATTTCCTTGCATAATTCATTAAAAAGTCTGCTATGTAATGGACGAGAATTTATGTGGTTTACAAACTTGGCACATTCTTCTAAATTTATGTGTAAATTTAAATACAAGAGTTTTACCGCCAACACTTATCTATGGATACTACAGTGCACTCATACACAATCAACAGCTAATTCTTGAATTTATTTAAACAAACCTTTATAACAACTTACCATTGCACGTGCTCCGTCGCTACTTAGACCAACACACTTCATCCAATCAATACCATGAACAGTGACAAAATCATTGTTAAAGCTTTAAAATCTCATCTGAGATCGTTCTTGTCGGTAGCCTTTTACAAAACAAAAGATTTTCTTGTATGGTGTCTTCGTCAATTATACCTGATAAAATACATTAGATTTGCATCGTCCTTGTTTATTGATAACAATGCTCGTTTCAGCACTATTTTCGGTCAGTGTGCCACTTTGGGCACACCCACAGAATTAAAACGATATGTGCTATCTTCACAAAATTTTACTTGTGTACTCCTCTAGGTCTAATTAGACTGCCTACCTTTTTTTCATCAAAACTCAGATTTTAAAAGGTAGCGTGCCGAAAAGGGTTAACGGCTGGTAATATAAGGTTTCCTCCAACAGTGTGAGCCTGCCCAGTCTTGGAAATTCCTACGCTTAGTAGGTAACTAGCTTCCAAAGATTTTTCACTTGAAGTAACAAAACCTTTCATTACTTATTTTTTTTAAACTCCGATAATCAAACAACACATTAAGGTTGAGGGTCCATTTCATCCCCATTCAAAGTAAACTCGAAATGATAAATAACTTTCATTATATTTTCTATAAACAATTTTTCTTTTCTTTCCAGTATTCTTAATGCTAGTAGATAGTCCTGGATCCATCACCTATGAATCATCACTTTTCCGCTTAGTCCATACTAGTCATTTTCAAAAAGTAAGGTTTGTTTTATAATTTTTTCACAAATATTCAAATGCACAACATACACTGGTATGCAAAAATTAAGGACGAGACGGTTTTTTCAATATAACTTTGTACAAAAGCTTTCCAAATCAACACATTTAATACCGTAAGATCCCCAATACGTAAGGACATGAGTAATGTAAGCAACACTCACTAAAAGAGAAATCAGAGGGATAAAAAGAAGCTTTATTGAAAAAGCAGCATGGAGCGCAATGCGACTAAAGGCCTAAACATCGCAGTGATGGGTGTCCAGCAAGAAACATCCGGTCTTTAATAGGGATATGATCTCCCCTGATTGCTAGGAAGGTTTCACAGCGTCTGCCCATGCTGAGAAGGAGGGTGTCAATGAGTTGTTGAGGCATTGCTGCCTCATTCGTCTTGCAGCGCCAATCGAAGCTCCGGAATCGTTACTGGTGGTAAGGTACGAGCTGCCAAGCATCTGCCTAAAAAATCCCATACATGCTCGATGGGATTGAGATCCGGAGATCGTGCCGGCCAATCCATACGTTCAATATCCTCACTCTCTAAGAGCTGTTCGGCAGCTACTGTGCGATGACATGGTGCATGGTCGTCCATGAAAAGGAACTGCGGACCCATAGCGCCTCTAAAAAGACGCACATGTGGAAGAAGAATCTCGTTACAATAACGGGTACCGTTGACTGAACCTGCGTCGAAGATGTGAAGGTCTGTACGACTACCAAGCATGATGCCTCCCCAAACGAGAACACCGCCACCTCCATATCTGTCCCTTTCAATGATGTTCGAGGGATGATTGCGGCTTCCCCGCTCTCTCCAGATGAGTATGCGATGAGAATCGCTACTCAGACTGAATCTGCTCTCATCTGTAAAGAGTACTCGTCCCCATTCATTGTCTCTCCAATTCCGGTGTTCCCGGCACCACAGAGAACGCCTTCTCCGATGGGCAGGCGTTAGAGGTACACAGCGTACAGGGCGTCGTGCAAGCAGACCACCACCGTGCAGTCTTCTGGCCACGGTAAAACGCGATATCGGTCGTCCAGTCGCCTGTGTCGTGTGTCTAGCGATTTCTCCCGCTGTCTGCCGCCTGTTTCTTCTGGCCTGTAAGGCAATATACCGGTCATCTGCGGGTGTGGTTCCTCGTGGACGACCACTATTAAACCCCCGGATAGCTGTTCCTGTAGTTTGAAATTTTCTCGAAAGTCGTGAAACGTTGCTGTGAGCAATTCGGAACTCTGCAGCCATACTTGTCACACTGCGGCCTTCCTCCAACTTCCCAATGATTCGACCTCGGGTAAAAGCATCTAGATGTCGTCTAACAGATTGATTATTCGCCATTTCTCGCTGAGGCAGCAACTCGGTGTAATTTTAACTGCTGTACGACGTGCAATCTCTTTGCCAGAAATACTGATCTTACACCGACAACATGCCTTATACTACTCAGACACTCCCCCATTACGTCTACCTGCATATTTGCGCATGTGCTACCGTACATCACCTTACTTAATCTCCTGATTGGTCTTTCTGCCCGCTCTGCCTCTTCGTTCAGCTGATATGCTAATTTTTCGACTTCGTCCTTAATTTTTGCACACCAGTGTATTACGAGTTGTTCAAAAACAGACGACCTCAAATCGCGTAGAAAAGTAAAGAATACAAAGCAACAAGAAGACAAAATACCTGCTAGAAACAGGTAATCGATGCTCAAAACATGATTCTAATTGAAAATAGAGCAATATTAGCCCGGAAATTGTGGCCGTATAAAGTGTAGACATGCTAATAATTCCATCCAACCCTACAAGAATTATGAAATACAATTATCTTTTTATAGGAACTTATTTCTTATTAAATACAAAATCAATTTCTACAACTCCTTTTAAAAAATATCATTTATGAAAAATTTTGTTGTGTCTATGCTAAAAGAATATTTGTGAAAATAAAAAGATTATTTTTTAAGTCTATGAGCGACTATTGACCTTGAACAAAGTTCAGGTAGCATAAACTTACGACTGTTAGAGAAAAACTTTAAAGAGGATGTTTGGGTATAAATTTAGAAGTCAAACAACAAAAATCGGCATTATATTTGCAAATTTTCACAGGACAAGTTTCGATGGTTTTACCGAACCATCATCCTGAACTTCCAAAGCGCAAATGAACGAGGTAAAATATAGCAATTATATAAGATAAGAATGGCTGGACAGGAGTTAAGCTATTGGCGCCATCTATTGATGAAACGAGAACTAAAACATAATTTCCTTAAAGGGTGAAGGCAAAGATGGACTGAGGGTATTGGGGTATTTAATTTTTTAATTTAATAGTTAAAATACTTTCTATCTTTGCGTACCACTGGTTTAGGGTAAAGCCTCGAAGATATCTACCTAAGGGGAGGGATGCTTTCGTGGAGGACTTGCTACGGGAAACTGGCTCGCATACACGTTACACATGGGAAAACCACGAACACGCCTATGCAGCCAGTCAGTTCACGGGTTTTGAACCTCGGACCGAACTAACAGTGTTGTGTAATTTGAAGGAAAAGGCTAGAGGGCGCTGTTGCTCGGAGAGTTGAAAAGTGAATAAAGTTTGTTCATGTTGAAGGCGGCGGCCTAAGAATACGCTCTGTATATAATAATTAAAGTATTGTTAAAAATGCAAAAGTGTTAAAATTAGTGAACTCACTGAACCACCATTATCTGATTTGGAGATGCACAAAAATATTAGATGGTGCATCGGCCGGGAATTAAGGCTTTGTGAAGATTTTAGGTGTTCGATCTAAGTGTTTCAATTTAGGATATTTCATATTCAAGGGACAATGGAATTCCAAATAAAGGTAGGAAAATCTTAAATTAATTATTTAGTGATTATTTGTAGTAAATTAGTAAGTATTTATTATTGCTGTCGTGGGTGTATTTAAATTAAATAAAATGAAAGAGAAGTTAGATAGATTGAAACGTAAACGTTCCACATTGAGATCGTCCGTTACTAGGTTAATTAAAGTGATTGAAGATAAATTAAAAATTGAAGGGGAGGAAAATTCGATTAAAGAATTACGGGAATTGTTTGAAATATTAACCGAAAAGAAAAATAATTTGAGAACGCTTGATGATGAAATACAGAGTTAATTGATGTTAACTTAATTGAAGAAGATTATAGTATAAGCGAAGAATACAATGACAAATGTATAATTGCTTGTAGTCAAATTTAGCAGTTTCTAGGTGCGGTTACCGCAGTACCGCCAGCGAGGAATCCCTAAAGTTCTAATTTAAACCAGGCTAGTAGTAATGGAATTTTGCATGTAAGTTCCAGTTCCCCAAACAATGGAATGAATTTTGGAATAGTTTCGAAAATTCGATACATAAAAACGAAACGCTTTCAAAAATACAAAAATTTGCATACTTAAACACATTCTTAACGGGACAAGCTTTGAATGTTGTTTCAGGCTTTGAATTAACAGAAAGTAATTATGATAGTTGTGTAGCATCACTAAAGGACAGATATGGTCGAAAAGACCTGATCATTAAATTCATTCATGAATAAAATTCTAAATTTAGAAGCCGTTAAAAATTCTGCTAACGTATAGGCTTTACGTAAATTATATGACAAATTAGAAGTTTCGATTCGTAATTTGGAAACTTAAGAAGTAACTTCTGGCTCATATGGACATTTACTAATTCCAATATTATTAAAATTAATTCCGGACGATTTAGTTTTGGAATTTAATCGGCAAAGAGGATCGAAAGATAAAGTTGAAGTTTCGGAATTAACACAGTTTATTAAAACAAAATAGAATGCAGGGAAGTTTCAAATCTAGTATTAAATGAAAGGAAAAATCCTGTGTCTCCGCGAGTCGATGAATCAAAATATGAAACTAGAAAATATGTAAAAAATGCACCCACGGCTGCATTTCATACTGCAGTTAACCGAAAATGCATCTTTTGTGATAATTTGCGTGAGTCATTTAAATGCGAAGTGAATGTTTCTGATAAATTAAAGAAACTAAGATCCGAAAACCGCTGCTATTCTTGTTTTAAAAAATTTCATACATCAAAAAAGTGTAGAAATAAAACTAAATGTAATCAATGTGGCGGTATGTATCACAATGAATCGATTTGTACTAATAAATCCCCTGTAAACAAAAAGTCGGAACAAGGTTATTCCGAAAATGAAACTGAATCTCTGACTCTGAATTCTGAGGAAAAAAATAAAGTTCAAAACTTAAAATTGATTGCTTCTGCCTGAAGGTGATAATAATAATGATTGTAATGCCAGGGAAATATTATTACAAACTTGTACAGTTTATGCTTGTTCTAAGTATAAATCAAAATTAACTAGATTAATTCTTGATCAAAGCAGTCACAGATGCTTTATAACGAAAAAATTGGCCGACCATTTAAAACTTACTCCAATCCGTTATGAAAGACTTTCCGTTTATTCATTTGGTGCGACCAAGGCAATGAATCATTCCTATCCAGTCGTTGAAATCGAAATTCAGAATTGGAAACAAAATAATAAAATAAAAATTGAATGTTTGATCTCCGATGTTATTTCCTCGGCGCCCATCAGTGTGCCTAGTAAACAAATTGCAGACTTCATAAAGCATCTGGGGTTGCAGATCGCCGATTGCTCAAGAAAAAATAACACAGATGTTGAGATATTAATTGGCGGGGATGAATTCTGGAATGTAGTTTATTCAGAAAGATTTAAAATATCTGAAGGGTTATACGCAGTTAGTTCTGTGTTTGGTTGGGTTGCTGCAGGAATGAAGAAAAATAAAACAAATAAAAATTGTTCTGAAAATTTAGCGGTAATGACAAACACTGTTTTGTTGAAAGATTTAAGAGGTTTTGGGGAATTAGAACATATGGGAATAAATGATTTTGATGATTATTCCGATATTGACTGCGAAATAGTAGACCAGTTTGAAAGAAATTTGCAGTTTAAAAGCGGTAGATATGAGGCAAATTTAATCTGGAACTACAGTCCGAATAATCTAGGACAGTGCTCCGCAACCTTTTCTCACCTGCGACGCACAAAAAATCTCTCTGGAATTTCGTGGCACACCAAAGAGTTCCGATTTATCAAGGAAGTGCCGAAAAAATTCAAATGCTGACACACTTACAATAACACACAACCACACAACAGTGAAATATATAAAAACATTTAAAATAGACATTATTAAGGAAAAAAATTGTCATTGTGTATTATATACATGATAAAAAATTGCAAAATGTCAAATACATGTATTTGATTGCGACACACCTATATCCTACTCATGGCACACCGGTTGCGGAGCACTGATCTAGGAAATAATTTTAAGGTAGCTAAGAAACGATTCGTAAACCTTCACAATAAACTAAGTAAAACTCCGGAGATTTTTCAGGAATATAAAAATATAATTGAGAACCAGATATTAGAAGGAATTGTAGAGGAATGCCCGAATAATGATACAAATTTCGGATATTTCATGCCGCACCGAGCAGTGATACGACCTAGTGAAACTACTAAGGTAAGAATTGTGTACGATGCTAGCTCAAGGACAGAAGACACGAATTCGTTAAATGACTGCCTTGAATCGGGACCTAATCTAAATCCAAATATACTAGACATTATGTTAAATTTTCGTAAGTTTAAGATAGCTTTTTGTGGAGACGTTGAAAAAGCCTTTTTGATGATAGGAATTGCTGAAGGTGATAGACAATTTCTAAAATTTCTTTGGTTTAATGAAAATAATGACTCCATTAAGATTTTGCAAATGTGTCGCGTAGCTTTCGGTTTGACTATATCTCCTTTCATTTTAGCCGCCACTATAAAATATCACAATCGAAAATATAAAGATAAAATGCCGGATAGTTTCCCAAGTGTTAAATTCTTCTGTCTGTGTCGATGACCTATATTTTGGAGCAGGAACAGTTGAAGATGCATATCGGTTATCTGTAGATGCGGTTAACATATTTAAGGATGCTAGGATGAATTTTAGAAAATTAAGAATTAATTCTAAAGCATTAAACGATTTATGGGTCTCAGATGGGATTAAGGAATCAGATAACAAATTAACTAGTGAATCGAATTTCTTAGGCATGATTTGGAATTCCATTGAGGACAATATAAAGTTAAATTTAAAAAATTTAATTGACTTTTCTACTGGAAACGATTTTGCTACAAAAAGGAAACTTTTGCAAAGTATTGCCCAAATATACGATCCATTTGGATTTATTGCACCCTTTGTTATTCGGGCAAAAATTATTATGCAAGAAATCTGGTGTTCCGGTTCTGACTGGGATGAGGTCATTCCTGCAGAGATTAAGGGCAAATTCAACATTTGGAGGGAGGAACTTAGTGATTTAACTGAAATATCGATACAGCGAAATTTCTTTGATGACGATCCAATGAATATAAGTCTTCACCTATTTTCGGACGCTAGTCCTAAAGCATATGGGGCCATCGCATATTTCAGATATTGTACGAGTGATTCTGAAATTAAAACTTCCTTTATCATGTCGAAATGCAGGGTTGCACCTTTAAGAGCAATCACGCTTCCTCGTTTAGAGTTAATGGGAGCACTAGTGGCTGCTCGAATGTATAAATATTTGAAAAAATTCTTTGGTGATTTAATTGAGGATGTTTATTTTTGGAGTGATTCCGAAATCGCCAATACTTGGATTAAAGGTTCGCTAAATAATTGGAAACCATTTATCGCCAATCGTGTTACAGAAATACAGGGTATGTGCAACAAGAATTTGTGGAACCACTGCGAAGGAAAACAAAATCCTTCCGATTTACTAACTCGAGGAATTAGTGCTCAGTCACTAATTAAGAATGATCTGTGGTTGCATGGGCCACACTGGTTACGTTTTCCTACTGAAAACTTTCCAAAACAAAAGAAATTAAAACCAAATTCAGAATCGTTGGAGTTAAGAAAATGTATTATTTTGACTGCACCTGTAATTAACAATGAATCTCCAATTTTGCATATAGAAAAATTCAGTTCTTTAGGAAAATTACTTCGAACTACTGCCTACTGCCTATGTATTTAGATTTATTAGGAGGCTTCGGAAAAGGTCTACAAGGAATGGACCTTTTAGTGCTTTTGAGATTAAAGCAGCTGAACATTATTGGGTAAAAATTACGCAACGAGAATCGTTTCAAGCGGAAATAATTAAGTTATCAAATAAAAAATCAATTCTCGATTCCTCCATCTACTCCCTTAATCCAAGGCTTGATGAGGAGGGAATTCTTCGGTTGAAAGGTCGCATTCAATTTGCAGACTGTGACGAGAATTTAAAACATCCTATTCTATTACCCTCTAAGTGCAAGTTTACCGAGTTGATCATCATGGACTCGCATCAAAAGGTATTCCATTCTGGAGTTAATTCGACACTTACTCAGATCAGAGACAAATATTGGATCATTAAGGGAAGACAGCGTGTTAAGACTATCATCAGCAAATGCGTGATATGCAGACGATATAGTGCTCGTCCTGGGGTACATACAGGATATCGCTCCACTTCCTCCAAACAGAATCCAAGAGTCGCCTCCATTTGCTGTGACCGGGTTGGACTTCGCCGGTCCATTTTTTACGAAAGACAGGCAAGGGAAAGTTTACATGCTGTTGTTAACGTGTGCGGTCACTCGTGCCTTACATATAGAGATAGTAACTGATCTCAGCACTGAAAGTATTTTGCTAGCTTTCCGAAGATTTTTAGCTCGTTGAGGACTGTGTACCACCGTGTACTCCGATAATGCCAAGACTTTTAAAAGAGCTGACAAAGAACTAAAACATATTTTCAAAACTTTGAGTGACTCATCTGTGAAAGAATTATTTTCTGCTAGAGGCATAAATTGGAAATTTATTATTGAGAGGGGTCCATGGTGGGAAGGGTTTTGGGAGCGTATGGTACGAACCATAAAATCCAGCTTACGCAAAATTATTGGTCGATCATCCCTTACTGTGAAAGAGCTTGAAACAGTGCTCATTGAAATCGAGGCAATGATTAACTGTAGACCAATTACCTACGTGTTTACCGATCCCAATGAACCTTCTCCACTAACACCTTCTCATTTTCTGGTTGGTAGACGATTACTATCTCTACCTGCTAATAAAATAACATCAAATAATTTGATTGGATCAAGAAATTCAATTATTAAACGATATAAATACCATCAAGATATTTTAATCCATTTTTGGAAGCGTTGGAGATCAGAGTATCTTTTTAATCTGAGATCTGCCAATATTTGCCCTCCACACTCTAACGCATCTCAGTTTAAAATCAACGATATTGTTTTGATTCATGACGATAAACATCCCAGGAATCTCTGGACAATAGGTAAAATTTTGGAATTAATGCCAGGCAGAGATGGTAAAATAAGATCTTGCATAATTAAAACATCTACTGGTACCTTAAAAAGGCCTATACAATTGTTATATAATATGGAACTTAACTAATATTTGTATTTTGTATTTTTAGGTTTGATTCTCCTGACCTTGCTGATAGGTATCATTTAATGTTTGTAAATTTTATGTGCTTATAATTATGTATGCATGTTTGTTATATTTAACTATTTCTCTAGGATTGATTGTCTAATTATTAATTGAATATTCTGAAATATATTATTGAAATATGAACTCTCCACCGAGTTCAGGTGAGGAGTGTTGTGTAATTTGAAGGAAAAGGCTAGAGGGCGCTGTTGCTCGGATAGTTGAAAAGAGAATAAAGTTTGTTCATGTTGAAGGCGGCGGCCTAAGAATACGCTCTGTATATAATAATTAAAATATTGTTAAAAATGTAAAAGTGTTAAAATTAGTGAACTCACTGAACCACCATTATCTGATTTGGAGATGCACAAAAATATTAGAAACAGTGTTCAACGCCTGTACCGCTCGCAGGCCCTAACTGGTTTCGGTTGTGTTTGTTCAGCGCCGGATTTAGCATTTTTCCTACGCGGGGTAAAAACTTAAAATTTCTGCCCTTACCCATCTTCCTTTAAGTTTCTGTAACAAATTTTAGTTTTTTAAATAAACACAGAAATAGGTAGTTTTCGAGATAAAATGTAAAATCCATTTTATAGTAAGAGTTCTTTATGTGACATTTTTGTTCTAAAAGAATATACATTAACAAATGGTTTAGTTTCTTTACTTATGGCAAAGCATAAGAGAGCTACCTGACTAAGAGGGGAGATGTAATTGGCTCATATGCAAGTTACGAATGTGCGAAACGGCGGAAACAACCAGCTAAATCGCTTGATTCTAACCCCCGACCGAACTACCAGTGTTCAGACTTTACATCTCAGCCGCTGGTGGCCGAACATACATACCAAAAGTTACATACTTAAAAACACGGGCGAACTCTCTTAATGCAGTTACTTCTCCGGTGCACTGAAATAATCAAATTTACATTTTCCCTGAAATGAGGATTTTTTTCAATATTTGCAACAATACCTACTCATACTAATAAATGATGCTAATAGAAAACGATTCAGAACTAAATACTAAAATAGTTCAACACAGCACAAAAATGGGAATCAGAAATTAATAAATAATAAAAAATTTCATTTAAACAAATATAAGCAAATTACAAATCACTAATACAATGGATTGAATAATATTGTACCAATTTCTCGATACTAACAGTAACTTTAACCTAGCACGCTAAATATTCATTTCACAATAACCGCCTTCATGTAATACACTCAAGAACTCTACTATAGTCCTCACAAAGATCGGTAACATAATAAATATTTACATATTCACGCAAAAGACTATTTCTGTACTGTAATAATCAAAATTACATTTTCTCTGAAATACGCAATTTTGCAATATTTGCAACAATAACTAGCCAGACCATGGAGGTAGGGGCCAATCCCGCACTACGAGTGAAGCACTCTTCCGAGGGCTTCGATCTCCAGATGGAGAGTTTTTTTGTTTACATTTGACAGCGCATTAATTGTATTTCGACACACGACACTTCCATACAAATCGAAAAAAGGGACACTTCCGCATAAAAGAAACATTCATTGTGTGATGGATAATAGCAATTTGTATAGTTATGCTTATGCAAAATGTTATGTTTAAAGAAGATTTTAGCAAAAAAAAAAAAAAAAAAAAAAAAAATTACGCTTAAAGAATGAAAAATACCTTATGGTATCTTT
Source organism: Stegodyphus dumicola (assembly GCF_044657685.1). NCBI lineage: Eukaryota > Metazoa > Arthropoda > Arachnida > Araneae > Eresidae > Stegodyphus > Stegodyphus dumicola. The sequence goes on from NC_140774.1 coordinate 47,067,281, forward strand.
AAAATTATATACGTCTTTCGATACACTTGATTATGCACTCTTAATAAAAATAATCTTAGTTACAAACAATAGATTACATAAGTTGGGACAATAGATGAGCTGATTAATTATGTAACTATCATTAGCTACACATAACAACAATACGGGCTACTACTGAAAGGAAAACGTTAGTATTTGTACTTCTTATCATAATTCTTATTTCAGTAATAATTTTAAGTTCTTACCTAACTCTCCTAAAATATTACGGGATTAAAATTTTATTCTGCGAGCCTTTTGTTCTGAAAATAAATCTATGGCATCGTCATAATTGCCTTGATGTGTTCGATTTTCGATTGCCAGAACTGCGAGACTTGTTGATAAACGCTCCTGCCTCATCGATGATCTCAAATAGTTTTTAATAAGTTTTAATTTGCTAAAACTTCGATCACAGCTTGTGGATGTAGTTGGAAACCTAGAGTAAATCTGCAGGGCAATACAAATATTGTAAAAGGCATCCTGAAAATCACAGGTGTAGTTCTGTTGCAAGAGATAAAATGCTCTAGCCTTTTTTTATGTCGACGAATAACACCGGGACTTGTTCTTTAAAAACGGCAAGTTCCTGACAGAACTCAAATGATAGAGATCCCGCTCATATTTTCGCGCAAGATCTGCTCTATTCTTTTGCAGTTCTTCAGTTGAAATATTCAATATTTCCCGACCATTGAGAAATAGAAATTTGAATTTAGTGTAATAGCCCTGTTTACCCTCGTCTTAATTTCTGATAAGATTCGATCAAATACAATTTTCATTGCATTAGAAAGTAGCTGAACACGATGAAATGTTCGTAATTCGTCTTCGCATAATTCATCAAATTCCTTTTTGCGTTTTAGAATTCGTTTATTTGTCTGAATAGGTTCAACCTCAAATTTTTTTCCGCTGCTGCTTTAAATTCTTTTACCCAGTATTCCGTAGGAATTTCTCTCATTTTTTGTCAGAAGTTTTGTCAGACCTTCCATTAATGCGACGGAACACGCAAGAGTAATATTTTCCATTTGAATTTCAGTATTTATTCGATTGATTTTTCGAAGAATTGTCAGGTTGATAATAAATTCAAATTTTTTTACAACATGTAGCAGATGTTCTGCTTCGTACTTTGATAGATAGTTAATTTTCATATAGTAATATAGTACTTTGAAAAATAATTAATTGCTTTCAAGGATTTTACTACTTCTGGTACATTCGTTAGAAGGGCTTTCACAGCCACATATTTTGCCGACCATCTCTTTTGGCTGCTTCCTTTTGAGTTGGTTTTTGTACATCTTCTCTTAATATCCCATCGAATAGTGAATCCGACAAAAAAGCTAAATATCTTCTGGATAATTCCAAAGAAGTTAACTGCTTCGGGGCAAGACGAGGCAGAATGCACACAGACAAGATTCAAAGAGTGAACCAAACATCGCCCATATTCGGCCAGCTTATTCATTTCTGTAATCCTGGCTTGTACTCCAGGATTACTCCAAGATCTAATATGGCCGGTAAGTACCGTCCATATTAGATCCGTTATCATCAGATTGATCACGACATTGTCAATATCCAAACCATCAAGTGTCAGTTTTTCCACAATCCGTTGAGAAATACATTCTCCTGTAAATAATATACAGTATAACTTGCTTTAGTAAAAAAAGCTAAAAATTGACGTAATTACATTCAACAGTATTTGGGCCGCGTCGCGGACGCGCGCGCTAAGTAAATGGTTGCGTCTCGCTAAATATAGCGAGGAATACTAGAAGCAGGCATATTAAAAGAAAATGAGACAACAAAAAAATCTCCAGAGTAAAAAGCTTTAAAAATGATAAATCCACTTTTAAAACCTAGGTTGCTGACTGGCTGCAAAAAATCAAAATACCTTACTTCATTTCTGTTGTATATTCTCGACGTTGTATATTCTTAATTTGAATTATTTCATTGGTCCAAGGTTAATTTGTATTGGATGTTAGGAAAGAGTTACAATTTACAATGCTTCTCCATTTATTTCGCAAGAGGCGTTGGTATAGAAACAAGGCGCCTCTATGCTTTCGTTCTGTTTTTTATTTGTATAGGGTGGCCCAGAAGTCACTTTACATTTTGAAAATTAAATAACTTTTTTTCTATTAATATATTTCTTTTTCTCTTTTCAGAATTAAAAAATATAATCCCTGGAAATTTTTGGCATGGATAAGTTTACAACAGAACAACGAGTGAAGATAATTGAATTTTACTTTTAATAATTGAATTTTACTGCTGAGAAATATCGAGACATGCTAGCGAATTTTGTTCAACCTCAGTTAGTAAACATGGCAGGGTATTGGTGGCAACAAGATGGAACAACTGCACATACTGCTAAAGCCACAATGCAGTTGTTAACTGCAATGTTTCAGGATCGGATAATCTCTCTTAAATCCGATTTTGAATGGCCTCCACGTTCTCCTGATTTGACAGCTCCGGACTTTTGGCTTTGGGGATATCTTAAAGACAAAGTGTATGCAAATAAGCCCCGAACTATTCAAGAACTTAAGGCAAACAACCTCAGATGTTAAGAAGTGTCATGGAGAATAGCTTAGAAAGAGCTCGACTTTGTGAAGACGATAATGGAGGCTATTTAAGAGACATTATCTTTCGTCACTAAGTCAGAACTAACTTACACACTCTAAGCTTTGTAATAAAAAAGAATTCATTAAATACAGCCATTTAAGAAAAAGTTATTGAATTTTCAAAATGTAAAGTGACTTCTGGGCCACCCGATATATTCCCGCCAGGAGAGAGGACAACAGAGACACTCTAGGCCAGTGCTTCGCAACATTTTCTCACCTGCGACGCACAAAAAATCTTTCTGGAATTTCGTGGCACACCAAAGAGTTCCGAGTTATCAAGGAAGTGCCGAAAAAATTCAAATGCTGACACACTTACAATCACACACACAACAGTGAAATATATAAAAACATTTAAAATAGACATTATTAAGGAAAAAAAATTGTCATTGTGTATTGAATACATAAAAAATTGCAAAATGTCAAATACATGTATTTGGTTGCGGCACACCTATATCTTACTCATGGCACACCGGTTGCGGAGCACTGTTCTAGGCAAAGAAGTTGAAGAGAAAGATATACATATTCTTTACTCTATTCGTCACTTACAGGGACCCAAAGACCAAGGCATTTAGGGAGTACCTTTGGAATAAAATTACATGTTGGGTTGGCAGAGGGACAGGGTCCTTTGACTTTTTCAGTGACGCCTGGAGTCCCTCTATTGTCCTCTCCCTGATCTTATTTTTAGAGTCGCGTTCGGCTGTACTTAGCTTACTTCTAAAACTGTTTGCTCCATTAAAAGGTTTCGATTAACTAATTATAAATATTCTATACAGGTTTTAAACCTGGCTTTAAAACGACTAATGTTGCATCAAAATTTGACAACAATTCAAATACAATTCAGCGCTACTCTTGAATTTGACGCACAGACACCGGCTTGCCCCCCCCTAGATCCAGGACTGTGTTTGTTAAAGATGCATTTTACTTGCTGATCTTCATAGATCGCTTTGGGGTTAACACAGAGGAAACTGGTTCCCCATTACAAACAATCTGATAGCATTCGAAACTGATAGCTGATTGGTTGAAAACGAACAACTTGCAATTTTTTTGGAAATGAAGGAAAAAGTCGCACGTCTTTCCTTCAATAGCAAACCAGGCAGAAAAATTGTCCAAAACAGTTGTTCGTGTGAAACAAACGCCGTGTGATATGGGCCTAAGACGTTCTATTACAATTATTGTAAGTTATTTTCCTCCTTATCTGAGGATCTTGCTAGCGGCAACTGTCTCTGTAGTTAAGAGTTTAAGAATATTCCGAGTTCTTGTCTAAAACAGTCTGCAGACTGAATTAGCCACGCCCTAGTAATTTTTCGGTTCTATCTGATTCGTTAAACTTGAAACAATATCAAAGGAGCAACAGGATAATCTCTCAGCTTCCTGAAATCGAGAGGCTTTGGTGACAGACACAGTACAAATCGCTAAAATCCCTTGACACTGGCTGTGAAGTTATGATCTTTTTTAATATCAAGTGGAACTGTACATGAACGAGTTATTGATTGTGCAATGTCAGAGCCTTTCATCTCACACCTCGTAATAGCTCGAACATTGCTACCTGTGGGGGGGGGCGCACGTATGAATTTCTTATCTTAGTGTGGTCCACCGCAACGTCATTGCAATATTTCTGCTGGTTTTGTTTCTTTTCGCCCTCCATCCATCTACCGTTGTTTCGTTATCAGGTGGCCGCGGTAGCTGAAGAATTCATGGACCTGTACATATATTTCTTGTTTCCTTCTTGGACCCCATCCTCTGTAGCTTTTCTTTTTGAAACATTATCGAATCTCAGCTTTTTCTTTTCTTTTTCAGTCCCGGAATCCTTTCTCTTTCCTTGGAGGTCTTGTATCATGGACACCGACTCTGGATCAACTGCATGCCTTGATGGCTGGCCGCTCCGTTCTCAAGCAGGCGATTTCCTCAACACTTTTTTTAAGACGGGCATATAAGTCTGCTCACAGTATCTTTTCGTCTGATCCATATACGCTTTTAAGGATTCCCCATTTGTCCTTTTAAATACTTAACTGTTTCTCTGATTAAAAAGGGATCATCACATTTATTACAAATTTCTCTACCTCTCTTTCTGGTGCATAAGAAAAAGAATGTTTAGTTTTCAAAATTTTATCTCTCACCTCTTAAACTCACGCCTTTTCTTAAGAGAATCAAGTTTTTATTTTGCATGGGCCGTTTCCGAATTACTTGTTGCCTCATCCATCGTCTAATTTCTTCTGCCAAAGAATGATTCAGCGGGTGTCTTATCCGTGCTATAGTGTTCAGTGCTAATTCCTTGACACACAGCTACCACAGCGTTGGTGGTAATTTCTTACATAGCTGGGGATAATTTTAACTATATTTATGTTCACCCGCTCTCCAATATTCGACTGTGGTCGAAAAGGGATCATTTTAAAGTGTTTTATGTCAAGATACGTACATATTTCCTCAGAAATTTGATTCATGAATTAACCATTGTCCAAAGTAATTTTTATCGGAGCTCCGTACTTTAATATAAATTTATTTTTAAATGAATTTGCAGCAATTTTCACGAACTTCTTTCTGAAGGGAATTATTTCTACCACTTGGAAAATTATCAACGATTATAAGTATATACAGGGTGGTTGTAATTTAAGTTATGATGACGCTTTTTATGCAACGTAAGTACGTTACGCAAATTTAGAGCATTTTAAAAAGCAAGTAGTCAATGTCGTAAAAATCATTCTAACCATGCCTTTGGAGAAGAAACAGCAAAATTTGGTTTTCTAAGTGCTTCGTTTTTCCACCACGCGAGGAACATACAAACTGATTCTTTATTATTTAATGTCAGAGACTGAAAACAACAACTTCAAATTATATAACACAGCTAACTCTAATCTTACAGTAACTATATTATTAATACATTTTAATTTGAAAAGTTATTACTGGGCAAACAATACATTTTAAGCAAACTATTTTATTGTTTCTAGAATGGCAATAGTCTGTCAACCAGATATCAGAAGAAATATCTGACGTGGACAGCACGACTTCCTTGTACGGCCTAATAAATTATAACACATTTTTTTGCTGCACTTCACTCAAACTTATTTCCTCTAATTTCATAACAAATATACTTCTTACTCAGTCAATTCAGTTTTCACTTCGTGGCAAGGCAAAAATACACAAAAAATCAAAACATTTTTATTAAAAACTGTGAAAAAAAAAAAAAAAAAAAAAAATAAAACACCAAACACAAGTTTAAATTTTTTTTTTTTAATTTAAATTAGTATTTCTACGCAAAAACAAGCAATCCGACCAGAATGTAGGGTCATCTGATTTAATTCACTATTCGAGTAATAGTTTCTAATGGTGGCCTCGTTTGACCACTTAAAACTCTTAAATTGTTGATAATTGTACAACCATTGCATGCAGATAAACTAAAGGCATAAAAACCTTAAATGCAACATAATTTAATCACTTCATCAATATCAGTGGCATTGCTAGGGTGGAGCAAGGGGGGATATCTGTCTCCGGGAGCAGCATCGAAGGGGTGTCAAATTGATGCTACGAAATTTTTTAATGAAATATTTTCCATTCTTGGCACACACAAAGCGGCGCAAATTCTTCAATTGTCCCCGGGTGCTGGAAACCCTAGCCACACCCCTGATCGATATATAAATATTTTATTCATAATTCTAAATTTTTTTTCATGTAATAGTATTTTGTATATATTATGTATTATATGTAATTATTTTTTGTCTTTTTTCTCATCTCAGATTTTATTTTTACATTTAGTGTATTTACTTTTCTTTACATTTAATGGAATTCTGCATATATATATATATATATTTGGGGGGGGGATTTAATTTTTGTTTCTTAACGTTTTCCTTAATTTGAAGTTTTCTTAATGCTACAGATATTTTAGTTTAGTGTTACGTTTTGGCCTTTTGAAAAACCTGCGGAAGGCTTACATAAAGCTTTGCATAAGTTTTTCTGTTCTAAATTTTCGGGATTGTCGAGGTGCAATTAACTGCACCGGGTGGTGGTGGGGACAATCCTAAAAAAACATAATTTATCTTTAACATATTTCTTACCAATAAGTGATTAGAGATCATGAGGTAGTGTTCTAAAGCAATCATAGTACTACCCTGTGAACTCCTTTTGTTACAGGTTCGAATCCTGTAAATATTTATTTATTAACTAAAAGAAAAAATTCAAACAGCTATTGGTTAGCTGCGCCTCCACGTGCTCCGCCTCTTGCCTTTGAACTTTGGACTTGCACTGTGCATCGCCTCCTGGCACTGAACCAGTATTTTCATACTACTTACATACATACGTACATATAGACGTCAAGAAAAAAATCCGTTCTGAATCCATTTTACAGTCCGTTGCACAAAAAAAGAAAATCCTTTACTCTGTCTGTATGTATAAATGTCACGCAAAAACATCATTCAAATGGATTTGTGAGTGTTCAAAATGGATACTTTTGTTAAAATATGTGATACCCGAAATATTTTGTGATTACAACATGTCCTTTACTTCGTACCAAGGAAGTAAAAAAATCTGATGTGGACACCACATGACTTCCTTTTAACGATCTATTATATTATACACATTTTTTGCTGCATTTCATTTAAACTTATTTTCTCGAATTTTATTAGAGATATATTTCTCATTCATTTAATTGTTGTCACTTTGCGGCAAGGCCAAAAACACATAAAAATTCAAAACAACTTCATTAAAAATTGAAAAATATAGAAAAACATAAAAACACCAAATATAATAAGACAGTTTACAAATTTTTTACAATTAAAATTAGAGCAAATTCTGCACAAAAATAAGCAATTCGGCCAGTGGGCAAGAAGGCAGAATTTTCGGTGCACAAAATTGATAGTTCACTTTTGTTCCCACTCGGCAAAAATACACTGAAGGTGCAAATACTGATTTAATTCACTATTCTGACAAGTTTTATATGTAAACAAATATGGCTGCTTTATTAGGCTTACAACTATTGCATGCTGATTGATGCATGAAAACCTTAATCGGAATTATCTATTATTAAAAATAAACAAAAACAAAGGAGGAGGAGGAGAGTGAGAAAATAAAAATTTAATTTAACATAATTTGTATATATCAATTGAAAATTGTTAAAAAATTGTTAGATGTATTTTTAAAGCATAGAAAATTGTAAGTAACAAATAGAAAATTTTAACTGCCTGTTCCCAAGCACTACATTATCTTGCTAACTTTTCAAAAAACTGAATGTAACCAAAATTGACCATATGGCACTGACTATTTTTAGTGAAATACTTCCATGAAAAAAAAAAAAAAAATTAATACTTTTCTTTATAAGACATAATTTAAGTAAAGGTAAAAAAAAAATTAAAAATTTATATGGCAGTGCTATTTTTAGGGCAGAGTAAAGCATTTTATATTTGATACTTAATGCTTGATACACTTTTTCCCTCCAAATGAAGCTACAGAAAAATAACTTTACATTTATAAATAATTCTTTTCTTTTCACCAACTGCTATAGAAGGGTTCTAGAGAAATCAAAAATGAGAAAAGTCATAATTCTAAATTTTAAAACTCTATTATAAAATATAAAATTAAGTATGAATAAATTTGCCTTCATCATTTATATTTTATTTTCAAGAAAACAACAAGTTTTTTTAACTGAAATAATGGTATGAGATAAGTTATAAGCAAATACTATTACCATTTTAAAAATCAGATAAAAATTCATCAGTATTCTGATAACAATGTTATAGGAAAGCTCTCTGTATTTTATAGAAGGTTAATATGCCTCTTCTTTTCAACATGGAAAAGTATTTTTCGAATCTGACATTAATTTGCAGCACATCCCCATTAATATGGAGGTAATTAGTATATTGTACTACCTTATGCACTATTATGTCATGTGTCTTTCTTCCTCAAAATATGCAAATATTTTCTCTAAAACCAATATCAATCTCAATGCCACAAAATAATTCTGCTCTTTAAAGAAAAGGATTCAGTATAAGCAATGGTCTCCTCTGAAGTTATAGTAAGGCTTCTAATGGGAAAAAACTCCAATGAAGACCCACATTATCCAGAACAGTGGATGGTCATTTTACTGTTTTTTGTAAACCTTAAATTTTTATGATAAGATCATAAGGAGAAATTAAAGACCTGTATCTAAAATTAACTTAAACCTCTTTCATTATACATTTTTATGAGCTTATAAAGATATTATGAGACAAAAATTTCATAAAAATTTAGAAAAAAAATGTCTACTTAAAGATGAGAAATCATATCCACAAATCAAGTCATTTAATTGCTCTGAAATTCCCAACAAGTTGCAGGGAAGGGAGGACAGATTAAACAACATGAAATAAGCTGTAGTATTTAAAACGAAAAAAAACCATTAAAAAAATAATCTTGAAAATTCAACTGTGTTCTTGAAATAATTCAAATACCAGATCTTCCAGTGATTAAATGCATGAATAACACATGCATTTAATCACACAATCACACATGCGAAATCATACAAGAACATATGGGAGAAATGAACTTCATTTCTTATAAAGTAAAATTTTTCTGAAAGATTCTGTTGTTCAAATATTAACACAGTAACATCAATTTTCTGAAAGGTTTTAATTCTCAAAAATGAAGTGCACTTTGTATTTTTATTTGCCCCATTTAACGTTTGATGATTAATGTATCATAGATCTGCAATAACATTTTCATAACATTTTTGCTCACATTCTGCATTATAATTTTTCTGTTTTTATTTTAAGTCTTCTTCTAGAACACATGAACAATTTTATAATATCTGTATATAATTCTTTGTTTTCTAAAAGAAAACAGCTGTTTGAATTTAAATATATTTCAAGATGAAATATATCAAACAATTATGAAATTAATTTAAAAAACTAAAGGTGGGCTCTTTATTTATTCGATGTGCTAGATATATGATTAGAAATCTGATGTCGTAAAATACAATTGTCATAGAAATTATGAATGAAGAAACGAACTTGGGTTTTATCATTCATTTGAATAATACATTTTAAAAGAAGTAAAAAAAAGAGCAGGGAAAAAAATCATAAGTGAAATTAATATTTTATTAATTTATACACTGATCATTCTCCCAACCAATTTTCAAAACTAGAAATACCGTAATGAAAAATTGCTGAATATTCACCTGCTGATTCATCTTTGAATTACTACAGTGTAGTAAACAATTACATGAATGCTTAAAAATATATCAAAGTAAAATATATTTTAATAACAATAACAGATCCAATATAATAAATGCATAGAACAGTACAAAATAAACTGAGCTAAGTAAACATTACCAAAGGCAATTTTAAGAATTCTGAAAATGATGATAAAAATATAACAGCCGTACAAAGAATTAAAAGGTCAAAATAATCATAAAAATCATCACAATTTTTGTGTGATATAAAGATTAATACTTCTTTAAAGTACATTCTATTTTATTGGAAAAGAAATGTAAAAAATGAAATATAGAAATATATTTTTCAAAATAAAAAATTAAACTATGATGATTGATAAAATTAAAAAAAAAAAAAAAAAAAAATGGAAATTCTTCATCACAATAAATTTTCCCACACCATGAAAGACTTGTGCTGAAATGCAGAATTTTCCAAAGCAGTAACAATTTTCTCTCTTTTTCACAGTATAACAGAAGATATTCTATACAAAGTGATTTTCTAAATACAACACACAGTGTTGGTAGTTTATCACATAATTCATTTTTGCTGTTCACACAATGTTTTTTATAACTCTTCTTCAGTTTAAAAACCATGTCTCTCAATTATGAGGAACTTACGTTTTCAGCTGCTAGCAATTTACTGCTGCATGCATACTTATATACCCAAACCTTTCTTAATAATATTGACCCAGTTATGCTATTGGAGGAAAATATAATAAACTTTAATGGCAATGAAGAAAAAATGTATGAAATTCTAGCACCTAGAGGAAGAACATTTAAATCAAAAGGCAAAAGGAACTGAGAATTCTGTAAAAGGATCATGGCAAAATACAAAAATTAACACTATGCACATAACAGTAATTCATTAAAATCTTGGCATATTTTAGATATTTATAATCCATCAGAGACTTAATTAAAAAGTTTGGCTTGGAGCCTATCAATCATTAAAAATGATTTGACATGGTATAATTTCTAAGTAATCAAAGATATATTTTAATTAAAAGCAAATAAAATATGTGAAATTGCAAAGAAATAGTTCACAGTTCTTCAAAATACACACTTTTCATTATTATTCAAAATTTTTACACTATCATCACTAACAATATTTTGGAATATAACATAAAATTCAGTATAAACTTCTGTAAGGCAAAATGTAAAGGTGAAATATTCAGGGAACAATTTTTATTTAAATATAACAAAAATTCCAAGCATTCAATTCAGCAACAATTAAATTAACAATAATAAATAAAAACATCTGTTATAACAAACTGACTTACTTGTCCAAAATTATAAAAATTAATTTGATATTTAAATATATATATATATTTAAAATAATATGAGGAAGTAATTACAGCTAAAAATGGCACAGGAAAAAATTAAAGTGAAGAAATAAAACAATGAAATCTTGTATTTGGAATTTTATTTATTTATTTATTTCTGTTCTTGTTGTTGTTATATTTCTTCACAATAATTATACTTTACAGAAAGATTCAACTGATGAGTTTCAGTTTCTACAACATCAGCAGAAAAATCACTCTGTTTCTTTTTTCTTTCCAAATTACAAGAAAAACAAAGAATTTTGCACCAATTTAATATTTTAATACTTTTACAGTCTTCCCCAAAAATATTAAAAAAAAAAAATATTTTAACAAGTAATTTGAATTTCCTTTAGAGATTAAATGTCCACTAAATGCAGTTTTCTATCACTGAAAATTGACAAGTAGTACGGAAAATGTACACTAATATTTTAAATACATGCACAGATGTATATTTTTTCCACATCTTTTAAAGAAACGTTTTACTTATAATAAATCAACACAGCCATTCATAAGTTAGAACAGTCACACAAAAAATATATTACATAAAATACTTACACGATTGCTGATAAAAATATTCTCACCCAGATTTAAAAAAAAGTAAAAAATTTCATTTCCATCAATAGGTTTTTCTATGTTGATATCAATGTATAAAGGAGAGTAAAACTGCCCCACATATAGAAATTATTTTACATTTATATATATTACATATAGTTTCTAGGCACTCATCATTTGTGCATGAAACCAATCCAGACACTTTAACCAGATGTTCCATGAAATCAACTCAACACAACAGTAACAGAATATGACTTTTATTTAGGTGCTACCACAACACCTTCTTCTTCTTTTGCATTATCCACATTATCTTGATTATCCTGAAAAAATAATTTATAAATATATGTTTCAGCAGCATATTAACATTGTTTACAAAATGCTACATAAATGACCCACTAAATGAATTAAATGCTAAAGAAACAAAACAGAACAAAAAAATAGGAATTGGTGTAAAGTAAAACATGCAGTATTGTGCTTTGGAAGGTCAAACAAACCTCTTCCTTCAGTTGTAAATGTGAAAATAGGGCATAAAGAAACAACATTGCTTGTTTGGCCAGTAAAAATTAATATAACAGATGGCACAGAAATAATTATATCATGCTTAAAGCTATGGCTAAACATTTTTGTAAAAAATATAAATCACAGCAAACTGAAATAAAAGTTATAGATTTGAAATATACACTACGAAAGATTTTAGTTCTGGATTATACCAAGACACACACACACAAATCATAAAGTCAGCCTGCTTGCCAGGATTCCAGCTTAAAATTACCAATGTTCAGTGATCTTACACATTTGGTCAATAATATGCCATTCATTATAAAATAAGCTTTATCTTTTTCAACATATAATTGAACCCCAATATAATTAACTCGAAGAAACCCAAAGTTTAGTTTGCTGTATCTGGTAATTCCTTGCGTTCAGTCAGATGAGGAAAAAAGTGTAAAAACTGATTTATAAATCACACAAAAGGAGTGATAGTTTTTAATGGAAGCACTTCATGTTTTGCTGCACATAGGTGGCTGAGTGGACTCTAAATATAAGTAGTTTGAGCCAATTTCAAACACTGGCAGAGGCACTGGGTTCTTGAAGTTTTCATTATTCTTTGTGTATATAGTATAAATATGAATCAATTTCTTTTGAAAATCCATGAATGCACATAGTCTTCAATTGCTTTACTTTTATCAATTAACCAACTATTCTGTATTTTACAATCAAATTCTGCATCATTTATACTAAATTTCTGAAAGATACCAAACAGTGTTCATAATTTGGAAAGAATTGACCATAAATGTTTAAATTTACCCAGTTTTTACTTCAATTGAATGTCCAGGTGGTGTTAATACTAAGTACTACTGGACTACAAATCTCATATAATTATTATGAAACGCTGTACAGAACAATACAGACTAAAAAAATTAAACTTGTTTACTGATACACCATAAAGAAAAGTTACATACCTAACAACAAGGCTAAAAATTCAAGTGAAATTTTCAGTGAAGGACTAAAAATCTATGACCAACTGAAATTAATACAGCTTTTCTGACATAAATAGTCACATTCATAGTTCATAAGATTGTGAAAGCACAAAACTCTTGAATCAAAGAACTGCTGTTTCCAAATTTGCCTTGATAAATATGTGGTATAACTAATGATCATATTTACTTCTTATAGAAACATAATGTGACAGCAGTTAATTTTCCAGATTTGCAGTTCAATAAATGCTAAAGACTAGCTTCTTTCTATAAAGAGATGATGAAAATTAAATAATTTTTTCAAGATAATCATACTGTGGTCTGGACAACAAATTGATAGATGAACTTACCTTTATCAAATGACTAATATTGAAGTCATAGGCAATGCTTTAAATCCAGCACAAGAAAGTTCTGCTCATTACAATAATGACATGACGTTAAAAAGATACTCTCTGATTTAAAGTTTGGATTTAGGAAACAAATTTTCAAAATTTTTAAAAAATATGAAACATTGTAAGATGTAAAATATAATTATTATTCAAATAACTTCTGAAATTGGTTAGCTTCTTGAAACCTTTTATGTCCAATACAATGTATCAGTTACTGATTTCAATAACCATTTGTGATAAAAAATTTTTTAAAGGTCTTGCTCTAGAATTGTTTTCTCTCTTTCTCTTGCTTCGATTTTTATTTCTATATAAATTTTTTTCATATTTAAAAACATTACCATGTAACATTTCATTTTTTAAATAGCACAATATATAGCATTTTATCTTAAGTAATAAAATTCTTTATGATTCTTCTTATTTGAATTTAACATTCTGAGCATTTCAGATGTTGATATAAATAACAAAATAATTTTAACATACAAAAAATATATATTATAAAAACCTGCTACTCTAAAACATGAAATTTAGCATTTAAGAAAAATTAAAACCGATGAAACTGTATTTTTATAGTATTCCTCATTTATTACATGGAAATGCACCAAAGTTCAAAGTATTAAAGCATAATAAATTTAGAACGAAAAACTCAATTTAAAATTTTGATATGATTATTGAAAGGAATAATTAGAAACTAACCTGATCATCAAAATCATTGTCTTGTAACACATTTGCACCTTTCATTCCAAGAGCTGCATTATTTACAGGTTCATCTTCATTTTCTCTGTCATCATCATCTAAAATGATGATTAAACATTAAAAGAAATATTACTGTTCACTAAAAAAAAAAAAAGTTTGATACTTGAAGCAATCAATATACCTTTGCAGTTCTAAGATGATGGCAGTTACCTTTCTCATGCTGCCCATACTTATTTTAAATACCTAATCTTGGGTTGTTTAGATATTTTAACATCAGTAGTCAAGATGCTATAGAAAATAAGTTACTGCTGGATGTTCCTAAATGTACTCAATGTTCTTTCCTTAAAAATTTTTGATACTGCTCATCAATTTCATCATGTTATCCAGTATTAACTTCGAATTCCTCTATATTTAAAAATATTAGCTTTATAAGTACATTCTGACAGTGAAAACTTGGTGTCTAATTAACGAAAACAGGCTTGTAATCTTCATTAGTAAAAGTAGATCCCACAAAGTGTACTCTATTTGCTTTTACTCTCTAGTTCACTTAATACACATGAGTATTGTCCGAGAGCTAACTACATATGTAAAGCATCCTAATAATCACAAAAAAATTTTAGTAAAAGCAAATGAAATATTTTAATTGCACGTCTTATTATTTTGAACTTTGTTATAAACACAAAACACAGATATTACATTGAATAAAAAAAAAAAAAAAAAAAAAAATCATTTTAACCATAATTGAAAAAAAAATTATTATTTCAAAATTATTGCAGTAAAAAATCTGATGTGTACAACACATGCCTCTCTTGTACAGAATCTTAAATTATATGTATTTTTTTCTGCATTTTATTTAAACTTATTTCCTCAAATTTCATTAGAGATATATTTCTGATTCAATGAATTCAGTTCTCACTTTGCAGCAAGGCAAAAATACATATAGACTAAAAATATTTTTATTAAAAATTGAAAGAGATAGAAAAACATAAAACACCAAATACAGTTAAAACAATTAAAAAAGTTTTTATAATTAAAATTACAGTTGTTATGCAGAAAAAAAAAAAAAAAGAAAAGAAAAGAAAGAAAGAAAGAAAGAAAAAAGCAATTCGGCTGGCAGGCAAGAAGGCAGATAATAAGACGTGCAATTAATATATTTCATTTGCTTTTACTAAAATTTTTTTGTGATTATTAGGATGCTTTACATATGTAGTTAGCTCTCGGACAATACTCATGTGTATTAAGTGAACTAGAGAGTAAAAGCAAATAGAGTACACTTTGTGGGATCTACTTTTACTCGGCAGAAAGACTTAATTCGCTATTCTTCCAGTTTTCAAATGTAAACAAATACGGCTGCTATGATAAATATTAAAGTAGACTTAGCTGCACTTATACAACTTTTCAATTGTTGATAATCCCACAACTGTTGCACACAGATAGACATAAAAACCTTAACTAGAAGCTAGGAACAACATAATTCAATCATTTTTTAAGACAACAAATGCACAGTTTACCAACAAATAAGAATAAAAAAACTGAGCTCATGGAGTCGAGTAACAGAGTGAGTATATATTTATATACTTTTGGTGTGGCCAATTGCAACCAAAAAGGGAGGTACACACCTACATGTTATAGCAGTCCTATATAAAAACTTTCAACTTTCTGAGGCTACTTGTTTTGAGTTATGTGGGATATATACATACATTAGTACATACCTACAAACGCCACAAAAAATTTTTCTTCCGAATCCATTTTAAATCAGTTTTACTATTCATTTGGAGGAAAAGAGGCCTTTAATCTGTCCTTACGTACAGATGTCACGCAAAAACATTATTAAATTGCATTCAATGGCGGTCAAAATGCATATTTTGGTTGAAATCGCCCTGTACGATCTCCTCTTTATACCTCATAGCAGTAAGGAAGCCTTTGTCAAACACATGCAGGGGTATGCGGCCATTCAACATAATGCCTGCCCAAACTATTACACCTTCACCCCCATAATGATCCTTTTCACTGATGAGGGAGGAATGCTATCATGTTCCAGGTTCTCTCCAGATACAGGCCAAGAATCAGTGTCCAGATCTCGACTCATCTGTCAGACACAATGATGCTCTAATGAAGTTTAGTCCAAGGTGCATGTTGTCTGCACCAAGCTAGATGTGATCTTTTGTGTGCTGAACAGGATGCAAACAGCAGATCTTCTGCCATATAGCCCTATATCAGTATATATATGTCTTCGGGCAACTGTAATATATTATATATTAAATATCATGAAACTTGGATTGGAGCGGCAGCACACAACTTATGTTAGAGCTGTGCTGTTGTAGCAATCCTGTGTCACTGTGCTGAAAGTGCCAAATGATAATCCTCATTCATCATTGTGGATCTTGGTTGGCCTTGTCCAGGTCTTTTTTATATGAATATGTCCATATCAAAATGGTGAGTACACAAATCACCGAAAACCTCTTCTGCACTTCCACAGCTCCGCACATATGCACATGTAGGCTTACACATTTGACTCTGGATATTTGCAGAATTTTTTGGCAGCATAATTTATTCCTTTGGTTCAATATTTTTCTCCAAAATAGACAAAATTCAAATTTTGCACTCAAGTGTAATTAAAATCAGAATCTCTTTTATTCAATTTGACATATTTGATTTAAATTACAATAAGAGCAGGTAGTTACATAGTATTTAATTTGTAACTATTCTGGTATTTAATTTGTAACTATTCACAATGCAAAACATACTCTCAACTTTGTAATTATTTGCATTAACATATCTTATTATGAAGGGGAAGTTTTTGCTGTAATAAAAGTGTTGACTACACTCAGTAACTGAAATGAACTTTACATTAATTTGATAAATCCTGATGTAATAATCAGGACTACAAAGCTACTCAAACATAGCTGTAAAGCTTTTTCTGAAAGTTTTTCTAGATATGCACACATTTATCATTGTAAATAGGTCAACACACTTCATTTTTTAAAGATAAAATTTTTTTAGCTAAAAATATTCCCTCTTCTGTCAAAGATAATATATAATCATCATGACATGCTTATCTTTCAGAAAATTGTTAGTTTGGTACATTTATATTTACCGTATTGGCAACACCAAGTTCTCTTTCTCTGTATGCGAGCTATGGATGCCGATGTAATGTTGTGCACGTGTTGTTAAGTTTCAATAAAAAATGTGAAAAGATACGTTTCTTATTTTTCGACTTGCTTGTTCATATGATATCGATTTATTTAACATGGTAACAGTTCTCGTGGTTTGTGAATATGAATGAAGAATTTAGTAGTTATAATTTGTTTTAAAAGTTACTGGTACTAGCGTAAAAATGGCATGTACAAGAGGCAGCGATATCAGCATACCGCTATTTGATGGTTCAGACTATTTTAATTGGAAAGTGCGTATGATGAAATTTCTTCAATTTAAAAAGTGTAAAGATGTGGTTCAGCGAAGAGTCAGTGAAAATGATGACGTGGAAAAATGGGAAGAAAAGGATATCCAAGCTACAAATTACATTTACGGCGCCATAACAAACAAGCAATTGGAATATATTCACGAGTGTGAGACTGCATTTGATATAATTATGAAATTTGATGCAATGTATTTAAAAACTTCAACATCTCTACAAATTGTTTATCGAAATAACTTAAAATGTGTTAAACTGAAAAATTATCCTGATGTAAATATATTTTTCGATGATTTTGAGAAGTATGTGAACGAACTGAAACATGCCGGCGCCACCGTGACGGAACAAGAAAAACTGAACTATATGCTAAGAGCATTACCTTCAAATTACAGTCACATTGGTGACTTAGTAGATTATTACCAGAGAAGGACAGAACAGTCGATTACCTAAAGAGCAAAATCAAATCAAAATTACTTGAAGAGAAAAATGATTATGAAGATCGTGCACCAGCAGAAAAATCAAATGTGTTCAAAATCAAAACAAGCAAATCGGGTCCACAAGGGAATGTCTGTTATAACTGTGGAAAACCTGGTCACATTAAAAAGAATTATTGGCATGTCCATCAAAGGAACTATCGTTGTAATGGCTCCACAAGTTCTTCAAACAATCGAGGACGTAGTCGTGCTTTTAGTGGACATCGTGAACGTGGAACATACTCTAACCAGAGAATAAACACTCATCAAGGCAATAGTTTTCACACCACTGTTATCGAAAGTAACATGACAAGTTCCTGTGCGAATATTGTGAAAAATAAAAATGAAATCAGTTGGTTACTGGATAGCGGATGCACAGACCACATTATAAACAGTGATGAATATTTCAAAGAGCAAGTCACTTTGAAGGATCCTATTCAAGTGAAAGTCGGTGACGGAAGGATTTTGAAAGCTACAAAGGTTGGCAATATAATAGTTTCTTTTCCTGTATATAACTCTGAATCTATTGTAACATTGAAGAATGTATTTTATGTAAAAGAAATGAAAGCAAATTTATTAAGTTATTCGAAGATTACTGATAATCATAAAATAGTTTCAAAAGAAAAGTTTTCTAAAATATATGATGTCAATGGTTCATTAGTAGCAGTAGCAAAGAAAGAAGAAAGATTATATAAAGTAAAGAGTTATGTTAAAAATAGTAAAATATTTGCAAATTTGACCAACAATAAGTTAACGTTAAAAGAAAAATTGCACCGTTCATTTGGACATGTAAATTTTAAATATCTGGATATTATGTGCAAAGATCAGCTATTAGAAGGAATCCCTAAAGAAATAGAAACCGAATATATGAAGTGTGCCATATGTATTGAAAATAAAATGCACAATTTACCATTCAAGAATAATAGAAGAAAAGCAGAAGATATTCTGGAGATTATACATACAGATGTAAATGGACCTCACAGAACAATTGGATGTAATGGTGAGAAATACTTTGTGAGTTTTATTGATGATTATAGCAAGTTGGCAAAAATTTATTGTATCAAATCTAAGGATCAAGTCTCTGATTGCTTAATTAAATATGTAAATGAAATTCAAAATTTAACAGGGAAGACTATCAAAGAACTAAGATGTGATAATGGTAGTGAATATATGAATAGCAAGATATACAAATTTGCAAGAGAAAAAGGTTTCAAGATAAAGTCATGCCTACCATATGTACGCGAATTAAATGGTACAGCTGAGCGTTACAACAGAACTATAATGGATATGGCAAGATGTCTTTTAGCCGAAGCAAAAGTTGACAGACGTTACTGGCCTGAAGTAATTAAAGCTGCTGCTTATTTGAAAAACAGGACATTAACAAATACTATTGTAAAGAAGACACCATATGAAATATTTTTCAATAGGAAACCATCTGCTAATGAACTGAAATTATACGGATTTAGAGTGTATGTAAGAATACCAGAAGAAAAGAGAAAGTCGAAGTGGGATAAAAAGGCTGAATTTGGAATTTTACTTGGGTATACAGAAGTTGGATATAGAGTTTTGATGAATAACAGAATAATAGTTGCCAGACATGTTGATATTATTGAAGAAGACATAATGTGTGTAGGTTGTGATGATGAAGATAAGAATGATGATACAAATAAGAAGAATGAACCTCAAGAAGTGTCGTGTGAATCGAGTAATGATAACTCCAAGGACAGTGTGATAAATGAAGATGAAACAAAAAGTGGAATGAGACCAAGAAGGCAAATCAAACTACCAGTTCGATTTCATGAAGAATTCGGGTACTACTGTGTTAGTGCAAATTTTTGTGATGCTACAGTTCCAGGTAACTTTGAGTGAGGTTCCAGGTAACTTTCATGCAGTGAGGCTGGACATTGGAAAGAGGCAATGGAGAGTGAAATGAACAATCTTGTTAAAAATAACACTTGGACACTAGTGACTAAACCAGAGGATAAAGCAATTCTAGATGTGAAGTGGGTATTCAAAAGAAAACCAGGTAATGTTTTTAAAGCTAGATTAGTGGTTCGAGGTTTTCAGCAAAAAGATAGTATTGAGGACACTTACTCCCCTGTCATCAAGATGCAAACCTTAAAATTGTTACTTTCATATTCCTGTCAGTATAATTTAAATATTCATCAAATGGATGTTGAGACTGTCTTTTTAAATGGTTATGTTGTGTTTGACATTTATGTTAAACAACCACAAGGCTATAATGATAATTCGAATAGAGTGTATAAATTAAAGAAAGCACTATATGGGTTGAAAGAAAGCCCTCGTGCTTGGTACGAGTGTTTTAACGAGTATATTGAGAGTCTAGGATTTCGTAGAAGTAAATATGATTATTGTCTTTATGTAAAATCTGAAAATGATGTATTTGTATATATTCTTTTATTTGTTGATGATTTGTTGATATGTTGCAGAGATACTCGGGTAATTAATGATATTAAGGAACAACTACATACAAAATTTAAAATGAAGGATTTAAATAAAATAAAAAGCTACATTGGAATTGATAATGAATATGATGAGAAAAGCAATATCTTAACACTGAGTCAGGAAAATTATATTGAATCTGTAGCTAAACTGTATGGTATTAAAAATTCAAAGCTTTATGATACACCAATGGAGACTAATCTTAAACTAAGCCAATCTAATTTAAATCAAAATGTCAAATACAGAAATCTAATAGGAGCACTCTTGTATATTAGTCATGGTACTAGACCAGACATATCTTTCAGCGTAAATTATTTAAGTAGATTTCAAAATTGTTATGATGAGACACATTTCAAATATGCTTTGAGAGTTTTAAAGTATTTGTACTTAACAAAACATCTAAAATTAACCTATAGTAAAAATCTTAAAACTGATATTATGAATTGTTATGTTGATGCTGATTGGGCAGGTGATATTGTTGATAGAAAGTCAACTACTGGGTTTGTTATTGAATTATTTGGTAATCCAATTTACTGGAAATCCAAAAAGCAAAATTGTGTGACAAAATCTTCCACTTTTGCCGAATATATCTGAGGCCGTGACAGAGAGATTAATTTCTTGAAAAATGTTGTGAATGATGTTTTTGCTGATATAACTCACCCCATTAAAATTTATGAAGATAATTCAGGAGCTTTGGCCATTGCTAATTATGGGAACTTCACTAAAAATTCAAAACACATAGAAGTTCAATATCACTATGTTCACGAAAATGTTCAAAATGGAGTAATTGAAATTGTAAAGATTGATTCAGAATCAAATATTGCAGATATCTTTACTAAGTCTTTAGGAAAGATTAAATTTATGAAATTTAGGGAAGGTTTGAAATTGAAATAAATTTTGTGTACTGTTTATTTAAGTGATGTTTATTTAAATATATTTGCTTGAAATGAAATAGATTTTGGTAATGTCCTTATGTAAACTAAATTGTGTTTAACTTTGATTTTAACATTTAAGTTAATGAAAGAAACTTTTTTAAAAATAATTTGTGTTAAGTGTTGAATGTTATTGTTTATATCTATGCTTAATTGTAAATGGTAAAGATGAAAAGATTGCTTATATCTATGTTTGTTTGTAATTAGTAAATATAAATGTAAGGAGGCGTGTTAGTTTGGTACATTTATATTTACCGTATTGGCAACACCAAGTTCTCTTTCTCTGTATGCGAGCTATGGATGCCGATGTAATGTTGTGCACGTGTTGTTAAGTTTCAATAAAAAATGTGAAAAGATACGTTTCTTATTTTTCGACTTGCTTGTTCATATGATATCGATTTTAACAAAAATGAATATGGGTGATGTAATATTATGCAACTTTAAAAAAAGTTTTATCTTAAATAAAACAGTATTGAATAACTTGAATTTCAGGATATGTTATTCACAAACATGAAGTGATTCATGGTATAACACATGAGTGTGATATATGTTAAATCATTAGCTCCTTAAACATTGCTAAAAACATTTCTTTTAACAATTTGATTGCATAAAATGTTTAAGCAAAACCTAGGAAAATACTTTTAGACATGCTTTTATTTTTTTTTATCAAAATCCATATCTTAACTTGCATATGTTTGAGAAAATATGAATTATTGTATAACCATAAAGTTTTCTGTATAATTAGGGAACTTCCTTAAGCTTATAAGATGCTTCCTATAAATTAGAGATAAGCTTCCTACATATGAAAAATATAAATTGATTAGACTGCAAATGGCATCAAAATATAAAATGATTAGACTGCAAATGGCATCAAGTGAAATTTAGAATTTAAACTGGAATATTTCTTACAAATTTTAATGTATTTTGCTGTACGTATAAATGCATTACAGGTTAAGTAAAATTTAGGAATTAATGTTTTATTTTTAATCTCATTAATAGATACTGCACCATGAGCTAACCTGCTCATTATCTTCAAGACTATCAGCTGGGCATATTCATGTTAACTATTTTAATTTCTAAAATAATTGTTTCAACTTTATCATGATAATTTTCCTCCACAAAGAAATAGACCAACTTACCAAACTGTGAGAGCATTTTTCTCATTCTAAGTATTTCTTTAACTACTAATTTAGAATTCATCTGAAAATTAAACACAATTTTGGTGTTTTAAGAACAATATAACCAAAACTCCCAGAAATGGAAATCTCCTGATTTTAACTATCCTGGACATAGTGGTTCATGAAAGTTGGTTCATTGAAAGATTAAATTACTGGTGCAAAACCAAAATATATAAGTTACATTTATTTTACTATGACTTACTTTTACTTAAAACCATATAATTATTTTTAAAAAGGTAAAAAAAAATCTGAAAGGTTTCAGATTTTAAATTACGTCCAAAAGGGTGTTTTTTTAAAATGTTGTGTTTTACCTTTATTTATTAAATATCATGTTCTTCGCACTTAAACCACAAAATTCAGTTAAAAAAATAATTTTAAAATGAGCATATCTTTAGAACTTCCGATACACAGTCTTATGCACTGGGGATAAAAATGTTTTTCTGTATAGCGTTGCCATTGCTCACTTTGAAATCCTTGAGTTTGTTAATCAAAAATTCGTTAAAGCTTTACAAAATACAAAATCGATAATAAAACAAATCCTAAATTCCAAATTTGGGCTTCCAGATGCCACATTCGCAGGTGGACAACATTATTCAAAATTTGATGACTCTAGGTACTACTCTTTTATCACAGCGTGAGAAACATACATACATTTATGCAGATTCTTCATAGTTTAATTTCTTTAAATACAATACAGGGTGATAATATTTGGTAGCAACAATTTGAAAAGTGAAACAACGCTTATAGTGAATCAATGCAAAATGCCAAAATGAAATTAATAGTCCTTCTGGGCAAATTGCCTTTTTGGACTAACAAATAATACATCAATGAATACATTATATTGCTCAGAGGAAAATTCAGCAAATGAATTCAAACATAAAACCAGACAAAATCTGAAAATATGAAATACATTAAGCTACATAGTATTAAAGAACAATAAACTATTTTAATGGCTAATCAGATTAAGTAACAAAAGTCAGTAAAGTGTAATAAAAGTTTTAGATACCAAAAAATATCTTAAAATTGAACTTTTTCTAATTAAAAGGTGACAAGTTATAGAATTCAGAAGATAATTATTAATTATTACTGAGGCTGATTCTAGAGAAAGTCAAACGAACTCCCTCCAAATGGTTTCTAGTAGCCTCACAACATTCCATTCTAGACATTACACTTTTCAACTTGTTATGATGGTGAATATTCTAGAGTCACTGGCATTTATTCAAGATCTGCTTGAGGACACTGCTGATATATCTGAAAGGAATGGGGAAACTGTACAGCTGAACAGCAGATTTCACTGTGTTATCTGCCAGCTGATTGTATTTTATTCTTATATGTCTGGGAGATCAGCAGTAAAAGATATGGTATCCATAGCTTAAGATTATTTTTAACATCCACTACTACTGGATTTTACATGCTGGAAAATGCTTTTAATGCACTACACAAGTAAAAATAAATAATGAACTTTTTCCAGCACAGCTTAGATATAAATACAGTCAAAAGTCGTTAATCCGGACTCGTTGGCACTTCACCGATTCCAGATTATGGATTTTTCCAAATTACAGATCATCAGTTTAAATCTGGTAAGATGGCATGCAGAAATTATAAAATTAAAAATATGAAACCGTAATTTATGAAATAAAGAACAATTATGATCTAAAGGGTATCAAAATTTACAAAAAGAAAAAGCTTAATATTTATTTGTTTACTTTATTAAACATTTCTTTCAATGTAAGTTGTTTAAGTTGCTCCGTTTCATGTGATAATATTTTCTCTTTAATTCTATTAAACAGACATAATTTCTTGTTTAGTTAACAAAGGTCCGCCGTTCAAGTCCTATAATTGCTGTGTCGAGAATACCGACTAATTTGTCAATCGAAATTTTTTCGTTTTCAATAACCTCTGTGTCACTTTCTTCACTATCGGAAGCCAATCATAATGACGAGGAACTTGATTTAAATCATATCAAAGACGGAGTACATCGAGTGAAATACTACATTTAGTAAGGAATTATAAGCCAAATAAAATAAAAACATCTGCCCTGAAGATAAGGATAGTGCTTACAGATCAACTTCCAATTCATTGCGTGCCGCGTCGTTTCCCTCCCCCGGCAGAGCGGCCTGAAATTGATAAACATATTTTGGAATGATTAGATAATCAAAGGATATGCCTTTATCCATTTTTTGCAGCAATTCCACTTTCTGTTTAACGGACTTCGAAACATACTTTAGCTTTGTAGATATTTTACATATTAGTAAATATATATCGGAAATTCTATTTGACATAATCGAAAGTTCAAGCTTACTTTTATAAAATTGCTCTAAAGTCTGCAAAAAACAATAAGCCGGATCTGTTGGAAAATATAGCTTATTTTAAACCTTTTACAGCATCATCTCTCCTCCTTGAAATGTTTATTTAGTTTAGTTCTTATTTTAATGTAATATAGTAGTTACTTCTACTTCTTTTTCTTACTGCCACTGTTTGCATTGAGAACGGACTGTTTCAACCTAATTAAGATGCAAAAACGAAAATGATGTTACGTCATCTGGAAAGCCGATTCGTGCCGATAGCTGATTGGTTGCCGTGAGATGATGTCATGCCTACTTCTGCTTTAAGTATCTCGCGTCGCTCTGGCTCATGCATTGGGCTGTGGACAGTTCACGGGAGGGTGACTCCCACGTGACTACCACTGTCCAATCCGTGTTTTACAGAAAGGATGAATTTGAATATTTTGTTTAGCTAATCTGTTGCACTTAGTTGTGCCATTTCTCTTCATTTAGATCGTGATATTAGTTTAATTATTCCAATCTAGATAACCTGTTTCAAAACTTGATAATTATTAATATTTCCAATATTTCTCATTGTACGCGTAAGCTGGTGACCACCCGCGTGACAGGCTCCTGCCTGTCACGCGGCTCCCTTACTCACCTACATTTCACAAAATTTGACAAGTTTCGCCTAGTTGGCGCGGCGTAAATCGCCTTAATTAAAAACTTAAGTACCAACGCCTTAGGGCAATTTACCAACAGAGACGGTTAAAGTAGCGGTTGGCTACTAATTGCCGCCTAGCCATTGAATCGATTTCGATTTTTGGCTCAACCAAAGAATCTCTAAGGAGAAGAATGAAAGCTTCCATAGACGCAATGTAAACCTGTTTCGCCTCTGCGCCGCTGTACCGAAGAGCCACGGCTATGCAGTGAAACACCAGCGCAGGGTGAAATTTAAACAGCGCAGTTCGAGGAGATAATAAATTTTTTACTTTGAAATAACTCAAAATGTTTTATTTTCATACATTTCTGGAGTTTTATAAAGCAAAAGGATGTTAGTTGGAATTTTGGGGCGAATTATAGAAATCCTGTCCAATTTTTATTTCAATTTAAACAGCGAGCCGTACGAAGACAAAATTTAAATGAAATAAATTTCTTAATTCTTTTCTTCTGTAAACTTAAAAAGGGAGGGAAACACATGCCATACAAAACGTAATAAATTTTTATGGATCCATAGTTAAAATTTTACAGTGAAATTTTATAAGCAAAATTTGCAATAACTAACTGAAACAGAAAAAAATATTTAAAGACAATTAAAGGCACCCCTAAATAAATTGAAAACACTGAAATACATTATAATTATCCGACAACAACTTTAAAAACAAATTACCATGAAAACGTTTAGACAATTATTTGGAATGACCATTGTGAAAACCAAGAGCAAAGTTTTCACCCGATAGCCAAAACCATTTCACTTACAGTATTACACTTAAAAAGGCCTTTAAAAGAATTTCACATAGCTAAAACCAAGTACCTCTGACTACAACAACAAAGAACGTTTTCGAAAAACGTGGTAAAAGATTGCTAACATGGCCGACGGCATGCTGCATTCTTTGATGCTGCTTTGTTGCCTCCTGATGTTATTTCGCACATGCCCAGTGAGGTACGGAGGGTGGATAGCTTTGGAATGGTTTGCCCCTTTAAAGTAAGCTTCAGGGATATACATAATGTGTCTCTTCGGTCTGACGGAGCCACAGTTGCCCCGGGGATCCTTTACTTCTTCTCCTTAGAAATTCTTTGGCTCAGCCCTCCTTCCAGTTCTCCTCCTTCTAGTTCCTGCTTTCCTGGCACTTGAGTGAGCGGTTTCCAGCCCCTTCAGAAGGATGCATGGAGTCTGGTAAATAAAGTGCCTTGGTTCCGGTTCGCGGGATGGCTGTTCCTGAATAAAGTTTCTTGGTGCCTGTCTGGGGGATGGTTGTTCCGGAATGGGGTTCCTTGGTTCATGTCCACAAGATTATTGTTCCGGAATAAATTCCTTGGTTCCAGAGGCTACCATGTGAGTGACTGCCATGGGCGGCATCCATGTTCTTCAATAAAGGCGGAATTTAAAATACGTGAGCGGCAATTCCTCGTGCAAACGGAGTTAGGCTGGTTTTGATTTCTTTCAAGAACTTCATTTAAATTTTCAGGTGTTTTCTCAACCATTGATCATGGACGTTTTGAATGTGTAGCCAACTTCATTTTTAGGCTGCATAATTAATGTTTAGGACATTTTTGTTTGTATTGAATGCCAGTGTTTTGGAGACCAGGTAAAAATATTATTTGATGAATGATGGTTATATTATATTTTTCCTAAACTCTCTGATATTGTTGAAATTTATTTTCTGTGTTTTTATTCTTTATTATATTGTTAATAAATTGGTTAAGTTCAAAATCTTTTATTGTCTTCAATGTCTGCACAACATGATATCTCAGGGAGCTTTTATTGCTACTACTGCTAAATGTTTAATTTTATAAACTTTAAACTTTGCTTTAGCATCATTTTGGTTATGGGCCCAGCCCGAGTTATTTTTAGTGCAGACTTTTGAAGTTTAAAGTTAATTTAGGACTTAAGAGATTGGGGGGCGGTTTTTGTTAAAATTCAAATATGGCTACTGTTAGTGTCATGCATAATATTGCTAAACTTGAGGCATGTAATTACTTTACATGGTCCAAAGATATGAAATTTGTTTTAAATGAAAAAAATGCATGGCTTTTGGTCAAAGGTATTGACCTGATTTAAATTATTGCTGACTATCAAAATAGAAGTCGATTGGCATTATCGTTAATTTATATAAATGTAAGCCCTGAATATAGAAACTTGATATGTGAAATTGATGACCCGGTAGTGGCATGGAATATGCTTGCCAAATACTTCCAGCCAGATTATCGGTCAAGACATATGTCCCTGTTTTCAGAGTTCTTAAATTGTAAAATTAAGCCAAATGAAAGTATTAGTTTCTTTTCTTCTAGATTAAAACGCGTAACTGAACAATTAGCTGATATTAATCAGGCTGTAAGAGACGTATATATATGTTTCCAGTTTCTTAGGTTCCTTCCAGATAAATTTGATCAAGTAGTTCAGAAAGTTTTGAGGTGGCCAGATGAAAAGTTCATTTTTAAAAATGTTGAACTTGAAATACTAGCACAGGAAACGCATCTTAACTTAAGAGAGATCAATAAGACTATAGAAGTTCAAAGTACTCACTGTGAACCCAAATTTAAGCAGATTAAAGGACTCAAGTGTTATAAATGTGGCCGTCTAGGTCATATTCAAAAATACTGTAGAATGAAAGGTAATCTTTCCAGATCACCCTCACCTGCTTCTTCTGTTTCCTCAGCTGTATCTAGTAGTAATAAAACATCTCCTAAGTGTAAGAATAAACCCAAGTTGAGTAAAGGTAAAAATAATTCCCATGCTCAGTCCCATTTTATAGCTCAAGCTAATGTTAACAATTTGGAGGAAAATGATGATAGTTGGATATTTGATACGGCTGCATCTCATCATTTTTGTAAAAATCGTGAATTGTTTGATACTTTTTCTCCTATAAAAAATGAGAATATGCTAGTAGCTATTGATGGGGTAACTTTTTCGATTCATGGGAAGGGTACTGTTAAAATGAAATTTTGGGATACGGTTATTCTGCTTAAAGATGTGTTATACTCACCTGAACTGAGACGAAATTTAATATCTGGACCTAGGGTGGATATCAATGGAGCAAGATTTTATGGTAAAAATGGGCAAATTAAAGTTACTGATGATGAAAATGAAACTTTGTACAAAGCTAAGTTGATAGGAAGTAACTATCATGTATTCCCGAAAATAGTCGAAAAGGGGGGCAAATCTGTAAAATTTGAGGCATCCACAGTTCAGCATAATAATAGTGAATTATGGCATGGTCGGTTTGGTCATATAAATTATGGTGCTATTGTCAGGACTAGTAAGAGACATTCAGTTCGAGGTCTTCCTGTGTTAAAGCACTCACCTAATTTGTTTTGTGAACATTGCCAAATCAATAAGTAAAGACGAATCTCCTATAGACCCTTAGAAGGTATTCAAGTAAAGAGGCCGCTTGAAAGGGTTTTTTCTGATGTATGGGGACCTATTAACATTCCAGGTAGGAATAGTGAACATTATTTCGTTTCCTTTATTGACGAATATTCTCGTTATGTGGTAGTGTACCCCATTGTGGAGAAAAGTCAGGTGTTTGAAGTATTTGAAAGGCATATAGCATGTGCGGAAAGATCTTTGAACCTTAAGTTGAAATACTTTAGGACTGACAATGGGCGAGAATATGATAACTATCAATTCAGGTCATATTGTAATAAAAATGGTGTAAAGCACGAATTTACAGATGTATATACTCCAGAACAGAATGGAGTTTGTGAGAGATTTAATCAGACAGCTCTCAACAATGTATGTGCAATCTTACATGATAGTGGAATGAGTTCCGAATTTTGGTCAGATGCAGTAATGTATTTTGCTTATTCATTTAATAGAATTTGTCATAAGGGCCAAGATAGAACCCCATTCGAATTGTACACTAAGCGGAAACCATCAGTACGTCACCTTAAGGCATTTGGAACGATTGCCTATGTGGGAATTCCAAAGGCTAAAAGGAATTCTAAGCTTGATCCAAAGGCAACGAAGGGCTGATTGATTGGGTACAGTGTACGAACAAAAGGGTACAAGATTTGGTTGGAAAATGAGCAAAAGGTAGTAGAAACCCTAAATGCTACTTTTAAAGAGTCAATTGGAATGCAGAAAAGTGGCAGTGGAGCTTCACTGGGCACCCTTCCTGATTTGGAATCTGAAGAAAGGGTAGAGTTCCAATCTACTGATACTCCAGTTGGCTATTTTCCTGAAATAGAGGAAAGAACCGATACCAATGTACCTTCTTCTACAATTGACACTGATACTCAATCTACATTGTAGAGTAACTTGGCTTCGTAAACCTGTTCCAAGGCCAGACGGCACTCGTACGGATATGTATTATTTTGAGAGGGGGTCTAATCAAAGACTACGATCACCAAATGATGTAGAAAGGTATTGCACTGAACATAATATTCAGTATGATCCTACCTTGTTTGATTTCAAGGGAAGCAACACTTATAGCGGTGAAATCGACCCAACTGGCACTCCTTCAATGTCATATACCCGAGATAGCTGACTAGATGTTTTAATTCCAAACACTTATAACCAGGCAATGAAATCCACAGAAAAGCTTAAATGGATAGAGGAAATGGCCAACATGCGAAAGCATAAGGTATGGCATCTTGTTCCACTTCCTAAAGACAAGACTCCACCAGGTTGCAGGTGGATTTTCAACATTAAACGTGACGAATTTGGAAACATTGTTCGTTTTAAAGCTCGTTTAGTGGCTCAGGGTTATCGGCAAATTAAATACGATACCTATGATGAAACCTACTCGCCTATAGTCAACTTTTCAGTAATAAGGCTCTTTTTCTCCCTTTTAGTTGCACACCTTGGATGGGCAAATATACAATGCGATGTAAAATGTGCCTATCTCTACATTCCTTTATCAGAGGAAATTTACATGTCCCAACCTCAGGGTTTTGTAGAGCGAGATAAAGAAACTTTTGTGTGTCATTTAGATAGAGCCTTGTATGGTTTGCATCAGAGTGGGCGATTATGGTACTACGAGTTGGATAGAACACTATGTAACCTAGGGTTTATCAAGTTTGAGTGGTGTCATTGTGTCTATCGTTTTAAAGATTTTGTCATTCTGTTGGTTTATGTTGATGATATAGTTGTGTTTGGAAAAAGTGAAGTTCAGGCCAAAAGGATATTAAAAGTCCTGAGTCCACATTTTGATTTGAAAATTTTATGTAAAACAAGAAAGCTTTTGGGTGTGGAATTTGAATATGAGAACAATAGTGTTTTAATTTATCAGCAATTATATATATAGAAGACATAGTTGATCGATTTAAGTCTTTTAAAATACAAATTACTTCCCTTCCAATAGTTAAAGGTGTGAAATACTCAAAGTCTCAAAGTCCCAGTACACAAGAAGAAACAACTGAAATGATGAATTATCCTTATAGAAATGTTTTGGGATGTCTCTCGTTTCTTTGCAATCGTACTCGTCTGGATATAGCTTATGCTGTTAATATATTTTCTCAATTCCAAAGCAATCCTGGTAAGTTTCACTGGGAAGGATTACTTAAACTTTTAGGGTACATTTCCAATACCAGACAGCACAAACTTAAACTGGTATGCAAGGAACTGAAGCTCAATATATATTCAGATTCGGATTTTGCTTCAAGCAGGGATGATATGGTGTCTATTGGTGGACAAATAGCTTTGTTGGGAGAATCACCTGTATCTTGGCGTACATTTAAAGAAAGGGGAGTGAGTTTGTCTACTATGGAGGCTGAATTTATCTCCATGACTGAATCAGCAAAAGAATTAGTTTGGTTTAAAAACATTTTGGATGAATGCATTCAGTTTAAAATTGCAAGTAACTATGTTTCGAGGCCAATATTATTTGCTGATAACATGGCTGCTATATGTTTTACAAAATCACCCATTGAAAACTCAAGGACAAAACATATAGATGTGAAACTATTTTTCATTCGTGATCTATTGAACAGGGAAATTTTTTATTTAAAATATGTTCCAAGTAAAGATAACCTGGCTGATCCCATGACAAAACCGCTGACTAAGCATGACCTGATAAGATTTTGTGGAACAATTTTCTTATGAAATTTGTTTTTGTGTGTATTTAAATTAAAAGAGTTTTGTTTATTTGAAATTAATATGTTATAAGTCATATTATGATGGATATTAGGTAAATGTAAAATTGTATAGTGTAGAATGTTGTATGAGTGACCAGGGCCCTGGGTAAATGTATTGAATGTATGATCATACATATGTCTTTGTATTGTTTTGTAACATGTTGGACTTTCTTGCTATGGTAAATTTTTGAATAATGGGATAAGATGCTCCCAAAGAAAATTTTCTTAAAAATTTCTGAATGAAATTGTGATATTTATTTATTCTTGTTTTGAATTTTGTAAAGATACTGGCATTCAGTTTTTATTTCAGGATGGAGATGATGATGTGGGGGGCATTTGTTGGAAAATATAGCTTATTTTAAACCTTTTACTGCATCATCTCTCCTCCTTGAAATGTTTATTTAGTTTAGTTCTTATTTTAATGTAATATAGTAGTTACTTCTACTTCTTTTTCTTACTGCCACTGTTTGCATTGAGAACGGACTGTTTCAACCTAATTAAGATGCAAAAACGAAAGTGATGTTACGTCATCTGGAAAGCTGATTCGTGCCGATAGCTGATTGATTGCTGTGAGATGACGTCATGCCTACTTCTGCTATAAGTATCTCGTGTCGCTCTGGCTCAGCCCTCCTTCCAGTTCTCATCCTTCTATCCTCCTTCTAGTTCCTGCTTTCCTGGCACTTGAGTGAGCGGTTTCCAGCCCCTTCAAAAGGATGCATGCAGTTCGGTGAATAAAGTGCCTTGGTTCCGGTTTGCGGGATGGCTGTTCCTGAATAAAGTTCCTTGGTGCCTGTCTGGGGGATGGTTGTTCCGGAATGGGGTTCCTTGGTTCATGTCCACAAGATTATTGTTCCGGAATAAATTCCTTGGTTCCAGAGGCTACCATGTGAGTGACTGCCCAAGGCAGCATCCATGTTCTTCAATAAAGGTGGCATTTAAAATACGTGAGCGGCAATTCCTCGTGCAAACGGAGTTAGGCTGGTTTTGAGTGCTTTCAAGAACTTCATTTAAACTTTCAGGTGTTTTCTCAACCATTGATCATGGACGTTTTAAATGTGTAGCCAACTTCATTTTTAGGCTGCATAATTAATGTTTAGGACATTTTTGTTTGTATTGAATGCCAGTGTTTTGGAGACCAGGTAAAAATATTATTTGATGAATGATGGTTATATTATATTTTTCCTAAAGACTCTGATATTGTTGAAATTTATTTTCTGTGTTTTTATTCTTTATTATATTGTTAATAAATTGGTTAAGTTCAAAATCTTTTATTGTCTTCAATGTCTGCACAACATGATATCTCAGGAAGCTTTTATTTCTATTACTGCTAAATGTTTAATTTTATAAACTTTAAACTTTGCTTTAGAATCAGGATCCAATTCGAAGATCAAGGAACAACGCAATCTGCAACATTAACTGAATTAAATAATTTTAGCTTAGCTTATTCCGTACGTTATACATTAAACGCGCATGCACAAACGTATTCACGCACACACGCATATTCGCAGCAGTAAAGGTCTTACGCGCACGCGTAAACGCCTATGCACATGCGTCAACGCGACGCATGCACAGAAAGTTTGTAGCTTTGAGGTCCGGATTATGGGTGTCCGAATTAACGACTTTTGACTGTAATAGGGCATAATTGGTTTGGTTTATTTAATTATAGCAAAGCCCACTAGGGCTATCTGCCTAAGGGGAGGGATGCCTTCATGGAGGACTTTCTAAGGGAAACTGGCTCATATACACGTTACACATGGGGAAAACCATGAAAACGCCTATGCAGCCAGCCCATTCGTGGGATTTGAACCTCGGACCGAACTACCAGTGTTCAGCGATTTTACTGCTCGGCCGCTGGTGGGCTAATAGGGAATAATATACAGCACTCAGTTCAGACTAAGTAATGGACTAAGTATCATATAAAAGTCTACCCTCCATATAATCATCAGTTATAAACAATATTTTCATGGTTACCTTCTTTTGATCCATATGTGCATCCAGTAATGTAACTGATGTACTTATATCAGTGCTCCAGAAAAAGCTACTGGTATATAAATCTCAGTAGTGTATCTTTTTTCCCTGATGGAGGGAAAATAATACGACATTTTGCACATTTTCCCAAGGCGGGATTTCAGAATGTTTTACTGCCTGGTATTCAGATCAGATATGCAATGCTCTTCCATCTTAGAACAAACTGTTATAGAGAAAGAAGATATACAAAATGGTTGTGCTTTAAATAAGTGATCACGTAAGTCATCAAGCAGAAAAGCCCATTTTGGTGGTCAAGTTGTGATAATATACTGAAATAATGGTGCAGAGATAGTCATACATGACTTAGATGAAGAGACAGTTCGTAACAATCCACATACAGACTCAAGATTGGAGACATGCTAAATGCTTGGAAAAGAACGATTCAGTGTTTTGAAATATTTCTTTCTCAAGTACTGCATATATGAAAAGAAAGTTAACTATTCATCAAACATTACTTCTAAAAATTTTACTTTGGATGTAATTGAAATCATTGAACCTTGAAGGTAAAGATTCAGAATATAAATTTCACTTTCTGCAAAAATACATGCAACAACCTTCTACTTTGAAAACATAAACCAGGGATAATCAAAATCGTAAAAACAACCTTGTATTTGGCGTAAGTATAATGAAACACTCAATCGATTTCGAGGGCAGCTAAAGGTCCCTCCTCATCAGGAGAAAAATACCTAGAAAGAGGAAAATAAAGGAGAAGGAGTCTTAGAAACACGTGGTCCTTATCAGCACTGCACGTGGTTATAACTGGATTTTTAATAAGAGTTGCACTGGCCGCCTACTTTTACTGAGCCAGGCTAACTGATCAAGCATAAAGGACAAGATCTGAGCCAGGCTATCTGATCAAGCATAAAGGACTCTTGATCAGATAGCCTGGCTCAGTAAAAGTAGGCGGCCAGTGCAACTCTTGATTAAAAATCCAGTTATAACCACGTGCAGTGCTGATAAGGACCACGTATTTCTGAGACTCCTTCTCCTTTATTTATTTTCTTCTTTCTAGGTATTTCTTTCTCCTGATGAGGAGGGACCTTTAGCTGCCCTTGAAATTGATTGAGTGTTTCATTATACTTACGCTCAATACAAGGTTGTTTTTACGATTTTGATTGTCACATTAGCGTGTTTCTCTTCTAGTCTATAAAACAGGGGTTCTCAATTTTTTTTTTACCCTATGCAAGCCTTTTTTCTCTGCTGCTAGAAGTTCATTCTCCCCCTCCTTTTCAAAATTCAGAAAATAAATACATATTTTTTTCTACATTTAAACAAATTTTTAATGTGTATTATAAATTAAACAACAAAAAGCACAGAAAATGTTGAGAAATACTAAAACTTGAATAAAAGTAGTTTTTTACATTCATAAAATCAAACTAAATACTTAACAGCTAAATAAAAGGCTGACTGTATTTCCAATTGAAACTATGAAATTCAACTCTTTCCCGGGGAAATTCCCCTCTGGTTGAGAACCCCCCACACAATGTCAAGTCTGCTTGACCATTTTTGAATCCTGCTAAGAACGATCTGTAATTGTCTCCTCATGGCTGAACCTTAACAATTTATCAGATCATCAATATAAAATGAGCCTAGAACAGTAGGAGTAAATATTTTTAGGGCAAGAGTTTATTTTTAAGCTGAAACAAAGTAACACTGAGAATACGGCCTTGTGACTAAACCTCATCTTGCTTAAAAATATCTGACAACACAAAGCCAGTTCTTACTTGAAAGGCCCTAACATTTAAAAAGTTCTGTATAAAAATTGTTAAGTTATCACAAAGGTCACTATCATAAAGACCAAGTAAAATGCCATACCGACAGGCTTTATCACAAACTGTTACCATTTCAAAAACAAAAAAAAAAAAAATCTGATATGTACACCACGACTTCCTTGTACGGAATATTAAATTATACGCATTTTTTCTTGCATTTCATTTAAACTTATTAGATTGAATTAAACCTACTTCACTGACAGTGCATAAACCACAATAGAATAAATGCATTCTTTAAAATTCAGTTTGTTTACCATAGCGACACTCTGGCGCTAGGTTTACTTAACAGTATTATATTTCATTCATATTATAACTCATAATGCACAAAATTTATATCACTTAAAGAATAGAATTATCTAATCCTTGCCACATGTTCTATTCAAATACTATAATAAAGCTAGAATGATGTATAAAAGAAATTAAGCAAACAAAACAAAAAAGAAATAGTTTTTCACAGACGATTGAGTATTTTCTCATTTAATTAATTCAGTTCTCACTTCGCGAGAAGGCAAAAATACATAAAAACTCAAAATATCTATATTAAAAATTACGAAGTAAATCTCAAACACTTATTTCCTCGAAAAAATTCCAGAAAGAATTAAGCATGATTTAATTGGCAATAATAAATGAATGCGTTATCTTTGTTGTTGCGAAGCTAAGTTTCTTTAGATTGGCAACAAGCCACTAGTCTCCTGTTTCAAATGTAAACATCAATGGCCGCCATTAAAAAAGGCTTAGCGGCAATTAAACAACTTTAAAATTGCTCATATTCTAAAAATATTGCACACAGATTTACTAAAGGCATAAAATCCTTAACCGGAAGATTAAAAACAACATAATTCAATGATTTTTAAAGCAAAAAATGTACAATTTACAAACATATAAGAGTAAAGAAACTGAGATCATTGAGCCGGGTAACAGAGTGGATATATATATAAATATATTTATATAAGTTTGGTGCGGCTGATTGCAACCAAAATATGAGGCGCACATCTACATGTTATACCAGTCCTATACGCAAAATTTCAACGTTCTGAGGCTACTCGTTTTTGAGTTATGCGAGATATGTACATACGTTCGTACAGACGCCACGAAAAATTCTCTTCAGAATTAATTTTAAAGCAGTTTTATATTTTTTTTGAAGGAAAAGAGTATTTTATTCGGTCGTTACATACAGATATCACGCAAAAACATCGTTAAATTGCATTCGATAGCGGTCAAAATGGATATTTTCGTTGAAATATGCTGCCTGAAACTTTTCGCAAATACAATACTTCCTTTTTACTTCGTACAAGGAAGTAAAAAACAGACTAAATGTTTCTCTTGACAAGCTCTTTGGATGCAGTTTTCCAGAAACAACATGTTATTCACCAACATACTATCCCTTTGAAAGCCACTTTTAAAGTGGAAGGGAAAAGAGGCCATATCACTGGTCTAATGAGTATAAAATTTCCTTAATGTAAGTAGAGGGATTGGATGAGTATATATAAGTTAGATTTCAAAATTTTTACTACACTTATTTCTTAAAATTAAAAAATGATAAAACATGAACATCTGCATCACTTAAAACACTTCCATAAACTGGAAGTACATGACCAACAGATGCAATAAGAAACACCAGGTACAGATTTTTGTGATTATGGTGCATAAGACAGATATGCAAACTGGTCAATTTTTCTGTCATGTGTAACTACATATCTGTAAAAAATTACATACAGAAGCATTTTGTGCATATAATTACAAAGAGTTAACATAAGGAATTTGCCAAAGTACAAATGTAAACAAACTACAGTACAAAGTCTGTAATCCGGATGTTCATAATCTGGAATGATCTATAATCCGGATCTCAAAGCTACAAACTTTATGCACATGCACACATTCGTTATGCGCGTTTAATGTATAACGGACGCTATAAGCTAAGCTAAAATTATCTAAGGAATTTCAGTTAATGTTGCAGATTAGGCTGTTCTTTAATCTTCTAATTGGATCCGGCTTATTATTTTTTGCAGACTGTTAGAACAATTATATAAAAATTAAGCTTGAACTTTCGATTATGTCAAAAAGAGTTTCCAATTCTGGAGCTGCCAAAGGATCTACAAAGCGAAAGCACGTTTCAATGTCCATTATACAAAAAGTTGAATTGCTGCAAAAAATGGATAAAGGCTTATCTGTCTCAAAATTATGCGAGAAGTATGGCATTGGAAAGTCCACTATATATGACACAAGAAAAAGGAACTTTTTGAATTTTTTGTGGAAGCATCTTAAACAACTTACATTGAAAGAAATGTTTAATAAAGTAAGCAAATAAATATTAAGCTTTTTTGTTAATTTTGATATCCTTTAGATCACAATTGTACTTTATTTCATAAATTACGATTTCATATTTTTAATTATATAATTTCTGCCTGCCATCTTACCAGATTTAAATTGATGATCTATAATTGGGAAAAAATCCTAATTTGGAATCGCCAAAGTCCCGAAGAGTCCGGATTACAAACTTTGTACTGTACATAAGTACCCGGCTCTTTAAATGATTACAGCTTAGAGCTACACTCTTACTTTGGCTTTAGAGCAAATTTTTTCATGCCTTTTATTTTAAAATGCTTGTAAAAGGTAAAATTTTAATCTAATAACATAAAAATAAATTTTTGGGTCTCTTTAAAACACTAACTGACCTCTTAAATTCTTAAAAAATAAAATTTTAGCCTGCATGCACAAAATGCATCTAATTAAACCTATTTCTAAATTTCACATTATACCTAAATGTAAAATAATGCATACCTTCTTCATAATTTTTATCATCTATAACATTATGAACATCAGCTCCTCTGTGCACAAATGAACCAGCATTTTTGAATTCTTGAATTTTGTTATCAATGGGGCCAAAATCCTGCGGTGGTACACGTAAAGCACTTTGCACATCAGCATTATTTACATCACCTGGAGATTTATTCATCATATCTTGCATTTGAGCTGCTGCATTGTCACTGTTAGCTTGTCGGGGAGGTGGTATAACATTCTTCCATTTTCCATTATGTCTAGGACTAAATTCTGGCAATTCAACTTGTTGCTTAATATCAGGATTTGCATACTAGAGGAAAAGTTAACTATTAGTTAAAAATATAACATTAAGATAAGGAATAATAATCAGTCTTCAAATCTTAACAAAGGATAATCTTTCTTATTCTTATTCAAATATAAAAATAATATTTTAATAGTGCCATTTAAAAAATAAACAGTTAACTAAAAGCAGTAGATTGCTTACTACATGATTACCAAGCTTCTTAATTTAGTCAGTCAGTGGACTACTTTTAGGTAACCCCTTAAAGAAATGTTATTAAAAAAGATGAGAATAACTATGGCAATACCAATTTTAAAGCAGATTTTTATCTCCAGCATGCGAGGCTGTTGTCACCTGGAAAAATGAAGGTGAAAATGAGTGTTTTCAGTGTTTTTAATTATTATCGGGGCTAATAAATATCGTATTAATATGAGAATGGTCGAAATGGCTTCCACCGAATTTTTGGAATCCGGAGTAATATATTTAATGTTTGGGAATGCTATTTTTATTTCATATTTTGATAAACTCAGAAATTTGTTTAAGAAACTCTATGAATTGAAAGCAAGCAGGGAAACACTTCTCGAAATAAAGCAGATTTTCATCTCCAGCGAGCAAGACTGTTGCCACTCGGAAAAATGAGGATGAAAATTAGCATTTTTCTGAGTTTTTAAATAGTACATTGGCTAATTAAAGTCATACCAAGATGAAAATGGTCAAAATGGCTTACCACGAACTTTTGGAATCCAGGGGTACCTCTCTCGAAACTCAACTCCCCGCCATTCCAGACAAGATTATGCCACCAACAAACAAACAGATAGGCAGACACGCACAGATTTTGATAGTATAGACGAGCAGGCTATGCCTCCTCAAGATATTGCTAGCTCACATGATTCACATATGCATCCACAAGATATTCGCCAACTGACTTGATTGCTAGCAGAGAAGCCCACTAGGAGAGTGGGCTGAACCCGCTTTATTCACGTATGCATCCACAAGATACTACATACACATTACACATGTGGAAAATCACGAAAACACCCATGCAGCCAGCCCGTTCGCCGGGATTCGAAAGTTGGATCGGACTACCAGTGTTCAGCGATTTTATGTAGGCTGCGCCAGCTTTATTCACGTATGCATTCACAAGATACTGCATACACATTACACATGTGGAAAATCATGAAACCCATGCAGCTAGCCCGTTTGCTGGGATTCGAATGTTCGACCAAATTACCAGTATTCACCGATTTTATCCGGGCTGTGCCCCCTTTATTTACGTATGCATGCACAAGATACTGGATTACACGTTACACATGCAGAAAATCACAAAAACACCCACGGAGCTAGCCCGTTCACCGGGATTCGAAAGTTGGACGGAACTACCAGTGTTCTCAGCGACTTTATCCGGGCTGTGCCTGCTTTATTCACGTATGCATCCAAAAGATACTGGATACACGTTACATACAGATTTTAATAGTATAGATTTCAAAAGAGAATTCAAACCCAATTTATATGAGAAATGTTCATGGATATGTGGTTGCAAATATAACAGGCTGTTTTGTTTTCCATGTCTGCTTTTAACAAAACAGAATGATGATTTAAGTTGGGTGAGTTACAGTGTTGCTGATTTATTACATTTAACTCAAATAAAAAAGAATGAATACTCACAATCACATTTAAACTCCACCTTAGAAATTAATTTGCCGGCAAAGATGGATATTCGCCAACAACTCAACAGTGCATTTCATCAAATGTTTATCATATTTCAACTAATCAAATTCAAATAATTCAACTAAAAAAATCAAATTTCAATAAATTTCAAATGAAGTATTAAAATCATATAAAAAGCACTTTAAATGTTTCGTTATACTTTTCGTTTTTTTCCATTTCTATTCAATATCACTAAAAGAAGGCTAAATTATAAAATAAGATAAACCAGATGGACACATAAAAAAGGGCTAAATAATTTCTATGTGAATGCTTTGCATGGATCCAATTAATTTCTGTGTAAGTCTGAGTTAAAGGAAT
Organism: Stegodyphus dumicola; assembly: GCF_044657685.1. Lineage (NCBI taxonomy): Eukaryota > Metazoa > Arthropoda > Arachnida > Araneae > Eresidae > Stegodyphus > Stegodyphus dumicola. The sequence continues at coordinate 47,107,898 of NC_140774.1, forward strand.
AAAGTAAACAGACCTGGGGTCCATATTCTCCTCTTTCAGCAGCATGATCATCCTTATCACCCATGTTATCAAAATTATGTGGTGGTAGCATCTGAGGATAATTTTCTTGTTCCTTATGTTGGCTATGGTATGCTTTCTGATGAGCATCATATTCTAACTGATTATTTTTCAGCTCACCATTAACTAAATCAATTTTGCTATCAGCATATTTTTCTTCAGCGTGGTCCAAAACATGCAATTTTGCAACCTTCTTTTCACTAGCTTCTGCTACTTCAGAAGGTGAAACATTTTTATGTGAATCTTCCAATTTTTCCTCTAATGGCTTTGGCAGAACACCATCTCCAAGATTATTTCCAGATAAAACATGTGGCTTCTCCAACACTACTGGCTTTTCTTTCGTAATGTTGACAGGTTTTGTTTCTGACTCCTGGGTCTATCCATATAAAAAGATAAAAACAGATTAATGACAAAAACTGAAAAAATATAAATGTTGTGTAAAATTAACCATTTTATACAACAGAACTTATTCGAAGATAAAAAAGATTTACAGCTCAAAGCATTTTTTATAGCATAAAAACTAAAGCAGTCCTCGTAAATGGTTGACTTTTAACTGTGGATCAGGATTATCTTCCAACAAAATAAAATTTGTCCTTAACCGCATTATTACACTGCTTTATCCAAGTAAGTTTGGCATTGCAAAGTTGCAAAAGTATGTATTCTTAATTTTTTTAAATAATTTTATAAAAGCTTTTTTTAATCGTTTAAATTTTAAAAAAAATTATGTTTTCTTTCAAGTATTTAACTTTACAGATTTCTTTCAAATTCATGTAGCAAATAAATCATAAAATTTAAAATACATATTCTGTATTTTGCTGTTTAAATGTTTTTACAGTATGAAGTCCAAAATCCGGATGCCCATTATCTGGAATGATCTAAAAATCCGGACCTCGAAACCACCAACCACTTTTCTCTCCTAGGCTTTATGCATACGCATTATACCCTCTATGCATAATAAAACATCTGGAGACCGATTCTTAATTTCACTTCGACACTAAATAAAATACCTTGTTATTGAAGAAGCAAACATTTTAGCATAAATTTGTAGGATCAGTAACTGGCTCCGTTGCTGCGTATCTGCTTTTTGGCACACATCTCAAACTGAAACATTCCGCATAGATACATCGTTGATCTGACGCCAACTTGGCGAATCATTATTTATTATTCTTTCCTTTCATCATCGCATATTTATCAAAACATGACAACTTGAGTAATGTAGCGATGCCTAAACAATTTTTTATGTTAGTAATTGAATAATAAAGAAGTATGGTGGTGTATTTAATTATGGCAAAGCACACTAGGGCTATCTGCCTAAAGGGAGGGATGCCTTTCGTGGAGGACTTTCTAAGGGAAACTGGCTCGTATACACGTTACACATGGGGAAAACCACGAAAACACCCATGCAGCCAGCCCGTTCGCGGGATTCGAACCTCGGACCGAACTACCAGTGTTCAGCGACTTTACCGCTCGGCCGCTGGTGGGCCAATAAAGAAGTATGGTAATCTTTTATGTTGACATTATGCTTGGTTATGATTACAGAGTTAAGTTAAATGCGCTAAAAAGTGTTGACGAGGAAATATTTAAGACACAATAACAAGCCGAACAAATACTAATTCAGAAGTCAAACAACAAAAATCAGCGATATATTTTCAAAATTTTCGCAGGACTAGTTTAGATGGTTTTACTGAGCCACCATCCTCAGCTGCAAAACCGCAAATGTTACTGTGCAATGAGGAAATATTTACCAAAAATTTCTTTGTATATGCTAAAAATTGATTTTGTTCATGATACTCATAGATCCAAACATTACATTTAGGGCTATTTGAATTAAGAATATGTGATTTGTTAGTAACATAAACCCAAAACGAGTGGCAGGGCTTATATGGCTGCACGGAGTCGCAGAATTTTAGGACCTACACAGACTGCATCAGGCAGTAAGATATCTAGTGCCGTCCCTCAATAAGGCTTAAGTATATGTGAGAATTTATTTATTCATAATTCTGATAAGCTTAAAGCATGTGCAAAAAAATGGACATATGTATAATAACTAATACAATTCAGACTTAATTGTCTCAGTGGACAATAAAAGCAAAATAAAATTTAATGGAACAACTTGTCGTTAGTCGCCAAGCTCATGATGCATAGCCAAATATGTATAGTGAAGGATAGCTAAATTTGATGATGATAGCCACTAATTTTAAAGGTTTTCGGATATCATAAAACAAAGGTGAAATTTTTCAATTATGGATTTTGTGGATAAATGTGGAGAAGCGGTAATAAATGAAAATGATATAAAAGAAGTTTTTCATAGTGATGACTGTGTTTCTCAATCATCAATCAATTAATGAATGGGAAAATCTGTAGTATGGTTCAAGATCCAGAAAATAACACTACCATTAGCGAAGAAAGTGACAGAAAAGTTACTGAAAACGAGAAAATTTCAATTGATACGTTAGTAGGAATTCTCAAAACAGCAGTTACAGGACTTTAACAATGTAACTAAGCAAGAGATTATGTCTGCCTACAGAATTAAAGAGAAAGTATTAGCATAAAAAACAAAGCAACTTAAACAATTCACATTGGAAGAAATGTTTAATAAGGTAAACTAATAAATATTAAGCTTTTTTTTTTTTTTTTTTTTTGTAAATTCTGATACTTTCTAGATCATAAATACTTGATTATTTCATAAATAATGATTTCAATTTTTAATTTTATAATTTCTACACGCCATCTTACTAGATCTAAACTGATGATTTAATATCCGGAAACATCCCGAATCCGGAATCCCCGAAGTTCCGACAAGTCCAGATTTTGGACTTTTTACTGTATTTATATCTTATTCCCATTCATGCTGTTTTACATCAGCATTGCTCCACAATCAACTTGAAGAACATGCAAAATTTTATATAAAAAGTTCATGGAATAGTAACACCTTACAGGTTTTTTGCCCATCACTTGCGAACAAGAATAAAATTTATGAAGCTTGTTAACCAATGGATTAAAGAAATGCATTGAAAAACTATAAGAAAATTTCAAATCAATCTCTTATGTGGTGTTTGTATGATTGAATAACAAGCATCCAACAAACACTCATTTTGCCACTCATTGATTTTTCAGTTTAGAATTTCTATTATAATCTTCAAATGAATTACATCACAAAAATATGACACATTTTAAAAAAACAGCTAGACTTTTTCACTCACATTTTATTTAAAATTTATTATTAAAGCTGATAATTCTTAGTAAATATTATATGCTGCTATTTACGGGATTTAGTTCTTTTTTACAAAAAGTATAAAAAGATTTATAATAAACCTCAGTGCTGATTTAAGAAATACAAGAAAATTCTTAAAAACATCCAGTATCTAACAACACCCAGATATTATATAGTTATTATGCTGAAAAAACAGAAAATTAAATATTTATAAAAGAAATTTCTTATATATCTTTTTTTTTTTTAATTGTAAGGCATTTACTGAATTTATTATCATAAAATGTTAGCAAAAATAATATTCTTAAGCAAAAATAACAAAACAAAATTCTGTTCCAAGCTAAATTTTCTGATTTTACAAAGTAACAAATTTTTTTAATTAAATTTCTGTAACCAAAAATTCTTATTTCACTTTTTGTCATTTTTAGATTTGGTAAATTATAGTAAAGAATTTTATTTTCATTAACAAGACCATGGTATTTTTAGATACACCATCTGTAACTTTATAGAAGAAAGATTTGAAATTTTGCATAAAAAATATTCACCGACAAATTTTTATTAGAAATAAGGTATTTAAGATACACCATCAATTGGAACAAGGTACTTTTAAATACACCATCTGTAACTTTATTGAAGATTTCTAAATCTTGAATGAAAAATAACCACTAATACATTTTTATACAATTAAATCTTTGAAAATAATTTATTTTTGATGTGTTTTACAAAATTTCAACAAAAAATAAATAAATAACATTTTGATGACGCATACTGATTCACTGCTAACATTAAACTGACTTTTCAAATTCTGAATTTTTATATCTTATTTCTTAGAGGTTTCTTCAGTTATTAATGCAAAAACTACTGTTAATATGCTTTCAAAGAAGAAAAGTAAAGATTTATACCTTTACTTTTCTTCTTTGAATATATAATTTAATAAATTTATGTTATTTGTTTAATTAAATAAATTGTAATTATAACAGTAAAAAATTTTAATTTTTTTTTCCTGACAGCCAGAACTTGAAAATTGGATGTAAAAAGGAAAGTTCTAAAAAGAATATGCTATATCAAAGCATAAAAAAATAAAACAGACAAAATAAATACATAACATTAACATTTTCTAAACTTGTAACAAGAATTACGTATTGCCCAACATCAGATAATGTAACACGACAGCCATGTTCCTGAACTAAGCACTAAACAAGCTAATACATATAAAATTTAAAAACCAATTCATTTTTTAAGTTTGCATATAAAGCAACAAACTGCTCGTTAATGTAACCCAATATCCTCATGCCTAAAAAAGAAGCAACTGTAATATTAATGAACAACTGACTACATTAATGAATCTTAATAATTCTTTTAATTACATCATTAACAGATTATTCCGGTTAAAGCAAACCTGAAAACATCCATATAGCTGTATCTCATTATCAGTAGTAGCAATATGGCATTACTGCACCCAAATACTAGAGGTACAGTCAAAAGTCTTTTAATCCGGACTCATCGGGACTTCGGTGATTCCGGATTATCAGTTTTTCAGGATTATAGATCATCAGTTTAAATCTGGTAAGATGGCATGCAGAAATTATAAAATTAAAAATATGAAACTGTAATTTATGAAATAAAGAGCAATTATGATCTAAAGGGTATCAAAATTTACAAAAAAAAGCTTAATATTTATTTGTTTACTTTATTAAACATTTCTTTCAAGGCGCACATGCGTAAAGCATACATTACGCACAGTCGAAATTAAGAAAATTGCAACCAGACAACTATTTGATGTGTATTCGTGATATTTATAATGACGAGGAATTTGATTTAAACCATATCAAAAACGGAGTACATCCAGATGAAATACTACATTTAGTAAAGAATTATAAACCGAATAAAATAAAAACATCTGAAGATAAGGATAGTGCTGACAGATCAACTTCCAGTTCATTGCGCGCAACGCCCTCCCATCCCCCGCAGAGCAGCGTGAAATTGATAAACAGATTTCGAAATGGTTAGAGAAACAAAGGATATGCCTTTATCCATTTTTTGCAGCAATTCCACTTTTTGTTTGATGGACATCGAAACATGCTTTCGCTTTGTAGATTCATTGGCAGCTCCAGAATCAGAAATTCTTTTTGACATAATCGAAAGTTCAAGCTTACTTTTCTAAAATTGCTCTAACAGTCTGCAAAAAATAATAAGCCGGATCCAATTAGAAGATTAAGGAACAACGTAATCTGCAACATTAACTGAAATAGATAATTAGATAATTTTAGCTTAGCTTATACCGTCTGCGCAAAACGTAGTACAACAGTGTTTAATACTAAAATACAAAGTGCAATGGGTGAAATATACCATACTCTCCCGTGTATAAGCTGCACTTTTCTACACACAAACGATTAGAAACAGGTGCATTCAAACATGTGGGAACACAGCAGTTACTGTTAATTGCTTCTTTAAAAGTTCATTCTGGAGACTTTATGATTGGTGAGAAAAGGAAACCATGACTTCACAATCCAAAGGAAACATTATATGCCCATGTGTGCAGTGTTTTCAAGAAATGATTCTGGCAGCCTGGGAAAGGTCAAGCCTGAAACAATCCTTTAAGGATTTTTAATGTGAGGAATATCCAGCACTCGATGGTTCTGAGAATGACATGCTGGAAAACATCAGCTCGATACTGGAAACGAAAGCAACTGCTCTAGTGGTACTAACAATGACAGTGAAGAACGGGTGCTAAACACAGAAACATATACCTTTTGTCTTTTTATATATATATACTTTTATATATATATATATATATATATATAAAATTCAGTGTTTTCATTTTAGCTGCTTTTACATTTTTCAAAATGAAAATATATTGTAAATGGTAAACAGACTACGTGTAGTTTTCTCTCCATTTTTTTAATATTAAAGGTAAAAATTAAGTTAAGGCTTAAATATGTATGCAGCTAGTACGTGCAAAAATATGGTATACTAATATGGGTTGTATATGAAGTATTGCATGATACTGTATATAAATGTTTTTCTATGCAAATCAAAAGTAATTTTTCAACATGCTCTAATATCCCTCATCTTAGTTTGATAATCAGTTTCACCTGCTTCACAATGTTTAATTTAAAAGTGTCTTTTTTTTTCCAACAATTATAGACACCATTGCATTCAGCATACAGTATGCAATAGCCAAGTCCCGGCTATGCATGACATCTTTGTACTTTTGAACAATTTCTTTTTTCACCTCCATGATGGCTCTAACAATTTTTTTCACTGTTTGACTCTTCTCATTAAATTTTCTAAAACTTAGTGTTAATGAATTTACAAAAAAATTTATACAAAAACATTGCAAAATCACTTGAAAAATCAAAGTTATAGCAAGTGTTGTGTACTGAATAATAGCAACATGCATATTGATGCTTATAGGCAGTCATAGCATAATCTCAAAAGAGGTAAACAAGTATAGTGCGTACACTCATAATTCATCGAACGAGTCATATTCCAAACAAAAATTTTTGCGTCCAAGTAGGACATATACCAAGTTTCTACTATATTCTAAAAATATTACATAAATACTCAATACATGTTGAATATCTAAAAAATATTAAATATGTTCTATTTCATGTTTAAAATATTAACTTCCCAATTTCAGATTTAAAAAAAAAAAAATGGATTTGTTTTACATACTGATTAGCAATTGAATTGGAGTAAGCTGGCATACTGGTAATACTGCATCACACAGCTATGGTAAATGGGAAACTAAAGCATGGCACATGACTTTGAACTTGTCAGACACTGCATTACATATTAGACATAACAGTCAAACACCTGATGAGTAAGATCTGAATATGTCTGGTTAAGTCTAGATTATTGAATCCAGATATATAAACCACTTGAACTTACGAACTCATGAGTCTGAATGTCTCTGAACTCATGAAGGCATTGAGCTTTGCCCGAGCCACTGTGCAAAAGTGTGCAAACTGTGCACTGTGGCAAAAGTGCACCATGAATATACAGATTCTATTCTACTGGTGCCACTGTTAGCTGCTGTGCATATAACATGCAGAATAAAGGGCTCACCATTAGCAAGCTAAGATGATAGCAGCCGACAGATAGACATCATGCAGAAGATCCCTTGCTACTTTAATGCTGGAGAACAATGAAGTATAAGAAGTCAAACCACCTCTATACTATGGGAAACAAAAGCTCCAATATTGCTCTTGAATGGCCTAAGGAACACTTCACTGACATGAGGGTGTTTTCAATTAGGTTACCTCTACTCACTGCACATAACATAGCACAAAGATTAAATGGCTGAAAGAACATCATCATTGGATCTTTAAAGGATGGGAAAAACTTGCCAGGTACTTTTAGGTTTTAAGTACCAATTGATACATATTGATAGTAAGATTTGAGTACTATGGTTTGTAGAGAAGAATGGATTCAATGGTGCATTTGTGATTATCCCTTACCAGCAAATGATAGAAAGACCTTCTGTAAAATTATATGCACTTATTTATTTCTCTTTTCTATTTCAAGAGATCTCTAGCTACAGGAAGACAATGCACAGGATCATTGCTACAATATTGCTCTTGAATGGCCTAAGGAACACTTCATTGACATGAGGGTGTTTTCTCAGCCCCTGAGACTACTTGACCTCAACACTATTGAACACATCTGCAATAGTATTAACTCTTCAGCAGTTGTGAGATAAAGTTATTTTTTCTTCTCAGATACATGCAATATCTATCAGCCATAAATTTGTAATGGAAGCTGTGTTCATTTGTGCCCACTGCTCTGTGTAACCGAGATGCGAACCGAGCTTGTTCATGACCATCTATTAAGCTATGTGCATTGGGTTCTGCTTTGGCCAACCTTAAGCATTGTGGCAGGATGTGCAACAGATCAGTAGCTCCCTGAGGTTTCTGACATCTGTGGACTCAATGCTACCATTCAATGCCACAATCATTGGAATGAAATAGGATGTACAAGATATGTACAAGGATGTATGCCATGTACCTATCAATGGATATAAGAATCTCTTATATATATATATATAATAAAGCTTTTAAAATGTTAAAATTTGTGATGGGTTTTAACTTTAAAAATTTTTTTTTAATAAAAAATGTGTAAGCAAATGCATCTAAAACAAATCTTCAGACTACTTACCATTTTCTTATCTTGATTCTGTACACTGTTTTCAGTTTTAAGACTTCCATCTTTAGGAGATTTTACAGGAGTGTTAACTTCAGAAGGTTCGTGGATAGCAACTGTAACTTTATTATTAGCACGCAAATTATTTTCACACATATTCAACTCAGCTTTAGTCTGTTGGTGCTGAAGCTGACACAAAGTGACTTCACTCTGTAAGCAATAAATATGTAAGCATAAATTTAAATGTATGTATTATTTATAATGTCTTATAAATAATACATACATTTAAATTTATGCTTTTACACCTTAATTAGTTCTTATCTACACAGTTTATAAACTCAAACTTCAAAATTAAGTAAACCTTATGATTCAAATTCAACTACTTTAACTTCATTTCAACACATACAGAATTTTAAAACCTCAAGCTAAAATATGCTTAAAAAGATATTTAATATATAGAAACAAACTTTCCAAACACAACTTTCTCTCATATTATCAAAATATGAGAACTACAACTGAATGTACTGCGAAATAAATTTTATAAAAACACTAAGTAATAATATCAAATAAGAATCAAACATAAATGTTGCTGTGAAATCTAACTGGAGACAGGAATGCCAACAATCAGATGCAAAATAAATACAAATAAGGTGAAAATTAGCTACTGAACAATTCAACTAGTAGATCTTTTCTTGTAACTGCATTAAGTATATACACAACAACACGGCTGTACATAAGTATCCAAATATCACTGCCTAAGTTTCCCCATATAATAAATTAAAATTTTACCACAGTGATACAGCAGCTATCCCAATGATGTTAATTTTGTTGAGTGTATAAATAAATAGTCTAGAGCAGAAATCAGCTACCTATGCCTACATTATCTAAGATAAACTATAAAGTAAGCTATAGTGTTCCACTGTAAGCAGATAGCAGTATGTCTGATCCTTGCTTAACCTTTTTGATTCACTCAATTTACTGATGCACTTTTTGATAGGCACTAGACAAAAAGTAGATCTCAATATGACAGACACCCTGAGATATCCTAACCAACAGTTAGCATTTGAATTATTTCCAAACAAATAAAATTCTCCTACACCAAAATTCTACAAAAAAAAAAAAAAAAAAAAAAAAATGGTATTTGATTGTATAAGATATTGTGAATTAAAAACTGTAGTTAATAGGCTAAACAGTTACACATAATTAAAAAAAAAAAACTTGCAATGTGTTTAATGTATTTTTAAGATTCCTGAAAATGCGATTAAGCCTTTTCTAACACTTGTAAGATGACAAACATATATCTCAGCAGTTGAAACATATGATCAAGGATTTGCTTTCTGATAGTGAGAAACATTACTCACATACATAAAAAATATGTAAAAAAAAAAAAAAAAAAAAAAAAAAAAAAGAGTATAATTAGAATCAAAGATTACACTGCATGTAATAGCAATGCATTTTATTTATGACTACAATGGTAAGCGAATGGCAACTGTTATAACCAGGGGGAAAAAAAAATTCTTTGGTGCAAGAACTAGCACAATTTTCTGTTTCATCCAATGTAGCCTCTCCCCCCCCCCTTTTTTTTACAGTGAAAACAACATCTTTCAGGTTACTAAAAAGAATGAAAACAGACCAAAATCTGATCTATTAATTAAACAGTAAATAAAATTGGCCAAGATGTACAGTTCTGAATCCTTGAGAGCTCTGAAAAAGGCATCGACCAGATGGATTCTTTGCGTCTCATATTAAAGGTTTCTGTTACAATGGAGTTTATGGTCTTCCAATATGCTGGGAAAATGTCCTTTAAAATGATAGTGATTATTTTTTATACTAAAACTGTCACTTTCATTGAAGCACAGCATTCTGGACTGTGAAATATAATAATTACTGAATAATTCTATTTCTTTATTTTACCATTAAAATTAAATTCTATTGAAGCAATATTACATGAATTTTGAAAACAATATCAAAATTTAAACAAATTTTTATTTTACTGAGAGTTAACTAGATGAAACTTACAGCATGCTGTTCAATTTTCTTTATATAATTGCTGTTTGAAATTTCTAGTTTATCCTTTTCAGCTAACAATTCACTAATATGAGCTACAAAATAAAAACAGTATCTCATTTTTATACATATCAATCAGAAATATATTTATTAAAATGTATGTTTATAACTGGGGAAAATAGACAAGATCTTCATCAATACACTACCATAAGAACTCACGCGCGTTTCATTTTAAAAAGAAGAAATTTTGGTACTGTTCTATTATTAGAACTGGATTCAGAAATGTATGAATATATGCACATGTATATATATGTAAGATAAAAATGTATGAATCTGAATTATAATATAACTATAAACATTAATTCTTCCTCTCTATTCTAAAATCGTAATAACTTATCTGCATTGCATCATTCAAATTAATCATGCGATCTTACGTAACCGTTAATACCAGATGCCTCTTGACGACCAATCACCGAATTGTAAATCAAAACTTTTCTCTTCGTGTGCTTCCATCTTTCATAATTACGCACTTCAGCTTTCGCTCTCTACTGTGCAAAGATGTAATTTCGCTGGATTGCTTTCTATTCCAACAATATCAAAAATGTAAATCTTCTGTAGAAAGGCACGACTAGAGTGCCAAGTGATTGTGGCCACAAATATCATTGGAAATAAAAATGGAATTAAAAATGCCTTGACTGCCAAGTTCTTTAAATACTACGCAAATCAAAATTCTTCTTCAATATGGATCTAAGCACGCATCTACAGTGTTCCGTCTTTTGATTTATTTGCTTTTATTACGACATATATATGTATTGCAATATATGTGTGCACACATATACATTCACGTTTGCATATGTACATGCATATAATTCATTTATACACACATTTCTGGATCTGGTCCTGATAACACAACATTACCAAAGTTATCACAAATTCTCATTGCAATAAAATTTATCAGTGAAAGTGTCAATAAATACATAAATACCAAAAACAAGAACAAGTTACAGATGTCACTAGCATTTAAGGCTTGAATACCATCTTCCTTAATAACATAAACCACAGTTTCTCAAATTATAGTCCAAGTGTTATTAATGGTACACTGCACAAAAAAAAAAGGAGGGACAGTTCTATAACATTCTACTGGGCCGGTTGATGAAATTCAACTTGCATTTTTCATGTCTCGAAAGCGCAACTTAGGATATGTATCAGATTTATATATAGCGCTGTTCTAATAAAGCCATTTTTACACAAAATCAGACTTTTCCTAAAATAACATACCAATTGTTTTCAATATTTCAATTCTACAACTCAAATTATACCAAACTGCCAAGTTTTGTAAAAATCACATGAGTAGTTTTTAAAAAACTAGCTTTCAAAATTTTAGCTCCTCAATGTTAATTGAATTTGATATATATTTATTAACATATCTTTTTTTTATTAAACTTACTTGATTCCTTCTTACAGAATTCGAAATTTAGGCTTAATCCAAATATAATTCACACATTTTTTATGATTTATTTTTTAAATTTGTATTTTAAAATATTTTTTAAAACATTTTCAAAAACATTTTTGTATTATAATCTATAAATTTTTTAACATTGTCTTAAAGTAGATGCATTTCTAGGCATATCTGCAAAAAACTAGTTTTTTATTCAAACTTTTCTAAGATACACATTAATTTATACATCTGAGCATTTTGAAATTTGGTATTTTGAAGTATGAAGCATTTTGAAAGTACGAACGATGAACTTTTTTCCACACATCTACAATGAGGATAAGAAAAGGAAAATAGGTTGCTATAAATTCACCAAGTAAATTATTCTTGCCGAAAGCTGAAAAAGATATGGCAAGATAAATTTTTGAATTTTTCTGTAAATGTCCCACCAAATTTTACAAAACTTAATATTTAACCCTTATATAATATATACCAGTTATTTGTCAATATTTTAACCTCAGAAAAAATGATTATTTTCAAAGGAATAATTTGAGTAGTAGAATTGAAATGTGGAAAAAAATTGGCACGTCATTTCAGAAATTGTCCAATTTTATGACAAAAATCTATGTTAGAATGATTCTATATATAAATCTAATATATATCCTAAGCTGTGCTTTCAAGACATGAAAAACACAATTTGAATTTCGTCAATCGGCCCAGTAGAACAGAGGATATAGAAGTGTCCCATTTTTTTCCGCAGTGTACCTTGCATCAATTTTGGCAGAACAATTTTTTTTCACAAAATTGCAAAAATTTACCTCTTTTAACATTTTATTTTAATCTTTATTATTCAGGTATACATCTCTCTCTCTCTCTTTATATATATATACATATATAATTTTTGGCACTTTCCTTAAATTGATGCCTATGGCAGCTGCCACACTGCTCTTATGCTAATTACAGCTCTGGGATTGAAAGGAGTAGTAGACTTTCCCAAGAATTTAGTTTAATAAAATCAGAGCAGCATATATTCATCATAATATTTTCATTATAATATAAAAGTTCTATTTATGAAGATAATTGAATAATGTAAATTTAAAATGATTTATTCTGCAATTATATATATTTTTTAGGAAGCACTGATTTTTAATCAGAAAATACTTTTTTTGATGGTAAACAGATTTTTTATTCTTATTTATGCAATATAAAATTTTAAAAGTTTGAGAATTGCTCTGCTGTAAACTATTAAAACAATTTCAACAGTGAAATATTCAATAAATGTATGAAAGTCAGAAGAAAGAAATAGCTAACATTAAATAGATAGAATAATAGAAAGAAATAGCATTTTAAAACAAATGAAAAATTATTAAGGAACTTGTATTATTTATCATGGTTACCACAATAGATCTTACATTTATACTTCCCCTGCAGATCACATACAGGTATGTGGTAATCTAATAGCCAATCACTTATTCAAGCAGTAACTGTGTTAAAAAAAAGGGCAAGATACACTCATCTGAGTTAAAATAACATGCGGAATAGCAATTATTGCAGGCGCTAACGTAACAAGAATCAGCTAGTACTTATATTTTTGCAGGACTAGTTTCCAAGGTTTAAATATAAGAATCTGCTTCTTCAGCTGCAGAATGAAAGAGAAGTATGGGCCCATGTGATAACAATGAGATGGCACAAGCTACTGGTGCCATCTATTGATGAAAAAAGAACACAACTATGAAATAATTTGATTTCAGAGCTGAACATAAAAAAATGACTCATACTGGGATCATTAACTAGAACTGAAAGATTTTTATGAATGTGAAACTCTTCTAGAAATCTAATTCACAAAGAGAAAATGATTTTGAATAATTTCGACTAAAAGAAAATAAAAAATGTGATAACCAACAACGTCGGGCAACTGAAGATTCATACATTTCTTTTTTCTTGACATATGTCTCATTTTCCTTAGTGTAAAATTTTAAGGCTCTCTTAATTTGACCAATGCATATTAAGCCACACTGGCAGAAGTTCTTATTAGGAAAGGTATCTTTAATGATGGAACTGCAAATTTTGTTGATAGAAGAGAAAAAATTACCTGAAAGTTAAATTTGTGTAAAATGCATGCAATTTATAGATAATCGATGAAAAGAAAGGAATGACAACAGAATTCTTACAATCCCTAAAGTAAGAAAATGTTTCTTGATATGTTGAGATGAGAAATTTTTAACCACTTGGTCAATGTTAGGTGAAAACCCTCTAACAGCAACTGATTTTAAGTAGTGTTGTGTGCATACAGGCTCGTTTTGAACTGCAATAGACAAATAAGATGAAGGCGACGAAGAAGCATGTAAAAGGCAACAAAACAAGAGATCACGAGCCAGATGAACGTCCTGACCAATGAGCATTTGGGAAGGGGAATAGCTGGCAGTCTCATGAACGGAACTGCTATAAACCAATAAGAACAAAGGTATCTTCTGACCACAGTTCCGATATTTTTGGGAAACAATCAGCGAGAGGTTATGCAGGATGGTTCAATTAAACATTTCTACCATGCCATCTTACTGCAGATGTAAAGCTGTTTTTTGGGTTTTGTCTATTTTTAGCAGTTTGAAGTGTTCTTTAATAATAGCCGAGATAATTCCTTCCTTAATAAGAATGTAAGTGAACAGGCACTCCAAATACGGAAATCCAATCATTACCTCTCCTACCATGATAGCCTCTCAATCAAGGTCAGGCCACTTTGAGAAGTATTCAGTAATAACAAAGATATATTTGTTGCCATCAGGAGTTAATGGCAGAGGTCCCAGGATGTCAAAGGCAATGTGTAAACTGTAATGTTGCAGCTTCCCTCAACTGCATTTCTTCCATTCTTTTCAGCCCATACAGGCATCGCAAGATTTGCACCACTTTTGCACATCAGCCCTTACATTACTCCAGAAGTGCCCTCACACTCTATGCAAAGACTTCATCATTCCAAAGTGGCTTCCAGTCGAACAGCTATGTAATTCTTTAAGGACATCTGGGATCTTGGAAGTATCAATTGCCACTGAAATGCCTTTCAATCATCTGATTTGAACTTCCAGTACAAGATGCCATTTTGAATATGGAGCGAGTCCCAGATAACCCAATATTGTTTTGTCATAGGACTATAGATCAAAATGTCCTGCCAGGTAGGTTTCCTACTTCAAGATTCCATTAAGTAAATGATGGGTTAATGCCACAATCTTCCAACTGGTCTTCCCTAAGTTCTTCATCCCACTATATGCATGGGTCAGACAACGTTGAATTTGCAATTTGAAGTGGAACTGGAATAACCAGCTTATGTTTTGCTTCGATGCTGGAACAATATTGGTAGATTTCTAGGTAGTCTTCTAGACAGGCATTGGTGTTTCCGTGTGATGATCCTTTCCTATGACTGATAGTTATGCCATGTACCTGGAGTCGGTGTATCCATCTGGTTATATGGCCTTTGGGATTCTTGAAATTTAATAGCCAAGTCAGTGATGCATGATCCGTACACAGTAAGAATTTTCTGCCATAGAGGTAATGTTAAAGATATTATGCGGCTTTAACAGTAGCAAGCAACATTTCTCTAGTGAGAAAGTAATTCCTCTCTGGTGTACATAGACAACTGCTCCGGTGTACACGTTCCTGCTCATTTATTTCTTCGAATCAAACAGAACTGACATTCTCATACTCTCGTCCATGTCAAGAATAAATGGTTTGTCAAGCTGAGGATACATCAGAATTCTCACAAATGTTGAAGCCATCTTCAGTTTGTTATATAAATCCTCACATTCTTTGGTCCACAAGAACTTTGCATGCTCTCTGTCAGCTTGTAAAGGAGTCTTGCAATGAAAAGCCCTTTACAAATCTCCTACACTAGGTGCAAAGCCCTACGAAAATTCTCAACTAATAGACATTTTTGGGATGTTTCCAATCTTTAATTGCTGACACTTTCCTGGATCCACAGACACACCTTCAGCACAGATGGCATGTCTTAGTCACTTCCTATCGGAACAACTTACTTCTGACTGGACTTAGATTGGCTTCCTTCAATTTCAGAAGCACCTTATTTTCTAAGTGCTGTTAAAACTTTTCTGATGATGATGTCATGTCCAGGCATATCAAACATGCTTCATAGGAAAGATCATAAGGTGTTCAAATGTTGCCCTGCATCACATAATCCAAATGGCATCACCTTGAACTGCCAAATTCTCTGTCTGGTAGTAAATGCTGTCTTTTCTCAGTCATCAAGATGTATCTTTACCTGTCAATATCATTTCTTTAAATCAAGCATCAAAAAACATTTCCTTCCAGAAAGAGTGTCTAGAATGTTGTCAATTCTAGGATGAGGGTAGCTGCCTTTCTTCGTACTCTCGTTCAACTGGTAATAGTCAACACAAAAATCTAGTTGAACCATCTTTCTTTCAGACCAGGATGATGGGAGAGGCCCATTAACTTGCTGATGATATCTCTTTCTTGCATATCTTTTCAGAAGTTTTCCTACTTCTTCCTGTCTAGCAATTGGTTAACATCTTGAATGTTAACAATATAGCCATTTACCTCGATGTTAAATAGACTTGTCCCTTATTTTTCCAGCAGAGCTTTCCTTTTTTAGGCATTTCATGTTATGTTATACAAAAAATACTACAATTTTAAACTTCACTAAAATTGTTTACATATCTACAAAAATCCGTAACAGTAGTTTAGCCTGCTTGGAGGTGCAAACCTCGAGTGCTCAAAAAGCAAAGGTATAAAATAAAGCTAACTTCTATTTAGTCAAATAGCATGATTTGAAATACAGAAAGCAAAAAGATGAAGGTATACGATAATACTGAAGTTGGATATGTTGTGTCTGACTAAAATATTGAGGAATGGAAGGGAACAGGATATCTCAAGTTCAAAAGCGAACTGAATAGCAGGATCAATGGAATTCATTACTGAAAGAACTTTACTTAAATCACTTTTATTACTGTCAAACAAATTAGAGGTATCATCAGTGTAGCCAAATCACACAGGAAACATTAAAATTTTAAAAAATTTGGATGCATATTAATGCATATCAGGAAGGATAGTGCTAAGAGGGCTTCCCATGGCTATGGCTTGAGACTCAGTCGGTAAAACCCAGATTGTACAGAAGAGCATCACCATATTTTGCTTTCAATGACATGGACACTATTAAATTTTCAAAAGCAGGAAAGATAAAAAATCAACTGTCCGCTTATCAGAATTTGAACCATGGATATTTCAATAGCACCTCTTTGATCGGTATAGTGATCAGTGGAACTGGCTGCCAAAGAGTTTGACATAGGTTCGAATTCCGAAGAAGGGAAGGATGTAAGCAATTTTCATCCTCTTTCCCTGCAAATGCAATATTAGTTACCTTTTCTGGTGTACCCTCAGTAATATTCTCCATGATGAGATGCTAATGATTGACTGGTTCACTCATTTCAAATCAACATTTAGCAAGCACGTACATAGCCATTTAATTTAAAAACAAATTTCAAATTGCTAGCAGAATGTGCTAGGCAATTACATCACAATAGTGTGCAAGAGGCAATTTAATTGAAAAACAAACTTCAAATTGCCACAATAGTGTGCAAGAACTCTCAACACATTTAATGATATCTCATGATTTAGCACAATAGCCTTCCAGAAATACTATTGCTAATACTAAATTTTACAATATTACTACAAAAGAAGTTATAGCACTTTTGTTAAATTTTCACTATTTTTTGTCACAGCATGTTATTTCAGTTTTATTTTTTAAAGAAAAGATCATTAAAAAATATGCATGATTTAAAAATATCTAAAATCTAGAAAAACTATGATTAAATTAAATATTGAAAAATTCTAAAAGTATTTAAAATAAAAACACACTATAAAAATTAAAATTATGAATGTATACTTAAATGTTTTTAAAAGTGAATTATTTACACATTCCATACATATTATAAAATCTAGTAAAACATTTATAAAGAGAATACTGTGCAACCCCCCCTCCAATAAAAAGGTATTTCACTGTTTATTTCTACTTCACAATTAATATAAATACCTTGCAGTTTCTCAATTTCTAAATTTTTCTGGGATTGTAGAGTCTTCATTTGTTCTTTTAAAGCATTTTCAATTTGAGTTTTATCTTCTTCTAATTCAGAATATGTAGTCTTTAAGTGAGTAATTTCAGTTTCTAATTTCTGCCCTTTATCCTAAAAATTATTTTTAGAACAAATTATAACAAACATGCAAATTATGATTTTGAATATTATGAAACATGTAATTAATAAAAATATAATTTTCATGAAATCAAAAATGAGAAAAATTTTTAAAATCTAATAGGATCATTAATACTATATGCTGAGAATGACAGTCTTGAAATAGACTACAAAAACTTTTCAAGCAAAATTCCTTAATGGATCATTTTCGTGTAATTGAGTGCATAATCAAGAATTTCATTTTACAATCCTCTTAATAAACACAGAAAAACCAGAGATATCATCAATTAATAAACAATTTCGAAGATAATGCTACATGAAAAATTTTTTTTAATTAATTTAAATAGCTATCACCATTTCAGTCCCCCCTCCCAAAAGAAGGCCAAGGATATGGATATTAAATTCCGATATATAAAAATGTCATGATTAAATATTTTTAATTACAAATAAATTTTATTATAATCTTAAAATCAATCATTTACAGTTTCTTATTTTTGGATAGTTATATGCTATAATTGATAAGCTATAGTAAACTATAATTTTGACAATACTTTTTAAGCCTAATTTTGAACATTACACAATGCTACACTACAATGAAAGCAATTTGTGGTCAGTGTACTTTTCATAGTCTCTCACAAGCCATAAACAGTGAAAATAATATAATCATCCTTTGCATTGGGAGAGGAGAATTTTAGAGAGGAGCTATCACCATTTCAGTCCCCCCTCCCAAAAGAAGGCCAAGGATATGGATATTAAATTCCGATATATAAAAATGTCATGATTAAATATTTTTAATTACAAATAAATTTTATTATAATCTTAAAATCAATCATTTACAGTTTCTTATTTTTGGATAGTTATATGCTATAATTGATAAGCTATAGTAAACTATAATTTTGACAATACTTTTTAAGCCTACTTTTGAACATTACACAATGCTGCACTACAATGAAAGCAATTTGTGGTCAGTGTACTTTTCATAGTCTCTCACAAGCCATAAACAGTGAAAATAATATAATCATCCTTTGCATTGGGAGAGAAGAATTTTCCAAAAGATATACAAAATGCTGAAAAAGTAGGATGGATATAATGAAAAAGGAAAATCACCCCCAAAAAATTAATCTGAAGGAAAATTCCATAGATATCTTGCACAATATGATTTGTTGTTGTCTACATTCCAAAATGTTTCTGAAGTAAGGCATAGCAATGTCACTGAAAATGCTTAAAGTTCAATAAAGATAATAATGTTACATGAATTGTATTTTGCACATATTTTGCAGATCAAAGAACTGAGACCATTTCTCCTTCCTTCCTCATCCTCTGAAGGCAATTCTTTCACAGTTACCTCTTGTTGCTATTTCTGAAACTGTTCCAGTTCTTGTTGAGAAAATTTGCGTGATCATTAACAGCTTGTCTTTATTGTTAACTTCCAACTTCATGGCTTTACCTACACATATAACAAGATAGCAACAACAACAAAAAAAAAAAATCCTCTGTGTCAAAGCCCTTAAAATCTCTGCCTGTAATATAATCTAGCCATAATTTCGTATGGGATGAATCCATGATCATATCCACAGACATTTTCATTCCGATTACACTTGCTGCCAGGCTTTGTTTAATGGAGTTAAAAGAAAAAAAAAAGGGAGAACTATTAAAATGATACTTCTAGAAATCCCTGAGCATTAATTTTGTGTCAGAAGTTACTTCAAAACACTTCTGAAAATTATTTGCTGCCCACTTGAATGTCAAAACTGAAAACACAGCTTATCACCAGATATGTTTTGTTCAGATAATTTGTTTGAAAACCTATTTGTTTGGGAAAAGAGGCATTCATAAGCTGAGGTTCCACCATATTGTTACGAATTTGCTATTTAAAAAGCTAATGTTAGTTCAATTATAAATTAAATGGTTTTATTTCTCGCACAGTGCAGCGCGTGACGAATATTAAAAGAAAGCTAAGCCGGAAAAATTAAAAATACAAGAGCGCGTGCGTTAAATAAATAAATATCTCTTTTTGATTTCGAGAAAGTACTGGAAAATTCTAGCGCGTGATTTTAAAATCTTATAAAAGGAGGAAAACATCTCAGTTTGTAGTTGTTGCTTGCTTAGTTTGTTGTTGTTTAGAAAACTGCTCTTGTTGATTGTAGCGAATTCGCGGATTAGCGTTCTTTAGCTGTTTTGAATTACGTTCTATTGGATATTTGAGTAGTTAAAAGATAACTACTGTGAGATATTGTAATACTGCATGATAATTTGAGAAAATTTAAGCATTTTTGTTGTGATAATAATAAATTTTTGTTCATTTTTCATCGGACTTGTGCATTCATTTCATAATGAACCCGTACGCACGCAACAATTTTTGGTGTCAGGAGTGGGGTTTGAATGCCAATAACAAGAGGGATGGAAGAACAATTGAGACAGCTCATTACTGCTTTTGCTGCTTTCCAAGAAAAGATGGAAGCTGGCCAAGCATCTTTTAAAGAAGAAATTAAAGAGAAAATGGATGCTGGTCAAAGGTCCGTTAAAGAAGAAATGAAATTGGGCCAGGAATCCCTCAAAGGAGAAATGAAATTGGGCCAGGAATCCATTAAGGAAGAGATGAAATCTCTTAAAAATGAGATGAAAGCAGGTCAGGACGAAATGAAAAGAGAAATTACCTGCATAATAGAAAATAAATTTGAGGCTATGGAAGGCAGAATAGACGCGGTTGAAACTAAAGTTGGACATATAGAAGAGAGAGTTTCTGCCGTCAAACAACAAATTGATGATAGGGTTTCTGCTGCCGTCGCCAAAGAAGTTGACAGCCTAAAGAAGTGCATAGCGACGGTAGGAAACAATTCTGAAGGTTTCAAATTTTTATCGATGCCTGCTCGTTCCGTTCTGAAACTATCTACATATGATGGGAAGACCTCCTGGCAGGTGTATAGGACACAATTTTCTATCATTGTGGATGCGAATGGGTGAGATTCCCAAGCTAAGGCCTGTCATCTCGCCGCTTCTCTGAGAGCAGACGCAGCGGATATCCTGCAGACGCTTCCCGAAAATCAAAGCCTAGATTTTGAAGCTCTATCCGGCGCTTTGGAGCTGCACTTCGGCGAAAAATGTTTAAAAGACTACAGCAGGCTCCAATTAAAATCTCGTCAACAGAAGCCTACCGAAACACTTCAGGAGCTCGCCGCGGATGTTGAAAGGCTGTCCCATCTCGCCTTTTCGGAATGCCCGACAGAAACAAGGGAAATCCTGTCCTTACAATACTTTATCGACGGCATCCGAGATACTGAAATACAGAAAGCTCTTCGAATGGCAGATGTAAAGGACATAAAAAGCGCTCTGTTGTACGCCATGAAGTTCGAGGCAGCCCAGCAAGCAACTAGTAGAGATCGCTACCCAGTTAGAGCTGTGCGAGTCCATGAGCCAGTGGATCAACTGATGGCTCGTTTAGATGATTTAGCCAGACAAGTCGAAGATTTGATACGGAGTAGGAGCGAGAAGAAAGTGGCTCTAAGGTGTTGGAGATGTGGTAGTGAAGGTCACCTAAGACGGAATTGCAGAACACCCCAGAGTACGGAATATAAAGCAGATGATTTTACCAGACAAGTCAGTGGCTTGAGACGGAACAGAAGTGAAAAGAAACTAATTCTAAAGTGCTGGAACTGCGGAGTTGAAGGCCACATACGAAGAAACTGCAGAACACCCCGAGGTACGGAAAATAAGACCATTTCCCAGCAACAACGCAGTAGACAAATTAGTGACCATATCGAGGAACAGAGGTTGCCAGATAGTGAAAAACCTTGTTTTAAAGCTCTTAAAATTTATACAGTGAGTGGCAACAATAACGGACTGTCCATCAATGGGAATATCGATGGAGTTCCTTGCAGTATGATCATTGACACAGGAGCTAATGTTACCATCATTAGGAAAGATTTAGCTGAACAGTTTAAAGATAAAACTTATTTGGACGCCATCCTGTGTTACCCTTCAGACTGTGTCTGGTGACAAGATCGACATAACTGGGAAGTTAAACGTAAACATCACGTTTGGAAGTGCCGCCTACCATCACACGGCATATGTGGCAGATATTACAGATCCATGCATACTCGGATTGGACTTTTTAAGGAAATACAATTTTTCCTTAGACTTGAAAAACAACAAACTGCTTTCAGGATCTAAAGACATGACTATCCATCCTAAGAAGGGATCCTCACCTGGGAATGCCGACGCTTTGTCCGAAAGAACCAGCTCGAGAAACAGCCGAAATCATGTTAGGGTCGAAAAGAAACACCAGACTACCAGCTATTCTCCATCTCAGATGCTCTTCAGTCGAGACCTTCGTCTGCCTTGTGACTGCCTGTTTCATCGCTGTACGGATGCGCCTTCATCGCCTGAGGAACACATCCAAGATGTCAAGGCCCGTTTTGAAGTGATGCACCGTTCCGCACGAAAGCGAGTGAACTTGGCGACGGAGAAAGTGAAGACCAGATACAACACGAGAGCTGCTGGACATAGATCCAATGAAGGAGACAAGGTGTGGTTGTGGAACCCGATTCGACGAAAAGGAGTCAGGCCTGATTTACAGTCACCTTGGGATGGTTCGCACACAATCCTAAACAGGCTAAATGACGTCATGGTTCGGATCCGTGAGTCTTCGAACTCTTACGACAGGTTAGCTCATTACTATGGCCATAGTACATAATGTAAATAATTGTAAAAAGTATAAGACCATGGTCCATTTTGTTTTTAAATGTGTATTTGATTTGATTTGTATTTAGTATTTGATTTGCATTTAGTGTTTGATTTGTATTTGATAGCATTTGATTTGTTTTATTTATTGCATTTATTGTTCATGTTGTTTAATATTGTAATGTAATTCTTATTAATGCATTTATGCCACAGTTGTAAGTTTAGCTTCCTGTCCAGGGATTGTACTGCCCGGGACGTGCAGTCCTTGGGAAGAGGGCAGTGTTACGAATTTGCTACTTAAAAAGCTAATGTTAGTTCAATTATAAATTAAATGGTTTTATTTCTCGCGCAGTGCAGCGCGTGACGAATATTAAAAGAAAGCTAAGCCGGAAAAATTAAAAATACAAGAGCGCGTGCGTTAAATAAATAAATATCTCTTTTTGATTTCGAGAAAGTACTGGAAAATTCTAGCGCGTGATTTTAAAATCTTATAAAAGGAGGAAAACATCTCAGTTTGTAGTTGTTGCTTGCTTAGTTTGTTGTTGTTTAGAAAACTGCTCTTGTTGATTGTAGCGAATTCGCGGATTAGCGTTCTTTAGCTGTTTTGAATTACGTTCTATTGGATATTTGAGTAGTTAAAAGATAACTACTGTGAGATATTGTAATACTGCATGATAATTTGAGAAAATTTAAGCATTTTTGTTGTGATAATAATAAATTTTTGTTCATTTTTCATCGGACTTGTGCATTCATTTCATAACGAACCCGTACGCACACAACAATATTTATTTAGAATTAATGGGTCTGTATTCATTTATTAATTTAGCATTATGGTATTTTTATATTATTTATTATTTATGTAATTTTTAATTTGTGGTTACTTGCTTGTATTATAAATATTTTATTGTACTGGTAACTCTGGCAAATAGATATTGCAATTGTAAAAATAGCTTAAGAAGATCTGGAGATATGGGCTATTGCTCCCTACTGGATTAGCAATATTTTGGAAGATTCCACAAAACACATTCCAAGGCCAAAGATCAGGCTGACCATATTTCCATAAAATAAAAACAGGATATAATGACAGCATAAATTGGTTAATTATACACAAAAAAGAGGAGGGAAAGAAAAAAGGATAACAAAACACGCTAAACTAATTATTTTAAACATGCTAAACTAATTATTTTTCAGTAACAGAAACTATATAAAAGAGTACATCAGAGGTGGACAGTATTTCATCAGGATGAATATTTCTCTCATAAATTTGTCACACAGAAAAATTTGTGATGACACAGTTCTGTCTCGCAACTAGCGCAACCAAGTTATCTTTGAGCACATACAGGAAATACATTTTCAACAGATTCAATAATATGTTGGAAGATAAGGAATGAATTCTACAGTATTACAAAAATTTTGAAAGTATAAGAAATCTTTCTCTCATTTTAGAAAATAACTGTATTCATTTATCCTCCCTAGGAATATTCTCTTCGTTTCACATATCAAACAGCTTTTACGAGGATCCACATATTACATACGAGATGTGACACAAAAATAACGAGACTAAGTGTATAGCTTGAAAACAGAATTGGCAACAACTGTTTTGGCGACATCATGCCACACACCTCCTCTATCCATGTGGCCAGTTTCGACTTAACCGAAAATGCCAGTGGGGAGTAATGCGTCATTGAGTGAACATGTGCAACTGCATTCTGCCAGGAAAATGTCTAATGTAAAAACTGAACAGCGAATCAACATCAAGTTTCTTGTGAAACTTAAGAAATCAGCCACGGAGGAAACATTCCAAATGTTAACTGAGGATTATGGAGACGAAACTTTGTCTCATGCACGTGTGTTTGAATGGCATAAGTGGTTTTTCAGGGGGAAAGTTCATCATGATTGAATGAGATCCCAGTTAGTCAGACTGTTAATCAATACTACTACACTGAAGTTCTAAAAAGGCTATGTGGAAAAAAAAATTAGGAAAAAAAAAAAAAGGCCACAGTTATGAAGTGACGGATGGCTGTTGCACCAGGACATTGCACCCATTCAAAAAGCCCTATGTGTAAAGCAGTTTCTGACCACCAAAAACATTACTGTGATGGGGCATCCTCCTTATTCAGCTGATTTAGCTCCCTGGGACTTTTTTTTTTTATTTCCTAAAGTTAAATCTTGCTTAAAGGGAAGCCATTGAAGAGGTTCAGGCAAAAACGGAGAATCTCCTGAAGGGCTTTCAAAAAACCTCGTTCCAGAACTGTTACCAGCAATGGCAGCACCAAATGCAGAAGTGTGTGAATGCTGAAGGGCACTACTTTGAGGGTGATAATGTCATGGAGAACTAATTCTGTATGTACAATGATTTATTAGACCAGTCTCGTTTTTTTGTGTCACACCTTGTACAAGAATTTTTTCTGTTTCAGTGGCTTGTAAGTTCCTCAGTTAGGCCTATATTTATTTTCATTCAGATGCTTACTGCATTAGAACCCATTTCAACTTCTCAGTATTTACTACACTGTATTGCCACTTGTTACGTTTAATCACTCTCAACTATCTCAAATAATAACAGTAATAATAACCTAATTAGCTACCTGAATCTACTAATATTTTAATGGTTTTTTGAGATAAAAAATGATGAAGACTAGACTTTTTTGGTACTCTAAATTGTTTAAAATTTGCTTCTTGAGCTGAAAACATTGTCTTTTTCAATCAAGGAAATTTGTGCTTGAGATGCAGACACTTGATGAGTTGGCAATGACATCCACAATTCAAAGCACAAAAATCCAGATATTTTTTGCAATATAACAGAATCATTTTCTTCAGAAAAAAATAAGATGAGGCCCATCAAGCAAGTTAGGTTTCTAATTTACAGTTTCAGATCAGGAACAATAATTTATGACTGACTGCTTAATATACCTGACTTTCTCCAATTTCCTTCATCAAAGTAATTTCATTAATTACACATAAATCAAGCATGACTAACTAAATAATTTTATGCATTTTCTAAAATATGCAGTGAAATAATAACAAACACTTAAATCGAAGTTACATCATTATTATTGAGAAGCAAATGAAACATACATGCATAAGGTAATATAGATTAAAAATCAAATGAGGTAAAATATTTTAAAAGAAATATTAAAACCAGAAAAAAACTATTCATTCTGCAAACAAATGTATAGCAGCATTTCTATTTATATTAACTACAGCTCATATAAGGTTTTAAAATAAAATGGAAAAATGAAAAATGCATAGGTAAAAAAAAAAAAAAAAATGGTTAAGTTATTATAACGTAGACCCAAACAATGTGTGACTGGTTAAATACTGCTTAGAAAGAAATGAAAGATTACAGTAATTTTTCATTCACTTGCTTTTTAAAAGGAGCAATGTTTGTTTACTCTTTTTATTATTTGAGAAGATCTGTCTGTACTTTTTCCTTTTTTTAAAATCTTCATTAGTTTTTTAAGAAAAAGTTCACATTTTTGCAAAACATTTTTCATTTACTTCAATTTTCATGATTTTCCAGATAAATAGAATCCCAGTATTGAAATCCTGATTAACTTGTAACAGGTAATGAGCTCTAGATTTATTAATTTTCTTTTTAAGTTTAAAATATATGAAGAAAAATTCAGTTTTTAAATAGACTAAAATTATAATGGTCAAATAATAAAAAGGAATTTTACTTTTAAAAAGGTAAAAAATTTAAATTAATATACAGATAAAATATGAAATAGCTTTAAATAATAGTTTTTCCTTATTCCACATTCCTGATCAGTAAAAAATGTTTGAAATATAAAAAGTGGTTTTTTTACTAATGTAGTAATTCAAAACATTTTGCATTTAAATCTTTATAACCTCTTATTTCAGTACTTTGATTTTCAGTAAAATAATGGTTAGTAAATTTTTAGAAAAAGAATTTTTATCTTTTCCTCATTATTCATATTCAATTGTATGCTACTTTTTTCAGTTTATACAAAAATATGTTAACTCATTTGCAAGCAATGTCAAATTATAATATATTAGCACAATTATATATACACAAATATATTAGCATAATTATAAATAAATGAATATATCAGCATAATTATAAAGGTCCTAATAAATTATATATTTCAGATTTAAAAAATGTTTCTTACACCTACTAAAAGTATATACATTAAACAAACAGGCTGTTAAAATATTTCTACCATATTTGATTTTTCATTAAGCAGAAGTTAATGAATAAAATAATTTAATTATCTGTGAGTGGAAACTGTCTGACAGATGTTTGTGATCAGAAAATACTCAGAGTTCAAATAGTATTTCAAAACACAACTAAACAACAGAAGAACAAAACAAGTTAGAATTTTTATGCATGGGCAAAAACTGACATTGGGGGAGAGGATTTTTAAAAGAAAATTCTGTTTTGCCCATTAGGAAAAAACTTGTATTCTATTCTGAAACTGAATCAAAAATTGAAATCAGTACATTCAAATTAATTGACATTCACATGTAATACATAGTAAAATGTTAATTATATAAAAGAGAAGAAAAAATACCTTCATTTCCTGTAGTTTTATTTCTAACTCATTAAGTTGCTTCTCATTTGCTGAAAAATGTGAAATAAGTATACAAACAAAAGTTTATTTCAGTTTAATAAAAATTTTATAATAAATACATAATACCTATTACTATAGAAAAAATTATGAATTATGTTGAAATTATGTATTCCACTGAACAGCATGTGTTTCTGGTAGCAGACAGAAATTAGACCATAGTTCTATAGCAGCAAGACATAGTTTTCAAACAAGACTGAATGTTCTCAAAGGACCCAATGTGAAAACCATTGACAACTTGTTCATTAAATGTCCAACATAGAGGCAGCAAGGCCAATGATTTTGGTAGGAGTTTTGGTCGCAGGTAAACTGTAGTTACTCCTAAAACTATCACAACTGTTTCTGAAATTAATTCATCAAAATCCACGCCTGTACGAAGAATTGCAGCATAGACTGGTTTGAAGCACTCCGGTATGTAGAAAACACTGAGAAATAGCCTTAATATGTTTACAATCAAAATCCAAAGTCACCAGGTGCCAGCATACAGTGCCATCTGTTGGCAACTTCTGTAACTATTACATTGAAACTCCTACATAACAATCTTACAGCTTTCACAAAAATACCACTTGTTGTATTCCTCTATCAATCTTTGCTTTCAAGATTCTTCATTTTGAAATTGGACTCCTTTGCTGGACAATCTGTATGTATATACCTAAAATTATTAATCCCCAGAAAAAATAAGCTTATGTTCTCTTCAATACAATTTCCTCTTTTGATCGTAGAGGTTTTTCAGCTTTCGGAAGTATTGGATTGTGCCAGTAGAACACTTTTTAATGATTCCAACACTCCATAGAATTTCATCTTTTTTGCAAAGTACTTTCCTTTCAGTATTTCTCACAATTTCAGGAAAGGATGAGATATATGGGCTCATGGCTGAGGGAATATAAATAACGTTTAACTTCCCTTCACTGTCACTATGCTAAACAATTCTTGCTATGAGCAGAAATAAAAAGCATCATCAGACAAAACAATCATTTTTGCTTAAAATTCTCAAAAACTTATCAGCACAGCATTATTTTTCAAACAATGTTAACAGCACTCTGCATTATTCATATGATTCTATGAAAACATTATTCACATGATTCTATGAAAATGCAAGGTGCAACATGACAAATCACTAATGTTCAGCAGTGTCATAAAATCGGCTTTCAAAAAAATTTTTTTTTATCTATTACTATAGTCAAAAATTATTGAAAATGACTCAGTAAAATACAACATTTGAATTTATTCAACAAAATTTATTTTATCCACTTGGCAAGTAAACCCCACCTATTGTAATGCATTTCTGTCACCCTTTTTTCCATGCTCGACATTTGCTTGAAAGTCATTTTCATGAGAATCCTACAGAACTTGAAATGAAATTTTCTTCATGGTATCCATCAGCTTGCAATAGCAACTATGAAGTAGTAACTTCAGCTGAAGAAACAGGAAAAAGTCACAAGATGCCACATCAGGTGAATTACAAGCTTAGGATACCCCATTTGTTGAGTTTGGATCAAAGATTTACAAACAAAATTAGGTTATCTGAATAGGCATATACAGTCAAAAGTTGTTAATCCGGACTTGTCGGGACTTTGGCGATTCCGGATTATCGATTTTTCCGGATTATAGATCATCAGTTTAAATCTGGTAAGATGCCATGCAGAAATTATAAAATTAAAAATATGAAACCGTAATTTATGAAATAAAGAACAATTATGATCTAAAGGGTATCAAAATTTACAAAAAGAAAAAGCTTAATATTTATTTGTTTACTAAACATTTCTTTCAATGTAAGTTAAGTTGCTCCGTTTCATGTGATAATACTTTGTCTTTAATTCTATTAAACAGACATAATTTCTTGTTTAGTTACAAAGTTCCACTGTTCAACTCAATTGCTGTGTCGAGAATACCGACTAATTTGTAAATCGCAATTTTTTCGTTTTCAATAACCTCTACCACTTTCTTCACTATCGAAAGCGAATTATAATGATGAGGAATTTGATTTAAATCATATTAATGACGGAGTACATCGAGATGAAATACTACATTTAGTAAGGAATTATAAGCCAAATAAAATAAAAACATCTGCCCTGAAGATAAGGATAGTGCTGACAGATCAACTTCCAATTCATTGCACGCTGCAGTGTTAAAGATAAACAAAGTTTAGATAAACAAACGTTAAAGTTTAGATAAACAAAGGATATGCATTTATCCATTTTTTGCAGGAATTCCACTGTTTGTTTAATCGACTTCGAAACATACTTTCACTTTGTAGATCCTTTACATATTAGTAAATATATATCAGAAATTCTATTTGACATAATTGAAAGTTCAAGCTTACTTTTATAAATTTGCTCTAACAATCTGCAAAAAAGAATAAGCCGAATCCAATTCGAAGATTAAGGAACAACACAATCTGCAACATTAACTGAATTAGAGAATTTTAGCTTAGCTTATACCATTCGTTATACATTAAACGCGTATTCATAAACGTATTTTGCGCACGCGCACACACACATTCGCAGCCATAAAGGTCTTACGCGCATGCGTCAATGCAATGTATCAATGCGTCAATGCGACGCATGCGCAGAAAGTTTGTAGCTTTGAGGTCCGGATTATAGATCATTCCGGATTATGGGTGTCCGAATTAACGACTTTTGACTGTATTAGAAGGATATCTGCATACAGGAGGGATATATGCTTATGGCAGAGGTTCCTTCATGGAGGATTATCTAAAGAAAACTGAGTTGTTTTCATATTATCATACTCAAAAGCAACAGCACCATAACTAAGTGCATTATTGAAGTAAAAAATGGCAAAATAATAATAATAGCTGAATGTTGCTTGGTAAGCTCCAGATATTACAAAATATACAACACTGCTCATAACTGCACAATATTCACTAAATCCCTAATCTCTTACTTGAGTAATGTGCTGCTCAAGAGTTGAAGAGGATGTCTATCAGAGTGCAGAACATCTTTAAGGCATTCTCTGCCTTACTTGAACATCTGACACCATTCTAAAACTCTTGTTTTTATGAGTACCACCACTACAGTCATTGTGAATATTTCCAAATTTTAGTAGCAACAAATCCATTAAAAAAAAAAATTGAATGCACACTCTTTGCTTGATTACATTTCATATTTAGAAAAAACTGCCAAATAAGAAATTCTTTACACTCAAAACAAACATTTATTTGCAAACAGAGAATGATGCTGACTGTTGACAGTCTCACAAGATATCAATAGAAATCATACCAGCCAGGGAAAAAATAACGACATTGTCATTTTGTATGTTGAATTATTCCTGTTTCACTGCTTTTGACCACAGTAACATTTAAAGTTCATTATAGTAATAAAAGTAACTTGAAATAATATACATAATGTTATGACCATTGTTGAAGATGTCTAATTAGCACTTATTATTCATTTACTTAAAAGGAAGTTCTACTTAATGACAAATAAAAGGTTTTATTTAAATTGAACTTGAGTATATAAAACCATACTCAATACTTTTTGTACAAAACAAGCAATTAGCGTATTTGACGGCATATAAGACGCACTTTTTTTCCTAAATTTGGTTTCAAAAAAGTTACCTGCGTCTTATAGGTGAAGGTAATTAATTGCATTCAATAATTGTTTATTTGGCTTTTACGAAACGTGAGAACTTAAAGAAACCATGCTATTGAAACTTTTTTCCTTAGGTGTGGCCGTCTAAATAAGGGTGCATCTTATATGCCAGTGCGTCTTATATGCCGTCAAATATGGTATTTGCAAACAGAAACAAATAGTGACACACAGATTGTTACTGGATGTCAATGAAATGCATGTTAGCTTGGAAAAGAGCAACACACAACACCATCCTACAGTTGTAATTAGTTTTTCATTCATTTAGACATCTAATTAGTTAACCCTTTAAAACTGTTCATTCACAAATACAATTCACCAAGAAAATAAATTTAAATACTTTAAAACTAATTTTTAAGAATGCAATACTTTAACCTTACATAACTAAATGATTATATATTCATTGAAGCTACAAATGCTTCTATTAAACATGCAGGGCATGGAAGAAAATGACGTAATAAAAATATATTCTCCATTTCCCAAATTATTAAAATAAAATCTAACCAGTTAAATTCTATGTACAATACTTCAATTGAGTTCATGTGTAATTTTTAATATTTTAGGAAAAAATTATATCTGCAAACAAACTGAACATTTTTTATTTTCTACTTCCAATATTATGAATTAAAGTACAAAATTATTTCAGTTATTATTGTGTTTTTCAGTTAAAAAACATGCAATTTATTTTATGTTGCAATATAATTACAAATGCTTTGTAAATGATACTAGCACCCAACAATTTTGCTTTCAACTGAAATGCAACTGTTAAGAAATATGCAAAAGAGAAATTCATAATAAAAAAAAAATTAAACAAAAAAATCAATAAACAAAATCAAACTGCTCAATGAATTCCTTTTCACATTATTAATCTTAATTTACATAATAGTGTTTGCATTTCTAAGATGTAAAATGATTTCCATAAACAACTTTTCACATACTGCAATAGCAACAAAAACAATTATCATGGCACTAAAAAATGAATAAATAAATTACACAAAACTTACTCTCTTTTGTATGCCTGTGATCAGTCTTCTCTTGTTGAAGAGATTTCTCTAGTCTGTTTTTATGTTCATACACAACTATCAAAATATAAATGAAATGTGCTTAAATTACTTAAATTTTCAAACATAGTCAAACATTTCCAACATTCATATCAGTTAAAATAAGTCTCCATTAATATAACATATTTTATTATTGTTTCATT
Organism: Stegodyphus dumicola; assembly: GCF_044657685.1. NCBI lineage: Eukaryota > Metazoa > Arthropoda > Arachnida > Araneae > Eresidae > Stegodyphus > Stegodyphus dumicola. Next base: position 47,140,046 of record NC_140774.1, read on the forward strand.
ACTTATGAATCATTTTTTAAGAAAAGAGAATACATAGCCTTCTTCAAAGGCATAAGACTCAGTATGAAATGAAAAGTCATATTTTTACACACATAATTAGGAAGAATATAAATACAATTTTTCTTGCATATATTGTTTAACCCTCCAACAGTTATAGACATTCAATTTTATACAGAATGATGGCTTTCCAACTGATTACACACACAAATTTCTGCCAGCTCTTGAGGCATCCGATTATGGGTTTGATGTGTACTTGAAGAAAGTGAATCAATGTACAAAATGAGAGGTTCATTTTGGAATCATCAAGAAAATATCATGTATTAATGACATTTTAGAGAACTTTGAGATTTTACAGCCACACTTATAATGCTCAGATGGTTAAAAAATTATTACATTAACCACAGCAAATGAATAATAATATTAAAAATGATACATTAATGTCTTTAAAATATTACAGGGGATTTTCTAGCATCTGAGTTATATTTTTGAATATGCAATGCAAGCTTAAGATGAACACAATTTTACCACATTTCCTTACAATTCTGACCTTAATTTGAAATAAACATTCCAAATTTTAATGCTTGTCTATTTCAAAATAAATTAAAAAATTTAATTAATTGGCTGCATTAATCAGTTTTTAATTAATAGTTATTTAACAGAAACATGAATAACTATTAATTACCTGCATTAATCAATTTTCAATATAGTTATTTATTTAACAGAAACATAAATAATATTTATAATTTAGCTATTTTACTGCTCAAAATGCTGATATGCTCAATATAAAATACAAAATATAATATTCTAAAGTGGTAACACTGATAAGCTATTACTTCTTATTTAAAAGATATATTGAAATATACAAAGGTCACTTTTTTTAGATTTATTTAAAAGATATATTGAAATATACAAAGATCACTTTTTTAAGATTGATTTAAAAGATATATTGAAATATACGAAGGTTTTTTAGATACACCTTAATGGTGCAAGCTAAATTTATCAATTCTTGGGAGTGTCCAAAGTAGTTCCCTCCAACATCAATACATTTTTGTAGGTGAATTTTCTAAAGATTAAATGCTTCAAGCTATCCATTTCTCAGAATCCATGAAAAAATTGCTTTTAAAACCTCATCAATCCCATTTTAATAATGAAAAGATAGCCATCCAAATACTGTTTAAATTAAATAATAGCCAAAAATCACACATAATTAGATCAGAAGAATTGAGTACATGCTATATCACTTTGATGTGTTTCTGTTTCAAAAATTTTACTGTCAGTCTATCAGAATAAGAAGACGCATAATCACATTATGAATCCCCTAACTTAAACTTCTGTCTTCTGCCCTCTCTCTGACTTGATGGCTTTGGCCAGCCCTGCATTGCTAAATAAAATAGACGGTTATTTTTTTTAATTATTTGCCGTCTTTTCACCATAATTGACTCTGGGGTCATCTTAAAAGATTCATACTCTACATTCTTGACATGCTAAAATATCAAAAAATGGTGTGTGTTTTTCATCACCAGTTATGATTTTAGAAAAAATGCGAAAATGAAATTTTGGGCTTAAGTTTTTTTTTACTGACTCTGACATACTCTGGATTTTAGAGTTCTGTTAATTTATGAAGGACCCAACAACAAACTAACTTTTTTCATGTGCATCTTAATGAGTAATTTTATGTCTAGTTGCAGATCCAATGTTGAGTTCCTTCTGTATCATTTTGTAATTAGTAACACTGATTGTCATAACGATAGTCCTGGGTTCAAATTCTGGAGAAGGCATGGATGTTCGTAAGCGCATAGTGTTTGTGCGGCAAGGGAGCACTCAAAATACACAGTAATATATATATATATATATATAATTATATTAAACTATAATTAAATTTGGTTAATAAAGCTGTAAGAAATTAAATTTATTTGAGGAAAAAGAAAATCAATAGCTTCAAGGGTAATGGAAAAAATTTTTGCAGGCAAAATTACAAGTAAACACATTATTAAAATAAGCAAGTAAGTTTGTAGCCAATTAAAAGATATTTGTTCTTCGGGGGGGTGGGTGTAATCAAATATTATTCTATTAGTCAACAAATAAAGACTTACAAAATATGCATTTTAGTCTTTTTTGATGGATCGAAAGTCATCATTTGCTACTTTAATAATGTGCTTTCAAAACGTCTACTGTTATGTGCATACAGAACTGAATGCACACAAAACCGATGATAGCTTCATAAAATTTACTTTTCTAAAGAAATACTTTACAGCCCTGAAATTTTTCATACAAATACTCACATAGCTCTTCTCAGTATGAGAGAGCACAATTAGTAGTTACCTCTTCAAACTCCTACAAAGTGTTAAACAAAAGACATTATAAAAAGCCTCAAATGCATAAGCTTGTAGAGTGAGCTCTCAATACTCTGAACTGTGAATTTAACTAAACTGATGTTCTCTTTGGACTTATTACACTTTTCCTTCGTTCGTTGAGAAATTTCCAGTACCTTTGATTTCTCAAAATGCCTGTAAGGATACGCAGTTACAGTTACATATGCATCAAACCAAAATGTCACCAAATTTTTTCAACAAAACTTAGTCCCAAAACCTTTGCCAGCTTGGTGCAAGATAGCCATTTACCTGTATATTAAATGGACTTACTCTTGCAACCCTATATTCTCAGTAATGCTTCACATTCTTGAGGACTTATTTTACATTATACAAGACATACTACAATTTACATATAATTTCACTAAAATTATTTTTATATACATAAAATTTGTAAAAGTACTTAGTGTATTATAAATTGTACAACTGCTACACTTGGCTTTATTAATAACAATATTCCATTAATCCATAATTAAATGGACTTACTCTTGCAACCCTATATTCTCAGTAATGCTTCACATTCTTGAGGACTTATTTTACATTATACAAGAGATACTACAATTTACATATAATTTCACTAAAATTATTTTTATATACATAAAATTTGTAACAGTACTTAGTGTATTATAAATTGTACAACTGCTACACTTGGCTTTATTAATAACAATATTCCAGTTTTTACTGCCATATTCATGAAAAGGATAAAGATTATTAAATGCTAGGATAATTTAAATAATAACCTAAAATGATACCAAAAACCATGACATTAGAGCAAGAATTTTTGTTTTTAGTAATTCTTTTTCTAAAGATAGGCTTTCACGATGCAAAAACTTCGTTCTATTGGATGATTCCTTTCTACTCCCATCTGTCTCTGTCCCGAGGGAGCATCTTAAACAATGGCATGCCATCTTAAAGGGATTAAGGGACTACTGAAAATTAAATTTTGAATCATTTTCAAACGAAAGTAAATGAATTTCTGATACCACCAGAACACTGTTAATCCACAAACTAGTTAAACAGCTGAACACAAATCATCATTTCTTGATAATCATGAAATGCCTGTAATATTTTTAGATGTAAACAAACAAAACTTCACTTATTCATTCAAAATGAACAAATTTTCAGCAATTTTTGGTATACATATATACATTTTTTTTTAACTGAATTAAAATACTTCAGTAAAAAAAGTGAATTTATTTTGTTTACCCTTAAATGGACAATAAAAATTCAGAAAGTGGATTTTTTTAAATTTTTTATTTTAACTCATCACATTTCTCTGCTTTAACTCAAAACTGCAGTGTATATACTCTGTAGTATTTACATCTAAAAAATATATAAAAATAAAAAATCTTGAACATATTTACTCGGGTGCATGGAAATAATTTACCTCGGTGTATCTGACATTACTCAGTTCAGTACTATTACTCAGAGATGAATGAAGCTATATATTTTAACTGGATTTAGTAGAGCTATTTTTGTTACTATACAGAAATTGGATGAAAATCTCTGCAAATTTTTCATTTTACATAAATCTGTACTTTGCATATTCCACAGCTTTTCCATTGTGTTTTAAAATTAATTTCGAACTTATAAGATAATATGCATAAAAAATTTAAATGGTTTCTCTTTTTTAGATCCTCAGTTCAATCTTGAAACATGTTGCTAACTTTTGTTGCATATTGTTTGTTTACAATACACAAAAAGCGATTAGGAATAGATTCTTAAGAATTGAATTTGCTGGGGTTTTCCTCGTATGCAAAATGCGAAGAAAGAAAAGGAAACTGATGGTTACAGAATTTTTATTTAATAAATCCAAAATTTCAATTTTAGCATTTCTAACTGCTAATTGTGTACATCTGTGGAATGTACTGCATAAGGATTTATTTTAGGGAAAACCTTGGATGTTTGAAAACAGTATGAGGTATTTGAAAATAACAAATTTATTTATTTATGCTTTAAATTTAAAGAAAGAAATTTCATTCATGAATATGAAATTTAGTTTAGCAAAATTTCAGAGCATTTTTATAAAAGAGTTCTTTCAATCTTCAAAAAAAATGTCCCTATCATTTATGTTTTTCTCTGAATACTGCATTTTCTCCTTACTTGCATTGCTTTATATTTTCTCCCTCTTTCCAGCATGCCTTCGTGGTGTAATGGTTAGCACACTTAGCACATATTTGAGAGGTCCAGGTTCGAGTCCCAGTGAGGGCACTGCTTATTTTTCACATTTCCCGCAATCAAAAATCCTAATGACTCTCTTCAGATTTGTATTGTATCATTGGCCCTTTCTACTTTACAAAGTGAATATAAGCTTTTCTTTGTTTTTCCACCCTTTCCTTTTAAGTTTTGTTTTTATGCTTCACATCTAATAAAACTGATTATTTTATTTATGAGGTTTTATAAAAATTGTTTCTAAATTCTTCTGACTTTATGACTATTCCTACACATTACTTAAACTGAAAGTGATGTGTAAATTTTTCAAATTGTAAATTATTATGTGCAAAAGCAAAATTGATTTGACTTTCCAAAAAAATAACTTCACATTTGCCTAAACATTTAAGAAAAGTAAATATTTTAATCTGGATGACTTCTAAAGATTCAGCTGATGATGAAATTATTTCAAGTACATTAAGCCCAGCTGATGAAAATTCAAATACCAAGTCTGATATATATATGATATGATGCAAAACTTACTCTCAGGTTTAGCATGAGGGCAACAATATCTAAGCTTTTCAAAATTTAAAAAAAAAAAAAATTCACAAACACACCAGGAAATAGTGACAGCAAGTAGATTTGAAGGAAAAATATAAAAAGAAAAACAGTACTCATTTATAACATTACCAAATGCATATATACAGTACAAAGTCTTTAATACAGACATCCATAATCCGGACCTCAAAGCTACAAACTTTCTGTGCATGCATAGCATTTACGCATGCGCATGATACGTTTACGCATGCGCGTTTATTGTATAATGGACGGTATAAGCTATGCTAAAATTATCAAATTATCTGTTTCAGTTAATGTTGCAGATTGCATTGTTCCTTAATCTTCTAATTGGATCTGGCTTATTATTTTTTGCAGACTGTTAGAGCAATTTTATAAAAAGTGAGCTTGAACTTTTGATTATGTCAAAAAGAGTTTCCGATTCTGGAGCTGCCAAAGGACCTACAAAGCGAAAGCATGTTTCGATGTCCATCAAACAAAAAGTGGAATTGCTGCAAAAAATGGATAAAGGCATGAAGAAAATGACAGAGAGGAAAGTGATAGTGAAAACGAAAAAATTTCGATTGACAAGTTAGTCGTTATTCTCGGCACAGCAATTACAGGACTTGAACAGCGGAACTTTGTAATTTAACAAGAAATTATGTCTGTTTATAGAATTAAAGAGAAAGTAAACATAAAACGAAGCAACTTACATTGAAAGAAATGTTTAATAAAGTAAACAAATAAATATTCAATTTTTTTTTTTTTTTTTTTTTTTTTGTAAATTTTGATACCTTTTAGATCATAATTGCTCTTTATTTCATAAATTATGGTTTCATATTTTTAATTTTATAATTTCTGCATGCCATCTTACTAGATTTAAATTGATGATCTATAATCCGGAATCACCAGTCTCGACGAGTCCGGATTAAAGACTTTGCACTGTAATTTTGTTTATTAAAGAAACATTAATGTATGAGTTTTAATTATTTATGCACAAATTATAAAATTGTAATGTAAATATTAGAAAGGAGAAAATATAAACAAAAATCATAAAGACATCCATCTATATTCTGTACTGATTTATACCTGTACCATCTATATTCTGTATCTATATTCTCTACTAATCTGCACAGGCCCTGATCCCAAGGTGTGCAGATTAAAATAATTCTAGTGTAAAATAAATGCCAACTACTCTCAAGTATGAGTGTTATTGGTATGAAATATTCTCTTGGAGATGGAAACACCTTTCACTGCATTTGAAGTTTACAAAATGCAGACAATTTTGCATAACTGTAATATATATGTGAAGCAAATTACATCACTTAACCCCCCCCTCAAAATAAAGGCTTAATGCATTTACCTTGAAGTTGTGCAGAAAGAGAGTCTCGCTGTTGTTGACATTTCTCATTGATTCCTTCCATTTCTTTCAAACTAGAATGTGTAGTACTTAATAGAAAAACTATGAAACATAAAACTCCCAACACAGCAATATATACAAACAACTTGCCTCGTGAATTTCTCATAATCACAATAAATACAGGATCTGAAAAAATCAAAACAGAAGATCTTAAAAAAAATTATACTGAAAGAAAAAGCAAACTCAATTTTGAATAACAATGTAATAGTCTCAGAGAAGAGTTTATCAATAAAATTGCAAAAATTTTTAAATATAAAGAAATTTTTTTTCAAAAACTCATTAAAGAAAATGGTACTTTTCCGTTTTGCCGGCACAAACGATAAAGTCGCCAATAATGGTACAACTGATGCCAAACAGAATATCTTCACTGGTAACCTTTTATGCTTCATTTTCAAACAAGGCACAGCCTTTTCTTATCAGATTGATTGTTTCTTTCAATACTGGCATACAATTACATAGAATGTTTACAAGATAGTTAAATTTTATGCCCTAAGACCATTCGCGGTAATTAAGTCAATTAGGATGCAATCACACCGCTCACTCGAAGGCAAAAACATAGAAAAGATAAAAGGGTTAAATTTATAAATTCTAACGAGAATGCACTGCAGTTTTACATAATTTCTAAGTAAGCTATTCGCACGAATTGATATAATTCTCGCATTTAAACTTGTATTCCAAATTAAGATTTAACTTGAAATTAATCTAGTTAATTACTGAGAGAATTAAATTTTTGTAGCGTAGTTTACGTGAGATGAGATCACTTGGGGTCAAGTGATGCGAACTGGCGAATCAGGATGTTGAACTATGAAAACATAGTAAATTCTCAAATTAATGTCTTTTTATAAATTTATTGTCTTTATTTATTGGCTTTTTACAAAATTTTAAATCGTATTAAAATGTTTATGCCTTCAAAATAAAAAAATTCTTAAAATTCCCATTTGTTAACATTTTTTATGTGTATACTGTATGCTGTCGCCAACAAAGTCTGCTTGGCGAGATTTGCACCGGTGAAACGGAAAAGTAACAAGAAAATTTTTTTAAACTGCCAAACTGTCCTTCAGTTTCCAGATTTCAAGTTAAAATTTTTAACTGTTTTAAACTAAACAGTAACAAAAGGTTTACTGGTTTAAGAAATAGTTTTCAGAAATTCAAGATTTACAAAAAGGAAAAAGAAAAGAAATCACTACATTCCTTCAATTTTATGATGCACTTTTTTCTCACATAAGTGTCACTACACTAGAATTGCATCTTAGAATCAATACAGTCCTAGAATCGCATATTCTCTCTAAAATCGCATATTCTAAAGCACTATTATTGCAAAACATAAAATTTTGCAAAGGACCACAATATTATTATTTAAATAATAATACTGTGGTTGCTAATAAATAAAAACTGATTTCTGAAAAATATCTGCTTGATGAATTTTAACATTTTACTTTCTTAAATTTTAAAATATTTTTGTTTTCTGTCATAAATTTCTAATCATAATTTTCCATAATAATTGATAAATATTCCATCATAACTTATTAGTACATAAAGGTTTACTCATTCTTTAATAAAGGTAAAAAAATTTATCACTGAAGAGTAAACTGTGCTTTTTTATTAGATTATATGGAAACAAGGCTGTAATAATTACTGCTTGCAAATGAAGCGGCAAAAAATTCTATCTGAGAAATATTTAAAATTCCTATTTTGTACAAAAAAGCACCATGAGATGTTTAAAAAAGTAAAACAAATGACAAACTTTCACTTTAGCATTTTGCATGGTATAGTTTCTGTAAAGATATAAAACCTACTTTATAAAATGTACTATTAGCTGAAGAACTGAAATAAAAATTTTAAGTCACTGAAATGTAAAAGTATCAGCATGATTTGATTTATGAAATCTTCCTAAGATTTCTGAGATAAATTGAAGTAGAAATGAATTGAAATATATGTACCGTAGATTTGATTTATTTGTTATATATAATATATATATGGTACTTTATTGGCATCTCCCTCCCAAAAAGTCACAAACAGCTGATGACTAATTTTCCACTGAGCTCAAATGCAAAAGACAATAGCCATTTTAAAAAATGCCAGCACACTAAGAATTATACAAAATGACAATCAATTAATGCAATTTAAAGCTGCTGAACTTCTGAAAAATACCATTAAATAATTTGTTAAATCTTGTTAAGTGAAGATAAGACTTGTTTACTATATATACATTGGCTCATAAAAGTGTTCATACACTTACGAGTCTCAGTGAAATAATGCTTTATTCATTTATAAACATTAATACTTTAGAATGAAATTTTTTAATATGTATAAATTTTTCATAGCAAAACTACATTGATTATTTTTATGAACATTTTTTTTTTTTTTTTTTTTTTTTTTTTTTTGAAAATCAATAGAAAAGTTACCTCACAAAAGTCTTTGCATGCTTTAAAGAAATCTGTATTCACAAATATTGCAGTATTTCTGCCAGTTAGTATTTTGTAGTATATTCTGCAGTATTTATGACAGCTTTCAAACGTTTGGGCATAGAATTCACCAGTTTTTTTGCAATATCTGAATCAATGTTTCTTCATTCTTCCATCATTACCATTTTTAGTTCAATTTTTGTTTTAACGTTGTGTTTTCATACTCTAACCTCTCATTCTTTCTAAATGTGTTCTGTTGGGTTTAACTCTTTCACAACCAATCCGCCCGACATGGCCCTACATTGAAACAAACAGAACCGCCTGAAAATGGCAGAGATCATAATCTTGTTTTCTTCCCTCCCCCCCCTAAGGTATGCAGTAGCAGGTGCAGTTTGCCAAATGCATTGTATATCAGTTTACTGCAGACAGCTTTTTCTAAGAGGTTTGTTATCTTTTGCTTGCTCGTGACATTTCGTTGTTGATTCTTTTGTGGTACAGGGAGCTTTTAAGCTTTAAACAGCAATAAAATTGCAGTTTAAAAATATAAGGATTATATTTATTTTTAATCTATTTATTCCTTCCTATAAAAATAACGGAAATAAACAAAATATAAGTCGTGATCATAACAAAGCCAGAAAAGCTTGTTGGTCTGACCTTCAGAATAGTTTTATAAAGAATGGGGTCAAAGGCTAATGGAATCTTTGTTAGAAAGTACAAAGGATGTCAGTCAAAATCTTCACACCTATTTTCTGCGTTTATGGATGGGGAGGCGAGGAAATTGCTCTGAAACTGGAAAAGTATTTCGGGTGGTTTGGTATTTTAAGCATACAGTTTAGCAAAGGGTCTGGATTTCAAAGAGTTAAATCTGGCAACCGAAGTGATGTTTGCAGAACTTGCGGACAATTATAGACACACCAAAAGAGGGTCTCGACGGACATGTACTTAGGATCCTGATAAAAATAAAGTTGTTTCCAGTATCCAAATTTTGGGTGAATAATTTAAAAAATCTTTAAAAAAATCTTTTAAATTATTTAAATATAGAGCATGGTTCATTATGCCACTAATAGATACCATTTTATTTAATCCTGATGCTAACATGCACCCTCACACAAGAACACCTCCACTGCTATGTTTTACTTTTCAAACCAGTGTCTTGGGATTAAGCTCCTCATTTCCCCCATAAAATTATACGCCCATCGGAACCAAAAATGTTTAATTTGCTTTTATCTGCAAATAACACATGATTACAATATGCCTTGGGCTTATATATGACTGATTTTGAGAAGAAAAGCCTAAGCTTTGTATTTTTAGCACTTCCAAAAAATTTTCTTCGAGCAGAGTGCCCATGTAATGCAGTACTTGTTGAACAGTTTTAAGTGAAATTGAAGCAGAAAAATTTTCAGTAAATTCTGTAGAAATCTTTACAACACTCAAATGTGGATTTTTTACAGATTTTCTAACTATAAATCTCTGATCACTTTAAGGCACGTTGAGTCCTCCTTGCTGGATAAGCTCTTCTTACTTTATTTTGGATCCTATTTTTTTCTTTAAAGCATTTTATCACATACTGTACCATAGAATGGGATACATTTACTAATTTAGCAATATCCCGAACTGAATTTCCATCCTTATGATAAAAAATTATCAATTTTCGAATGCTGTTCGTTGTTTCCTTATGACTACGAGCCATTTTTAAACATTAAATAAAATATAACGAAGTAAGCAAGCAAAAAATAAAGCCAAGCAATTTTTTAAATGTCACCAAAATGCAAAAATAAGAAAAAAAAGTGGTAGATGATTATTTTAATTTATATAATCTTATGAAAATGTTTTGGTGTATGATCACTTTTGTGGCATGTTTTATCTATGCCTTCTTACATTTTCAATTTTATAAAAAGAAAATACGTTAGTATTAAAAATAAAAAAGTTTGGCTTTATTGAAAATCACATAGAGATGATATGAAAAATATTGGGTTTTATATTCGAGTTCAGTTCTGGGTTGCAAAGCTTTTCCTACAAATTCATAAAAGTGTGTGAACACTTTTGTGAGACACTGTATATCCAAAGACACAAATTATAAAAATTATTTTCACCATTCTACACATAAAATCTTGATATATAAACATGTATTGCACTTATGAAATTTAAATAAGCCAAACTTTACATTCAAATGTGCATACAATGAATTAAATATGTTTGAATGTTCAAAATATATTATTTTGTCATTCAAAATATACTACAGTACAAAGTCTAAGATCTAGAATATCATAAGGTCTTTGATTCCAGATTTCAGAAATTTCCACATTTTAGATCATCAATTTAAATCTTATAATATGAAATAGTTTCTGAAGTATTATGACTTTAAAAAAATAATAATTTACACCCCCCCCCCAAAAAAAGCTCAAAATTTATTTGCGTGTTTTATTAAACATTTCTTTAAATGTATGTTGCTTAAGCTGTCTCTTTTTCTCTTTTAATAATACTTTATATTTAATTTTATAGATAAACAATTTCTTGTTCAGTTGCAATATTTTATTGTTAAAAATCCTATAACTGTCCTGTTGAGAATTTCTACTGAGAGAATTTCACTCAACAGACTTGAGAAACTGCCAATCGATATTTTTAAGTCTCAACAACTTTTTAACCACTTTCTTCACTATTGGTAGTAATATTTTGTGAATTAAAAATTAAGAATTATCTATAATAAGGGAAAATTTTGGCAATATTCAGTAAACCAACCAATTTCAAATGTTGCCGAGACATGGGTATGAGATGATTTTCAAACCATTCATTCACTATCAGGTGTGTGTCATCCATGCTCTTTTATTCAAATGATTGATGGCAGGGAAAATCTTTACTACTTTAAATGCCTAAAGTTGACTAATTTTTTTATTACCAATAATTTATATTTGCATATTCCTGTAACATTTGCAGATGCAAAAATTGTGAGTCTTGCTTTGAAACCAGTTGGGGCTTTTTCTGCAGAGCTTGTCAAGGTATTTTGGGGCAGTTATTGCCAGAAAACTCTAGTGTCAAGAGCCTTAAATCAGCACTGGAGATAAATTTCTGTCATTAATGAATTCATCTGAAAATTGTTCAGGAGTTTCAGTGGAATTGTGTTTCCCATGGATCAGTGGATTCCTACAGACCTGTAGATCAGTTTTTTAAGTCCATTTCCTCATGAAATATTTTGGTTTGAGCCATCAGCACTGGTCCTGTCAATAGCAAAACCTAGCTGCAAATGCACTTCATCACAACTTTTTCATAATCATTTTGAAATATGTCTTAGAGCTTCATTTATTGTTTAAGTCAGACAGAAAAAGGCTAACCCCCCACAACCACTTTAGAGCAATGTCCAACACCAACCAATATATAATATCAATTGCTGTAGAATTATTTTCTAGCCAGCAAGTGTTTGAAAGACACATGCAGGAATCTCATTTAATCGAAAGAAAAGTTGCCTTTATAGTATGCCTTCTTTTTAATATATTCTCCATTCTTTCTTTCTCTCTCTCTCTTTTTTTTTTTTTTTTTTTTTTTTTTTTTTTGAGGGGATGCTGATGGTTTGGAAGTCTGGATAGAGGACGTGCAGATTTCAAACTCTGTACTATAATAGAATATGTATTTTAAAATTGTTCTTACTGTCTGTTATTTTAAAATAGGCACTTAATGGTCAAAACAACCATCCCCTCATTTCCAATTTACACATGTGATCATGTTAATATAAAGGAGATCATCAGATTTTAGTAAATTAGAGGACTCTTACTATCTTTCACAATAACCATTACCGTTGTTACAATTAAAGCCAGAAAGGAGAGATGGCTTTGAAGTGCCTATTCTTAAAGAAAGAGACAGTATTATATGCTTGTTCATTTAAAATTCCCATTTTTGATGAAAAATGAAATAGCATAATTTTACGTCATACTGAAAATTTTTCAAAATGTTTTTCTGAGTATTTTTTAAGAATGGCAATAATAGTTGATGACAATTTGCAACTAGACCTTGCTGAGGTTATGCAGCTAAAAAAGTGCTTAACCCATAACAGGGGACGTGCGGTCTGACGGACCGCGCCACATGTTCCTCCCATCACCCCTATTGCATGCTTTGTCCAAGTGAATGGATTCTTCCCCTAGCTTGACGTTTCGTGACCTTCTTTCTGACCCCTTCTTATCGGAATGCTTTGGCAAGTGTATCTGTTGAAATTCTTCTAGAGCGGTCTGTGAGACCTCACCTCCCTCTCAATGTTACAATTTTCGGCAGTAGTGAACACATGGCTCTGAAGTTAGGTCCGCGGAGATTCATTTATCCTTCCGATCCACGTTATGCAGAAGAACTGAAAAAAATTCTAGACGAAGTTGGAAGTGATTTTAGTGAAGAAGCTGACTGTGAAGAAAATTTCTGCGAAAAAAAAAGGTGAGCAGTGGTTTTGATGTCATCATTGCATCATTCGATAGAAACAGACTCAAAAACACAGAAACCTGAAATAATTGGTTTTTATAACAGAACCAAAGGTGGTGTTGATGCTTTAGATGAAAAATGTTCTGTCCATTCCTGTAGTAGGAGAACAACGCGTTGGCCTATGCCTCTTTTCTACCGGTTAGTAGATATGAGTACAGTAAACGCATACATTTTGCACCAAGGTTATAACCAAAACCCTGTTATGACCAGAATGGTGTTTTCGAAAGAATTAGCTAGAGAATTAGTCCAACCACCACCATTACTACACATGGAGAGGGGAAAATCCAAGAATAAATCGAGAATTGCGTCTGACGATAAAGCGGATTTTAGGAAAAGAAGCTGAGTCTAAGGATGTGGAACAGTGCACAAAAGAAGCAAAATTAAAATCAAGAAAACATGTCATCTGTGCCTCCCAAGCAAGAAAAGAAAGACAGTATATTTATGTTTATCTTGCCAAGACCCTGTTTGTTTGGAATGCACGCAAAAGTTATGCAATGAATATGCTAAAGAAGACGAAAACTAAATTATTTACTATCAAAAAATCAGTGAGATACTGATATTTTAGGTACTGTCAAAATTTTTCTGTATTGTGCTACATACAATTTTCTGCGGTTAAAATTTGCTTTGAATATTAAGTAATATAGATAAAATAGTTAATTCAAAATAGATGCATTCTTATTTTTAGTTTTATAGAATTTAGTGCAGCATATGATTTTCATCGAAAAATTTGAGGCTATGGGGAAATTTTCTGAGAAAACTTTAATTTCACTTTAAAGTGTAAAAACATATTTTCTTTTCAGAGTAAAATGTTCAAAGAACATCTAAGTGAAATATCATGATGATATTTTAATTAGACAATTTTTAAAAATTTATTATAATGCGCGGTCTCCGAGACTGCACGTCCCCTGTTATGTTCAACTTTTTCACCTCCCCTGTTACGGGTTAATAAAAAAACTGCATCTGTGTATCTTTCCAATTAATTACACTAGTTAGAGAAGTTTAATAATACTTACGAGTTGAAGAAACTGATTCCAGCTCTCCCATAGGAGAATACTTCAAAGCTAAATTTTAAGGAACGAATATTTTCGTTGTGGATCAATGAAGATACAAAAAAACTGTAAAATGAAGGGAGAAAAAATGAAAATAAAAGTTTAAAAAAAAACACTGCATATATATATAATACACAGGAACTGAATGTCAATATAACATCAAACAGTGTGAATAATAACAAAAATGAACATAATTTTTGAATAACATCACCAAAAACTTTAAGCAAATAATATATTGTTGTTGTTGACCTAGCAGTCTTTTTTTTTTTTTTTTTTTTTTTTCTTTTAAGCAGCATTTTAAGAACTGGGTGGCTTTATACAAGGGTTTTAGCCATATGGAAAATATTTTACATTTCATGTTTACTCACCACTAATACATTCCTTTCTTAACAAATGGTGCTTTAATTCAAAAATGGAGATTGTTTTGTTTGAACAACTTGAAATTTGAACAAAACATTTGAGGAAAATTAGGTTTGAAACTTGAAACAAGTTTAAAAGTCAAACTACAAATCACACACCCACCTTAAAGATGCATTAGATTTTGAAATATATAATGTCACTTGTCTATATAATTCAGAAAAATTTTAGCAGGCAACAATACTTCCTGGAAATGTACTTTTGTAAAATTAATTTGAAACACTGATTCCTAAATGAAATCTTTTGTTTGAAGATAAAAGAATTTGCTCCTGGTAAAGTATGGAAGTAAGTTAAATGAATGAGATGAAAAGTAATGGATGACTAGAATCTTCCTTAACCAATATGAGTGATAACCAATTTTTACTTATATTCACATCAAAATATCACCTGAAGACAGTCATTCAATATGTAAGCAGAACTCTACGACCACAATACTAAGCTATCTAGCAAAAATTCTACAGGATTTTCATATGCAGTAATAACAAAAAAAAATGATGATACATCTTTGTTACAGTGGGCCAAAAGATTGATTTGCTAATCAACTGAAATACCTCACCAAAATCTCTCTCCTACTTAGAAGATTTGGAGCATTATGGACAGGGCCCTCCAACCAGCTCATGATTTTGATAATCTAATGCAGGGATGGGCAAACTTTTTCGGTCGCGGGCCAAAAATTGAAAAAAAAAAATTTGCCGGACTAAGATAAATTTTTCAAAAATTTTAAAAACTATATAAAAGAATTACAATTTAAACATGTTAATGAGATGAATGAAATTGCGATTTCATTTAAAAAAGTTCCTTATACTGATGTTCAAAGTGAGATGTACTTTCTAAGGAACGAGGCTAAATGCTCATCTGTCAGTCTACTTCTGAAATAATTCTTTCTACGGTTCATAGTTGAAAACACTTGTTCACGTATAAGATGAGGCAAACATAGCACTGATTTTCTGGGCGTGACATATTAAATTTGAGAAACTTACTTTTGATAATGATTTGTAAAACTCTAACTTATAAACAACTGTTTGAGATGATTGTTAGATTGCAACTTAATTAATTCAAGCTGCAAATCTGCCTTCACTGCTTCAGAGTTTACGTTAAACTGCACGATAAAAATATCCAATTCTGTTTGAACGGCACTGAAATATTGAAATCTGCATTCGAACTTAAAATGCAGTTTTTTTCAAGCCATCTTCATAACTCCTAAGCTTCTCTTCATTTACTGAGGGAATTGAATTTAACTTCGGGAAATGAGACAAGTCACTCTTGGCTAGCTGCCCAGCAAACAAATTAAGTTTTATTTTAAAAGCTTTCAGATAGGCCCAGATATTGTCGATAAATTGATTTTTCCCTTGCATCTTGACATTCAAGTTGCTCATACGACAAAGAAGATCTGTGAAAAATGCAAAGTCCGAAATCCATTCTGGATCTAGTAACATTTCATACTCCGCAGAACACTGTTTTTCATGGAAGAACGACACAATGTTGTCTTTCAGCTGCTAAACTCGCTCGAAAACATATTTTGCATTAAGCCCCCTTACTTTCGCGTAATACAGTACATCAAGTATTCACATTGGACGGACTGAAGAAAATCTCGAAATTGCCTGTGAGTAAGCCCACGAGATCGAACAGTATTTACAAGCTTCACGACGGCATCAAGCACGGGTTTCATATTCAATTTCAGATTTACACAGAGCATCTTGATGTATAATGCAATGTAGGAAAACAACATTGTTCCCGGGATAGTTTTGATTAAAGAGTCCAAGAAACCCAGATTTTTTTCCTGTCATATTTGGTGCTCCATCAGTCATAATATTACATATATATGTTATTATTATATTTCTGAAATTCAAATTTTCTGAAATCGCAATTTCATATATTTCTGAAATTCACGAAAAATATCACATCCCGTTCTAGTTCCTTTTAAAGAACGCATGCACGCCAGTCCCTCTGTAATTTCAAAGTTCTCATCAACACCTCTTATAAATAATACTAGTTGAGCAGTAACATTTATATCAGTGCTTTCATCCATAGCTATGGAGCAAAATTCAAACTGACCAATCTTTGACTCTAATTGTGATGTCAAATTTTTATCGATGTCTTCAATTATAGTAAGTCACCTTTTTCGAGATAAGCTTACAGTCTCAAAGTTATTTTTCTTGTCTGGACATAAAACATAACAAACTTGGAGCACGCATCATTTAACGAGCTTCCCATCATTTGAGAGCATCATTATTTTTAGCAATATTCTATGCTACAATGTAACTTGCATGTGTAGCTGCTGCTTGGATACTGTTTATCTTCTTGAAAAAAATTTGTATGCCTTATAATTTTTTACCAAGACTTTTGGCATTTTGTTTTCTTTCATATTTGAACACTGCTTCGTAATTGAAATTCTTATGCTTAGATGTGAAATGATGGAAAATGTCATATCCTTTGAAGACTGCTACGGCTTCATTGCAGTCTGGTTTATCTTTTACAACAGTAAAAAAATATTTCTAGGTCCATTCATTATTAAAAGCATGGCACTCTAAATCAACTTTACGTTTTTTAGTAGCCATTTTGGGGTTGAAATATTTTATGAATAACTCTAACAAGCACTAGCTACGCTATACTTTTAATAATTTCACCACCATTCACAATGATGCTATATGTCCGCAATCTTTCCACGCGCAATCAATGATACTAGAACTCACACCAAAAGAAAAAGCCGCTGGCTGGAGCTTAAAATGTGCAGTTTGCCACATATTAGATCTCGTATGTCTGCTCCCCGAGAAAGAGATAACACTTGTTGGCACCAGTCTACAGCTATAACTAGCAAAGAACTTCCGCTTTTAACATTTACCGACTGAAAGCCACCCCCAGGGAGTTGACTCAGGCAAATGCCTGGGAAGTACTGGTTAGGATCTGTACCTAGGCAGTCACAACCATGGGTGTATAAAAACAAATTCACAAAAGGCCTGAGGGCTCTCAGGATCGAGTAAGGCTCGGCAGGGAACGTACTGGTACTGCCTTGTCTGACTTGCTCTGTGGGGTCACAACATGGTAGATTGTTTCGTGGGTAGGGTGGCACTAATCCCGTTTGGCAATGTACCTCAGGTTGGGAGCCCCCTGCCCCTCAGCATTGTCTGTGCTTGCTATTTCCTTCAATTTATGTTTTGTAGAACAAAAATAGAGAAAGTAAAAAGATCATCAGTCCTTTAAAAAAAAAAGGAAGACATAAAATATTTAAACAAAGTAGAAAAGGAGATGGATATAGTATATAAATATATATTTCTTTTCATTTGCCTCGGACTGGCAAATTAAAACTCTATCAGCGGGCCGGAGTTTGCCCACCCCTGATCTAATGCCTCAGTTGGACAAAATTTGCCACAATATTCCACAGGAGGACATCTGCCAACTCTAAAAATCAATGCCAAGCTGAATAACTGCTTTGCAGAATCATTGTCAGAGGTGGACCAAAGTTTTATAGACTTGCTCACTTTGTGAAGTCCTTTGTCTTGAATTAATCAACCAATTTTTCTGAAATTGTAATCATTTATGTTTCTGTACATTTACGTTACATCAAACAAATTTTTATCCTATTCAAATAACTCCTTCTTGGTGCATTTTTCTTTTCTTGTCTTAGAGTGTATTGATAATTTTGCAGCAGCTTAATACACAAAAATACTAGGCATGATTATATTATTTAAAAAAATTGTTCTGTAATTATATATATATGTGTGTGTGTGATAAAAATATGTAAATCAAAATTATAATTTAAACTAATGGTAAGATTAATTACCTTAATTCTCCCTCTCTATTCTAAAAAATCATAACTTCTCTGATTGCATAATTTCTAGATAAATCTATGTCGCATAGTCACTATGTCGTGTGCTGATGATGTAGCTAACTGGAAACTTGAACTCAAAACTTTGAGAACTGAGACTTTTCTAACGTAAACCAGAACCTTCCTCTTGGCGATTTTAAATACAGGATAAATGCGCACTTTGCTTGTATCTCTGTTGCTGCTTGGATGCGATTTCATTTCGCTGTGCTCTCTTCTTATTACAACAGTACTCAAAAATGTAAATGTTCCGTAAATAGGCATGATTACAGAACCCAAAAGAATTGTGGCTACAAATATGAATTTAAATAAAAATAAAATTTAATCTGCGTGGACTGCCAAGTTTCTTAGTTACTAAAGATTTTACATTCTACACAATCCAAATTCTTCCTCTTCATTATGGATTTACATTCTAAGCTATCACGTATCTACGCCATCAGTATTTCTGAGATTCTAAGTCTCCATGTACTTCTAAATTTTTTATCATTACACATACATATACACTGAAGAGGGAAAACATTATGACCACCTACTCAATCATGCATTGTAGAGCTCCTCACTCTTTTTGGCTACAGTAAATATCGAGAAACATAGAGAACTGTTAATCGACTTATCGCTGAGTTCAAATAAATAAAAGTCGTACACTCAAGAAAGATTAACTACTCTTTATTTCACTCAAAATAAGATGAATAGTTGGCCCCTTTCTCGGGCTTACAACAAAGCCTCCACATGGGCTTATACTCAGAATAAGAAATAAAGACTAAATTAGAACTAAGAGACGTAGCCGAAGCTAACACAATTCTAACATAGGTGGCCCTTAATTTAAATACCTAGTGAATATCAAAAGGCAGGGAATAAATGGCCGAGCATAATAGCTTCAAGAGAGTTTTAGCCCAAAGGCAAACACACATTACTCAGTATTCCTAGCTCTCTCTCACGAAGTAAGTTGAACCTCTCTTAAATACTACTTCTAACTCATTTGCATTCAATGCAATTCTAAAAACTCATTCTGATAGCGAGTTGTAAGTAGAAACAAGAATTAATAGGACAGCACTTTAAAATTAAAATATACTTTACAGCATTACGTGACCTTTGGCCTGCAAAACAACTGCAACTCTCCTTGGCATGCATGCCGTAAGTTCTTCGTAGATGACGGGAGACAGGATGTACCTGATGTCTATGCAGTAGTCACACATGGTCAAGATATTCCGACATGGCGGTGTTTGAGCTCTGAGCTGGCGATCCATGACATCCCAAATGTGCTCTATCAAGTTAAGATATGGTGAGCTTGTGCCTATCACCTACCACTGAAGGGTTCCTAGCCAAAACACATTTCGTTGAAATCTGTGGCCTACATAGACACATGGGATTTTCCAAAACTGAACTGAAAATGTTTTGCTTGAAGCTCTGTCCCTGGTATGATTTCTCCAAAGAACTGATTATCGTATACGTCAACAGCGAACACTAAACTGACATTCACATTTTGGAAGAAATATTACCAAGATGCCCTATCCTCTGTAAATAATGCCATTTAAAAATATGCTTTAGGATGTCAATTCTAACTAAGATCATCAATTTATTTCAATAAATTTGCCAGAAAAGTATTACAACTAAATAACTGAAAAAAATCACGTTGAATTTTTTATACACATAAATATAAATTATTGTTTACATGTTTATACACAACATTATTTAAATTAGATAAAATTCAACTTTATCTTTTAGTTAATGTAAAAACATCATGCCTAAGAATAAAATGGGGAAAAGCATTTTGCTACATCAGGCTGCCTAAATTTACTTTTACTAATTTGTTCTGCTTAATAGGGCACATATATCACATCTCGAAATACATGCACTTCTTTACAACTGGCACCAGTTTTCGGTAATATTTTGCCAAGTAGGCGGGTCACTGAGCGTACAAACTTACCAATTATCCCCACTCGGAATCAAATCCCTGACAGTTCTAGTATTGTTAAGAAATATTTATTTAGGTTCTTTTACATATTTCCAACTGCTCTGAAATTAAAACTAAATATTTCGATATGATAAGACTTTGCAGAGAATAAAAGTTTTCATTTCAAGAAAGTCTTTTTACGTATCCGGATGCATTTTTAAAAATTATGCATCAATGTAAAAAAATTGTGCACTAGCAATATCAAATATGAATTACATAATGTCGTACATTTACAAAAAATATAGTAAATATATAAGTGCACCGGGCTAAGAATATTCCATGATTGCATGTTTTATCAACGTGGAATACCCAAAGGAGAATTTGCTCACTTTTATTTCAGTTAAATATATTTAAAAAAAACTTGTTTATTAAAAATGTAATTACCATGGTAAGACGAAAGGGAGAGAATAGTATTGACATTCAACTAGAACTTTAAAACTAGAGTAAACATACTCTCAAGCTGTGAAAACAGACCCCATAACGGTTAAATGCCATACCGAAAGAGAGTTCTTTTTAAAAAAAAAATTACATCAACTGATAAATATCTTTCACGAAACAAAAAAATATAATTGACATATATATTGATTTAAAATATAAAAGAATTAATAGTCGTGAAGATATAGAGTTCAAAACATTTAATAATTAATTATTTATTTTTTTGGTTCTAAAAATGTTTCTATCCACAAATCCCCGAACCTAAGACTCCTCTAATAGGTACATAGGAGCCTTACCCGAACCATCACTCAAGAACTACTTGACAAAGGATTCAAGGTTAACTTTTTTACACTATTAAGAAACATAAAAGAAAATAAACCAATGCCGCGTTTCTTGGTACATATACCAAAATCAGAAGAAAATAAGAAAGTATTCAATATCAAACGCATAGGTTATATGAACGTATTAATAGAATCATTACACAAGAAACCTGGCCCTCCCCAATGCTATAGATGCCAGGGATTTTTTCACAGTTCCCTGCTCTGCACCAGAGACTGGGTATGCGTCCGTTGCGGAGGCAATCATAAACCTATAGAATGCACCCATAGTCGCGACCAGCCAACCATATGTTATCACTGCAAAGGTCCTCATCCAGCCAACTTCTCAATTGTCCGGCCAAACCAAAAAACAAACAAGTTCAGTTTCAACCCAGTCCTCCACCAGAAATCAATCCCTGGACTAACAGAAGACAAGACTTCCCTCCGCTGACATCAAACAGTAACGAAAATCTAGCTCAAACCTCCATTCGAAACGAAAATCCAACAGAAGAAACTACCAGTACAGCAGAATCCTCCCTGTCAGACCTCTTTGACTTCTCTTCGCTAAAAACAATCTGGACATTTGTGATACAAGGACTCAAAAACATTAAAACCAAGAAATCACCTATTGATAAAATAATCGCAGTAGTCGAAATCATTGAAAAAATAGGAAATCATCTTTAATTCTAATAATTTCAAGAATAGCTTCAACATAAAAATCCTCTCTTGGAACACAAACGGTCTTTACCATGAAATCTTTATACGATCTTTACCATGAAAAAGATGAATTATCCAACCTCATTATTGAAATTGAACCTGACGTAATACTCATACAACAGACTCGCCTTAAACCAGCACTCAAAGTACTTTATGCTAATTATAGCACTTACCGTACGGATCGTGAGACAGGAAGAGGGGGTGGCATCATCACATTTGTTAAAAGGAGCATAAAACACTCTCAAATTCCTAATCCCAGCACCACTTTCGAAAGTAACACAGTAGAAATTGTAATAGAACATAAAAAATTCAAAATTCCGAATATATACATCCCACCAAATAATAATCCCAGCGCACAAGAATCGATTCACCTCCTCAATTCTAATACTTCTACCATTGTCGAAGGGGACTTCAACGCCAAACACCCCTGCTGGAACTGAGGACCTGCGAACAAAAAAGGAAATGACATATTTAAACTCATTCAATAAAATAATTATAACATTCATGCTCCAGACGAGCCCACCCATTACGGGTAGAATAGCGCCATCACAATTGACTTCTTCATCTCAAATAACATTACTAATAGTTGCAATATCTCTGAAATTTCAGCCCTGTCTTCCGACCACAACCCCATTGTATTTGAAATCCCCATTAATAAATACCTCCCCTCACTTGACGGAAGGAGTTACAAATTGGATCAAATACTCTGAAATTCTGAATAACTCCATGCAAGGTAACCCATGCATCAACAACAAAGAAGATTTAGAACACGAAGTATCAAAATTTACCAACTGCATCAATTCTGCTTTAAGAGAAGCCACCAATACTTTTTATGTGAACAAGCCTTTCCTCCCCCTGACTCCCGATATAAGAAATAGTATTAAAGAGAAAAACTGGATCCGTAAAAGATGGTAAACCACCAGGGATCCACAACTCACGATGTTATTCGGCACCGTCGGCCGATTAGCCACTGCGAATGTGTCCGAATATAAAAGAGGGAGAACATTAGGTTGAAAAACTCGTAGGGAAAAGCAATTACACAGTTTCCGAAGTAGACATCACATCGATCAGGAACAGTGTAGGAAGTGGAAAAAGTCCTCGATGAAATGTTTCAGGGCTACACCAGTGACGACTCTCAAATTAGGCTGGAAATGCAAGTAAGATGAGGAGTACTTTAACTAAGGAGGAAGTAAAAATTAAAGAGTGCAAAAATACCCAGCAGAATCATGTGACGCTCTCATTTCGTCTGTTATTTATTTAAAGATTTTGCATTATTCTATGTCTTAAAATTGGAAATTAAAGTTAATGACCTAAAACTACAATAGTATATTACAGTACAAGTGAAAAAATTGACAGTTTCACTTACGCTTGTGTCAGGTATTTGCAATACTTGTTGGGGGTCCTACAATTTTTTTTTTTTTTTTTTTTTTTTTTTTAATATTATGGGGTCCTGGGGTTGCGAAAACATCTCAGTGATAAAAAGGGGTCGCGACTGAAAAAAGTTTAAGAAATCCTGTTTTAAAAGACACATTGGCCAAAAAAAGGGTTCGATCACCTTGATTTCATTAATGCGTAAAGTTTTCATAATATTGCGGAAAACTTCGTAGTGCGTGTGAAACTTTTCTGATAACTAATCCCGGAGTGGGATGTATTTCTCAGCAGATGCGCGTCGAAGGCCAAATTAAGGAGATGAAAGACTATTCAAAGGTAAGAGCGAAATTAGAAGGCATGTAATAATTCTATTGTTTATTCTAATTTAGTTAATGCTAATGTAACTAATTCTAACGGTAAGAAAAATTATGTGCTAGGAAAAATGTCGATTATATTAAGAAGCCTGTTATTATTTCTATCTGTGCTAATGAATCTGGTACATCTAAAGATGTCAAATATTGTACTGATGTAGATAAACTTAACTCCTCTAATAAAACTAAGATCAATTCGAAGAAAATGTGCAGGAAGAAAAAAAAAAAAAAAAACAGGCATGGACGGGTTTACGTCCCCTAGGAATACTCTCCGTCGGCGAAAAATCCTTAAGAATAACCTAAATGTTAAAAATCTATAACAAATTTGCAAACCTTGATAATAGGGAAAATAATGGTAATATTAATGGTGAAAAATCTGAAGATGCTCCCCCCCGGGCTGTCATTTACTAAAACCATGGATTATACTAATTATGTTATTCCTCCATTTAAATTCAATGACTTTGTCGAAAACACTGAATGTGGCTTTTCCTGATATTTCTGGAGAATTTTTAAACTTATTCCCACTTACCGTTGACTATCACCAGGAGATTACCAGATACCTGGGAGCTAATAGTATCCAACATTATGTATTAAATGGCAAAAAGGTAAAACCAGCGAAGTTTTAAGAGGCTTCCCCTGGGATTCCACCACAGACGAAATTAAAGAAGAGTTGATTGGCGATGGATTCAATTTCATTAAGGTTAATCAAATGTACAGATTTAAAACTAGGACACCATTGCCTGTATTTTAGATTCACTTAGCCAATGTTTCGGGAACTGAGAAAATTTATGATGCAGTAATTTTCTCTGTTTTAATATTAAAGTTGAACCATATAAGAACAGAGGTTGTGTGGCTCAATGGCACAACTGTCAACATTTATTCAACTCTTTGGATGAGTGTAAACTCGCTTCGAGATGTGTTAGATAAGCTGTGCCTCATAAGAGTTCGGAATGCGAAGCAAAATTTATTAATAAACTCACTTGTTTTAACTGTGATGGAGCACATGCTGCCAACTTTCGATTATGTCCGAAAATCCCACTGATATGATAAAAAAACCGACTAGATCGTCGGATATTAATGAAACTCGATCTGAGCCGCGTGGAGGGCATGTTTCCACAAAACAATCAAGGAGAAACTCCTAATTCTGAAATACCTATCACTTCTAAGGGTTGCTCCAGTAAGGAAGCAAATACAAATAAATCTAATAAAACCATTGATGTTAATGACCATACTTTATTGCCTCCGCTCAACAAAGCAAATTCTCAGAAAAATTTCACAAATAACATCTCTGCAGCTTTTGTAGTTTTTATGAAGATTATTCGCTAAATAAGATTAGCTAAATAAGTAAGATTTTCAGTGACTCTTCATTTTCGATATAATAAGAACAATGATTGGCCGTATGGATGAGGTTCGTGGCGCCCCACTTTTATTGACAATATTTTTCATTATTGGAGGATATATTTATCGTAAATTTATGTCATGTAAATGGAAACTAAGTATGTGTGATACTGTGCTGAGAGTTTAATATTTTATTTGCATTATTTTCAGTCTGTGAGAACTTTTGTAGCTTTGTATTTATTCGTAGCTTAACGTATTCGTGCTTTTTGTTTGTATGTGTGTTTTTTAAATTTTATTACGTGCCTTGTATTCTTGTAATTGTCTTTTACATGCTATTCTTCGTATTTCATCTCGACAGCCACGTTTGATTTCCGGCCTTTTCTTATGAATATTACTATGTTTCTTTAACTTCAGAACCTTTTGTAATTACTATTAGAATCTTCCCTTTTTGGGGGGGGTTTGCCTAGATAAATTCGAAACTGAATATTCTTCGATGGAGGGTAAGGTCAGTGCACTTAGGTACTCCGGTGTTGCTCCATTCTACTCAACAGAACAGCCGTTTGTAAGGGTACGTTTGAAAGCAGATCTCCGAATAATATCCATAAAAGCATTATGTGAGAGGACTGCAGTATCATTAGCATAAAATACTAAAGTTACGTTGCGTGTTTGGGGATGTAGTGCATGTATAAGTTGAAAAGTGTAGGCTCGAGTAAGGAGCCAGCTAAAATAACACGGCAAGAGGAATATGTGTTTGAAATGCGAATGGCAAAGTTTCTACCTGTTTGACAGGATTAAATGATGTTTGTGATGTCGTCTGCGAAGCCTAGACTGAGTAATTAATTTGTGAATCAAGCAGTAAATCCAGAACCTATCAAAGCTTTGGCTATATCAAAGAAAAGTCAAACAGTGTATTTCTTTTCCTGTACCCCATTAGAAATCAGTTTGAACACCCTGTATAGCTGGTTAGTAATTGATAAGTTTCGACGAAAGACGTGGAATCAAGATTCTGTAAGTATTGATGAAGGCGTTGAGTCTTGCCAGCACAGCCGCCTCGATGATCTAGTGCATGTATAAGTTGAAAGTGAAACAGAAGACTAATTGGAACGGTAGCTAGTTGATGAAATAGAAAGCTTGTTTGGTTTAATTACGATCGAGATGACCGTTGCTTTCCAGTGTGATGGGAAGTACTCATGTTTCAGAATGATGTTGATTATAGTCGTCAGCAGAAAGATCGATTACATTTGGAAGTTCTTTAATATTTTATTGGTGAGTTTGCCAAGATCAGGGCTCTTCTTATCTATTTTCCTAATAGATCCATTGACATCAGAAAGGAATACTCGACTAATGTTGTTTCTGCGTGTGGATTTGTTGAAGTGTAACCGAAGCATCATTTTATGTTTGGTTATGTTAAATGTTTATAGAAAACTGAAATTCCAGATGCGTAGCTAAGAGTTCTGTGCTCTCAGTTTCAGTATAATGGATCCTGGTACGCTCGATTAAAGGTGAAATGGTTCTGTAGTTTTTCGTAGCCCAGCACCCCAGACAGAACTTTCATTCTCAGTAAGGAAACTGACATAATTCGTTTAGCTGACTTGTGCTTGTTTATTGGTAAAAGACCTGACAGCATCATGCAGGTTATTGAGTACATGTTTATCATATGGATGTTTTGTTCTTTGTCACTTTCTGTAAGCAGAGTTTCTCTGTTGAACACGATTTTTCAAATCAGATGTCCTTCGTGTTTTATTTTTGAGTAATTTGGCGTAAGAGTTTCATAAGCCAAGAGGATTTCATTCTCCAAATTCTTGACTAAGGTGTCAATATCATCCCTAAGTTTGTGTTGTTCAAAGAGTGTATTGGCTGTTGTTTAGAACTTTGGAAAATTTTTGTCAATGTTTAATAACGGCTCAGTTGTCTGACAGAATTTAAGAATTCATGTCTAGAAAGATGGTCTGATGATAATTCGTTCAGCACAGAAATATCCAGTAGGATAACTGGTATTTTTAAGCAAGAAGGAATCTATGATTCCCTAAAACAGGCCAAGACCAACTAGTTGGCTTTGAACCAGCGTTATATAGTTTTAAGGTGGATGAAGCTACTGTCCGTATCGTGACAGATTGTGTCAAATTGAGTACTCTACGTCCTGTGGCGTTTAAAAGCCATTTCAATGTCATGCATTTAAGTCACAACATCGAGGTTGGAGGAAACATGTTGTGGCCGACGACTTGCAGGTGTACAGGCAGAGACAAGATTGTATGTAAGTGAGGTGCTTGAACTGATGTAATATATGTGACCTCTATGGCTGAAAGCTGCACTATTTTTATTGAATGCTGAGGGATAAAGCGTTTGACAAAAAGAGTAGTAGCTCTACCTCTTGAATGAGTGGGTGGCTGTATCAAAACTACAGGTATTATAGTCTCCAATACTGATTTTGGTACCAGGGCTAAGTCTGGTTACTTGTAGGGAAACTAAGTAGAAGTTGTATAGAACTTGTTGTTATAAAGTTCATTAGGATGCCTACAGAGAATTTATATAGATACAGAGAGATATCGAATTTACATATCCGGTGATGCCGTAAAGGCCCTTCTGGGTTCTGATTTGCGGAATTATGTAAAACTCGTTCATTAGGGCTACACAGCTTGTTCATAGTTGTAGTGAGCGGTATAACTTGTAAGGTACTTCACTTTGGAATTCTAAGTTAATGTTGGAAGTGAGGAACCTAAGAACTGATAAGCGAATAATCGCTAGAGTTCGATGACAAGAAACAACAAGAGAGAAGGGTAACTAACCCTTTATTATTTCGATAAGATTTAACAAAACTCCGCCTGGGAGTGTACAAGTAAAGCCCGCACTTTGGGCTTGAACTTAAAAGACTGAGAATTAAACTAAAACTAAGATTAACTAAATAAGTATAGCCAAAGCTATTAAGGTTCAATTCGAGTTAGCCCATTAACTTATTTTACTACGAAGCTTAGCAAGGGCCTGAGTACGGCTGAGCGTAAAAACAGCTTTGAGAGAGAGAGCGGCCAAAAAGGCAGACGCGCGTAGCTCAGAAACTCTGATTCTCTCTCCGTCTCAGTAAGTAACTTCGTGGTTTAAATACCGCTCCTTCTCATTATATATTCAGCAAATTCCAAAACTACGTTCTCGCCAGACGTAGTAAGTTGAAGTTAAGAATTTGACAGGAAAGGAACTTTAACTTAAAATTTAACTGTTAATAAAATTAACATAATCCTTACATAGCTTCCGAGCAGACTTTAAATACTCGAAAAATAAGGTTTCAAAACGACCTTGTTTGAGACTTTAAAGTCTGAAAATTTACGTTAACTACACTCTTCCAACTTTTAAATTAACTAAATGACTTTAAAGTTTCGTTTTTAGGGCCAACTTTACAACAATTCTAAAAGCTAGACTAAAGCTAGGAAAAATAAAATTTACAATTGATGCTTTCTGGACATGTATATCTTGACATACATCTTCATACATGGACTCTTTATTCTGCTAGACTTATGTCAGGTCTTGATCCTTCCATATCTGGATTTCTTTAAATCCTAACTTTACGCTTTTAATTCATGATTTGGCCCTTATGTTCATTCATACTACAGCTCCAGCAAATGTACTGAAATGTACTTAGGGTCTTCTATGTTGTGTTACCGCGAACAAACTACCGCTACACAACACCTAACTTTGTTAAATTTGACACACTAGACCTGCCAAGACTCCCTACACGAAAACTGTTTCCTACTGTAGTAAGCAAAAGCTTATATTTTACTTTTAAACGTGTTAACTGGAGAGCCTAACATTAAACACATGCATATAAGCATTCCATTCTCTCATAACTCCCATACACAGAAATAAAAATTTATTTTCTATGTCATTTTAATCTTTACGATATTTCAACACAAAGATCAAACATTTCTGCATGAACATGAACATTTAAATATTTACACATCACTTTTGAATTCATTTTACATCAACAGTCATAGTTGCTTAATTACACTTTACCAATATTTACAAGAAATCTTAACTTTATGTTAACAGATTTTAGTATTCCAATAGTCTTCCGACTAAACTTATTCACAATTTACTTCTCGCAACTTGCGAGTTCTTAACAAAAAGTATTTAACTTAGTAGCTTCTCGCCAAATTACTAACATAAAAATCTATGCTTACGAACATTTACAATCAAAATATCGCTATCTGCGATTTAAGTTTTCTAAACATATTTAGCAACTTATAACAAGATGATATAATTTGAACTTCGAAGAAAAATTAGCAAAGAAATTTTCACTTATCTTTTTCTGTATTCCTGCATCCTGTCATTACAGAACTGTTCAAATGTAGAAAACCTGATGACCTCCAATCTTCTTCTCGATGTTTGATGTTCATTTCCGTTTAGTTCCAGTGTTTTCCTTTTTTTCCCCTTATGTAGGAATCTGGGACCCTTGCGGGCAGGTTGTGGATTCTGGAATGCCAATTTCCGTTTTTGCTCCGGTGGGACTCTCCGTCCTTCAGGGTCTTTGAATCTTCTCTTGGCCCTTATAACTTGTTGCTCCGGCAAGGTTGTGTGTACTGGTCTTTTCTGGCTTTTCGGTCTCCACGCTGGTCCTCCTTGGGTCTGCCTTGTAGTTGTTGATGCTGGAAACTGTGCTTTACTTCTAGTTTTAATTCGTCGTTGAATTTTCTCCTTTCCTGGAACCTTGTCAGCAGGCCTCCCTCTTGTGGTCGATGGCACTTGAGTTTTTGCAGCCTCATCGATTCTGACTCTTTGATCTGTCGGTGCTAACTTTCTCCTTTTTTGTGCGCTTGTAGCATTAGTGGTATGGGTTTCCCTGGTCGACGTTTGCTGGCTCTGCTTTCTTTTTTGCGTTGGGGGACTCCAACTGTACTCCTGAGCTGGCGGGCTTCTCTCCTTACTTTCAGGATCCTGTAATAAATCCTGCAATATTTTAAAGTCAGTGCGGCTGTAATAAGGTTTTAACTGATCGATATTTGCCACCAGTTGTTGACCATTTTCGGCCTTTAAATAAAACGTGGCTTCTCTTATTTTTTCCACCATGTACGGCCCTTCAAACCTGGGCTCAAACTTCGCAACTCTGTTTTCTGGTGCACCCACCAGCGGCCGAGCGGTAAAGTCGCTGAACACTGATAGTTCGGTCCGAGGTTCGAATCCCGCGAACGGGCTGGCTGCATGGGCGTTTTCGTGGTTTTCCCCATGTGTAACGTGTATACGAGCCAGTTTCCCTTAGAAAGTCCTCCACGAAGGCATCCCTCCTCTTAGGCAGATAGCCCTCAAGGCTTTGCCATAATCACACACGCACACACACACACTGTTTTCTGGTGCCGACGATAACGAATATTTCAACTTTAGAACTTTTTGTCCCACTTTATATTCCAATTCCCTTCTATTTCTATCGTAATAAACTTTTTGTTTTTGTCTTGCTATATCAGAACTTTTAATTGCTTCGTCAATAATTTTTTGAAAGTCTTTTAACTTGAATTCTTCTTGTCTCTGCTGTACAAAGAACAGCTTATCCAACGGCGTTATGATTTTTCTTCCGAAAAATAACTCCGCAGGGGTTTTCTGCGTAGTATCGTGCTTTGCGGTTCTCAAGGAAAAACCTAACTCATTGACACAGTTGTCCCAGCAGTCATGAAAATTTTTCACATATCCCCTGATAATTTTTATAATATTCTTATTTACGCGTTCCGCTATATTCAACTGCGGTCTATATGGTACCATTTTTAGATGGCGTATGCCAAGTCCTGTGCACAAAATTTTAAATATACTACTAACAAACTGTTTTCCGTTATCTGATATTACTTTTAGTGGGGCTCCTTATTTTAATATATATATATATTTAAGAACGAATCTGCGACTATTTTAGCTGAAGCTCGTTTAAGATTGACTATTTCTACCCATTTTGAAAAATGGTCAACGATTGTTAAAAGATATCTGTTTTTATTTATTTTTGTCCTAGGGTAGGGTCCTAGCAAATCTATTCCAACTATTTCGTTTGGAAAAGTGGTCTTTATGTTTTTTAAATACCCGGCCGGGCTGTAATTAATATCGTTTATTAATTGGCACATATGGCACGACTTAACATACGCCGTAACAACTTTCTGTAACTGCGGAAAATAAACCGCTTCGCGTACCTCTTTAGTGTTTTTCGTATCCCGAATGTGCGGCAGAAGGTAGATCGTGCAACTCCTCTAAGATACTTAAACGTAGACTCGCTGGGATTACTGGTCGGTATTCCTGATTTTCATTAGTTAACTTTGTGTAAAATAACAATTTGTCGATTATTTCGTAATGCTGTGCCCTATTGCGAATAGCCGTTAAATCTATATGTTCAAAGTTTGCAGGGTCTTTCAGGTATGCGTAAATATCTTTAAACTCCGAGTCCTTTTTTAATTCTTCGATTATTGTTTCACGGGACTCAATAACTCTTGAGGTGAGCAAACACACTTGATTGTGTTTCCCTCTTCATCAATTTTTATTCGCGAAAGGGCATCGGCGACCAAGTTTTCCTTTCCCGGAGTGTGTTTTATAATTAAGTTGAACTCTTGTAATTTTAAAGTCCAATGTATCAAGCCAGGCGATAAATTTTTTCCTGAATACAAGCGACCCACTGCCGCATGATCTGAGTAGACCGTTATCGGTGAACTTCCGAAATAGACACGAAACTTCTGAACTGCTAATAACACAGCGAGCGTTTCTCGCTCAGTAGCGGAATAGTTCCTTTGGGTAGCATTCAAGGTTTTCGAAAAGAAAGCTATAGGTTGCCCATTTTGGGAGAGCACCGCTCCAACTGCATAATCAGATACATCCGCTGAAATTTCTAGACCTTGCTCGCCTTCTGGGAATTTAAGGACTGGGGCATTGATTAGGGCATTCTTTAGTTGTTCAAACGCGGTGTTCGCCTCGGCTGTCCAAGAAAATCTACTTTTCTTTCTTTTTAGCACTAGAAGAGGCTCAACTATTTTCGCGAAGTCTTTTATAAACATTCTATAATAGGAACATAAGCCCAAAAATGAAGACAATTTCTTAGCCGTATTTGGGGAGGATAACTTTTAATTGACTTAATTTTTGAATCAGCAGTCTCTATTCCCTTATTAGAGATTTTGTACCCGAGGTATCGTAATTCCTTCGCCGCGAACTTGCATTTTCTTGCATTTATTTTGAAACCGGCGTCGTTAAGTAAGGCAAAAACTTCTTCCAAATGTTTCAAATGTTCCTCTAATGTTTCGCTGGTAACTATGATATCGTCAAGATAAATAATTGTACTTTTACCTAAAACTGGCTTTAAGACTATGTCCATAGCTTTTTGGAACGTAGCTGGCGCTCCGCTCAAACCAAAGGTCATTCTTAAAAAGGCATAGACGCCTGACTTTGTTATAAACGCGGTCTTCTGGACATCCTCCGGCTTAACGGCGATTTGAAAGTAATCCGACGTGAGGTCTAGGGTGGTTGTCATGAATTTAGTCGAGCGAATGTTTCTAATTATTTCGTCAATTATTGGTAGGGGATATGTGGGATATTTTGTTATACTGTTCAATTTACGATAATCAACTGCAAACCTATACGCGTCCGGGTGTTCAGGCGGTAGTCCGTTCTTTTTTTTACAAAGGACCACCGGACTTGCGTACGAACTCGTGCTAGGCACGATTATTTTGTTTTGTAGCATTTTTTCAATATGCTTCTCTATAATTTTTTCTTTAGTTTTATCATATCTGTATGGTTTCGACCGGACTGGAGGGGCATTCCCAGTGTCTATGGAATGACTAACTACCTGACAAAAACCAGGTTTATCGTTAAATAACGAATTAAATTTCCTTACCAATCCTACAATCTTCTTTTTCTCTTCCAGGTTCAAATGTTCTAGATGCAATTCCGACATGGAAACTTCATCTTCTTCTATCGGGTCCATGTGCACCAGAAACGTAGAATTCTGAAAATTAAGATTTGCGCCGGATGCGCGTAAAAAAATCGACCCTCAATATCACTGACGTGAGTAAATTTTTCACGACTAAAAAATTAATTTTTAGGACCTCGTTTTTAATCTGAACATGCAGTGCGGTTTTCCTCAAACATACGCACTGTTTGCCTTGGGCGGCAATTACTTTCTGTCCCGGGGCTTTAAACAGTCTGTAACGACGAAAATGTTTTTTGAAAAAAATTTCCGATAGGAATGAACATTGTGCCCCTGTGTCCAGGAGTGCAGTGGTTGGTACATTATTTACCAAAATCTGTACCTCCGGCATAGCAAGATTTTGTACTACTAACTTGTATTTAAACAAATTTCTGAGGGGCCTTCTGTTCCACTCGGTGACCGTTGCCCCTTCTGGATCACAGGTTTGCGTTTAAATTCTGGTTACCTGCCGCCTCTTTTCGTTGATTTTTATATCCACCGCCCTTAGATTTATCTGCGCTCTTGTTATTGAACTTTCCACTTTTTCCCGTCTGCCGATACGCCTTGTACTGAACTTGTGGTTTCTTTTGGGGAGTAAATCTTGAGTACTGGCCAAACGAACTTGCACGCGCTTTCTCAGAGTTTCTTCTACTTTGAAATTTCATTGCAAGCTGAAATAGAATTTCCAATGTTTGCGGATTACGCACTTCGAGAAAATCTTGCGCTGACGGTTGAAGCCGTGGCAGAATTATTTCAATAATTTCTTTATCTGGCTTTTTCCCGTATAATAGATTAAAAATATGAACTTTTCTTAAAATGAACTCTATCAAATCCTCGAAACCGCCTTGGTATTTGCTATATATTTCTGATTCAAGCTTCGCACGATCTTTAACAACTGGGAATGCTTTTATTAATGCCGACTTGAAATTTTCCCAGTTATTTGATTCAGATCCTGGGTCCCCCAACAAGAACTTTCCTATACTCTTCTGCCAGCTAAGGGCTTGACCTTTTAAGGCTGTAGTAGCGATGATTACTTTTTGTAGCTGATTCACCGGGTGTAAGGTGAAATGTAGGTCCAGTTGCTCCAAAAATGTCAGGACTGAACCCTTGCCATCAAAAGTGGCTGTTGGTTTCATAGCTGCATGCAACGTTTCCACGAGGAATCCAAACCCTTCTACTGGATTCGTGGATGTTGTAGGGACCTGAAAGGTCGGAGGGGTCAACGTAAACTTCACGGATTATAACGACATGGTCCGTTTAGAATTCTTTTCGGGTGCCAATTGTAAGGTACCTCACTTTGGGATTCTAAGTTAATGTTGGAAGTGAGGAACCTAAGAACTGATAAGCGAATAATCGCTAGAGTTCGATGACAAGAAACAACAAGAGAGAAGGGTAACTAACCCTTTATTATTTCGATAAGATTTAACAAAACTCCGCCTGGGAGTGTACAATTAAAGCCCGCACTTTGGGCTTGAACTTAAAAGACTGAGAATTAAACTAAAACTAAGATTAACTAAATAAGTATAGCCAAAGCTATCAAGGTTCAATTAGAGTTGGCCCCTTAACTTATTTTACTACGAGGCTTAGCAAGGGCCTGAGTACGGCCGAGCGTAAAAACAGCTTTGAGAGAGAGAGCGGCCAAAAAGGCAGACGCGCGTAGTTCAGAAACTCTGATTCTCTCTCCGTCTCAGTAAGTAACTTCGTAGTTTAAATACCGCTCCTTCTCCTTAAATATTCAGCAAATTCCAAAACTACGTTCTGGCCGGAAGTAGTAAGTTGAAGTTAAGAATTTGACAGGAAAGGAACTTTACCTTAAAATTTAACTGTTAATAAAATTAACATAATCCTTACAAACTAAACGCTATTTTACCACATCATATTTAATTATTAATCATAATACTCATTAACTTTCATCACAAATGTGATATCTGCTTAAAAATTGATTCAAAATATACCTGTTCTAAATGCAGTAGGAGGCACTGTTGTAATCTGTGCTGTAAGAAATTAGAACGTAAAATTTTATCAACAATGGGTTAAAGATCCAATAAGGAAACCTAAATTTGAGAAAAGAAGCAAAAATGGTGACTGTTTGGAATCATTATAAAGGCTCATATATTGAAAATAATTTTTTAGTGTAGACATTGAGCTTATAGGTGAAAATTATATATGGAAAAATTTAACTAAAGAACACGAGGAGAACTTAAAGAACTGATTAACAGTGAGAAAAAATTTGGGAACAATCATCCTAATACAGTTAGCATGGTGGGCAATTCAGATTCCGAAATTGATAAAAGAAGCGGTTGATGATATCATGTCTTTAATTATATATCAAAAATAGATTAGTTAACTATAATTAAACCATCAGGGTGTATTAAATCTGATTTATTAAATATTCTCTTCTCTTGTGTGTTTGTAAATAGTATTCTCAATAAAGATTTAAAAGAATTTCATAACTTTCTTGTTTTCCATAATTTTTATGCCTTGTTTTGGGTGAAAACAAAAATTATCACAAAACAGAAAAATCACTTGAAGATTTTGAGGGTCTGTTTGCGAAATCTCCTTTACAGGTTCCATTATTGTTAGCATAAATTTAGGTATTTTGCATAATGAAACTCGAAAGGCATACGAAACGAACGTGCGCCAAGATATACACTGGTGTGCAAAAATTAAGGACGAGACAGTTTTTTCAATATAACTTTGTACAAAAGCTTTCCAAATCAACACATTTAATACCGTAAGATCCCCAATACGTAAGGACATGAGTAATGTAAGCAACACTTACTAAAAGAGAAATCAGAGGGATGAAAAGAAGCTTTATTGAAAAAGTAGCATGGAACGCAATGCGACTGAAGGCCGAAACATCCCTGTGATGGGTGTCCAGCAAGAAACATCCGGTCTTTAATAGGGGATATGATCTCCCCTGACTGCTAGGCAGGTTTCACAGCGTCTGCCCATGCTGAGAATGAGGGTGTCAATGAATTGTTGAGGCATTGCTGCCCATTCGTCTTGCAGCGCCAATCGAAGCTACGGAATCGTTACTGGAGGTAAAGTACGAGCTGCCAAGCGTATGCCTAGAAAATCCCATACATGCTCGATGGGATTGAGATCCGGAGATCGTGCCGGGCCAATCCATACGTTTAATATCCTCACTCTCTAAGAGCTGTTCGGCAGCTACTGTGCGATGACATGGTGCATTGTCGTCCATGAAAAGGAACTGCGGACCCATAGCGCCTCTAAAAAGACGAACATATGGAAGAAGAATCTCGTTACAATAACGGGTCCCGTTGACTGAACCTGCGTCGAAGATGTGAAGGTCTGTACGACTACCAAGCATGATGCCTCCCCAAACGAAAACAGCGCCACCTCCATACCTGTCCCTTTCAATGATGTTCGAGGGATGATTGCGGCTTCCCCGCTCTCTCCAGATGAGTATGCGATGGGAATCGCTACTCAGACTGAATCTACTCTCATCTGTAAAGAGTACTCGTTCCCATTCATTGTCTCTCCAATTCCGGTGTTCCCGGCACCACAGAGAACGCCTTCTCCGATGGGCAGGCGTTAGAGGTACACACCGTACAGGGCGTCGTGCAAACAGACCACCACCGTGCAGTCTTCTGGCCACGGTAAAACGCGATATCGGTCGTCCAGTTGCCTGTGTCGTGTGTCTAGCGATTTCTTCCTCTGTCTGCCGCCTGTTTCTTCTGGCCTGTAAGGCAATATACCGATCATCTGCGGGTTTTGTTCCTCGTGGACGACCACTACTAAACCCCCGGATAGCTGTTCCTGTAGTTTGAAATTGTCTCCAAAGTCGTGAAACGATGCTGTGAGCAATTCCGAACTCTGCAGCCACACTTGTCACACTGCGGCCTTCCTCCAACTTCCCAATGATTCGACCTCGGGTAAAAGCATCCAGATGTCGTCTAACAGATTGATTATTCACCATTTCTCGCTGAGGCAGCAACTCGGTGTGATTTTAACTGCTATACGGCGTGCAATCTCTTTGCCAGAAATACTGATCTTACACCGACAACATGCTTTATACTACTCAGACACTCCCCCATTACGTCTACTTGCATATCTGCGCATGTGCTACCGTACATCACCTTACTTAATCTCCTGATTGGTCTTTCTGTCCGCTCTGCCTCTTCGTTCAGCTGATATGCTAATTTTTCGACTTCGTCCTTAATTTTCGCACACCAGTGTATATTGGCGAGAGAAAGTAAAGTTCGTGACCAATGCAGCATATTTGATTTTCACCCTAGCTACTTGTACTTAGGCCAAAGGTCTAAATCAAGTTAGTACTTTCTTCTCTTTCCGGTACGATGGCAAAGTATGTTCGTGTTTCTCCTTTTTATTGCCTAATATAGGTTAGCCTGGTGATATTTAGTACTGATGATGATTCTATACAAGTTATTCTTTTGAATACTTCAATTTTAATGTTCGTGAAGATTATTACCTTTTATGCTTAAGTTAAGCAGAATTATCCTATTTTATTAAATAAAGATTTCGTAGTTAAAATGTTTGACTTATTATTCTTTAATTCTGTGTTGAGGAAACGTACTCATTACGCCTTCAGTGCTAATGCACAACCAACAAAAGATTATGAGACTGATTAAGTTAATAAGCTTTAGAAAATTAACTTGTGGAAATGCTTCTAAAACTGAAATTTTGTAATGTTGTAAGATTCCAGGGGCATAAAGTGTTAAAACTCTTTGTTGAAAATACTAGTTACAAAGTTTATAAGAATAATTGTAACAAATAATAAAAATGTCTATCCTAAAAGAATCAATTTGTATAGAAAAGTTAACAGATGAAAATTATTCAGTGTGGAAATTTAAAATAAAACAACTTCTAATAAAAGAAGATTTAGATGATGCTGTATTCGAAGAAAAACCGGAAAATGATACTGATATTTGGTTAAAGAATGATCGTAAAGCTAAAGCTTTAATATGTCTAAACATTTCGGATTCGCAAATTATCCATGTTTTACATAGTAAATCTGCAAAAGAAGTTTGGGAAAAGTTAAAATGTGTCCATGAACGTGTAAATTTAACAAATAAGTTATTTCTTCTTAGAAAACTATATTCCATTAGATATAATGAAAGTGCTACAATGCAGGAACATATCAAAGGAGTACTAGAATTGGCTGAATAGCTGCGTAGTATAGGTGAAGGAATTAAAGAAAATAACTTAATAGCAATATTACTATGTTCTTTACCAAATTCATACAACTCCTTAATAACTGCAATAGAAAGTAAATCGGAAGCTGAATTGTCGCTAGAATATATTAAAAATAAACTAATAGATGAGTTTTGTAGACGTGTGGAAACTAAGAAAGTTCAAAAGTACGATTCAGTTGCTTTAAAAAGTAAAAGCGAAAATAAATCAAAGTATGTTATACAATATTGTACTTATTGTAAGAGAAATAACCATACGATAAATGACTGCTTTCATTTAAAACGCAACGCTAGAACTTCCTCGAAAACAGATGTAAATAATAGTAAAGTAAGAAATTATTCTCAAAATTAATAAAAGTAATGCATGCCAAATAGCAAATACG
The DNA here is from genome assembly GCF_044657685.1 of Stegodyphus dumicola. Classification (NCBI taxonomy): domain Eukaryota; kingdom Metazoa; phylum Arthropoda; class Arachnida; order Araneae; family Eresidae; genus Stegodyphus; species Stegodyphus dumicola. The sequence continues at coordinate 47,178,665 of NC_140774.1, forward strand.
CAAAAAGTAGAAAACATAACAAAACTTAAAGAAAGTAAGTATCTTAAAAGTATTGAAACTGAAAATTCGCAGATTCAGTTTAATCAAGTTCTAAAAGTGGAAAATAAACATGAAAACACGCAAACGCAAGAATGGGTTATCGACTCAGGAGCCTCAACTCATATGACGAGTGATAAGAATTTTTTCTCTCAGTTAAATGACTCTAATAAACAAATAGTAACTGTAGCCAATGGTGCTAAATTAAATTCTTATGGTATTGGTGAAGGTTATTTTAAAGTTCGAAACTTAAAGGGTCAGGTTACACAAATAAAGTTAGAAAATGTATTGTATGTACCAGGTTTAGATAGTAATTTACTTTCTGTTCAATCTGTTACGAATAAAGGTTACATTGTTACATTTGATAGTAATAAGTGTTACATACAGCGCAACAATATACTTGTAGCCGACGGCAATGCTCAGCAAGATTTATATAAATTGACCGTAAACTCAATTGACGAGAGAGCATACTTAGCTAATGATGCTTCATGTTCTAATACGAACTGTATACTAAAATGGCATCAAAGATTATGCCTCAGAAATATAGATGCCATAAAAACACTTGAGAAAAATGATTTGGCAGACGGCATTAAACTTGGCAAATGCGCTCATAGTGTGGAATGTTCTACTTGTGTAAAAGCGAAACTAACTGAAAAACCTTATCCCAAAACTAATTTTAGATCTAAAAATCCACTGGATTTAGTGCACACAGATGTGTGTAGGCCAATTGAAGTCAACAGCTTAGGAGGGAAAAGATATTTCGTAACTTTCATTGATGACTATTCGCGTTATACTCAAATTTATTTTATTACTTCAAAAGATGAAGTATTTGACAAACTTAAACAGTATGTTGCATCGACAACAAATAAATTTAGAAAGAAAATAAAGGTTCTCAGATCCGACAACAGTACAGAATACTGTAACAAAATTACTGAAAATTATTTAAAGAAACTCGGCATTTTTCATGAAACTTCGGTTCCTTATTGTCCGGCACAGAACGGCGTCGCAGAAAGGTAAAATCGCTCTTTAATAGAAATGACAAAAGCTATGCTAATAAACTCTAAGTTACCGAAAGGATTCTGGGCTGAAGCAGCAGCTACTGCTGCATATCTTCAAAATAGGTTACCAACTAAAAGCCACAGATAGAACACCATATGAATTGTGGAATGGTAGAAAACCAAACTTAAGTCACTTACGAGTATTTGGCTGTAAAGCATTTTATTACGTGAACAAACAAAAACGGCGTAAATTCGACAACAGAGCTGAAGAAGGAATATTCATAGGATACGATTTACGAAGTAAGGGATACAGGATTTATGTAGGTGGAAGGAAAATAATAGTAAGTAGAACTGTTAAATTTTCAGAAAACGCGTCTTTATCTGACAAACATGCGGAAAATAATGCTGAAGATTTAGAATTAATTCACTTCAATAACTCGCAAGAAGATGAAGAAAATAATGAAGAAACATTTCTTGGCGATGATTTTACAGAAGATTCAAAAAGTTCCGAAGAGTTAATTAAATGGGAAGAAAATGTAGAAAGAAGGGTTTCGTGCAGATCAACCAAAGGGGTTCCACCGGAAAGATTCTCTTATAAAGCAGAAGACGAAGAATCAATCTTACCTAAAAATAAAGATTCAGAAAGCTTTGAAGAAATTCTAAACTTACCAAAACGTGAACAAGAAGCTTGGATCAAGGCTATGCAAGAAGAAATATATTCTCTAAAAGAAAATGAAACATATACACTTACAGAATTACCACCAGGAAAACATGCAGTAGGCAGCAAATGGGTGTTTAAGACAAAATATGATGAAACTGGGAGAAATATAAAATACAAAGCACGCTTAGTAGCCAAACGATTTACTCAAAAATACGGCAGTGATTATGATGAAACATTTTCACCAGTAGTGAAACACACTACGATAAGAGTTTTCTTAGCATGGGCAGCGTATAATAATGCCAAGGGACATCAACTAGATGTTAAAACAGCCTTTTTGTATAGAAATATATATGGAACAACCAGAAGGATTCGTGGTTCCAGAAGAAAGACATAAAGTTTGTAAATTACAGAAGTCGATTTATGGTCTCAAACAAGCAGCTAGGTGCTGGAATGCAGAAATTGAAAATACATTGAAGAATCTTGGATTCAGTCAAAGCAAAGCAGATCCGTGTCTTTTCACAAAAGTGGTTCGTGATAAAAGAATTAATTTAATAGTGTATGTTGATGACATCCTAATAAGTTCTACAGAAGAAGGACTAATTCTTCAAACAATTAATGATTTAATGAAACGTTACCAAATAACGCATCTTGGTGAAGCTAAATATTTCTTAGACATGGAAATAAATCGCAAGGAAGATGGAAGTTATCTCTTATCACAGAAAAATAAAATAAATCAACTTGTCAAGCAATTTCAACTTGAATAAGCGAAACCCGCCAGCACACCAATGGAAACGAACTATTATAACCTAAACAAGGAAGAAAATCTCCTAACTTCAAATGATAAATTTCGCCAAGCTATTGGATGTCTCTTGCATATATCGTTTATCACAAGAGCAGATATCACAGCTTCAACTCACATACTCAGCAGAAGGTGTAATAATCCACGTCAAAAGGACTGGAATGCTGTTAAAAGAATTATTAGATACTTAAACACGACAAAGAATATATCCTTACAAATTTCGTCGAGTGAAGAACCTAATATTACAGTTTATTCAGATGCTGATTGGGGACAATATATTGAAGATAGAAAATCTACATCAGGAAGTGTTATTTTATTAGGAAAAAACTGTATTTCTAGGTTTTCAAGAAAACAAACTTGTGTTTCTTTATCCTCCGCAGAAGCTGCATATGTTGCACTATCGCAAGCTACGCAAGAACTATTATGGCTATTAAAATTAACAGAAGATTTCAATCTACCCCAAACTCTACCGATAAAGGTATTTGAAGATAATCAGTCTACTATAAGACTTGTAGAATCTGAAAAATTCAGTTCGCGAACAAAATATATTGATACAAAAGTTCATCATATACGCGACTTGAATAACAAAGGAATAGTAAAACTTGCTTATCTTTCGACAGAGGAAATACCTTTTGTTATACTTAAGTTAAGCAGAATTATCCTATTTTATTAAATAAAGATTTCGTAGTTAAAATTTTTGACTTATGATTCTTTAATTCTGTGCTTGAGGAAACGTACTCATTACGCCTTCAGTGCTAATGCACAACCAACAATTATCATGCGTGAAATGTGATGTGAATCGTATAATAAAAAGGCCAAAAAATGCATAGATATCAGGTTTTATTTTAAGAGCACTGTATAACGTAAAGCTGCTAATCATAGAATTAAAATGCAATGATATGTTAAAAAAATGTAATAAGAAAGCTCATGCTAACACTGAAAAACGTGATTTTGCAGTGATTTTAGGTAAAGGAAATGGCCAACCTTCTGAATTAACAGTAATATTACACCTTGATAAATTTAGCGAGTTTACTACCTCAGGGAACCTGTTAGCAACGGCTAATCAGCAGCGTTTTTAAATAGGATAAATAGAAAGGATAAATTTAGCAGGAAAATCCACAATATTCAGCCTATATAAATAAAATGTAGCTTGGTAAACATGATATTTAGCATATGTGAATTAGTATTAGGAAACAAATAGCATGCTATTAAACATATTGAAATTAAATTTATATTTGAGCGAAAAAACATAAGGTTAAGCATATGTAAATACAAATTAGGTAATTAAACATGATATGGGCGTGGATTACCGGTTCGATGATTTACTGTCTCACAGTTGAATGAGCTCACAATTAAATAAAAACCAAAAACTGAATCTACAATAACAATAACTTCGATACTAATATGTTTGTTTTATGTACCTAGGAAAACGTAATTTTTGCTTTTGCTAGATGCTTGAGATAATCTTTTAAGGACCTGACAGAGTGAGAAATTCGACGATTGCATTTCTCCTTTGAAATGAAGTTGGAGATGGAGAAAGAGAAAGAGACCCATTGCCTCTGCAGTAGCGCTTGACTATGTGGAAGAGTCCCTTCCAAAGGGAGTCTTGATAAAGAAAAGTCATGTCCGTTGATATGGGTAATATATATCATGAATTGCAGCATATAAGAAATTTGTGAAGCAAGTAAAATGCTTTGGAAGAAATACATGATGCAAATATGCAGTTCAAGAATATCCTGTGTCACGAATTCACGACTCTGAGTTGCCTGTCAGCGCAAAACAATTACGCCGTCTCAGATTTCAGACATGGCTAATTTCGGATTTCAGATTGATTTGCTGTTTTAACAATAATTTCGTCAGGAGTGGTCTGGATCATAGGACTAATGGAGGGACAGATGTACAAGCCTTTTTTCCTTCGTCAATTAAAGAAATTTATTTTAGACTTTTAATCTGTATAGAGGCGAAAATTTTTTTGCGTTAATGCTGAAAAGCTGGTGGCAGAGTCCTGAGAGAGTATCAGAGGAAGAACCAAAATTTCCGGTAAGGGGGATACACTGAAACAGGAGTGCATGATTGAGTGATAATGTGAGTCCAACTAAAAGTGAGAAAGAAACGGAGAATTATTGGAACAACATATGTGATAATGATGCAAAGTCTTCATGACAAAAAAAAAAAAAAAAAAAAAAAAAAAAAATTGTGTCAGCTAGATACACATGTTTTTCTATGGGACAGTGTGTATTCTTTAGAATAGAAATGAATGAATTTTGACGATGTTTGTTAAAAAGATTAGATTTGATTGATATTTCCTAATCATTTCTATACTCGATTTTCAAGTCTTTATATATGACGGAGTTCTTGATGTACCAGGGAAAATTTATAATTTGTCGATGTTAATGAGTTGCTTTTTGGTTGTTCTGAATCCTCTGTACTTTGTACATGTGCGTTTGCGCCACGTGACTCCTTATAGAGGAGTGTAAAAGAGAGCTGGTCTGAGGATAACTTATACATGATGATTTTATTGCTGATGGAGAGTTTACTGCGGCTTTCTAGGAGAGGTAGTATGTTACAGAGAGTATAATTATATTTCACTAGAACTTTCTTTATGTGATGACTGAAGTTAAGTTTGGAATCTAGGATGACTACAAGGTAGGTAGATAGATAGTCTTCCTTTTCTTGGCAGTTGGTAGGTCAAATAGGTTAGGTTTAAGCACACACGTATTTGAATTTATTTTTCGGAAGAAGATGGAAGAAAACTTTTGCATGTTTATCAAGATACGCCCTAGTGTGTTCCAATGTTCAAGAAGGTCTAAATTACTTTGAAGTTGTTGCCGTACAATTTTGAATTTTACATCTTGCGCGAGGATGATGGTATCATAGGCAAACTGAGCAAGGATATTGGGATCATGCTGGAGTGTAAATATTGAAAAGAAACCTGGCCCAACATTCTGCTTTGGCGAAAACAACTTCGAGTTCTCTTAGCCGCATTTTCATGGATTCGGGCACGTGTCTGGTGTAGCAGCAGCTTATACAAATTTGGGGAAAGATCTGTTGCTACGACCCGTAAAATGCATATCTCGCTTTAGATATTTTTGCATTCTGAGCGTTGCATATCTCAGAAAAGCAAAATCAACAATTCCATGTAAGAAACAGCACTCGTATAAAATATATAAACGGCTGCAAATATAAAACAAAAAAATAATAAATAATACAAAAATGCAATAAAAAGATTTAAATATACTATATATATATCTCCTCTCCTTAAGGATTGCACGTCCCAAGCAATGCACTGCCTAAGACTAGCAAAAACTAACCCTGACTTATATAATAAGGCAAAAGTCTATGGTAGTGCACTACTTTAGGTTTAGTAGAAGGAGTTGTTTGGATAAGACGTCTTTCAGTTTCTTGATAATACGGAATCGCCCTTACCTTGTCTGCAGTCTGGATGAGATCCTTTAATTCTTTGATGCCGTTTAGGGTTCCACAACCAGACTTGATCTCTTTTCTGAATTACCTCTGCGTGGACTTGGCATCGTATCTCTCCTTCATACTCTTAGTCGCTGTGTTTTTCCTTTCTCTGGCAAAACGATGAATGTCTTATATCCAGGAGCCAGCAGAATTGAGACCAAAGCTCTCATTATTCCTGCTAGCATATAGGAGTACTGTTCGTAAGAGCACTGGATTTTCTCCATCATGTAATTAAATTTATTCATTATTTTATGAAATTTCCGTACTATTTTGTAATTTTTAAATTACAGACTTCTTTATTTGTTTGCTTTTTTGCTCATGTACAGTTATTTGTATTTTCTGTTTTTGAAAAATAAACCATTTAATTAGAGTTTGTTCTTTTGTGTTTGAAAGATAAAGTGCGAACTCTTTGTTTTCGTAGTTCACCACTGGGTACATAGATTTAGGAATGTTTTATATTACACTTTGAGTGTGTAGAATCATTAAGATTTTTTGAAGCAGGAGATACGAAAAATTAGTAATGCCCTCACCGAGACTCGAACCTCGGGCTTCTCGAATACGCGCAGAGTGTGCTGATCATTACACCACGAAGGCATGTCAAGAAGGCAAGGAAACACCTTCTAAGTGCTTATAAAATGTACCTCGGAAAAACAGTAAGTACGAAGTCAGTCATATTGCTGTAACTCTAGTCTTTTACATCTACAGCAGCAAAAAACTTAAAAAAATCAATATTCAGATACAGAAACCCGATGGATTTTCAAAGGTAAGTTATTAACAGAGGAATTTTTATGGAAGAAATTATGTGTTGGGACAAGCACAAAAGTATTCAGTCTTCATTTGATAGAAATGAAAGAAATTCTTGTCAATAAAATCTTTGTTGAAATAAAATATGGGGAAAAGATATTTAGACTTTGCTGCCAAATACAATAACCACGTGGCCTAATGAACACGTCAAATGTGACTACTGGAACATTTTTATTTTTAGTCTGATTCTGTGCTAGTTAAATTTATACACATATGAAAAAAAATGTCTGTCTTTCTCATTGTAACGGACTATATCTATTTAGAAGCCAAATAATAATTTGAAGGAAGAAAAAGAAAAAAAAAAAAAAAAAAAAAACCCTGCCTTTTTGAAAAATTTCATATTACAGAATTTTGAGTATATTAAAATAATATCGTTCTGTCACCATTTAATAAAACTAAAGCTTGGACTGAGAAAATCTCCTAAATGTAAAATATCAATAAAATGACAGTACATCTGCAGCTGAAAGCAAAACATTATTTGCAACTGGATCATTCTCATTGTAACGGACTATATCTACTTAGAAGCCAAATAATAATTTGAAAGAAGAAAAAGAAAAAAAAAAAAAAAAAAAAAAAACCTGCCTTTTTGAAAAATTTCATATTACAGAATTTTGAGTATATTAAAATAATATCGTTCTGTCACCATTTAATAAAACTAAAGCTTGCACTGAGAAAATCTCCTAAATGTAAAATATCAATAAAATGACAGTACATCTGCAGCTGAAAGCAAAACATTATTTGCAACTGGATCATTCTCATTGTAACGGACTATATCTACTTAGAAGCCAAATAATAATTCGAAGGAAGAAAAAAAAAAAAAACCTGCCTTTTTGAAAAATTTCATATTACAGAATTTTGAGTATATTAAAATAATATCGTTCTGTCACCATTTAATAAAACTAAAGCTTGGACTGAGAAAATCTCCTAAATGTAAAATATCAATAAAATGACAGTACATCTGCAGCTGAAAGCAAAACATTATTTGCAACTGGATCATTCTCATTGTAACGGACTATATCTACTTAGAAGCCAAATAATAATTTGAAGGAAGAAAAAGAAAAAAAAAAAAAAAACCCTGCCTTTTTGAAAAATTTCATATTACAGAATTTTGAGTATATTAAAATAATATCGTTCTGTCACCATTTAATAAAACTAAAGCTTGGACTGAGAAAATCTCCTAAATGTAAAATATCAATAAAATGACAGTACATCTGCAGCTGAAAGCAAAACATTATTTGCAACTGGATCACATGTTTGTCATACAGATTTTATGCGAATCAAACTATAAATCAATTAACTAATTATATCAATGCTACAACTAGTCTGTATCAGCGTTTCTCAACCTTCTGAATAACGTGTACCATTTAAACGAAAATTGAGAAACTTTAGTACCACTACTACATTTTGCAATGATTAGTCTTTAAATTTTTCAATAGAAATATTAAATATGTATATATATTGTTTGCATAAACTATTTTCTATTTGAATTAAATATGTACTCATAAAAGAATTGTATTAAAAATTTGTTATAATTTTAAGTATCAAAAATGTAAGTTATAATACTTTCTTTAATTCTAAAATTTGGAGTAAACTTTGGGCCTGTTTAAGAGAGATCAATTTATTTATGTGTGGTTTTATTTCACTTAGTTTTAACCATAAATTAGGATCCACTTATATTTTTTTCTGTATGTATTTTTCAAATATGACATGGAAGAAGCTCCTTCTTCACACAAATAGATTGTGCAAAAAGGCAATAAAATTTAATGGCTTTTTCTGAAATGCCTTTAATTTTTTTTTCCGGTTCAGCCAAAAGTTAACAAGTGTGTTATTTTTTAAATCTGTTCGATCACAAGAAATTTCTATCCATTGCATTTTTTCTTCATGAAATAAAATTTCAGGTACATTTGAACAAAATGGATTTCTGATCCAATTTTCTTTTCCATAACCCTCAGGAAAATACATGTTGAAATTATTTGTCAATGAAAAACCATGATTTTTAATGTCGGACACTGTAATTCTTTTATTTTCAGTTAGAAAACTTTCTAAAAGGGAAAAAAAGCTCTAAAATATTATTATCCAATTCTTGGACTATTAGCTCGAGTTTTTTTTTACCATTTCAGTTATTTTTATCTCTAATGGTAAACAAACTAACTTTCCAAACATCCTTCCTTTAACTTTTCCTTTAACTTTCCAAAAATATCAGCTAAATATGCTAAACGCGCCAACCATAATTCCCAAAATAAAATTTTTGTAATTCAAATTTTGAATCACAGAGAAAAATTTGAATTTCTGATCGAAATTCATTCAAGACAATTTAAACTTTTGCCTCTTGATAATCACCTTAGTTCGGAATATAACAAAAGAGTTTCATGTTTATTGCCTATCTCTTGGCATAAAATAGTAAATATTCTTAAATTTAAAAGATCGGCTTTTAATAAAATTAACAATTTTCACAGTTTGATACAAAACGATTTTCAGGTTTTCGGGGAGTGTTTTGGCTGCTATGGAGCAGTGAGTAAATTTTGTTTCAGGTGCGACATTCTTTATTTAAGAAATAGCATCGAAATGTTTTCCTGTTAAAGCCCGAGCTCCGTAACTATATACGGCAATGCACTTATTCTAAGGAATATCATTCCCAGACATAAAATTGTCAATTACTTTAAAAATTTTTGCAGTTGCTCTATAATGAATAAATTCACAAAATAAATACTCTTCGGCAAATCTTCTTCGAAATGTATGTAAACTAATAGTTGAATAAAGTTTGTAATATCTGTACTTTCATCCAATTCCAATGCGAAATACTCATTGTGTTTTCGTTTTTTGAAAAAGTGTCTCTTTTATGGAATTTCCCATTTCATGAATTTGTCGATATTCTGTATCATTTGATAACGAAATAACTAAGCTCTTTAGCCGCTTTTTCGTTGAACAATGTTAAAAAGAGGTCTTTAGCTGCTGGTTTTCTTCAATAGTGTGAGCTTGCCCAGACTTGGCAATTCTTAGACTTACTAGGTAACTAACTTCCAAAACGTTTTCACTTGACTTAACAAACCCTTTCATTATTTGTTTACTATTTTTGAACTCCGATAATTTTGTCTTAAAATGTTCTTCAGATTTATCCTTTAAATTGGTATGCTTAGATTCAAGATGCCTTTTAAAAAACGATGGTTTTATACTTTGATTGGATAATAGTTCACAGCAAACAACACATTGAGGTTGAGGGTCCATTTCTTCTCCATTAAAATAATAAATAATAAATAATAAATAACTTTCATTATATTTTTTATAAGCATTTTTTTTTCAATGTTCGTACTGCTAGTAAATTGTCTTGGTTCCATCACCTGTGAATCATCACTTTTCCGCTTAGTTAATCCCAGCCATTTTCCCATGTTTAAAATCTAGGTTTTTTTTTATTATTATTTTTTCACAAATATTTAAATGCACAATATATTAAGAGTTCTTCAAAAGCAAACGACGATATTCTCAAATCTCGTAGAAAAGTAAGGAATGCAAAGCAACAAAAAGACAAAATACCTGCTGTTAGAGAGAACAAATCGACGTTAAAAATTATTCTAATTGAAAATAGAGCAATATGAGCGTGCAAATTGTTGCGACATAAAATGCAGACATGCTAATAAATCGATAAGCTCGAAAATCATTAATGAAAAATTGCTTACGATTAAGAAACCTAACGAAATGCAGGGCAGGTGCATAATGGAAAAGCAACTCCTTTAAGTGTAAGTGGGAATTTTTTTCATCGGGACTTAGATAAGCCTTAAGCATATGAGGGAAATAGTTATAATAAATAGCAAAATTTGTATAATTCAGAAATTTCCTCAGCACATGGTAGGAGTAAGACAATTTTTAGAGTAACAGCCTGTCTTTAGCCTCCAATCTCATGACATATCGACAATAGTTTATAGCGGACCTAGGGTAAGTTTTATGATGATAGCCGCGAATTTGAAGTTTTTAAGTATCGAAATAAAAAGCGAAATTTTCTAATTAATGGAATTTGTGAAGAAATGCGGAGAATAAATGAAAATGATATAACAGAAGTATTCCTTTGTGATGGCAATGTCTTAATAATAAATCAATTAATCAGTTGTATGATTCCAAATCTAGAAAATTGCGCTAGCGATAGTGAAGAAACCGAAGAGAAGTGCTGATAATGAAAATGATTCGATTGCCAATTTAGTGGGAATTACCGTATCTGCCGGCGTTATAAGACGCACCGGTCTATAAAACGCACCCCTTTTTTATACGCAATTTTGAAAAATAAAACTTTATTACTGATCATTATATTAAATTTACAGTGTGTTAAATAAATATAAAGTAATGCAAATACAAAGTAATACTTTCTGCAAATACCTAGTCTATCTGGGAAAGAACACCTTTTAATCTTCTTCGTCAAAACCCAGACACTCATCTCCAGAGCTAAATGAAGAGTCACTTGAAACCTCTACTAAATCAGCATCTGAGTCCTCATACATCAAATTATCTTCTGTACCATCCAGTGCATTACTAATGCCACACTTAAATGATTTAACCACTGTCTCAGTTTTCCCAGCATCCCACGAAGCTTTGATCCATTTACAAACGTGCAAACCTCTTTCTTCTTCCAGCTGTCCTGCAACTTTTTCTCCACATTCGTCTGACATCTTTTGCGATATTTTTGTTTTATTCCGTATGTATAGCTGGTGTCTCTTTATGAATCTTGAACACCATGATGTTGATTCAGTAAAATCGGCAATCCCTCTATCAGTCGCTATCGCTTTCGTTTGTTGAATAATAATTTTTGTAGGGCACTGAAAGTCCTGCTTTTCTGTGGTCTAAAATCCAAGTATTCAGCTCTGCCTCAAGTTCAGGCCATTGTGCAGTTCCCCGTCGTAAGATATGCTTAAACGAGGTTGCGAGGTTTAAACTTCGTCGGAGTTGCTTTTTGTAGATCCTCTTTCTAATTCCGCCAAGTTCTTATTCTCAGTTGGGGAGGGGGGGGGCGAAATGCCTCTCAGTAGTCCTGCTTCCATGTTCTTTAGCATACGCAATCACACGTAGCTTGTATGCTATGTTATAGCAATACCGACGTTGATTTTGAGCCATAACTTGCCAATAAATAAAAGAAAATTGAACAGTAGAAATTTCATACACTTGAAAGTCGTTCACAAAAATTGAAAAGTTTAAATGCACCCAGCTGTGATCGTCGATAACAGTGCATGCGCATTCACTGAACTCTGCGTAACTAATATTCTCACATTCCGTAAGGAAACAAGAAAAAATTCCATAACTCTGAATACAGGAAATTTTCAGAAATGAATGTAATCAAAAGCTGAGTATTGACATATAAGACGTAGTATCGATGTATAAGATGCACCCCGTTTTACAGGCCTATTTCCAAAGAAAAAATGTGCGTTTTATACGCCGGCAAATACGGTAATCAATACGTCTTATACGCCGGCAAAAAAAGGTAATTTCAAGACTTCGTAACTGGATAAGAAATCATGTCTACCTATAAAATTAAAAAAAAGTATTAGCACAAAATGGGAAATAAATTAAAATATCTTGCATTGAAAGGAAAGCTTAGTAAAACAAGCAAATAAATACTAAACACTTTTTAAAGTGTTTGATTCTACTAAATTCATAATGCATTCATTTTTAATTTTTAAAATTTTTACATGTCATCTTATTAGATTTAAACCAGCCCATTGAAATCAGACTTATCCTTAAATAATTTAATTAATTCAATAGCCGCAAACAAAATTAGCAATTTAATTTCTTTCTTTCTTTCTTTCTTTTTTTTTTTTTTTTGTTGTTGTTGTTGTAAGAATGGTATAATCGTCTCCTCAAACCTCGCGAATCTTTAAAAAAAAAAAAAAAAAATTCTATAATTTATTATTCGAATCTTTTGGATTCTAACCTAAGGAATCATTAAAAGTTTTAGCTCAAAACATTGGAAAGATTAGTTTTACTGACATTTAGTAGAAGTGTTCATTATAAAAAGAACGCGATTATTGCAATTTCAATCGTACGAATATCATACGTTTCTGTTCTAATTGAACTAAGTGTTGTATACTATACACTTTTATTCATATCTATGCTATGACAGAGAAAGTTCGTAATTTATTCCAATTTATTTAGTGCGCTAAAAGCTTTAGAACCTTTTTCCTACATTCAATCCATCTGATGTGCAAATCCTAATGCTAAATTTAAATTTAAGGCGTCTTGAGTATTAGATTCTATACCTGGGTTCCTAGACTAAGAAAAGAAAGTAATGAACTCGCAGATATCTTAGTGCTGTTTGCTGTTGAAATACCTAGTCGGCTGGCCCTTCTCAAAGATATCGGTATCGTCATCAAGCAGATGACCTGGATCCCTTCAAAAATGGATTACGTGGAATATCATTAAGTTTGGGTATGTAAAGATAAATTTGGGCTTCAGTGTATTTAAAATTATCAAATTAACTAATAATACGTTATTAATTATTATTAGAAATTTAATTAAATAAAAATTAAAACTACTTAAATGTTAAAAATTATTTAGCACTTGCAATGAAAATATGAGAATAACTGAAGAATCATTTGTAATTTTGAAACCTATTTCCTAATCTCAAGAAAATTTGTTGTTTGCAGAATATCTGCAGTTCATTCTCGTTGATGTGTGATAAAATTACTATTCTAATCACAGCGCATATAATTTGAATCTAATCTACTAATTTATGCACTACAATTAGAGTAGTAAAGTATAAATATTTTGAAACATTTGATGTTAAGTGACATAAACACCAATCTAATAATAAAATAATAAGCAAACACCAATCTTATTATAAAAAAGCAGTTTAATAATTTATTAATAACTATATACAAGTCCCACAGAGTGATCATCTGAGTTCTATGTACATTTATAATCAATGAGCAGAGTAGAAACTGTATAAGTAACACTTTGCACTTTTCGCCGAGCGCCGAGTTGCCTGGTGGTCAGTGATGCAAAAGACTTCGAAAGGATTTCAATTTTAAGTCATCGACTTCGGCAGTTTTTAATTTAACTTTTTGGACTCAAATGCCAGTATAAAATTATTATTTAAACATGTATGAAAAACATCTGATTCAAAGGGATGGAACTTGGTGTTAAAATATTTTATGAAATCAAAGCATTCAGAAACATTTGTGATACTCTGTAGCAATAGCTATTCTGCACGAAAAATATTTCAGATGGAGAAAAATAGGTTTTGAAGTACACTTTTATAATCATAAGATACGTTTTTTAAATTTTGAAGATTTTAATGTAAAATGTTTCATTTGGATACATTATTGAAAAGTTTTTTTTTTAAGCTTCGGGGAACGGAATTTTGTTAAGAAGAAAACTATTTTGATTTCTCTGTTTGCTACATATAGTCACGCCTTCGTATTTTTATTTCAATATTTGAAATTTATCACAGCTCAATGTTTTTAATTAAAGAAATAAATTGTTCAAAATTAACAAAACTCTCAAGTAGTGAAGATAATTGTAAAAGTATGAATTACAGCATTCTGAATGCAACTGTGGGAGCGCTACCGCTAACAGAGATAATGTTATAAATGCGAAGTATAAAATAAACAGTGTTCTCTCCACTTACAATAGAGCCGACCATCAGAAGGGTTACGCCTGTGCTACTACAATGTTTAAATGCACACGCATTGCATTGATAAAAAAGTGGGAATTTTTATTGTTTTCTTTATCCTTTTCAGTTCTATCTGATAAATACATACTATATAAGGAATAAAATTGTTTTCTTTCTGTTATGTACTGAAGATTAGGCTAAAATCTCAAAATCACATTAATACTCAAATGAATTCCTTTTCAAATAATAAACGAAAATTCCTGTATTTGATTTACTTGCATTCCAGTTTTTATAAATATTAGTAGTTCGTGGGAAAAAAAAGGAATTGTGCTTTACACAAGATGCTGGGTACAAGATAAAACAATATACTTTTTCTCGTATATTGTTTTATCTAAGAGACATAAGAACACTTGTGAAATGCAAAGAAAATATGGAATGAAACATAAATAAATCATTTCAGAAATGCTTAAGTGGGTTAAAAAGTGATTGATGTTTTCATGAACAATAATTAATTGTGAAATGCAACCGTAGCATAATTAAAATACGTACGCTATACAATAAAATCCTGAAAATCTTTTACTGTATAAATTGCAGCTGTTCTTAAAATATTGTTTCTGTGAGTTATGTCATTAATCTCATTGACATGTAAATATTAATATAAGCTTCCTTTATTGCTGAAAATTCATTGACTACTTTGCAAAAAGATTTTATCATAAATGTCTTTTCAGCTTTCAGGAACTTTAGAAGTGAAGAAAGGATTTGATTCTGTTGTAGAAATTCCTGAGAACTGTATTAGAGTCATTTGTAGATTTTTTTTATCACATTAAGTTTTCTTAAACAATTAAACTGCATTTTTCTTCAGTCATTTTTTAATATAGGGCTTATTTGATCATTAGAGCAATTTTTTCCCATATAAATCTCTCTAAAAATGGCTTGGACCTTCGAAACCAAGATTTTTCAGACTTATAATTATTCCGAAATAAGAAATCTTTTTAAATTTCTAACTTAAAAATAATTCGATTTCTGTTAATAAATCGAAGTCGATTATTAAAAGAAGCTATTTGCTGTATGTATTTTAGCTTTTTATTTCATGTATTTTATTTTCTTAGAATCAAAGACTTTTCCTTTGTGGATAATACTGAAATGAAGGGAAACTTCTTAGAATCAAAGAATTATGATACATCAATTACAGAAGATTTTCTAGCAGAGATTCTACCTCTTTTAAGCAAACTTAAATTCTTGATTTGTTGAAACTATCTTGTACACAACGGGATTCTCACCATACTGCGACTGACTGTCCTGTTTTTAGTGATATAGCTAAACCAGAAAATAATCCTATATCATCACACTTATTATATGTTTTAATTACCTTCATATTAAAAACGAATAATTATATCTGGAACTTCTAATTTGTCGTAACATATCCATTTATGTGTCTGTTTCTCATCTTTGGTTGGGCAGCAATGGTATTTTCAGTTTTCTTAATGAAAGAGTATTGTACAGCAATCTTTACAGAGTCAAATATATAAGAATTCATTCTAGCCA
Organism: Stegodyphus dumicola; assembly: GCF_044657685.1. NCBI lineage: Eukaryota > Metazoa > Arthropoda > Arachnida > Araneae > Eresidae > Stegodyphus > Stegodyphus dumicola. The sequence goes on from NC_140774.1 coordinate 47,194,564, forward strand.
ATTCTTTTTTAAGAAAGCACATTCAAATCATGAATGTTTAAGTTGTTGCATAAAGCAAGATGATTGAATTAACAGAGATTGGACATTTGAATCTTGAGAATTTTGAAAAAGATTCGAGAATCAAAAACACGCATTAAGAAACTCGATTTCCAGTCTTTTTTTTGTGTGTGTGTGTTGGGGGGGGGAGGAAATCATTTGTAGACTGTTTCAAATCCTAACATTTAAAAAAACCTTTAAACGGTTCAACTTTAAATTTTGAGAGCATTACTTTTTTCTGATATCCAATAAAATGCTCATTAAAAAATATTTAAATAAGAAAAAGTACAGCTTCACCTATTCATCGCTACCTTAACCACCAGTATCAGTTTAGTTTACTGTGGCAGATTAAACAAAAGCAGAATGATCCCAACGCGAGTTTAAATGCTAATTTTCTTAAAATAAAATCTCTATTAAAAATTTCAGTTTTCAAGATGTCTAAGAAAGTTCAATGTTCTTTATGAACTCACTTTATATGAAATAAACATAATTTCTGCTTTTGTTTTAATTTTCGGGACAGAGTTTAACGTCATATGCTTAATGTTCAGTTGCGTTATGTTTCAAAATAATCGGCTTTCCTCCAAACTAGTTTTGACTTAGAAGGATGCCAAAAATTTGCATTTTTTCTAGAATATTTATTGTCAAATTATAGTGAGAAAATAGATAAACATCCAACAGTTTTAATTTGGTATTTAATTTCGTAAATTTAATTTAAATTTTGATAAATATAGGTGTGTTTTTAAGAAATGTATTCCTAAATTTATTTTTTAGGAAACGAGGATTTCAAACTTTTCTTTGGATAGAAACTTTTAATAATAAGTATTCTCACTGTTATATGAAGTTAAGACGAGGCTCGAAAGTTGTTTAGGATTCGGGTGCAAGAAAATTTAGGATTCTTCCCGTCTCTGATATAAACTTCTAACACCAATACCTAATACCACTAACATCTACCACTAGGATACAGGCAGATGATAATGAATATAAAATGTTACGGATACATTGAATATGTATCCTTAATTGAATATGCATTGCCAAGGAATGTTAAGGAACATTATACAGTGGAGAAAAATCATGATTAAAATTGGAAATAGGTTACACTAACCATGCTTACTATTACGCGTAGGAGAAATATACTATTTAAAATAAAGTTAAAAGAGTCTCTATTCACAATGTGCTAAATTTTACACCGACATCTTAGATCTAGGTCTAGGTCATTTATTTATTTAATATTATTTTTTATGCAGAAATAATTTTATGATACAGTTCCATGTTTCCACGTACGTGTAAGGGTAATTGAAATTTTAGAAAGTCAAAAAGTTATCTATAAAAGCTATTGCCAATTATTTAACCAGCAAGACAAATTTAATTTAAAATATTTTGTGTAGTGTTAATTTGATAGCATAATAATGCATGAAATGTTTTTTCGATATATCGTTAAAAGCATGGTGACAAAATAATCACATTTTACTATGCGATATGATCAACTGTAAATTATATATTTGTATATTTGGTTTAATTCCAATTCCGACTCAGACTTCCTCTGTGTGCCGCGATTATCGAGTATTTTACCCAATATATTCCGGCTCTTGAAAATAAATGCCATAAGAGCGCGTAACGTGAAATACTTCTGCAAAGCTAGTTCCATGAAGGGTCAGGATCAGAAGTAAGAGTGTGTTTTCCTTTTCCCAGTACTGATATTTATTCTATGTTTTTTAGCGGATTTATTCTGTCCATCAAACTGCCTCAGAGGCAAATAGGTAATAGACACTAACGTTTAGTTGAGTTTCCATTATATTTAATGTTGGTAATGTTTTATTTTTTGCAATCTATCAACGGAACTTTAATTACATTTATGTACTTTACATTAATATCACACAACATGTAGCCTTTACTATTAACCGCGGATACGAGGGAAGTATTACATATCGGGGGGGGGGATGAAAAATTACGTGTATTTCTCAACGCATGATTTCGTTGAGATTCATGCGTTGAGGGGGGGGTTGAAGAATTGCGTGTATTTCTCAACGCATGATTTTATGCAATTCACAAGCATATTCAGTGTGCCATTAATAAAAGAGCGAAATATCCAGTGAATTAATTAATTTTCACTGAACTTGTAAATGCTATCACATATTTAAACAGTAAATATCCGACATTTTCATGCTCGTTTCTTCAACACGAATTAAGAAACACAGACGAAAACATTTTAACTGATTACTCTTTCTCTGTCTATAAACTTTAAGAACCAGAACACAGATCATTTCCAATTTTATCCATCTGAAGATTTTAATAGCATGAACTTCTGTCATACCACTTATAAGGCAAAGCTAACTTAAAAAGACGCATAATATTATAAGCAATATAGATCTGCCAAATAATGCGGTCCAAATTTTTCAGTTTATAAACAACTATAAATTCCTATTTTACATTTGCTCCACGCAGATCTGTATGAATGTTTTCGTTATCGTTTTAATGTCAAAACAGATTTACAATGAATGTCTTTCGTTATTTTATCTCGGTTAACTAACTCATTTGGCACCGAATCCTGTCATCCCAGAAAACCATTTCCTGTCCATTTTTAGTATATAGAGCCTTTTACTGATACCAGATTAATGAAAGGTAGAGTTTAATTTATTTATTTATCTTCAAATTTATCTTCAAAAAGATCGACGTAAAGTGTCAAAATTACAAATTATTTTATTACATATGCCTGAAATACCGTTATGTTTTTTCAATTATATTCTGCTTCTCAGTTTTTCTATAAATGTCTGGAGTATTTGCCCTGTTTCCTGGAAAATTGGATCTGAAGGTACCTAAACGTTAGTCACTTTGCAAGAAAAAGATTAAAAGACTGTATTTCATAATCAAAAATCTAAATAGAGGAATTCATTTATTAAAATAAATCAGATTATATATAGACTTCATTATCGTTCTAGAATTTGTAAGAAGAAAAAGGTGTTTGTAAATAGGCTCTGTTTTGCAGTTTATGCAGTTGCTTATGCAGTTTATCTACAACAAAATACATCGACAGTAATGACTACAATTATTATACCGTTATTTGTAATTTCTTTCTTGTACGTGCCAAAACATGTTAAAAACGTTTCTGCCCATTTTAATAGCCACCACATTTCGCCAATAGGTTTTTCACTTTTTTTCAGCTTTATTATTTGGGTAAATGCATTTGCCATAAGTTGCTTCGAATTCAAGTTCTAATTTAATCATTGTACCCTTTTCGACTCATTGTTAGCAGGTTATGCTTTATAACAAAAATGCTTTTAAAGAATTTAGTATTCCTAGAAAATGTTTTATTCTTAGGAATAAAAAACCAGGAAGAATGTGTAACAACTCCAGATTTCTCGATAAAGAAAATCTACAACCGCCTACGTACACCTGAAAAAAGAGAAATGTGATAATAAAGAATATCTGATTATAAAGTGGTTTTGGAAGTTTTCTACCGATAATTATATGCCATACAGAGATCACTAAAATAATAATATACATGATGGTGCATGGAAAGGAGTGAATTTGTTCCTCATGCTTCTAAGTTAGTTCTGCCCAAACCATAAATATACAGTCTGCAAATATGAATCCTCTTTTTTTAAAGTTAGTTTTATCAATGGACAATTTACGAAAGAGATGTTCATCATTGCTCATATCAAAAGTTAGGGTTTAACTAAAATTTGAAAAAAGAAAAAGAAAGAAACTGTAGTTAAACTGCTCAAGGAACTGGATATAATCATAACTTTTTATGATTAATATTAATAGGTTTTTGAATACCTTAGGTAGTCTAGGCATTTTTTTTCCTTAGATCTACTTCATCAACCAGTATATTAATTGTGAAACAGACAGCTAATATAAACAAATTCGAAACTCAGAATTTTCCATATTAAAAAAGTCACTATTAAGAGCCTTACTGCGGGTACTAAAATGCATATTTGAGCTTAATTTTAAATTCATATTTATAGGAAAGAAACATTCTGACTTCTCCTCTCAAGACCAAGGCTTGAAGCATTCATCCATGTTTAACCGCATATTATTCTTCTTATGCTCGTCTCTTAATTTTCTATGACTGGAAACACTAGATACATTTTTTTTTATTTTCAATTATGATAGAAGTAAACTTGAGCATTTTAGGAACATGGCATTATTCATAGGGCAAAAATGAAACTATATTCAATTTTCAGCATATATAGCTTAGGATGCCTTCACAGAATGGCATGCGTATCATGTGTGACATAAGCAACTTTGTTGTTAGGTAAAAACACTGCATTAATACATGGTTCGAAGAGCAACATAGGAGTTGAAAGGAATCAACTTTATGCTTGTTAGCCAAGAAAGACTATGGTTTAAAGTGAACCGGTCAATGACAGCGAACAATGCGACGCCATTTTTGGACAACACAAATACTTTTTGTGGTGTTTAGAAATTTGTTCCTAGAACAATTATGATACTTAAGCCATAGTGTGATAGCATCCTCAGATGTCACAAATCATCTAAAACATCACTGTATTATAAAATACAATTTATATTGGATTCAATTTTAAGTATCCATTTCTCATGTAACAACAGGTGTTCGAAGCCTGACCACTAGAAAACCAAGGCAACGGCACTGTAGAAATATTTAAAAAAATCATCGGGGGATGAATGAAATAAAGAACACCGACGGTATCACCTGTATGAAAGAAGTGTTCAACATTCTCGAAAGAGAGACAGTTTTCGTTTCGTTCCTGTCGGTTTTTAACAACCAACGTTCGTCCACTAACGACTGATTGATCCACAATTGGAGTAATTGGAAGTGAATCCTCGTCCAGACTTGAGCACAATGAGAGATCTACGTAATAAGAATGAGCACTCTTCCAGAGTTCTGTTATCTTGTAGATAGCACCGTGCAATAGGTTGAATTCCCATCATCCCTTCAGTGGTGAGTGTTCACGTCGACCGAAGGGCAGTTTTGTTTCAGTGGCAATTAGTTCAAAGAGAATGTGACAGTCTGCTGCATTGCTGAAATGAATTCCATTGCGAGGGCACAGTTCAGTGATGGAAACCAGCTCTACTCTTAAAGTCAGCCTTTTTACATAATTTCTTAGAAAAGATTTTAATCACAGCTTAGTCACTTTCAGTATAAGAAAATTAATCAGAAATTAAAAGTTTCTTATAATAAAAATTGGCTGAAAATGAAAAAGAACTTCAGAAGAGTGACTGAATTCAAAGGAATTAAATATTTTTATAAGGCAAAAGCGAGAAAATAGATTTCGCCATAAATAATGTAACAAGATATGTATTATATGGGTTTAAAAACATCTTTTATTCATTATAAGAATGTTTCAAGCGTTGATTAAAATTGGGGAATATATTACATATTAAACTGGGCCGAACAAATATATTATTAAAAGCATAAAAGATTAAAATTGTTAAGAAGTATATTTTTTGTTCTTAAATCTCTGTTTGTTAAGCAATATAGTTATAGCGCTAAAAATAAATTAAATGTCTCATATTATATCAAATGGCAACACTATGGAAAATGGCTTGTTAATATGTTATGTAGTATATAAGTTAAAATGTCTTGCGATGGCAATGCTTGTCAAGTTGTAAGAATGATAAATGACACAGCCCTATAGTGTAACATAAAGTAACAAAATCCACTTTCTTAAAAACATTTCTAATGCTCTAACTTTTTACTGATGTCTGGTCTTCATCATAACTAGTTTTCTTACGAGCATTTTACTTTTCTGAAAACTAATTAAACATTCATTTTCACTCCTTCTAAGGAACTTGTCTCTATACCTATATAGTTTTGTATCTTTTGTATTATCTTTAGAATTTCTCTTTCATCTGTAAATGAGACCCACAAGACATTTTAAAGCCTTATCAGGCTGACTGATGCGAAATGCAACAGGAAACTTTATCTAAAAACGTGCTTCTTCAGAAATTTATCTGAAGAAATGACGCGCAATGTTTTCTTCAAGATCCAGAATGGTTCTTGTATTAGGTAAATTAGATAATCAGAAGTAACGTAACGGATGATCAAAAACTTCTTCCATCAGCTCGGGCGATGAAGGATTTCTGCTTCCTGATTCGACCTACCAGATGAAGACTGTGACATGGCTAAATGAGTAAATTTCCTGGATACATTTATGTTCAATTCAAAATTGTGGGAATTAGGTGTCGAATTCATAAGGATCCTTTACCCTCACTGATGATTCTGCTATTTTTAGCCTGGTACACTTGACCCAAATTTATGCATTTAAAATTTCATAGCATCATAATATTGGCATTAAATGGTCAAAAGGTAACGTCAAATTCCAGAAAATAGTTTTTAGAATTGGGAAAATAGGAGGGACGGATTCTTGGTCTGAATTCTTAGATACAAAAAGGGGAAAAACTCCAGCCATTGTTTTTCAATGTAGGGCAAATTTTTATGGGAATGAAATTCTCTGTATCAGATCTTTTAAGCAGGCAATTTAAGTTTTTGAGAGGGAGTGTCGGAATATTACTAATAAATATGAATAACACTTAAGTTATTTTATGTTTAAATCTTCTGTCAGGAAAATTATAGTTTACCTTTCTTATAAACTTTATAAAGGAGCTCAAAAAATGTGCATAATAATAATTAATAGAGATATATAAAAACATTTTATTCCAAGGTTCCCAGAAGCATTAGTATTTTTCAGCTATAGGATTATGAAACGCATTACTGGTGTGTGTTATAATGTTTGTGTTTATATACGTATTTTATGCTATTTAGTAGATCTAATATTTTCTATAAAATGTGTTATACATTTACCATAGATCCATAATGCATTTTATTCTGACGCAGGCCGTACCAAATTGTCAACATCTGCAGTAATAAGTCTGCATTTTTCATTTGGCGGTAAAAATCTTCTCAATAAAAATTAACTCTCTCAAAATCAAAGCAGATGTCTGAATAAATTAATTACAGAATATCTAAGAAGACTGTTAACCCTAATAAAATGCTTCTTACCTCTGGTTCAAAGGTGAAACAGATAATTTCTTTGTTCGAACATTTAAGCTGTTATTATACAAATTCCGTCAAAGTAACCAGCGAAGAAAAAAGATATTGCTAGACTTCCCAAGCGATCCTGATTAACATTTCCTACGACTGAACTTATGCAATGTAAATAAAATGCTCAATGCCTAATTGCCATCTAGGCTCATAACCCCGCCCCCGAGCTTAGGCATACAAATTTTAGAGAATTTCGAAATAATCCCAATCTTCCTAATCTTATTATTCTTCATAAAGCAAGAAAAGTGGCATTGTGGTGCTTGAAAGAATAGTTTTCCTCGGGGCTCCAGATAGTCTTAATTGAACCCGAAAATAAAGCTTCTTGAATATGATTTGTGGGGTGGTCTGTCAACATTGAGACTATTTCTTCACAAATTTTGTGGACCAATAACAGATGTACATTGATACGGTAGTCATAAACAGATAGGTAGATTAGCTCATGGAACGCTTAAAAATGCAAAGAGATAAAGGCAAAACTTCTCCCGTACTACTCTCTTTAATACGCAATATTTTAAAGGGGATCTTTCTCCTTCCTTAACGTCTAATTCGTGTTATAAATGAAAGCACGTCAGGCCAGCAGTCGGGAAGTTCGAATCCCGGAGAGAGCATTGCTGATTTTTTGACGTATTCATTTTCTAAAAATTCTTAATGGCTAAAGTGCTTAAGTCACTTTCGGTATTTCGTTTTTAAAATTTTGTTCAATCACTTCTTATGCTTCTTTTTATTACAATTTTAAATTGCTTAATACTTTAATTTTTAAAAGGTTTAAAATATTTTGAGTTTAGAACTTGTATTTTTCTTCTTTTTTTTTTTTTTTTTTTTTTGAATATTTAATTAACTTTTTGCAGTGTACGTTCTTAGTTGCAGTTTACAAAAAAGTGTGCTTGAAAGTTATTATTATAAAATTGAAATGAACTATGAAATTATAACTATGCGTGGCAGACTTGTATTATTTGTAGTATTTGCTTACACACGCATATATATGCATATATAAATGCACATATGTATATATACTTAAGAAAAAATGCATAATTCACTGCAGAAACGTTCCTCAAAATAAAAATATGACATTCATTTTAGTTTCTAAAGGACCAACTAATGGTCAAATGTAAAAAGTACTGAACACTAGTAGTTCGACTCGACTTTAAATCCAAGAAAATGGACTAACAGTGTAAGAGTTTTCATGATTTCCTTAAATGTAAAAAAACTATGATCCAGTTTCTGTTAGACAGTTTTCCGGAGCCGTAGTCCTCCTGTTAGACCAATAGCTTCGTTCTGAATTGCCGTATTCATTTCAGTAATAAGTTTGTGACGAAGGTTTGTATTTGCAAAGAAAATAGCTCAATTCGTACAATTTAAATACATCTAGAAGTGTTAAGCATGAAATGACGCTTCTGACATTGAGCTGGAAGACCCGTTTTAAAATACTAAGAATACTTAGACAGAATAAAATGTTGTCTTTAAAAGTGATTTACTCTGAAGACAGTAATATATATCCCACAAGTAAAACATGAATCCCATGGAAGTAAATGTAACTTTCCTCAAGGGTCTCAAAAAATTTATGGGAACTTTCGAGTGCATATGCAAATTTCACATTGTCTTATTTCCAACATTATAGTAAATCATGCAAGCATTTTCGATTCATTCATATAAATTTCAGTCTACTCTCTGAATTTAAGAAACAGTCTTCTTAGCAAAAATGAGTAGTTTCTGACATTTTTCAGATTGCTGTTCTTTGCACATATGTTTTATACCCCTCATTTAGACCTTGAAAAATCCAGACTGGGCTTATTTATCCGTTTTCCTATGGAGATAAAAAGGGAAATAAAGTTTCTTGACGCTTGTTTTTATTCATTTCTAATCTGCATCGAGAAATTTGGATTCAGACCTGTGTAAATTGTTCCACAGAATGATATGCGACTGTAAAATGATCTCCGGTACGTAGGAAAGGTGTTTTGAAAGAAATGCTAATTGGTGGCTAACCACCCTTTTTTTTTTTTTTTTCTTTTTGTTTCATTGTGCGGTTAAAAAATGTAATAATAACTATACCAAGGCAGTCAGATGATAAAATTAAACTTATTGTTCAGACCTTTTTTATTTATTGTTCAGATCTTCAGCTTCGTAAAAGAGACAAACTAAGGGAAGTAATAATAAGGTTTGTTCTTGTTTCTTCGGAAGTGCTTAGTTTTAGAATTTTAAACAGCATTGCCATCGCAAGATAATAGACATTTTAAGTTAATTTTATCTCTTTCGAGCAAGGAATTAACATCATTCCATTTTTTAACGCTTTGGAGGAGTGTTAATGCTTTCAGTTTGCGGTTTTTGTTCTCTTTGAATAAAATCAAAAGTTTTTCCCAATCGATGAAGTCTAAGGTTTTTCACTTATTGCATAAAAACACGTTGCCCTAAAAGTTATCTATCTAAAAAAACGTTTTTTGCCCTTCTTAATAACATTTTGCAATAAATATTATTTTACGCTACTGGTGTCATAAACAAACTACAAGTAGGTTTTCTAACATTCTAATTAATCAATTGCAAAATTTGTAACTCTTTTAAAAAATTATGGGCTGAATCCAAAATTAATTCAATAGTTATAGGAAACTTTTCTAATAACATAAAAACTGCAATTCTCTCTCTATGTAATTCTTCTGTTAATTTCTTTGAAACGCACATTTAAAAATCAACATCTATTTTTAATAATTCGATATTTACATATTGATACCGTTCTTCGCTCAAAAAGTAAAAACAGAAAGAAACGACAACGCTTTCAATAAGGATTTTAAAAAATGAGTTTTTTATTTATTGAAAAATAAATATTTAGTTTTATAATTTGGCAACGACTGATATTGTTTCTATTTATTTAATGGTAAACTCTCTCGCCTGAGATATTAGACTGTAATCTGAAATTTTCAGAATGCATATTCTTGTTTCTCTCCCTTCCTCTCTTAGCCTCTTGATGAGCTCAGATAATTCGCAGCTTGGAAACTGACTCAAGCTTTTGCTTCCTGTATCCCAAAGCATAAACTTAATGATTTTTCAATGATTAAAATGTTATACATTATTCTTAACTACTCGCTTATCCTGAGTTATATTCCATAATATTAAATGAAAGTGCCCACTGCGAGGTGTTCATTTCAGCATGTACGTAGAACTTGTCACAAGTTCTTGAGTTTGTCAAGTTTCTGTACGGAGGAAAAATAGAATTTTTTTTCTCGCCTTTTGAATGAGTGTGGAGGCAGCACTGTTAGCTGGCACTGGAAATTCATGAGCCTTTTTTCAGATCATTTTCCTACAAAGAGAAAAAAATATATTTATTACGCAGTTTTAAAATCAAGAGAAAAAAAATCTGATACGGACACCACATGACTTCTCTCTGCGGCCTATTAAATAATGCGCACTTTTTTTGTTGCACATCATTTAAATTTATTTCTGTTTTTTTTTAATCGGGACCGGATTAAAAAATAAAAAATGCATGCATGTATGTATGCGTGTGCACGTATGCACATATGCATACGTATTTACATACATATATGTATATGTATATATATATATATATATATACCATATGCTGTATGATCTTAAATTCGTTTAGTGCGAAAACAAGTTACTACTACTTGCGCAATTGCTGCAAAGTAAGTTAATAATAATTTATTTAATAAATAATATTGATTATATTATCTCCTTAGTTAAAGTAGAATTGTCTGAAAAGATTAGTTTACCGAGCCTTCAAAAGAAGTGGAAAATTACATCAAAAATTGTAAATTTTGAAATTAAATATCCTGGTAAATTTTTGCCATACGGGAGTTAAACTTCTTGTAATCTTATTTTTTAATGACGAGCATAAAACTTAACCCCAAATATAAGTATAGGAAACAAGAGACCACATTAAAAGTTACATTTCATTATTTGTAAAAAATTATTGTTTTAAAAATTTTACATTTCCAAAACATGAATATTTTCTTTATTTAAAACATTTCTGTAATTGGAAGCATATGACTACGACCAACATTTGGGAAAATTTATGCCGGGTAAGAACTTTGAGACAGATAAGGATGATGGATGCCTATATATATATATATATATAAAATTGCAAAATTATTTTTAAAAACAAAATATAATCATGGCTACTATTTTTGCGCATTGAGCTGCTGAAACATTATCAGTAAAGACATAAAGTAAGAAATTTATAACTAATTTTTCGCAAAGACCAAAAAATGAAATCCATAAGCAACAAATTTCAAATAATCCTATAAATGCAATAAAGAATTTAATAAATGCTTCAAACAAGCATGACCCAAATTTAAAAAAATCAATGAAATTTAAAGAAAAACGAAGATAATAGATAAGGAATTCAATCAACTTGAATGTCACTTCATCAGGAAGAGGAACATGGAAGTATTCATGATTTAAACTTTTTGATAAAAGAAAAGATTTTAATTTTTCAACTATTATAAACTGGAACTCCAACATATTTAAAAAGTAATTGCAAATACTATTAATAGCAGAATTAAAAAAGTTTACACTGAAATAGAAACACAAAAAGAAGTTCTAATTCTTGTTTAAAAAAAAAAAAAAGAAAAAAGAAAAAAGAAAGAAAGAAAAAAAAGAAAAAAAGAAAAAGAAAAAACCAAAGAAATACCTGTAAAATTCATTAATAGTCTTTTAAAAAAATCTGGAGTAGTCTACACCATATAATACTTTTTTTAAAAGTATGAATTTTTTATCTGAAAGCTCCAAAAGAAAAGGATAAAGAAGGATGTTTTAAAGGGTTTACGGGATGTTTTATATACTTTTTTTCCTCTTAATTACTATTTTGTTATTAAAACTTTTTTTTATTTTGATTTCCAATGGCTAGGCGAAAAGTTACAAAGAACTAAAATCTTACAACAGAGGATTACAAACAGTTAAACTAAGAACAAAAAGACCGAAGTTATTGCCTAAAGAGCACTCTTGCCTCCCAGTATCTCGACTCTTCTGTAATCGACGAAGAAGAGCCCCACATCGAAGCAGGTGGTCCCTGTCCATTTCTTTTCCAGAATTACAAAGTGGGCGCTTGAAATGACTATGCAGTGCAGGTGGGCGGCAAGGCAATCATGCCTTGTAGACAAACAAAAAGCTGCAACTGCATTGCGTCTTGGACTATCGGTAACAAGAGAACGACTTATCATTCTCCAACTTTTTAACGCTGTACGAGTCCAAAAATCTCGTAAGATATTAGGCGTAAATAAACTTTTTAAAAACAGTTTAATCTTTCAATAGGAAACGGCTGTATTAAGATGTTGCAGTAAGCTGGCAATTGTTTTTGCAAGTAAGTCCGCTTGTTCATTGCCTCAGAGGCTACAATGGCCAGACACCCACTAGAGAACGATTTGTATCCCTTTTAAAGTGAGAGTTCTCAGGAATTCTTGACATTACAAAATTTCAGGTGTTAATTGGATGTTCAATAGAGCTAGTTGACTGAATGGCTTCTTGAGAATCAGAAAAAATAACTGCCTGTGCAAAATTGTAATGAATAGCTAATAACTGCTGAATGGCTCCTTCTCGTGGTGCACCCTGGAAACGCTTTGCGACTATGTGATCTACAGTTTTGGCATGCGGCCTTCCTACTTTTCGTCCTGTTATTAAAACAAGGGCCTCCTATATTCAAAGTCGTCATGATAATCCCAAGACGCTAAGACTTTTTACTTTTCTAATAATAGTTCCTTTCCTTTCAAGCTTTCTGTTAGCTTTTTCTGTAATTTTAAATAAAAAGTTTTAAAAATCTAAAATTTAACTTTATGGGTTTTTCTAATCATTTCTGCAAAACAATTATTAAAAATTTTTTGACCACTTTTTGGGCACCCTTTTTGAGTCTACTATTTTTAAAGAACAATTGATTCTAATATTTAATTAAAGTTTTACATTGAAGGACATTCTTTATTCTCATCTTTTTTTTAAGAGTCAGAATTTATTTAAATTTAATTTTAATTAATAATTTTTTTTCTTTTTCGAAATTAAAATTTTAATAGAATTGTTAAAAGTTTTTTTTTTTTTTTTTTTTTTTTTTTTTTTTTTGTTTTGTTTTAAAATTCTATCTTTTGTTCCAATTTTTAGCCTTTTGAGCAATTACTTTCTCGCCACAATATTTTAGTTTCGCCAATGAAGACAAAATGGCAAATCTAAACGTCACTACTGTAACGATCTTATTCATAATTTTGATTGTGTTCTAAATGAAAGTGCTTGAAGTTTTTAATTACTTCTTGTGAGTTTTAATTAAGTCTTTTCACTAAAGTCTTATAATTTCACTTACGTTTTAAATTCTTTGGATTATGTGCTCTTTGTTTAAAGATAAAATTTTGATTTGAATTTATCACTGAAGTATTTTAATATTTCACTTACGTTTTCAATTCTTTAAATAGAATTCTCTTAATTTAAGTATAAGATTACAATGAGAATTCACTTTGTTTTTTCTTTGGCTTGGGGAGGGGACATAATTTTCGGATGAACTATTATGATTAAAATACATTGAAATGGTTTATCGGCTAATTCTGGATGCAGAAAAGCAAGGATTTTTGTGAAAGAGAGATTTCAATTGATTTCAGTGTTCCTCCTCCTGATGAAGTGGAATTGAAATAGATTCAATTCCTCTTCTATTATGTTTGTTTTTCTTTAAATTTCATTGATACTTTTGATTGGAGTCTTGGTTGTTTGAAGAGTTTTGATTTTAACATTTATTAAATTCTTTATTGCATTTGTAGGATTATTTGGAATTTATTACTTATGAATTTCAATTTTTGTCTTTGTGAAAAATTAGTTTTAAATTTCTTACTTTATGTCTTTACTTTATTTCTTACTTTATGTCATTTTTACTTTTAGAACTGCTGATAGCAATGAAAAGGGAAGTGCACAATTAAATTTTATAGCAGTTCCAAGTACAAAATTTCAATGTTCTGCTATTAACCGTTTTTGAGTTGTGCGAGTTACAGATATACATACGTACAAACGTCAAGAAAAAAAAACCTCTTTTGAATCCAGTTTAAATTCATTTTACAGTCAGTTTTGGGGAAAAAAAGTCCTTTATTGTGTCCATATGTACAGACTCTACGCACAAAAATCGTCCAAATTTATTCGAGAAAGGTCAAAATGGATATTTCCGTTGAAATATGATACCAGAAATATTTCGTGATTACAATACTTTCTTTATTTCGTACAAGGAAGTAAAAATATCCTTAGTCTAGGATGCTCAGGGAAATCTGTTTTCCAATTTAATACGGGTTTTAGTTTAACTGGGGAAAAAAAAAAAAAAAAAAAAAAAAAAAAAAACTTTTTTCTAGCTTTATTACACTTACAGAGAAATTCGTATCAAATCATACTAAATAACGCTTAAAACGCAGCTCTAAAAATAGAGTCTTATTAGGAATGCGAAACTAAATAAATGAAAAGAATGTGTATAGTATAGCTCCTCCTTTTCAGATTGAAAGTTGAAAGGCAACTAGCTGAGCTGTAGATGCTCTTGGATACAGGAATCCTGTCCCCTCTACTAGGTTTTAGAAAAGGAGATATATGATTGGACAAGTAAGTTATTATTTCTACAACTGCTCTGTTTGACAAATAGAGGTTTGCTTTGACGGGAAGGCATGAAATACGATAATATATTTGATTACTTAAAAATGACACTTTTTTCCTGTTCTGCAAGTTTTCACAAGCAGCGTAAAGAAACTCATCAGACATTTTCGAGCATTTTTTTTCCTTCCTATTGCTATTTTTTAAAATTTTGTTGGGTTAAAAAAAATATCGGGGTATTTAGTATTTTTTAAAGGCAACATATCCATTTCTAAGAGAAATTACTTTATTATAGTATTTTGAAGTCCTGGTTTTATTTTTTTTTTTGATAGGATTTATTACATTTTCGTTTGCTGAAGGTTTCGAAATTTTATCTCAGAATATCTCAGTTACGCTCTCTAGCTCTAGCTGTATGCATTCATTTTCAATTACATATTCAAAAATATTTTCAGCAGAACAGCAGAAGGAGATTATCATTGGCACAGAGTATCTTTACGCTCATAATGATGTTTTAACAAATGCAGCCTCTGCAAAGCCAATATGTTTTCTTTTTCTGGGCGTGACAAAGAGACATACATACCTAAGCGTCATCAGAGGGAAGCAGTCGGAACTGGAGGCCAGTTCCCGTGAGGCCGTTGTCATAGTCTGTCTTCCAGGTGATTGGCAGTCACTTCCACAAGTTTCTTCCTCTGTTGATACTGGCTATACTGGCAATGCGGCAAGTGATGCAAATAACCTGCGGGAGATTATCAGAAACTATGTGAAATTTATTGGAATCATATTGAATTCCAGAATGTTCAGCCACATTGACAAATAAAAGGCAAGCACATACACATGCACTAGAAATCATTTCAGCGAAATATGTGAGAAAATTGTTCGTATAAATGAAGGCTATAAATTAAGGTTCTTAAACATCCCCAATGTTTTGTCTTTAATTTTGCTGTGGAATCTTATAAAACTTCTTTTGGTGATGTATGAGTACACTGCAGTGGAAACACGATAAAATAAACGAAATATATTGCAGTGTAGTAATATATTTTAATAATACAGTTTTAAGTAATATATTTTGAATGAATAGAAGAGTAAGCAATCTAAGAAGTCATAAAGTGATCACTTCTTAGTTCTTATTTTGAATTTTTATTTTTTAAAATTTCTTACTGCGCTAAAATAGACACTATCGACTGCTTATATCTGGTGATCTTCGTCATAGAAGGAATTCTTTTATCAGTTTGAGTTATAAGGTATTTCTCCGGCCTTCTTAGCGTGCCTTCGTGGTGGGGTGGTCTGCACAATGGACGCGGATTCCAGAGGTCCGTGGTTCGATTTCCGGCGAAGGCGTTGCTCATTTTTCAAATCTACTGCTTCCAAAAAATACTACAGGTTTCCAAAAAATACTACAGGTCTCTACAGTGTTAATCACAATGACGCACGTGAGATTAACGTATAATCGAAATTTTATTTTAACATTTGAGGTGAAAAACATTTTTTAGTAAAAATAACTTCTTTCTGAAATTGAAAAACACATTTTTATAAAATAAAAAATTTATGTTTCCTTTTTTCATAATTAAAAAACAAATATCTAAAAAAAGACATAATAATTTTTGAAGGCTCGATACACAGAACGATGTTTAAATTTATTTATTGAATATATTTATGAAGTAAGCTTTAGCAAAGTTTTGGGAATAACGGTAAAACAGATGCTAAATAAATTGAAAAGGGAATTTTAGTCTTTTTCCGTATAATTTTGTCTTAAGCATACAGTCACTTGATCAAAGTTTTGTAGAGGTAAGCCTCAATCTACTCAAATCGGTTTTCATTTTGAATCCTCTTATAATTTTCCATTCAGATGTTAGTGCTTTTTGTATACAAGCCAGTGCTGATTTGTTCTCGTTACGTCAGAGAAAAGGAGAGGATCTGAAGGAAAAATTTGATGTTTTTAATAAGAGTTAAAATATATATCGAAAGAAAAACTATTAACGGTGAAAAGTGTAACTTACTATTCATGTTAGTATATATATTTTATTCAATTACGTATTTGTGCATGCTCTCTTAAGATATTCTTTGTAAATATTCTTTTGGAGATTTTACCGATTTCTGACATCGAACATTTTTTTAACGTACATAATTCGCAATGACAAGTTTTATACGACCGGATAGTGCCTCAGGCACCAGCCACACTTGTGTCGCGAGATTTTACTTCAATGTACGCAAAAGAGATGCGTTGCCACTCCCGGATTAAAATATTTTTATCTTCCACTCCTCATTGTGCTGTTGTTCGGTAAAACGTAAGATATTTAACTTTTCCCTCAACTATTAATTAACAAATTAAGCCATTTAAAAAGCAGTAAACGCAGATTCATTTTAATTATTATTAATTACCACCTGGACGCCTGAAATTACATTAGTTGTTTTCATTAAAATCATTACATATTTTTTATTTTTTGTGTGAGCTATTTTTAAGCAGCTGGCCGTGAAAGCGGCTGTTAACAGAAATAGTGAAAAACCTTATTTATTATGAAATTGAAGAATCAGATGAACAAACCAGTTAGCAATGCGAAACATGTAATAAATTAAAAATTTTTAAAGTATTTTGTAGTTGTAATAATTATCGTAAAAATTTTAGATTAATTTATGAGTCAGAGGTTTGCGAAGTGACTTTAGAAGAGAGAGGTTTAACTGTATCAGTTAAATATATTTTAATTAATATCTACCAGATATATTATTAAAAAATAAAACTCTTAAACATTATAAACCAAACAATTTTATAGATACTTTCCTTCAGAAACATCTTTCATTAATTACGATAACAGTGAAAACGTTTACAAAAAATCTGATGTGGTCACGACGACTTCCTTGTACGGTCTATTAAATAAGCTTTTTAGAACAACAATAAACTGATATCAAATATTGTTAGACTAACTATATATATGGATTATTGGATTATTCATTTATGGCAAAGCAAGGGCTTTCTGTCTAAAGGGAGGGATGCCTTCGTGGAGGACTTTCTAAGGGAAACTGGCTCGTATACACGTTACACATGGCGAAAACCACGAAAACGCTCATGCAGCCAGCCCGTTCGCCCGTTTTCGAACCTCAAACTATATATATGAACTGTTATTATGTATGTAATAAAAACAAACTTAGGAGCAATGACTAGTAGAAATTTTGATGGCGTAGAAGTGTTGATTCATAATGACAGGATATTGGAGGCGAAGGCAGATTAAATCTTAATTTTTTTAAATTTCAGCATACATGTTCAAACACAATCAAGTTGGCACACAGCAAATAAACACAATCAAGTTGGTACATTAATTGTGCCTGTCCCAAAAAGAGGCTGCAGTCCAGCTAAGCCAAAGCCTAGGAAGCAAGTGTGTAATGTTCAGGATGAAATCTTTGACTGAGTTAGTTTTGGTTCTCAGTGCATTTTGATTGGATAGTTAATATTGCTTTAAAATTACTATTGGCTGCTTGAGGTTTTAGTTCCATTTACATCACCAGAATTATGTGAGAGTCATATGACATAGATTTTTCTCGAAATGACGAGGTGTAGAGAGAGGTTACTATTTTTAGAATAGGAAAGGGAAATCAATTTACGCAGCTAATTTAATCTTTTACATATTCTTTATTTCTTGCATTCCTATTTGCAGGAATTTTTTTTTTTTTTTTAATCTGACATTGCCAAAACAAGAATATTTTCGTCATTTAAAGCACTTCTGTAACTAGAAGTATATGTCTATGACCAATGATATCGAAAATAAAGTCTGGGTAATAGATCCAATTTACCTACTACTACTTTTCTTGAATGGAAAGCTGCACTAATTAAAGAATTTCAACTTTTGCTTTTCAAGTGGCCTAATTTCAATTCTTTGCACAGTAAAAATCATCTAGAAAATCTTATTCAAAAACTGCAAGATAACTTTATCATCACGAAGATTGACAAAGCTAGCAACAATTTTAGTGTTATTTGAAAAAAGTTTTACTTCGACCTTCTGCATAATGAATTGAATAACACTTGCACCTACCAAAAGATTACTACCAGCACTAAGATTCTTCTCAATAAATTTAATGCATTACATAAAAGACTTAAAATACATCCCCGGAAATATAATAACAGGTTTGCAAATCTCTATGCACTACCAAAATTTCATAAGTCTCTGATAAAATTCAGGCTCATTGCCAATAGTACCAAAAGTTATCTTAAAGAAATAGATCATCTATTTGCACAAAAACTACGCCTAATACGTGACCTCATTAATGACTATGATTTTAAGGGTCTGCATTGCAACTGGATGATTGCAAGTAACGAAAAAGTTCTAAAAACTGTAAATACACTTAAAATAGAACATATCCAATGCTACGACTTTGAAAACCTCTATACTACATTACCACTTAAAGAAATTTTTAAAAGTTTACTTGCTCTTCCTGATTTATTTCCGCAAATCTCTACAATAATAAATACCGAAAAATGGCAACTTTTTCTCTCAAGCGTACTTTTCAATAATTTTATTCAATTTAACAATAACATCTTTAAACAAATACAAGGAATTCCAATGGGAGGTAGTTTTTCAAGTTCTGTCTGTGAATTATTCCTTTTTACAAAAGAATTGACCTTTATACGTTCACTCAGTAAGGAAGAACATAAATTTTACCAACACGTCAATATATTGATGATGCCTTTAACAAATTCAACAAAATAGAAAGTGCTAATATCTACCCTACATGCTTAAAACTAAATAATACAAATACGGTGCAGCATAATGTAGTCTACCTTGATTTACATATTATTGATTACAATTTATTAAAAGTTTACGATAAAAGAAGAGAATTCAATTTTTCAACACTAAAATTAACCAACTGGAATTCAAATATATCCAAAAGAGTCATCCAAAACACAATCTATTCACAGCTTCTTAGAATTAAAAGAATCTGCAATACAGCAAAACACCATCAAGAAGAAATATTTCGTGACAATCTTGAAAAATAACCTCATTCCCCAAAAAGTCATTAAAAATACCTTAAAAAAAAGCTGGCATTAGCCTTACTAATTTTTAGATTTTTTGAGTTAAATAATGATATTTTATACTTAAAACCCAATGGGACGGTATAAAGTGGATGGCTGATTCTGAGAATCTGTTGTATAGATGTACAGATAATTCTTGTCACTACGTTTTCTTTCCTCCAAAAATTTGGTACAATACTTTTAATACTATCGTTTAAATAGTTTTAAATTACTTTGATGGCCAATTCTACTACTATTATTAACAAACGCGCTTTTTCTGTACATGAAGCTTGATCGCCCTCTAGTTTGAAGAATTACGACTTTTATTAACAAATGACATTTTTTTCATTTTTCTCTTAATTTTGTGGCCATGATAAGTAATTTTTAGTTGAATTAGCCATTTTCGCTTTTGCACCAGTCCTCATTCTTTAAACTACTTGACAGACGCCATTTTGAACTTTTTCCACGTCTTTCGCCCCTCCTTTGGCTTTAGGCGGGTTCCCGCTAACGGACAGTCTTTTGACATTGGCTATTGCCCAGTGACCTTGTTTCCCCCTTCCTACGTCACACGACAAGTTGGAGAGCAGTGAAAAGCGCGGAGGGGAATTACAACCCCTTTTTGTTTTACTCCACGCAAGAGAAGACAGCATTGCAACAGATCTGTTTTTTTTAATGTTTCTTTAAAAAATTTTCCTGTCTTAGCAAGACCCACGCTGTTGGTTGTTTTATTTTTTCCTTATTCTTTTAAATTTGATTTCAGATTCCTTTATAAAGTTTTAATTCTCTAAGCTTGCAGGTCCAGCCCGTACGTTATTGTATATTTTAACTTATAGCATACCGCTATTTATTTTTATTTTTATTTTTATTATTGCTGTACATCGGAATTGCATTTACATTTTTTACACCTTAATGTGTCAATTTATGCGGACGCGTCGGGAAATAGGAACAGAGAATTGAGGCTAAAAAAAATTTTTAGGACAGTTTATTTAATTAATTAAAAATTTTTTGCAACGCAAAGTTTCAATTGTCTGTTTCGGCGAAACGCGTAATGGAGTTGGCTTGGTTCGACATTCGCTCAGAAAATTTCCCTTGAAAAGCCAGAGTGGAGCTCAAATTAAGCTAATTTACCATTTTCCGCTTTTAATTTTTAATATTTTTTACTTGTTCCTTCGATTGTTTTTTACTGAGTTTTATTTTTTGCCTTTAACTTATTTCATCGACTAGTATTTTACTGTGTTTTATAATTTAAATTTTATTTCACCTGTAGCCTAATATTTCACTTCATTCTATTTCATTAGTTTTTAAAACACTCTTAAAATTACCGAAAATATTTCACATATAGTTTTTTATTCGAACTTTTAAAAACTGCTGAATATTCATATGTTGGATTTTTCTTGGAGCCACAGCTTTTGGTAACTTTTTGGCGACCTCACTACAATTTCTCTTCTTATTTCCTTAATTTTGCAGCACATTGCGCAAAAAAATTTTGACCAAAATTGGTCTTTTTTGTATAGTTCTTACAATTTTGCATATATATACTAACATTTAGTACTAAACTAAAACTAAACTCGGGGGCACAAACAGTCCCTAGAGAGTCATGGTCGGCAGTGCCCTGATATTTGCTTTCTCGCTTGACCGTGGTCCCCGGGGTGTTTGTGCATATTTGCATATTGCCTGGACAAGTGGTCAGCTTGTTGCAGGTCCCCCCCCCCCGGTGTTTAGTCCCCAAGCGAACTTGGTACTCATTTTATCGACCCCCTCAAGGGATGAAAGGCTGAGTTAGCCACATTTGGTACTTCCGATCATGGAGGTAACAATAAAAGAAGGGACCAACCCCACACTGCGAGTGAAGTATTGCTCCCAGACTTTGGTCTCCAGATAGGGTGTTTTTTGTTTACACCCAGAAGGTCCCTTGACAGCTTTGATAGTATTTCGACACACGACAGTTCCATACAAATCGAAAAACTGACACTTCTACATAAAAGAAATAGTCATTGTGTGATGGATTGCGATCTGATGACAATGATATTAGTGTTTAAATGTGGAATGGATAGTTATTATTTATTATATCATCAGTGTATTATTAAACTAGGTAAAATCGCTAAAAAGGTATTGAGTTCTCTGCCAAATATATTTACTAGAAGATTTGAATTTGATAATGAAGGTATCCTAAAGCATGTTTTCAGTCAAAAATTTGAAACTTGATGGCTAAATGTAAATATAAAATCATGCATGTTAAAAATGTTTGTAATTAGGCACATAGTTCAGGTTACGTTTTTAATTAAATAGACTCAGGCATGCAAGGGCCATCTGGGTAAGGGAGAAGCGCCATCGTGGAGGAATTTCGAAGAAAAACTGACCTTTGAGTGGGTATTAAAAATAATGCATGTAATTTTCATTCAATTTATATTTATATGTACTTCTGATGTAAAAATTTTGGTAAAATTTTTTTATGTAAATTTCGGGTATAGTGCTAAATTGATGCAAATTATTTTACTCGAAAAATATAGTGAATGTACAGAAATTAAAGATTTGCACACGCCGAAAATTAAAAATATGAAATATATAAGCATATGCATATGCTTGCAAAAGAATGTATCTGACTTTAACGAAATACATAAATATTTATAAAATTATTTATAAATGTATTTGGAAATGAAGGGTTTATTCATTCATAAACTCCTGTGAAAGTTACTGTGAAGAAATACGGTTATTAAATATATCTGAATTTATAATGATTATAAATATTATCTAATTATATAATAACCTTAACGATTAATTGTAAACATAAATTGAAATTGTAATACGTTTATTACGTTTTAACTTACGTTAAATACATTTATTACGTTTTAAATTATTTAAGCAAGAATTGTTCGTACTGAAAAGCAATCTGTTAAAAGGTATTGTAAAACAAATTCTATGAGATGCTTACTTAAGGAAGTAGTGTAGAAGAGTTTCAGAATATGTATTGTTGAAATTAAGGGTGAAAAAAATCTGATAAGTATTAAAAGAATTATTCCCTTACATTTTATAATAACTCAGTTACAAGTTTTAAATAATACTTTTAAAAATCCTTTTTTTTTATTCCCTTTCAGAAACATTCAGAGAAAGTTAAGTACATGGAAATCAGCACCAATATTTAATGTATTTCACTATTGAAATAAAAGGTGCCCTAATTTGAAATGGACCGAATAGAGCGCTAATTATAAATTGACTCAGATTTTCGATTTAAAAGATGCCTCAAAAACTAAAAAATCATGTCATATTTAAGAGAGGATTTTAGCAAGAAGCTCTATAAATAGAAAAGAAATAATGTGTAATTTTAATATTAAAATTTTGCGTTACTTCTTAATTATAAAATTCAATAAAATTTTATCTTAATTTTTGTAATCTTTTACCGAATAAAATCGAATTGCCTTGATTTTTTTAATGTAATTAAGAAAGAGCTGTGAAAATATTTCATTCAAATTAAACTGTTCTGAGCAAACTGTTCTGTGAAAAGAACATTTAATTCTGTTCAAAATGAAATTGTGTTTAAAAATATATTCTTTTCAGATACGTAGAACTTTGAAATATTGCAGAAAAAGAAAATATATGTATATTTACAATGTAATTACAAAATGTTTACATCCGATTGTGTCAAAACCCATTGATCTTAATGGTAAGTTACTGAATGTTTTGCTCTTCACAAAGGGATTGCCAGTGCTTCAAAGCAGTGTATGGGAAAAAACCGCTTAGAGCCTCTCCTCTTTCTTCCTTCTTTCATGCTTCCGATCGCAATAAAAAAAAAAAAAAAAAAAAAAAAAAAAAAGAGTGGTGCATAATTAGATATTAAAGCAGTCCGATATTCACAATTTCAACATTCTGCTGCTAATAGTTTTTGAGTTATGCGAGATACATGCATACATACGTATATACAGAAGCCATGAAAAAAGTCCGTTTGAAATCCATTTTAAATCCATTTTTAGAAGCTGTTTAAAAAAAGGAGTCCTTTATTCTGTTCGTAAGCTTAAAAGTGACGAAAAAAAATGCCCCCCTCCCAAAATGGATTCGGGAACGGTTAAAATGGATATTTCCGTATGATACCCGAAATATTTCGCAATCACATTACATTACTTCCTTTACTTTGTACAAAGAAGTAGTAACTCAGTAGTCAAGATTCAGTTTTATAAGTTGGCAACAATAGATACTATTTAGGAGAGAGGCAAAATATTTGCATATTTTTTATCCTCTTTTATTTTTGCAATTTTTGAAAATTTTCTTAAAAACACTTTTTTAAGATAGAAAAGTATAACATGAAATTTTCAGATAACATTTATTTCTAGAGGGTGGGCTTTAAAATTTACAGCAGAGAAGATAGATTAACTTGATCATTTTTTAACGCGATTTTAAATCTAAATTAAGGACGCGTGGCTTACGTGACATCCTCCGCCTTCACTATACACAAACATATGAATTCAGTGAGGGCCATTTAATTTATCCATTTCATATTACACGGTATCATTCGTTATATGCTCATATTACTAATATTCTCTTCGAATAGCTTATTCACAAACACAACCAGAAGATTGAAAAGCAAATTTCAATTCACCAGGGATAACTGAGAGCTCTGTTATCTTTCACTAAGAATTAGTTTCTTTCATTTAACTAAAACGCCGAGAAAAGGAGTGTATAGTATAACCAGGCCCGCGCCAAGCCTAATCGGCGCCGTCATGCAAATGTCTAGCGAGCGCCTTTATGTAGTGACGATATTAAAGGGACATCGCTTATGGTTCCCATTTAAAATGAAGCATTGTTAACATAATAATATGAAAAACCAAGAAAATTACATTTCCTCTTTTGCCTAACTATGCAAATATTTTGTGCTTTGTTAAAAACCACACTCAAGCATAGTTATTGAAGAATTATACATACATTTATTTACCACCCAACCGGTATAATGCCGAAGGGCTCGGGTTCGAATCCTGGAGATGACATGGATGTTTGTAAATGTATAGTGTGCGTGTGGCATGGGGGTACTCCAAATAATCGAATGGAAAACCCTCTCGAAAGGTTGGTGGAGAAGAAGAAGGGTGAGAGACGCTCGGACCCTCCCCCCCAGGCCGCTCTCATCCTAATTGGGGGCAAAACTGAGCTAAATACATGGAGGTAAGAAAGGAAGGAGTGGCTAATCCGGCATTAGAAGTGAAGCATCGCTCCGAAGCTTCGGTCACCAGATGGGGTGTTTTTTGTTTACATTCAGAAGCTCGCTTGACAGCGCTCTGATAGTATTTCAACACACGTGCCAAACAAATCGAAAAACGGGACACTTCTGCATAACAGAAAAATTCCTAGTGTGATGGATAATAGCAGTTTGTATAGTTTACTGACATTTATGCAAAAATCACATCAATGTTATTTTTCAATAACTAACAACAGCGATTTTGATTATGAATTTGTTTTATAAAATTCTAAGCTGTTTAACTACAAAAATATAGATTTTAGCAAAAACGTTATACTTAAAGAATGAAAACTATTGTACCTCACCGTACCTTTAAAATTGTATATATCTTTCGATACCCTTGATAGAGTATTCGTTACTTTTATTTTATGTTCCAAAAGCGAAAATGTTTTAAATGAAATAAATTTTTTTCACATCCACATATTATTGTAACATATACTTTTTTTAGAATTAGTGTAAATTACTTTACTCGAAAAATATAGTGAATGCACAGAAATTAAAGATCTTCACATTCCGGAACTGAAAAATGGTATTTATGAATGTGCTTGCAAAAAGCATGTATCTGCATTTAACAAAATACGTAAATATTTATTAAATTATTTATAAATGTATTTGAAATGAAGGATTTATTCATTCATAAACAACTGTGAAAGTTACCGTGAAAAAAATCTAATTATTAAATGTATCTAAATTTATAATGATTATAAATATTATTTAAATATATAATAACCTTAACATTGAATTGTAAACATAAATTGACATCCTATTGACAAATACGTTATAAAACTAGTTAAGCAAGAATTGTTCGTACTGGAAAGCAATCTGTTAAAAGGTATTGTAAAGCAATTTCTATGAGATGCTTACTTAAGAAAGTAATAAAGAAGAGTTTTGGAATATGTATTGTTGAAATTTAGGGTAAAAAAAATCGGATAAGTATAATTAAAAGAATTATTCCCCTTACATTTTATAATAACTCAGTTACAAGTTTTAAATAATATTTAAAAAATAATCCTTATTTTATTCTCTTTCAGAATGATCCAGAGAAAGTTAAGTACTATTTAAAGTATTTCGCTATTAAATTAAAAGGTGCTCTAATTTGAAATGGTCCGAATAGAGCATTAATTATAAATTGACTTATAGTTTTCGGTTTAAAAGATAAAAATCATGTTATATATGAGAAAGTATTTTAGGAAGAAGCTCTATAAATTGAAAAGAAATAATGCATAATTTTAATAACACTGTTGCGTGCGTACGGGTTCGTTACGAAATGAATGCACAAGTCCTATGAAAAATGAACAAAAAATTTATTATTATCACAAAATGCTTAAATTCCCTCAGATATTCTTTCAGTTTTACAATATCTCACAGTAGTTATCTTCTAACTACTCAAACGTTCACTTCAAACAGCTTACTTCAAAACAGCTAGAGAAAGCTAATCCGCGATTTCGCTACAGTCAACAAGAGCAGTTTTCTAATCAACAACAAACTAAGTAACTACTATGAACTGAGAGGTTTTCCTCCTTTTATAAGATTTTAAAATCGCGCGCGAGAATTTTCTAGTACTTTCTCGAAATCTAAAAGAGATATTTATTAAATATTACATGCACGCGCTCTTGTATTTTCAATTTTCCGGCTTAGCTTTCTTTTAATATTCGTCACGCGCTGCACTGCGCGGGAAACTGTAGTTTAGGCCTGACTCCTTTTCGTCGAATCAGGTTCCACAACCACACCTTGTCTCCTTCGTTGAATCTGCGTCCAGTAGCTCTCGTGCCGTATCTCGTCTTCACTTTCTCCGTCGCCAAGTTGACTCGCTTTCGCGCAGAACGATGCATCACTTCAAACCAGGCCTGGACATCTTGGATGTGTTCCTCAGGCGATGAAGGCGCACCCATAGGGTGACCAAACAGGCGTTCACAAGACAGACGAAGATCTCAACCGAAGAGCATCTGGGATGGAGAACAGCTGGTAGTCTTGCGTTTCTTTTCGACCCTAGCATGATTTCGGCAGCTTCTCGAGCTGGTTCTTTCGGACAAAGCGTCGGCATTTGCAGGTGAGGATCCCTTCTGAGGATGAATAGTCATGTCTTCGGATCCTGAAAGCAGTTTATTGTTTTTGAAGTCTGAGGAAAAATTGTATTTCCTTAAAAAGTCCAGTCCGAGTATGCATGGATCTGTAATATCCGCTACATATGCCGTGTGATGGTAGGCGGCACTTCCAAACATGATGATCAGGTTTAACTTCCCAGCTATGTCGCTCTTGTCACCAGACGCAGTCTGAAGGGTAACACAGGATGGCGTCCAAATAAGTTTATCTTTAAACTGTTCAGCTAAATCTTTCCTAATGATGGTAACATTAGCTCCTGTGTCAATGATCATATTGCAAGGAACTCCATCGATATGCCCATTGATGGACAGTCCGTTACTGTTGCCCCTCACCATAGAAATCTTGAGTGCTTTAAAACAAGGTTTTTCATTATCTGGCAACCTCCGTTCCTTGATATGATCATTAATTTGTTTCCTGCGTCGTTGCTCAGAAATGGTCTCAATTTTCGTAACCTGGGGTGTTCTGCAATTCTTTTGTACGTGGCCTTCAGCTCCACAGTTCCAGCACTTTAGTTTCTTGTCAATCTTTTTCCGTCCCATGGCATTTAATTGTCTGTTTAACCCGCCTCTCTTATTTTCAGTGCTCTGGGGTGTTCTGCAGTTCCTTCGTATGTGACCTTCAACACCGCAGTTCCAGCAATTTATGGTTGGTTTCTTCTCACCAATATTTCGTCTCAAGGCGTTCACTGGTCTTGTCAAATCTTCCATTTTATTATCCGTGCCCTGGGGTGTTCTGCAATGCCGTCGTATGTGCCCTTCAATACCACATTTCCAACACCTTACAGCAACTTTGTTCCCACTCCTACTCCGTCTCAAAGCGTTGACTTTTCTGGTTAAATCATCTAATCGAGCCATCAGTTGATCCACTGGCTCGTGGACTCGCACAGCTCTGACTGGGTAGCGATCTATACTAGTTGCTTGCTGGGCTGCCTCGAATTTCATGGCGTACAACAGAGCTCTTTTTATGTCATTCACATCCGCCCTTCGCAGTGCTCTCTGTATTTCAGGGTCCCGGATGCCATCGATGAAATATTGCAGCGACAGGTTTTCTCTTGTTTCTATCGGGCTCTCCGAAAAGGCGTGATGTGACAGCCTTTCAACATCCGTGGCGAGCTCCTGAAGAGTTTCGGTGGGATTTCTGCTGACGGGATTTTAGTTGAAGCCTGCTATAGTCTTTTAAACACTTCTCCCCAAAGTGCAGCTTCAGTGCGCCGGATAGAGCATCAAAGTCTAATCTCTGGTTTTCGGGAAGAGTCTGCAGGATATCCGCTGCGTCTGCTCTCAGAGAAGCGGCGAGATGACAGGCCTTAGCTTGGGAATCCCATTCATTCGCATCCGCAACTATAGAAAATTGGATCTTATACACTTGCCAGGAGGTCTCCCATCATATGTCGACAGCTTCAGAGAGGGACGACCAGACATAGATAGAAATTTGAAACTTGCAGAATTATTTCCTGCTGTCGCTATGCATTTCTTTAGGCTGTCAACTTCTTTGCCAACGGCAGCAGAAACCCTGTCATCAATTTGTTCTTCCTTCTATTCGTTGCTCCACAGCAGAAACTCTATCTTCTATTTGATGTTTTACAGAAGAAACTCCGTAATCGATTTGTTGTTCTACGGCCGAAACTCTCTCTTCTATTTGTTCTTTGACAGAAGAAACGTTTTCTTCAATTTTCCCAACTTTGTTTTCAACCGCGTCTATTCTGCCTTCCATAGCTTCAGATTTATTTTCTATTATGCAGGTAATTTCTCTTTTCATCTCTTCTTGGCCTGTTTGGATTTCATCTCATCTTTAACAGAATCTTTCATGTTTTCCTGACCAGCATCCATCTTTTCTTTCATTTCTTCCTTAAATGCAGCAAAAGCAGTAATTAGCTGCCTCAATTGTTCCTCCATCGCTCTAGTAATTGGCATTCAAATCCCACTTCTGACACCAAAAATTGTTGCGTGCGTACGGGTTCGTTACGAAATGAACGCACAAGTCCGATGAAAAATGAACAAAAAATGTATTATTATCACAAAATGCTTAAATTCCCTCAGATATTCTTTCAGTTTTACAATATCTCACAGTAGTTATCTTCTGACTTCTCAAACGTTCAAAAGAACTTAGTAATTTAAAACAGCTAGAGAAAGCTAATCCGGGAATTCGTTACAGTCAACAAGAGCAGTTTTCTAAACAGCAACAAACTACGTAACTACTACGAACTGAGAGATTTTCCTCCTTTTATAAGATTTTAAAATTGCGCGCGAGAATTTTCTAGTATTTTCTCGAAATCAAAAAGAGATATTTATTAAATGTCACATGCACGCGCAATTGTATTTTCAATTTTCCGGCTTATCTTTCTTTTAATATTCGTCATGCGCTGCACTGCGCGGGAAATAAAACCATTTAATTTACAATTCAACTAACATAAGCTATTTAAATACAAATCCGTAACAATACATTAAACTTTGATTTTAAATTTTGTAGTCCTTAACCGAATCAAATCGAATTTCCTTAATTTTTTTTCCTAATGTAATTAACAAAAACTCGTGAAAATATTTCAAATTAAACCATTCTGAGTAAACTGTTCTGTGAAAAGTATAGCAGTTAATTCCGTTCAGAATGAAATGTTGTTTAAAACTATTTTCTTTTCATATACTTAAGACTCTGAAGCATTGTAGAAAAGGAAAATATGTACATTTATATGCATATTTACGACGTAATTACAAAATATTTACATCCGATCGTGTCAAAACCCATTGAACTCAATGGTAAATTACCCAGTGTTTTGGTCACCAAAGAAGGGATCGCCAGTGCTTCAAAGCAGGGTATGGGGAAACCGGTTTAGGGCCACTTCATCTAACTTCCTACCTCCATGGCTAAAACGCACTGTCACCTGTAAGGGGCTTAAGGCTGTTGCCACTCTTTGCCAGGAGGAATTTCGGGGGCTTGGGTCAGACAAGTGAACATTAGTCAACAACAACATGTTATAAAAAAGTAACACTGCAAGCGACGCGAAATAATACTCTAAACGCATTGGATACCAGATATATTGCTGAACACTATTTATTATCTTAAAATTAGAAACAAGTTAACATGCATATCTAATAAATTTTCACAATAAATTGTTGTTCGCAGCATAGTTTAGGCCAAGGATCAAAATGTGATTACAACAGGGAACAAAAAATGCTCTAGGGCTGATATCCAAAATTCTTTTCTGCACACTGCTATGTTGTTGACAACGATATAGCTTAGAGTTTCAACCGGCGATGCTTCAGTTTTTTTCAAAAGTTTGCAAAAACTTCAGTTCGTGCATACGATCTATACTATTTATATCGCATCGATTTTTATCACTTAATGCTTTTTGCAGTTTCTGACATAAGTTGAGCCGATCTTGTAAATGTTATGTGAACGAAAATACGTGATGCCGATGCGTATAGGATACAGGAGCGCAGTAAACGCGTTTGATAAATTGCTTGAGTCTATTGTTGCAATTGTAGAAATTTGTGCAACATTTATCTTTTTGGTGATTGCTTGTTGTTATTGTTATACTGCATAAAAAAAGGTAAGTGCAGTCACGTATTATGTTAAGCTTAGGTTAGCTTTTTAATTCAGAAAAGCGACGATTTGAACATAATTACTCGAAAAATATGGTTTTTTTTTTTTTTTTTTTTTTTTTTTTTCATGAACCATTTGTTTATTAAACTAAAAATTATTATTTTTCGAGAAGAAAGGATTGACATATTTATGGAGTACTACTGAATTTAAAATATACATATTTGAGATTTTAAGTGAAGTAAAAATATAGAAGGTATTCTGAAATCAAAAATTAGCCATTTTCCGATTTGTAGTTATACGGAAAACCGAAGGAAAATGTTTCGTTATTTTCATTAAATCTTAAAGACATACTTTGAATTTAATTTATTTACTTTAATAAACAAAAGAGTATTACCACCTCTTTGAATTATTTGGTATTGTTCCAATAATTTGTATATTTTCCAAGCAATGGTTTAAGATATACTCACTTCTTCAAAAGTAAAGTAAAATATTTCAAAGTGACTTTCCGAGTGTTTTTAAGGAAGAAGTGTTTTAATCAATAGTTCTTATAATAGTTAGTTTCTACTTTTATTTTGACTTCCCCTTTTTCTGTTTTCCTATTTCCCTGAATGTCGGAAGAAAATCAGAAAAAAAAAAAAAAAAAAAAAAAAGAATAAAAAACTGTTTGAGTATCAGAATGTAATGAAGAAAAAGAAGGTGAGAGGAAGACTTAATAAGCCAGAACTTTAAAATTACTCAAGTTTTTCCAAAACCCAAAGAATATCCAAGCGAACGCTACTAGCACTAGTTGTCTATCAACTTCTCAGCTACCACTGAAATTACCAGAAGAGCCTAATAAACAGAAAGTGTTTTCACCCAGGAATTACCTTTAACTTCAATGCAGCTGGTCGAAAAAACCAGAAGAAATACTATTGAAATCTACAATTTCTGCAGTAGATACGCATTTGCCTGTGCCTGATGATGTCGGATTAATGCATTATGCCCAAGCCCATTAATTGCCATCCCAAGTTCAAGCCTTAATAGAAAATTGTCTTGGATATTACCCAAACCTGGTTTCGAATTTCTGTTTCCCTAACGACAAAAATGGACGTAAATTTTTTTAGATGTACTTTTGTCGAATCTTGTCAAACAACAAAAGAGTTAATCCGACTTCTTAGAACGATTACGAAAGAATAAAGCTGTTAATTCGGAATTTCAAATTTTATTAAAAAAAAGACTAAGCATTGGCGCGATGTTATTGAAAGAATTATCTATGCCATTCAGTTTTTAGCCAAACAAAACTTAGCCTTGCGTGTTCCAGAAACAAATTATTCGAAAGAAATAATAATTTTTTAAAGTATGTAGAAATTATCACAATATTTGACCCTATCATGTCTCTCCATATTAATAAAATTCAAACTAAACAAAATATGCTTCATTACCTTAAAGATAAAAATTCAAAATAAAACAATTAACTTATTAGGGGATAATATAAAGTAGATTATTTTAAAAAATGTCAAACAGGCAAAGCATTTTTCTATTTTAATTGATTGCACCCCTGATGCCAGCCATCAAGAGCAGATATCAATTTGTATGAGGTATCGTAATAGAAAAAATACAGACAAGGTTTGAAGAAAGGTTTTTAGTATTTTTTATTACAACAGATACGACCAGTGGAGGACGAACAACATTCATAAAGACTTTAGAGGAAAATGGTTTAGATATTAGTAATTTACGCGGGGAAGAATACGACAATGGTTCAAACATGAGAGGTAAACAATTTTCGAGTAATTATGCTGAAATCGTCGCTTTTCGGAATTAAAAAGTTAACCTAAGTTTAACATAAAATGTAACTACATTTACCTTTTCTATGTAGAAGAAACAATAATAACAAGCAATCACAAAAAAGATAAATGTTGCAACATATTACTACGATTGCAACAGTAGACATAAAATAAGGACTAAGCAATTTGTCGAATGCGTCTACCCTTACATCGGCATCAAGTATTTTCGTTCAAATAAGACAGAAGAGAGCATCAGAGACGAACTCCTGCTCTGGTTATAATTTTCTGTCAAATAAGACAGTGTGCTAGAAGGAAGGGGCCCTCAGACCTGGCAAGCTTGAGGCTGCCTTAGCACAGTTAAACGCCCCAACCCCTACAGGCGATCCAAGAGGCCGCTAATCTATCGGTCTAGCCGACGAGCTAAGACTAATCTGAGTTGACAGGAATACTCAGCAACCCATATTCCACATTCCTGTTCTGGAGGGATGGTAAAACATCAACAGGGATGCCATCAACAGGGACCCCAACCCCGGATAGCAAAGCTTAAACACTTTCAGACAGCCCGGGCAATCAGTCCGGCCTGCTAACACTACGTTATGGTATACAGATGTCGGCTTTAGGCATTCCCAGAGGGAAACAAAGGAAGGATATGAATATGCAGTTTTGAAACTCCAGGCGCACTAAAAACCTCAAGCAGTTTAAAGGCTCGTTGAATTCGACAACTCCATCAACGGGTGTGTTTCGCCCCGGACAACCATGAATATCTGACTATATAGTTCCAACGGAACGGACAAGACAGTACCATACGGTCCCTGCCGAACCTAAAACAGCCATTTCCAGCAATGACTCCAGTCCTGGGGAGACTGATTTTAAGCATCCGTGGCCGAGACTACCTAGGTACAGATCATAATCAGTAGTTACCCAGGTTTTACCTGAGTCGACCTCCAGAGGGGCGTTCAAATAAAACAAGAATTTTCCTGTTCAGACAGGCACCGAGCCGTTCAGACAGGCCTTTAATGATTGCCCGGCGCTTTTTTGATTCGTCGCCGTCGTGCGCCGCACGACCTTGCACCTATTGTCTATAACCCTAAAGTGATCATCCCAGATTTTGTATACGCTTGTGTCGTCGGTTCTTCCGAATGTTTTTCGAAATTATCAGGTACTGGAAATCTAAATAAAACAAAATTTGGTAACATAATTTTTTTTTTTTCTCGAGTGTCAATATTTTCTGAGACGGTAACATTAGCTCAGCGGTGAAACCCAGCCAGCAGGTAAAGTAATGTGCGTTGATGACAAGAAGGCGCTAATTATCAGACGCTAAGGACAAGAAGAAGCAATAATTGAAATTCCCAATGAGGACTGTGAAAGTTATCTTTGGCCACTTTTTAGGTAATCTAAAAATTTATCATAATTAAAAGAATTTTCTGAATTTGTCTGAAATCGGAGCATTTCATTTTAAGAAAGGTATTGTACAATATTGTATGAGGTGGTCAGGGTTATGGAAATCGACAGGTTCGACTTTCAAATCCCTGTGAAGAATAGAACTCAACAGAAATTAAGGTGCTTCTGTGATTATAGGTAGGCATATATTTTCAAAGCCTTTTACAGTGAACAGTTTTAGCTAAAACTCAAGCTGGTGCAGCATATGTGATAGTAGTGCTTATAACTGTGTTAAATAGTAGAAATCTGGATTCGATTGCTAGGATGAGATTTCCTCCTAATAACGCAATTTGGCTCATTAGAGATACATTCACTATGTTGAGAACATTACTAATATGTTCTTAGAAGCTTAGTTTATGATCTCTGATGACTCCCAAGTACTTAATGGAAAAACGCTTGATTTTTTACCTCAAAGATAATTAAGTAGTTGTTGACTTGGACGTCGAATCTTACGGTTGTGGAGAAGCCCAGTGTAACATTTACTTGGGTTTATTTTGAATCTCTGCTTATCCCACTATTCTTCAATTTCATTAAAGTCTTCTTGAATCTTTGTAAACGCATGGTTATCTTTAAGTGAAGTTGCAAATAAGGCAGCATCGTCTACATAATTTGCATATTTGCAGTTTCTGAAAGGCTCAGGCAAGTCATTGATTAAAATATTATATAAGACTGGCTCAAGGAAACTCCTGAATGTATAATTTTTATTTTGTTTGGAAGAAAAGGGCCATTTATATTTTAAGGTTTTTCATGCAGTCATATGAACTTATAAGTAAAACGTTTGTGGATGGAAAACGCCACCTAGCCTTACTAAAGGTCTTCTCAAAGTCCAGAAAACAGGCAATGGTATTTTAATTGTTCAGATGTTTTCAGATTGTTTCAGGTATCCTTTGAATTTCACGAATAGTAAAATGAACTGTCATAAATCAAAGTGCGGAAGATGTTTCGGTGCTTAAGGTATTAATTTGTTTGAGAATAGCATTTTTAAACAGCATTTTGAAAGTGAAGAGCAGATTGATGGCTTGCAACTCTTAAGGTTGAAAGGGTCATTCCCAGGTTTTCTCGAACATAATGATAAGTGCTGTTTTGCAGAAATCAGTATAGTAAAACTTTTGCCAAGGCATACGTAAAAAGGATTGAATAAAAAAGCAAAGGTTTTTTGTATTGGAATGTCCTTAATGCTTTGTTCGAAATGTGGTCAAAACCATAGGCTCTACAGGCATTAAGTTCTTTGATTAATAACTTAAGATCGCTGGAACATGTAGGGAAAAGCTTTTAATGTAGAGGACTCCTTAGAAATCTTCCAATAAGGTGTATTAGTATTTTCGGCAAATTCAATGTCTGTATCAATGAAACAGGAGTAGTAAAGTCTTTTCCTAAGCTAACAACAAAGAAATTTGCCATTTCTCCTTGAATATCCCTAAATCCAGATATTCCGGGGATATGTCTAGTATATTCATGCCTGCTTCTTACGTTTTCGGCAAATTTTCCAAAAAGAATTGTTTCTGATTGACATGGTATTTAAAATTTTGCGCTTTGTTCTGGTTTTTTTTTTTTTTTTTAATTTTATTGTTGATTCTTTGAGTGGCATCTAACTGCCTTACGTGTCGGATGCTGCATGTCGTGTCTAGAATCTAGAATCACTGAAGATAATTCCAACTTTTGCTGAGGACAAGTATGTCTCTGGCAGAATGTCAAAATTTTGACTCATACATTATGAAGGATATCACGTTTTAACAGATCGCTCAATTCATTCCAGCTCCTTATAATAACATTTTTATTGATATAAATGGAGAAGTCGTATAATGTAAGTAGAATCGGATTATGATTAAAAGATAGTTTAAAGTGCGGCCTTAGATAGATCTTTTGTAGAAGCACAATGCCCAAGACATCTGCTAGATAGTTAAATAAATAAAGGTAGAAAGTTATGTTTTCAGGGCTTAGGATTGTAATGCTCGGTTTGGTTGTACAGTAGCAGAGTAACATACTTCTTTTTGGTAGCAAATTAGGCCTCTGCTAAGTTTGTTCCTGTGACTGTTTCACGCTGTCAGTTTGAAGTTATCGTCATCTGCAACTAAAGCCGGAAGCCTAGAGTAAAAAATAATGTGAAGATCGCTAAAGATAAAGCACTTATTTGATAGACTGTGAAACGATATTAATAACAACGGCCACAGAAGCTTCTGTTGAGCATAAACCATTTAAGAGAAAAAACATTAATACTTTATTTGATATAAATCAACCTGATACTTTCTCTGTTATTTTATCTGTCAAACCGAATGATGCTGTAATTAGCAATATTCACTGAATCACAGTTTCGCAAATGCGTCTCATTCAGGAGGTTAATGTCAGTGTCATTCGAAGAAATGAATTGCTTGATTACAGAGAAGATAGTTTTTAATACATCCAAGAGGCAAATTTTATTTAATTAATTACATACTGAGATGTAAAATGGTGATGTCGAATGGTAGTCTGATTACAGCCTCTTCAATAGCTCTGTTGCCTTATAACAAAGGCTCATTCTCAGTTATGCCGTAAAATGTTTCATTAGGGTTACACCTTAACCCTGGGTCTCAACAGTCTTTATTTTGTTTTGAATTGTTGCTTTTTTGGTCACCGCATCAACCCTCTAATTTTTAAATATGTTTTGTTCCATTTTTAGTGTATATAATAGAACTGATGGTACTGCTTGGACAGATGAATTGTACGTGCTCAATCTATATTTATTTTTACGATAAATTTTAGTGCAATAAGAATACATTGCCAAGGCAAAGGATTCATTCCCCCCATCTCGCCAGACCCATCCGTATAAACATCGAGCTCTCTGATTTAAAGAATATTTCTTAGATAACCTCTTAACATCCTTTTTGGCTGGATGTATCCTAATACATCTATTCTGCTTTTACGCGAACTTTTTTACACGAATTCAAAAGTCAGAGGGTGTTCGTATATATTTTAGAAAGATTTCGATAAAGAATTAAATTAAAGTAAATATTCTGAAATAAAATTTTTGGGCAACAATTTATTACTTGAAATGAAAAATATAGTCCGCTACTTCTAAATCTATTCTTCTTTCAAAATATCGCATGTAAACAAGCTGTGAATTGAAGGATATTTTTTTACGTTTCCCGAGGAGACACATTTCTGAAAATATGTTCTTCAAAAACGTTGTGAAATACATCATATTAAAATTCCAAGTGCAAAATAAGCAATATTGTTTATTGGAAAGGAAAAAAAACCATCAGTTATTACTTCTATAAGGAAAGAAGATTTCAAGCAAATACCCGAAAAAAGTAACATATTGCTTCTAACGATTTTAAAGTTAAATCATTAGTAACAATAGAAAATCCACTGACGCAGAAATCAGTAAAAAAGTGTTTAAATACATCTGTAGCAACAACCCATAAAATAAAAATTTGCAAATGAAAAAAGCTAAAAATTATAATTATCATCAGCGTTTTCCGAAGCATGTGCACAGCACAGAACAATTTGTACTAGCTTGTGCTACAACTACTTAGCTGGAGATAAATGGAAATACATTGCGAACTCTGATGAAGCATAGATTTATCTAAATGACTGCAACAAAAAAAGTCTATTTAATTATTGAAAACAAAGAGAAATAAATGTAAAATCCTAGTTCCATCAGTCCAAGGAAAGTTTCAGTAAGGCACTTATGATTGTTCCAGGATTTTCTTACAATTGGAAATTTTAAATATGAAAAGAGGGAAAATGTTAAAATTAGTCCAAAGTACTCTCAAGAGTAAATTTTACGTCCGATATTTACAGAAAAAATTCCATTTCTCTGTCGCAGTGACTTTCAGAGACTGAACCTTCGTGGAGACAAAGCAATAAATAAAGCTTGAACATTAAAAAAAATTCTTTACAATTTAAATATTAATTAAATAGCCCAGAAAACGCTATACAAATGTGTAAACACCCTCTTAGATATTTCTTTCTTTTTTCATGAGGGTCATTTTGATTTAACTCGAGCTCGTCAAATCAATTTCTAAGAAATTTTCCCTTAAATTCTAAGAAAAACAATTTTTATTTGTGGCATAGTAATACATGCATGCATGCATGCATGGATAGATTACAAGGGAAGGGAATGAAACGTCTTCCACGCGTATTAAGTACCATTACTTAATATAATCGACTTTTTCTTTTGTTTATAATCTAAGCGTACTTAGAATTTGGAATTAAAACGAACTTTGGTATCATGGGAAGACATTTAGTACGCAGGTTTACTTGAACGTAAAAGAATCCTTAGTAAAATTTGTGCACACATACGTTTATTAATTTTGCCAAAAATTAATAAATTTTAAGTTTACATAATTTTTACACATTTTTTAATCAGTAATAACTGAAATATTTTTCTTTTGCCCTTATGTAATATCACATAATTCACCTATTATCACAAAAAAGGGAAAGATAGGAAATTTAAATTCACATTTTAGATCGTCTTGCAGCTGTACAAGGTACTGCGTCTATATTACAGCATTTTGATGTACATGAAGCTATTACAAACTGTTAAGAAAATGAAACTGCAGTTAGTAAGTTGGTATATTCCAAAGCAAAATAAGTGTTTATTCATTATCACATACATACAAGAGATATTTTCAAAGAAAAAATGGGAAATCTCTGGTGATATGAATAGAAAATTAGTCATAAAAAGGAGGATCAGTAGATGAAAAGACATCAGGTAAACAGCACTAAAATTATAGACAGATTAAAGAAAAGGAGCCAAACACTTCATATCAGAAAAAGAGTATATATGAACATTTTGCAAATACATGCCGAACGATAGGGTATCTCAACCAAATCACAGAAAAATACTAATTGGTTTAAGGTAGCTAAGGATTATTATTACTTTATTACTTTGCTCCTTATTACTTTGGTCCAGCACATCAGGAGATCGTATGTTGAAACAACTGCAGGTAAATCGAACTCTAAACCAAAGTTCATTGAAGGGTCTATATATCAATAAACTGCCTGTTCAGTGGATGGTAAACAAGGAAGCTAGGGTGACCGCTGCCATCTTTTCAGAATGGTTCAATAAATGTTTCATCCCAGAAGTCAGATATTATATGAATGCAAAAGGCCTTAAATTTAAAGTTATTTTGATTCTTGACAATGCAGTTGGTCTTCCTGGCTTAAAACATCCAAATGTACAAATTTGATTTCTGTCATCTAATACTACATCTTCGTTATAACTGCTAAACAAAGGTATAATTGCTACATTTAGAACGAACATTCCAACACGTTTTGAGCAGACTTCAGCGTTGAAACACTGACAGTCATTGATGTGTGGAACAAATTCTCAGTTATGGATTGTATCAATGAAGTTGGATTATTGTTAATTGAATTAAAATCTGAAACTTTGAGGGTGTGCTGAAAAGCGGTTTGGCTCCATTTTGTAAAACCCAATGATCTCATAATTCCTAATATGGTGCAGCCTCATTACAATGGTACATACAACTGATGGAAAAGGTTTGGATGATCTATCCTTTGGAGTTATTGCTGAATTGTTAGTTGACAAAGCTCTTCTAAGCGGAGATAAAATATTAGAGTCCTTAAAACTTCTTTTCCCATAGAACATAGTGACAAGGAAGAAAATGTTCCAGTTTTAAAGGAGATGTAATACAAGAAGGTCTGAAACTAGGTCATCATTTTATCAATCATGACCATAATAATGAATCCGTTGAAATGTTTTGACGGGAATTCTTGACAGCCTCTTACAGGAAATGGTATAAACGACCTAAAAAGACAGGAACATAAAGATTAACAACTGAGTTCGTTCGGAAAACTGATGAAAAAGTAGCATTAGAAGAGACTCATGTCAATTTTGTTGAAGAGATCTCAGAAAGAATTTCATTAATAGAGGAAGAAGAAGATGCCGGCAATATTTTTATTGTTAAAGCAGTGATATTCTAGTTACACGCAAACATATGCGCCTCTTGTTATCAGAAGTAAAAGTGAATACATGTAAAGGATTATTTTTTGGTTTGGTTTTTGATTCAAGAACAATATTTTTGATTTACAAATGTAAATTTCCCTTAATACATTTCCATTACGTAATATTACACGTGTTTTTCACTGAAATAAAATAATAAGTTCAAAATTGGCATTTTCAGATTTTTAAAAATTTTAAATCTATTCTTTTAGGCTTTAATAAGAATTTGTAATAGTAAAAAAGGTAATGTTCAGAAAGAGAGAGAGGGCACTATAACTAATATGCTTGTAACTTTGATGAAGAAAGTTCTAAAACATCTGGTAAAAGCCAAGCGCTCGAGATAAAATCTAGTTTCGTTCAAATATATTACTAGTTTTGCCGCTGTGCAATTACATGCGAATATGCTGCACTTGACAATAGAAAAAAAAATATTGTAATCTACTCTCAGGATGGCATTTTCAATGGACAATACATCTAGAAAATATTAGAAAAATACTAGAAAATAATTTTCTGTAGTAATTCAAAATACTGTCTGTTTACAGATTTAAAATGAGAAATAAAGTTCAGGCAGTTGTCCGTCACGGCACCTAAATATTTTATTTCGTCTTTGAACTGAATTTTTCCTGTTTAAGTTTTGGACGTCTAGAGTATTGGCCACCACGAAGATATAATTTGTTCATGCGCTTTCTCTAACTTTAATGTAAGTTCTTTGATCTCCCAGTGCTCAAAAATAGTTTTAAATTCATGAAAAAGCTTTTCTGTTTTTTTTTTTTTTTTTTTTTTTTTTTTTTAGGGACAGAGCTTTTCCCAGGACTCTAGAAACAAAGTTTAACGTTTTTGCTTCCCGGTACAAATTAAACAACTCCGATATTCTGCTGACTGGTGCGGCCGCACTGATGCCATAGTTTCTGGCTTCGATCCTATCAAGAGGATTTCCTTTCATTAAAACTAAGAGATCATCAGCCTAAGCAATGACGTGAATATCTTCAACAACACGAGAAAATAATATAACGCACATGGTATAATGCCAACTTTACTCTCTAATCATAAATTATAAGATTATAGCAACTCTTTTCAAAGAATAGATTTTCAGTACAACAAAATATTCAGTAATAAATTAAATAAAAAATATTTAAAAACCAGCTTAATTTTACTAAAAAGGGAAAAATAAAAGAGCAAACTCCATACTTCGTTTATATAGCCAAGATTATATATAAATTTAGTTCAAGCAAAGCATGAGAAGGGCAATCTACTAACTTTTATACTTTGAACAATATGAAAAAAGTAAATTAAATCTTTCACTGAATTACTATTTAACACACCCCGAACTTTGAATTTGCGATATGATAATATGGCAGACTCATTCATGGCACAGATTACCTAAATAATGAAAACAGAAATTTTACAAACTTGGTAAATGCATTTGCTCGAGAGCATTTCTTCTTTAGTTTTGAAGAAAGTGGTAGTTAACGCAGTCAAACGAACATATTTTAACTACTTAAGTCTTAAAAAATTATGGCTTCCAAACTACCTATTGGAAGCGCAAAAGACATAAACTACAGTAATTTAGTTATTATAAACTCCCTTGCATTTGACCTATCTTCGAGGCAATTCTGATGATATATTTTTTAGAGAGAGAAAAAATAATTCAAAATTTTTTGCACAAATAGGAATGAATGGAAAGCAATTGCCGTAAGCGTTTGGCAATTCCCCTTTCTCCTGTTGTATAGGTATATATTGTCTACTGGAAGCTTCCACGAAGTAAAAACTGAAGTGACTTTACAATGTTTATGCAACTTTGTATTTTGCAGTACAAGTGGCGTAACTAGAACTCTTGGGCTTCCGATAAATTTACAGTATTCGTCCCCCCCCCCGAAAAAAAAAAAAACAAATGTCGATACTTCCAGGAGCCAACATTTTGATGATGATTTTTACCAGATCTGGATTTATAGTTAAAAAATCTGATATAAACATCACATAAATTTCTTGTACGACCTTTTAAATTATACGCATTTTTTACTGCGCTTCATTTAAACTTATTTCCTCGAAAGATTATAATTTAATTAACCGATTCCTCGAGGAAATTGGAAAATGACATCAAAAATATCAAATTTTGAATTAAATATACCAGTTAGTTTTGTCGCACGAAAGTCAAACTTGTTATAATTCCACATGTATCTGAGTCCTTTTTCTGTGGCCGCGAAAACTGTTTTTTTTCACCTAATATTAAAGTTATCTTGATTTAGTCTCTTTAAAACTAATCGAAATCGATTTAGTCTTTTACAGACTTTTCCAGTATTTGATCAATACAGTTATTTGTTTCCCAGCTTTTCTTTTCAATACGGCTTGCGATATGATAAGAACTTTCCTCGCACTTTTTTATTCATATGGATAATGTTTGTCAGTGCTGTATTCCTGTCGACCACATTGTGTCCTTATTTGAAATTAACTAACATGGTTCGCAATAGTCTTTGTTAAGTTCAAGTGAACAATAAAGCCCAAATCTTTCTATCTCCAAAACCAAGTTATTAATCATTGTATAAGAACAGAAGAAAACCATCTGCAGTCTTGAGTTTTGGAAAAGTCTGTATCTTTTGGTCTACAAAGGCCAAAATTTAAAATAAATCTCTTCTTATCCTTTGTAAAAATTTCTGGATAATGACCAAAATCGGATGGATATCTTTCATTTTACTTAAAAACGGTAGGAACATTTTCTGAGCTTACATTATACATCTGTAGTTGAAACGATTTTCTGATAATTCGTAGTCGAAATAGTTTCTGGTACAATTTCAATTTTTAAAATTGTATTTGAAATATTTGATGCCGCATTTAAATGTTAGCTAATTTCTTTTGAATGTTCCTGTGAGCTCAAAATTGATACCTGATATTCTTCTAACTAGAAGTTTCAACTTGGAAATACTGATTAGCAATTTTGATTTTCTTCATTGCCCATTATAAAACATCCCTAATTCTTTTTTGCGCCCCATTTAAAGCTTTCTTCTCCATATTATAAGATTTTTTAATGTTATAATTTATAAATAAAAAGGCATATAAGCAGAGTAGTGAATCAAGAAGAAAATTTTAATAATATCGTTCAGTATTTTGTGCCTATTGAAAACAGTATTTTCTGTATCGTTTCTTAAAATTATAAGCAACTTATTTCCCATTTTCCTTTACGTTCATTTGCCAATGCAAACATTATTTTTAATAATTTTACTCTTAACATTCCATTAGCTATCATCTGCTCGAGCTAAAATTCAGTTTCATCAATGTACCAAATTCCCACCAGTGGCCGAATGATTAAGACACTAGTAACAATAATAATTCATTCTAGGTACGAAATCTAGAAAATGGTCTAATTGAATACAATTTGTTTTTTATCCCTATGCATAAGCAAATACGAGTTAACTTTCTTTCATATAGCATGTTTTCCATTGGACAAACAGCGCTCTCGTCCTTTGATATAATCGACTTATGAACAATATCTAGACTAGAAATCGCTGTTTTCATCATTCACAGCTTTTAAAAATGTAAATAAAAAATTTAAATGAAATTTAGCAAGCAATAAATTAAATTACAATTAAAAATGAATTAAATTACACTTCATGTTTTTATTTAATTAAAAGCCGGGATTAAACCATGAGATTTATGAGACCACTATCATGAGATTTATGTAAATAAAATAATTGTGTAATCAAGCTTTATTAGTTTGTTACATAATGTGTGGAATTGGTGTAAGGTCTACAATGCACAGAAAAGTAGTAATTCTTACCATCAACCAACTCACGCTTTTCGTAGTATTTACAAGAAAATTTGATATGTGGCTACAATACAAAATAGTTTCGTAAAACTGGGAATTCTACTGAACTTCAGGAGTCCTTCATTTTCGCCGTCTTTGTCACGTGCTCGCCGGCCTTAGAAGCTTAAAACGGATTCTATATATATTATAAAATTCTATTATATATATAATATTTATAAAAGAATCCGTCTACTTTTAAGTTTAAACAGATAAATGTTGCTCAGCAGGACATTCAAGAGCCCCTATGCGGTGGTATTCTTTGCATACTCTTATTTACGCCAATGTGTATCAGCAGTTTTCTTAAATCTCTTTTAAGGTAATCTTTTTTAACCTTTTAAGGTAAGTTATTTCACTTTCCCTTTCATTCTGCCCGAGAGGAAAAAAACGCATCGTTTCTTCTTTCTCGCAAATATTTCTACTTTTTTTAGTCACAGTTATTATTTTCAGATAATTATTTTATCAGTTTAGAATTTCATTTTAATTATCTAAGTTGCATGGTTGAATTATATTTCTTCAAATAATTATTCA
Organism: Stegodyphus dumicola; assembly: GCF_044657685.1. Lineage (NCBI taxonomy): Eukaryota > Metazoa > Arthropoda > Arachnida > Araneae > Eresidae > Stegodyphus > Stegodyphus dumicola. Next base: position 47,238,503 of record NC_140774.1, read on the forward strand.
AAAAAATTCTGTTTATTCATTCGCATTCTGTACTTCAAATATATTTATTAATATAAATATTTTGAAAATTTGTCTTTCATTTATCTAAATTGCATTTCTTTCTAAAGAACACTTTATGACTTAGCATATACGAGTACCACGATGCTTTTGAAAAATACATATTTGAAGAAATACGATAAAGCACGGTTAATATCTCTATTAATGTGGCATTCAAGGAGAATAGACAAATGAAAAATATGTCTTTAGAAAGAGATGCATGTGTTGCTTTATGTAATTTCATTATCCTATTTCAGAATAACTTAAAATATTCCATTTTTAAAATCGCTGGGATCAAATGTTATGTACATAAAAAAAATCTACAAAAAATTACTTTTGTCTCTTTAATTCCCGGACAGTTTTCTTGAGGCATTCTGCACATATATCCGCATTTATCTACCGTTTTTATTCGCTATACACGTTAAACATTTGAAACATCTTGTTCCTTGCTGAAATTTTCTTTGTATTGACGGAACCATGTTTGTGAGTAGAGGTATCGCTTTTAGTTTCGTCAGTATTTCTTCAGAGTAAAGAAGTGAAGCGATTTTGACCACGACATACTGAACGTCTTTAGAAGCTAGGCATTTTGAAAGCAGAAAAGGAAAAATGAGACTGGACTTCTTTAGATAAATTCTTGAATCTTTAACACATACATATAACATTCTATGATGTAATTTACATATAGTTTCTTTAGTGAAAAAACAGTCGCCCTTCTCTTTCACTTACAATGTCATTTCTTGGGTCTCTTCTATTAGTATAGATCTGTTTGTTGCAATATTTCAAGGTTTGCATTGAGTGAAAAACTTCAGCAAAATTATGCTTGAACCTCCCGAAATTTCGCCTTGAATGCAAAATTTCTTTAAAAGCGGCTTTCCACAAACTGATGTTCTTTCTTGTATATTAATTCTTTCAGAAATATTTATTTTCAATGTTTATTCCAAAATATTCAGTTTTTTTTCTACAACTATATTTTGATATGTTTCATGTTGTAGAATTCTCTTAAAATTTCAGTTACCTTTCAGGGAGACTGTTTTTGAATTTCTATGCATTTTGCTGCAAATTAAGTTTAAAATATAGGCCGGAGGACAAACAGTTGAGCCAAAACGTGTTTACCAAATGATAAATAAAACATCTTCCAAACTTTCTGGTCAACAGAATGCAGCATTTATTCTGTCCCACATAGTGAAGCCTGATGTCGGATGCAAGTAATATAAATCGTATAATTTGACTATTTTAAGATCAGGACTTGCCACATTAAAGAACATATTTCATTTTTTTACATTATCTGTAACAGTCTTGGCAAAAAATACTAGTTTGGAACATTCTTTCTAAAACAGTTAATACAACAAATTATGTTTCATATGCTTATACTAAAATATGGGTTATGACCAAAACTGCCAATTTTTTAAATTTGTTTATTTTATTAAATACATAATTTGAAACTATATGGAACGAAAGTGCATAGTAGTTTCGCTGTTATGGAAGATGGTCCTTTTATTAATTTTAAGAATGTAAAACAATATTCGAAATGACAGCCACGTTTTTGGACTATAAGTGCGTCCTGATTTTCATGGGGATTTTCATAAAATTTCTAGGGTTGCTGACTTCAATTTCTCGTCCACTACTTTAAAGAGTCCTTCAAGCGTGGTGGATTTGCGCTTAGAAAGGGCTCTTTTCAAGAGACCCAAGGCACAATAGTCCATAATTAAAACATCAAGGAATTCCGCAGGAATGCGTTGGAAAAGTATATATGTAGACTTGAATCAGTCTTCATTTTTTCAAGAAGTGCAATTGTACTTTTCGATGAAATTTCATTCTTTGGAAGTCACTGGGACAAAGAAATGAAATTTCTTCTATAAATATCGAACGTAAAATTTTCTCTCGAGAGTACGTTGAGTTTATTTCCCCTCTTCTTATTTTTGATTTCCCATTGTGAGAAAACCCTGCGAAAATCGAAACTCCTTGCTGAAATTTTCTTTGTATTGACGGAACCATGTTTGTGCATTTTTTACTCTTCCTTTTCGGTAACTAAGCAGACTTTTTTTTTTTTTTTTTTGTTGCAGTCATTTACAGAAATCCATGCTTCATGAAGCATTTCAATATATTTACTCCCCCCGAAATAGTTGTACAGTGATTTACAAATTGTTCTGCGCTGAATCACATAATTCGGCAAAAGCTGGTGGTAGTTAATCTTTTATTTATTGTTGCTAAGGGTGTATTTCTTTGAAACTTATTTTTGTATCGGCGCATTTTCTGTTGTTGCCAATGATTTAACTTTATATACAACAGAAGCAATATGTACCTTTTTCGGGTGTTCTTTCGAAGTCTTCTTTTTCACGTAAGTCATGATTGACGGTTTTTCTCCTTTCTGATTAATAATGAAACTTATTTTGTACTTCGAATTTTAATACCATGCATTTCACAACGTTTTTAACTAGAAATATTTCTCTTCGAAAATCGGGGGAGGGAAATATACACTCTTAGACAAAAAAAAAAAAAAAAAAAAGGACGCACTGAGAAGATATAAAGCAAATTGGGCACAAATTGATATGCATACAGGTTTCGACGGCAAAAGCAAAATGTTACATTTTGGCTGCCAATGAATGAACGGTTGTCGCTACAGCGCATCTGATCTGCGCAACTGGCAGGATATTTAAGAGGAGAAATTACGATTCCATGTCATAAATTCTTCACGAATTTCATTCCGTGTATTCTGGTAGACAGTAACTATGCCTCGCGTACAGGTGCGCGAACGATATGTGCAGATGTCAGAATTTGAGAGAGGTCACGTAGTTGGACTTAAAGAAGCCGGTTGGTCTTAACGGCGAATATCTCGACATTTGAGCAGGAGCGATGCCACTATTAGACGATGTTGGCAGGAATGGGTGACCCATGGCCTCACACAGCGTCAAGAAGGAAGCGGTAGGCATAGAGAAACGACAGAACGTGAAGACCGAGCAATCGTCAGAGCGGCACTCACAGCCCCAGATGTATCATTATCATCGATTGTACGTGCAACTAGTGCTTCAGTGACCGTAAAGACCATTCATAGATGGCTCACAGAAAGGGGTCTGCGGTCACGGCGCCCCTTGCACCGACAACCATTGACCTCTGTACAACATCAAGCCCGTTTGCAGTGGTGTCGGGCTCATTCGCATTGGAATATCACTGACCGGAGTAGAATAGTCTTCAGTGATGAGTCCCGCTTTGAATTGAGCCCGGATAACCAGCGAAGGCGAGTCTGGAGACGCCCCGGACAGCGGTGTGATACCAACCTCACAGTCTTCCGGCAGACAGGCCGACAACCAGGAGGGATGGTCTGGGGTTCCATTTCATTTCATAGTAGGACCCCTTTGGTTGTCATCCGTTGCAACCTTACAGCACAGCGGTACGTCGATGAAGTTCTAAGGCCCGTTGTGTTACTCTTCATGTCACGCCACTCTGGGCTTACATTTCAGCAAGATAATGCCCTCCCCCACACTGCACATGTTTCTACTGCTTGCCTTAGTGCTTGCCGAACATTACCTTGGCCGACAAGTTCGCCAGATGTCTCTCCTATTGAGCACGTTTGGAGCATTGTGGGCAGGGCTCTCCAACCAGCTCTGGATGTTGACGATCTAACGCGGCAGTTGGACAGAATTTGGAACGATATCCCTCAGGAGGGCATCCGCAACCTCTCTCAATCGATGCCAAGACGAATAACTGCTTTCACAAGGGCCAGAGGTGGACAAACGCGTTACTGACTTTTTCACTTTGTGAAGAACCGTCACTTGAATAACTCATCCAATTTTTCTCAAACTATAATCATTTGTTTTCCTGTACATGTACATCACTTCTCCCGATTTTCGTCTCATTCGGATAATTCCTTCTTGGTGTCTTTTTTTTTTTTTTTTTTTTGTCGAAGTTTGTATATAACGCACAAGTGGGCGTTTTTTCGTTTACAGACACATACACGTTCCGAAAGCGTTTAGGCTAACATCATTTTGAACTAAAACTATTTAAAAATAGCACATGTTTAGAATTTCCGGTAGACAGTCCAGATAGAAATGTTTTATTCCCTCATTAGTATTGTTTTTCAGTATCGCCACTGTTCACTTTGGAATAGTTGAGTTTTTAAATCCAAAATTCATTAAAGTTTTACAAAATATAAAATAGGCAATAAAACAAATTCCAGATTCGGTGTTCTAGGTGCCCATGTTTGGGTAGAGGACTATGTTATCCTAAATTTGATGACTCTTGGTACCGCTGCTTTTCCACACTGCAAGAAACATACATATATTCATGCAGATTCTTCATTATTTAGTTTCTATAAATATGATACAGAGCGAAAATATTTGGTGGCGACAATTAGAAAAGTTATACATCGCATTTAAGTGATTCAACGCTAGGCTAACGTCTCTTTGAGCTAAAAATGATTCTTCAATATCACTAATTAATTACAAGCGATATTTTGAAAGATTAATAGATTTAGAAGTTGCGGATTTCTTATTTTAAATAATAGGCTGTTCCCAGAAATTTTTATTCCAAAATACTTGCTTTTTAAGTTCTCTATCGAAATCGTTCCAAATATGTATAAACACCATCTGTATAGTCAAGATAAAAAAAAAAAAAAAAAAGACTTATTTCTCCTCCCTTACCCAAAAAAAAAAAAAAAAACTGAAAATTTTACTTTTGTTACAGTTAATTTAGAATACTATGTTTCGATATTAATTTTGACTTGCCTTCAAATTCTTAGTTCTGACAACCACTTCATCAAACATTTTGGCTTAATCCACTTCTTTAATTTTGACTAGTAATCGAACTTAGTGTATATCACAGTATAGCAATCAATAATCAGTAATCAGAGCATATTAAAAAAGAAGAAGCATTGTTGAGTTTACACAGATTTAACACCCTGTCTTAATGCAAATTACAGTATGTAATTAATGATGGAGACTGTAGAAATCCATTTATGGCACTGTTTAAAAATGAATGTAGCATTCCTTTTTCCCCTTCAGAAAAAAAATTTTCTTTGACAGGCAGTTAGTTTAGGAACGCGAAAATAATCACAAGGAGACAGATCTAGAAACCACGTGGGATGACCGAGTACATTTATTTTCTGGGCAGAAGGGGCTTTATTAATCTGTGGTAAAATGCATTTTCATGCAATAAAACGTATTTGGAATACGTTTTTCGGCCGAATAACGTAAATTTAATAATCGTCTGTCTAATTCTCAGCAATTTAATTTATCGGCTAAACCTTTAAAACTGTAGAATTGCTTTGACATATCTTTTTGTAAGATAAACCTAATATTATTTAATATGAAAATATAATTACCTGTTACCTACCAAAAACGAAGGGAAGTTATCCTCTCGTAGAATCCAAGGACACTAAGCGAGAACAATGCAAAAACTAAACATTCATTTACACTACGGTTTGGCAGTTTATAGATGAACGCATTAACACAACTGAAACTTTGCTTTCTGTGCCTCAGAACATGTTTTAAAAATTAAATATCAAATAGGACATAAGAAACTAATAACCTGGCTTTTATTTTAAACTAAGTGAGCTCTTGCCGACCACTTAAAGATGGCTAAATACTGGTAATTCGTCTCGGGTTTGAACCCAGGAGAATAAGTTGGCTGCATTTTTGTGGTTTTTCCCATGTGTAATTTGAAAAGTTTCTCTTACAGATTCTTCCATGAAGATGTCCGTCCGCATAGGCAGATGGCTTTATTGTGTTCTGCCATATTCAAATCGCTTAACATAACCTGACCCAACCTTAGCTAATGCGACGAGAATTTGAAAAAGATAGAACCAATTTAAAAACGACGTATACATCAAAGTTTTGATTTATAAAATATTACAGATTTAAATATCTGGAACGGAATTTTAAATAAAATATTAAGCGGAAGTTTTCCTCCAAAAAACATTCTTAAAAAGTTAGTTGAAAATGAAAGCAGTATCTTTAGTGCACGTTAGTAATCATTATCCAAATCTAAGATTTTCTGCCAATCTTTTTGAAGTTTTTTCAAAGCAATTCGAACCAGAAACTTGGTGGTCGGAAGTCCAAAAACAGATCAACCTCACTTCGGACTTGCAGAATGGAAGACAGCACCACAAGATGTAGCTGCGGGTGTGAAAAAAGGTAGAAGTCCAAAGGTGCAATGTCAGAGCTATATAGTGGGTGTGGAAAAAGACATCATTTGAGTTCGTACAGAATCAAGTTGACACATGTGGTGCATGCAGACACATGTGGTTTTGTATTATCTTGATGGAACTACCTTTTTGTGCTGGAACGCAGTTCGACGTTTTTCCTTGATAGTAACATCAATACGGACTAGGATCTCGTTGCACATACTGTTGAGGGTTTACCTTTTCCCAGATACTCTTTGTGGATAATACCACGGCTATCCCACCAAATACAAGCAGGACAATCAAATTGCGCTTTGAGACTACCGATCGACTCACCGGGTAGAGAGCAACCGCCTCTTCGGCCTGTGTTGTTGAAGTAAATTCATTTTTCATAAAAAGTGACAATACGGTCCAGAACTTTGTTCTTCCTTTGATATTCGAGCAGATTAGTGCAGGCCTGAACAAGTCTGTCCTTATCTACTTGAATCAGCTCGTGCGGCTCCCAGCGATTGAACTTGTACGTTAAGTTTATGCGATGCCTAGCGCGACTAATGGACATGGCACTAACGTCTAATTCCTTAGCAAGCCCTCGAATAGTTGCATACTGATCTTCTTCCACAAGTTATCGCAGGCGGGCCTCATCAATATCAGTAGGCCGGCCAGAGCGCTCTGCTTCTTGAATGTCATCATCCTTGTTTTTGAACTTTCTGTACCAAACCTTCACAGTGTCATACGATACAACATTAGTACCTAAATGTACTAATGTTGTACATTAAGCTATACACATAATTTGGTGACATTCTGCAGCTGACGTTTTGCAACAGAACTGGAAATAAATGATGATTCTAATCTGGTAGTTCCATTTAAGGTACCTTGTACTTACCAATGACGATATTTTTTTTTTTTTTTTTGAAAATTTCACAACAGCCAAAACATCATTTGATAAAATAAGATTAAACACGCCAACGCGAGCTTTTTGTACAGACATTTGCGGTGGCGAGAAACTTTCGTTAAAAGCCGATATTATTAATTTATGTACTATTCATTAACATGTCTGTATATATTGCAGTAACGAATCTTAGTTCTTTGAATTACTTTGTTATATTGGTTTGGATATAGCCCTACATATTCTAGTGTTTTGATTTTTGCTTGTACTTGCATGTAATGCTTCAATCTATATTCATCCTTTGACACAGATTCTAGCCACCAACAATTTGAAAAGTCTCATATTTCGTAATATTTGCATTTACGAGTTCTTTGGAATGTAACATTTTAAGACAACAATAGTAATTTATTGTTTATTTTAAATTATATTTTAATAATACGATAAAGTTCTTAAATTAATGATAATTAAAATATTATGAAAACCATTAAACCATCATTATTATATAATAAAGTAAGTTAAATTCACTATTATTCATCGATTTCATAAAATACTAAAATTTTACAGAGTTAGAATAATTTTGGTACAACACGTTTTTACACTAAAAAAAAGTAATTATTTTAATTATTTAAAAAAATTTCGTCAATCCAACTTTCTCAAATTTCTGAAAATTCGATTTAAAGGAAGATAAAATAAAATAGTCTTAACATGGCGAAGGTAAAAATTTAATGCTACATACATACAAATTACAAAGCTTTAAACATTTTATTAATATTCCTTATAATTTACAAAATCACTTCATGATGTTATGAATATTTGTTGTGCATCGCTAATAAAAATAAGAAATTCTATATAAATAGTTCTTGGTAAAAAAGTAGAAATTTAGGACTAAAATTAACTGTGGTAATAAAAGTGCGTAAAACACATTTGATGTTACTATCGCTTACAACAAGAATAACAAATTTCAAAACGCGTCCATATACAAATTCACATTTATCTTCGTATATTTTAAAGAAAAACCTTTAATGTTTCCAGATATGCCTAGAAATATATCTACTTTAAGATGTAACATGTTTTATAGATTATAATTCAAAATGTCTTTGAAAAATTTAAGTTATTTAAAATACAAATTTTTAAAGTAAATAAAAAAAATGTGTAAATTTAATTTAGATTAAACTTAAATTCCGAAATTTCAAAAAAGAAATCAAATTAAGCATAATTAAAAAAGCGATATTAAATGCTAAATTAATCAGTACTGTAGAATTAAAATTTAAGCACTAATTTAAAAAAAGCCTGTGTGATTTTCAGAAGACGTACTTTGGCATAACTTGAGACGAAGCTTCGATATATGGGTGAAAAAACCAGACTGTATGTCATTTAAGAAAAATTCATATTTTGTGCCAAAATACGTATGCGTATGTTAGAACAATGCTTCATGTAATTTAATGTACCTCCTAAATCTCGCTTTCGAGGTATGAAAAATGAAGTTGAATTTGGTCGATCAGCCGACTAGAACGGGACATAAAGAACGGGACTCCTTTTATTTTCACTTTGTCTACATCACTAAAAGGATCATATGCATAAGGCTAAAACCTGGTAAAATTATTTTCTTCAGATCTCAATTTGTAACGGATTCAGTCCCAACACTTTATAGATGCGTTGTATATACAAAAAAAAAAGGACTATTTTAATCGAAGCATTCAATATTTGTTTTAAAAGTAATCAAATCACACCACTTATTTCATGACTAAATACTAACTCAAAATTTGTCTTAACAAAATTTTTTGCTTCTCATATAGATTAAGAATAACTTTAAATCCTTACTGAAATGCTAAAGTAATCTAAGATGGCTTCAAATACATCAAATATAAATAAATTTCTGTATAATTAAATTTAAATGAAACAAAATGAAGTTTACAAACATAAAATTTTTATTTGAGCTTTTAAATGTAAACTATTACAAATATTTATTGATGTATTTAAAGAATATGTATATATGACAAATATAAATAATTTTAAAGACATAAAATTCAATACATCATAAAATGAGGAATTTCTATGAGCTAAAGGAAACATGCAGCTTTGCCCAAAAAACTGACTGTGCAGCCAATCATAAAATCATAAATCGTTCTGCCGAGAGACATTGAGAGCAAAGTGGATACGGAAAATAATTTTGTTAAAGAAAGTAAAAAAGAATGCAAATGAGATGGTAATTCGAATTAGAATTAAAAATAAACAGTTATTTGATCTGTATATTACATAAAGGCATAGAAATATCCTGCAAAAAGTATGTTTATAAATTATTTCAAAAATTTGCCATAATTTCATTTTCCAAAATATTTTAATGCCTTTTTCACATAAAAAAGAATTTCTAATTTTAATGCAATTATTTTATATATGAAATTATAAAAATGAGAACATTATATTAAAAAAAGGAATTCTCAAGCTAACATCACACCACTAAAATGTTTTGGGATAGCAAACACTTTATATTTTTACTGGGCACAGGAAAATGATTTTAGTTATTTTTTTAGACAAGGAGGTTGGAATAATGAATCAGATGGTTTATTCTAACCTCCATGGCTATAGATATATGCTAACCAATACAACATTTATTATCCCCACGTGGTTGGTAACATTTGAAATATAGCTAACTCAAGCTGCAATAATTTTAATTAAATGTGTATGGTTTCAAAATTCTGATATTTGAAAATGATATCCTTTCTTCATTGAATGCATTTTCTGTCTCTTATGAGACATAACTGACATGAATGGATAATTTAGATAAGCATAGTTTTGAAAATGTTCAAAAAGCCAAATTAAAGAGAGATACACAAGTATTATGAATGGGGAAACAGACATTAAAAGAAATGACTTTATAGCATCATATGCAATAATAAAGTATCGTCTGTATTTGGCAAAATTGAAATTTGATAGTCAGCTTTTTCAGCAGTGAGGTTTCTAAAATCAAAATATAAGTAAAGTAACTGAACTGGAAATGAAGGAAACATGAATTTAACATCAAATTTGAGTACATTAATAGCAAAAGTTACAAAATAACCCGTTATTTTTTGTGATAACTAGGAAAATATTTTTGTATTAACTGCTGATTTTAACATTTAATTAATTTTTGTCTGGGATACTTCTCGCAGTCATGTATACATCTATTCTATGTATCATATGTATCTCGTAGTCATGTGCTATTTGCAATGTAATGAAAAATAGAAATAATACATAATTCATCAGTAGGCTCGTCAGAGCGCTCTGCTTTTTGAATATCATAGTCCTTGTTTTTGAACTTCCCGAACCAAACAATATATAATTCATATCTTTCTTAGACCCTTTTCTTCACATAATATATTACTTGTAAATTTTGCTGAAATATTTTAAACTAATGGACAATTGCTATTAATCTGAGATTTTATTTTTTCTTTAAAATAATTTCACTTTTACCTAGACTTTATGGCTAAAAAGGAAAAATGGATCCAAATTCGTGATTTTTCTAATGGTAAAGTTCCAAACGTAAAACAAATATATTTTTGCCTGAAGTTTACTGTCAATACCACTCCCTCCCAAAGAGAAATAAAATAAAAATAAAATGTCTATTTATGAATATTTAAATATTTTCATTTGCATACTTAAAAATTAAGTCTGTACAAGTTGTTGAAAGTTGAAAAATCCCCATACAAAAAATAAATATCTAAAAATTTTAAATACAAAATAATAAGTGTATCAAAGTTTAAGCAGAAAGAAAAAATAATTAGTACTATTACAACAATAAATTACTCATTTATTGAAAATGTTAAAAAGATATAATAAACCAAAGAATTATGCTGCAAAGTGTTAATTTAGCAAAATTTATAAAAAGTCAAGAAAAATTTACATGCTCATATATTAATAAAATTATGAGAATGACAATCACATATGAAGCACCAGATCACTCGAAATATACATTTACGTATTATAAAATCATCGTTAATTTTTTATTTTAGTTTTATTTTGTGTAGGTGTGAGTGAGAGATTAGTGTTCTGCAGAAAGAAAGTGGTGAGATGGTAACCGAGAAAACTATTGTTATAACTAAAGTCTTGCCATCTCATTCTAAGATATTTGCATCAGTTTGATGCCTATATGCAGTAAACAAAGTCGCAAAGATACGAGTTGATAAATGTCAAAAAAAAATCTTTAAACGCGTTTTTATCACAGATCAAAACACAGAATAATTGAAAATTTAAGCTAATTTCTTTTTAATTTAGTGATAATTTATGAACATCTTCAACTTAGTATTTAAGTATTCTCAAACTTTACATATTAAATAAAACTTATCAGTAAAATGCTATTCATTGTTCATGAATTATAAAAAATGTCTCGTATGTTCTTTCACTTGGTAAAAAGCTTTCCTTCACATAGGACCAAAGAAAGTATTAAAATCGAACACAAAATACAGAAGTAAACTGTCAAACTCCTCACGTAATAAAACTGCTAAACATTCAGTAAAACATTAGAATATAAGTAATGTCACTTGGCAGAAGTAACAACTATTAAAATAGTCTCATGTCGGGCAAATGAGCTTCAAATAACGTACTTGCCCCCCCCCCAAAAAAAACTGTTGTGCTCTCGAATGCTCATGCGGTGGCATATGGGAAGGGATTCATGCACATACATTATGCATGCAGAGACGGTTTCTTCAAAACTTAGTCTTACAAGTTTCTAGATTTTTTTCCTCCGTGACAAGTTCGGCAGACTGGTGGTGCACCGGCTTTCGCTGGACCACCGTCGTCAGCCCATTGACATTGACCACCTCTTCCCTCCTGAATAAGGCAGCTATTTCCTCAAAAGTTCTGTTTTTGGTCTCTGGCACTTTCTTGTAGGTGAAGGTCCAGAAGATGGCTAACAGAACAGTAAATGGTAGAAAAGAGTAATTCTCGAACAAACGCTGCAGGAAGAAAAGAAGAAAAAACGCTTTTAGTAAAGAGCCTTTTTTTTTTTTTTTTTTTTAAACTTTATACACATACTAATACAAACCAATTCACCCGGAAGTAAACAACTAAGTGGCAACAAAAAGAAGATGACAACAGATTTTTTATTATCTCCATACATATGATGTTTACGAAATATTGAATAAATACATAGTAAATACAAAGAGCAATAACTGTTTAGTAATAAAGATTAAAAGGGATTTGTTAAAGAAAACTTTTTAATTTTGAAAGTGCATAACTTGGATTACTGTATAACACAAGCCACTGTATTGCAGTAGCTTGTTTTAAACTTCATCGCACCAGCAGACATGTTTTGTCACATATAGGGTGGGCCATCTAACTTTTGGAATTTGAATCGGCCATAAAAAAAATAATGAATATTTTTCAAAATTATAAGTTTGTTAGAAAGACTGGTCATTTTTATTGAAGAATGAAACACAACATCATTCAAATGGTTGCCACGACTGGCTTGACAGTTCCCCAATCAAACCATTTTTCAGTACATTTTATATTGTTTGGGTTCCCGTGGCATAAATGGCAACTTCGATTTGGTGTTTCAAGGCATCAGTCGTTTCCAGGTGGTTAGCGTAACACTATTCTTATGTATTCACTAAGGTTCCCCCTACCCACGAAAAAAAAAAATCCAACGGGGTCAAAGTGGTTTTTGGTCTGGCAGCATCATTGGGCCATTTTTCTTCGAAAATGAACAAGGAGTCGCCGTTAACGTCAATTGCGAACTTTACCGCGCCATGCTAAACAAAGCTTTGTTTCCAAAAACGGAAGAGGATGACATGCGTAACATGTGGTTTCAACAAGACGGCGCCACTTGCCCCACAGCCAATGTAATCATCGATCTTTTGAGCATTGTTTTTTTAAATCGAGTAATCAGCCGAAATGCTGATGTCAATTGGCCGCCTCGGAGCTCTGATTTGACCCCGTTGGATTTTTTTTTTTCTGGGGAATCTTTAAGGATTTATTGTTACGCTACTACCCACAGACAATTAATGACTGGAAACACGAAATCGAAGTTGCCATTCATGCGATTGTAATCCAAAAAATAGAAAATGTACTGAAAAAAATCGGGTTGATCGAATTCATAATGATGTTGTGTTTGATTCTTAAATGAAAATGTCCAATCTTTCTAATAAACTCAGTTTTGAAAAAAATATTAAGTCCCCCCCCCTTAATATATATCTGATCCAAATTACAAAAGTTAGATGGTTCATTCTTTGTATACGTCATTGCCATTTTACTAAAAAACGCTGCTGTTGTTGTCAGCAAAGTGCTTTCAAACCCAAAACTCCTTCAGTTTTTTGCAAGATGATAATCACTGGGCAGCATGGTCAGGCTGTAGACTGAATGCTCCCCAATCTCCGATCAGCAGTTTTGAAGCAGCTGCTGTGTGAATGCGGTTGGTCCCTATCATGAAGAGCAAGCAGCGTTTCGTTGGAGGGCCTTCTACTGACAATGAAAAGCTCCAGCAAGCGGTAATTATACTTTTCAATAAACTAGAAGCAGAATTATATGTCTTATCTTAACGGTAGACAAGTTACCCGAAAACTTGTCTACCGTTAAGATAAGAGCTCCAGTACCATAGTTTCTATAAGCAGTAATAACTCAAGCTATATACTTTCAAAACAAAAAGTAACGTTCAACTAATTCCATTCTTTTCTTTAACCAGTCGATTCCAGTGTAAGAAATAAGTGAAATGCTGTACATTTTTCAAATATAGCAATTTGGATGTTTAACACTTTAGTCAAAATATAAAAAATAAGTTTTACTTCAGGTCATTTGTTCTGTAAGTTGTTCATTCTATAACTCTAAGTAGGGAAAAAGAAGTTAGGGGTCAAAACAGGGAAATGTGGCTATGAAAAAATTAATAAAATCGCATGAATTAAACTACGACTAAAGGCAGAAAAAGTCCACCTAAGGCCATTAATAGCACTTTTCATTAAATGCAGAATTTAAAATTTTAGAAAGTGGATTTCGAAAAATTTACATATACAGTTGTCTTTAGAAATATATGTACATAGGCTGAAAAAGGGTAATAATGTCTCAAATTTTTATAAGCACCATAAATTTATCTAATGCTGTGAGAAATATTTTTCTCAATAGGAGATTTTTACGACCTTGTACGGGAAAAAATTGTATATTTTTATTGAAATGTTTTATACGATTAGAGCTACTGTAGCTTGGAAATCAGAATTATTTGATTTCCTTATAAGAACCATAAATTTATCATCAACTACTGAAGACCTATCATCAACTACTACTAATTTTGAAATCTTAATGCGCCTCATCAGCATTGATTGATAGCAGTATTTCTTGCTAAAACACAGCAACCAAGTATGGTCAGCACGCACTCCTAACTTTACCAATAACGCTGTAAACTTGCAAGGATTTTGTGACCATGCTACGGGTACCTTTCTCTCAATCTATGCTTTCCTTTCTTTGCTAAAGAAAGGATGCCGAAGTAGCACTAGTAACATAGTTTCAGGTAAAATGTCATTCGAAATGCTTGACCTAATTTCAGATGAGCATAATTCCATATTTGCTGACTTCGTATTAATATATCCCAAATGGAATATAAGGTATATTTTAATTTAGTTCATATTTCCTGTCTTATCTCGTTTCAACTTACAACTCTCTACCAGAATGAGTTTTTAGAATCGCGTTTAATACAAATGAGGAAGAGAACAGCATTAAAGTCAAGTTCAACTGACCTCGAGAGAGAGAGAGAGAGAGTAGCTCGCGTTTACCTTTGGGCTAAGTCCTCTTAAGCTGTTGTTACGCTCGGCCGTATTATTACATGCCTTTTGATAGTTCAGTAGCTAGTCTGAGATTACGGGCCAACTACATTAGAATTGTGTTAGCTTCGGATAAATCACTTAATTAGTCATTAATTAGTTCTTACTTTTTGAGTTTAAGCCCAAGTGGAGGCTTTGCTGTATGCCTGAAGAAAGGGGCCGAATATTAATCTGATTTTGAGTGAATAAAGTGTAATTAACCCTTTTTGAGTTTTCGCTTTCTGTTCGTTGAACTAAGCGATAATTCGCTTAACAGTTCACTAGGTTCCTCGACATTTCATTTAACAGGATAAAAGCGAGAAACTCTCTATAGGGAAAAGAATTCAGTTTTGGAACATCGTCATCAAGTTGAGCATTTTTGTTAAGTGTTTTTTTTTATTTTTATTTATTTATTTATTTATTTTTTTTTTTTTTTTTTTTTGTTTTTTGTTTTTGTTATATACTGCTGCTTTGAATCAATTGCAATGAACTGCATGATCGGTTTTCTCAACTAGCCTCCTTAATCAGTGAGAACTCGAGCATGTTGTTGTGGAGGTATATACGAGAATTCTGCTGATGTTCATTAAAATGGTCCAAAAACATGATCTCAAAACTTAAAAAAACGTCTTTTCTGTAAGTAAAACGAAATCACACAAACAGCTTATTTCATGCATTATTTGAGCATCCTCCTCTTTTTCGTAAATTTTAGAAATAAAAATCATCTAAAACTCAGTTACTTTGAAATATCCTGCTTTTGTATAATTTTTGCGTTCGTTTAGTCGAAAGGCAAAACACAGGAGTATTATCTCCTCTAAAGAAAAGAATATTTTCCTTGAAGATTCTCTAATAGAAGCTTATTCTTATTTAGAGGTATATGTTTAAGCAAGGCCAACATCAATGCATCGATCTAGGCATATTAGGTATTGCCGGGTCTCACTAAATGCTAAGTTTCTGCTCCGGATGGAACTCCAAAAGAAGAACACCCGGTGGGCGGTCCGAGGATTTCTCGTCCCTCTTTCCCTGCCCTCAACCTTTCAAGAGGATTTTGACTCATAGTATATTTTTAGTGCCCCCTTGCCGCACAGACATTATACGCTTCAGACCATCCATGCTTTCTCCAGTTTTCGAACTTCGATTTTTTCGAACTCAGGCCTTCCCAGTACGGCAACCATCGTCACTGACCACTATGCAGTCTGGGCGGCTGTTCGTATTTACGTATTTACATTAAACGTGTTTAATTGGTGGATATTTAGGTGCATAATATAAAATTACATTAAGCATGAAGGAAACCACGAAAATATCTTCATCAGAATTTGGGTTGTATTATCTGTTCTCAGTTGTTCTCTAGTAGTTAACTGGACCACTGTCAACACCTTCCAGGGTTGGCGAGTTTTCTGTGCAGTAACAATTTCTAAGAAGTAAGAGAAGTTATACTTTCCATACTGAAACATTGCATAATAAAACGAACCCAGTCCAAGACTATTATTATAAACACTTCCAAATGATTTTGTTCTTATGTGGAGGTGAGCACCTGAGAGAGGAGGTGATGCTAAATACTGCTGTTTGTTTATACCCTCAGAAATGCTAGTAAGTTTCAAAGATGGTCATCTTAGGAAATCAGTGACCACAAGTTCATTACACAGTTGATGCTTGTTATGATTTCTTGCATTATACCAAAAAAGAGAACAGTTGTATGACGTGTTTGCCACAGTGACAATAGATCTAATTTACTAATGCCAATGAATTTATACCGTTCGATGTAAGAAACTTGTCTTTAAAACGTGTCGTCATCATAGCGAGCGTTACTGTATAGCTTAGAGTATTTCTGGACAAGATAATTTGTATCTAATTAAGCTGAAGCGCTTTTACAAATTTTTTTGTATAAAAACACGATTGGTATCCGAAAGTGTTTTTTTTTTCCTCTTACTGACAGAAGAAAATGGTTACATTTTATTTGAACGGAGACTTACCTGCATCTGAAGAAAGACTAAACCGACTAAGAAATTGGCAGACCAATTGACAAAAACTGCTATGCTCATGGCGGCTGGCCTCGGGCCATGGGAGAACAGCTCGGCGGTGATCATCCAGGGGATGGAACCTGTAAATGCAAGCCACATCATGAAAAGGCCAATTTATGCACGAAATGTAATTCAATAAACAATTTTTAAAATCTTGATCTAAAAAATTTCACATTCACATCCCTTTTTCAAAATCTGAAAAGCAATTATTCATAAATAGTACATTATAATGAATTCATTTCAAGAAACTGAATTTATAACGAAAAGAGATAGTTTAGAAAGTAACTTTTATGAAGGCATTTTATGAATTTTAGAATGGAATGATTCAAAAACTCAGGCAATTTTACATCTCGTGAAAGGGAAAGAAAGCATTCATGAACAGTGGTAGAAAAAACGTTGATCTACAAAACATGCTTCTAAAAGCCATAAGCGGGGATTGAGAGCATGCAGTCATCTGTCCAAACAAGTATCTATGTGGCTGGAGAGTAGGAATAGTTATAATAACATTCGTTACTTTGAAGCAGGGTGTCCGAAAATTAAAACCACACTCAGCTGGGGTCTGATTGAACTTCTTCAGTGAAAACAGTGTAAGGGTATATCAGACTCAACATACTTTTTGGGCAACACTAACTTTAATACGAAATTTTCCTTCGAATGACAGTCAGTTAATATAAATCTGTGCTGGCAACATTCCCTGACCCTTTATTCATATTTTAACTATTTGAAGTAGTCTCAATTCGTGGGGAAAAAATTGGAGTTTTGTGCAAAATCTTGCGCATATTTGCAATAGATATGGAACAGTATTTTCCTGTGTAGTTATTTCAGAATTGCCGGAATTTTTCTAAATATCAAAGGCCATGAACACTTTGCATAGCCATATTAATGGGACTGTCATTTCATAAGCAGGTTCCTGATTTATATATGAATGACAACCTATTAACGTAGTGGTAATCATAAGAAGTAGCATCATTACGAATAATATTAATAAATAACTTAAAATTCCACTTTGGGTTTACTTTTAAAAAAGTGCAGTTTTGCATTACGAAATGGAAGCCAATGTTACAATGCAAACAGAACGGCATTTTATACTGAAGATACCACGGTTAAGGTTGAAATCTTAATACTTTTTTTAATGTATAAACTATACCGATTCAGAACATTCGAATTGTTCATCACATTTGAGTTCTGTTAATAAACTGTTAATAAAAATAAATTCAACTGCGTAATATCTAAGTTTTGTCCTTTTCTTAACACTGAGAACGCGCTCCAGTCGTCACTTGATGACACTAGAGGCAAGAACATCTCCTAGAGTGTTACAGAACTTACACAACCAGTTTAGAGAATTTCTGCCCTTTTATTACTCAAAAAAAAAAAAATAAATAAATAAAAAAATAAAAAATAAAAAAATAAATAAATAATAATAATAATAAAAAAAAGACGAAGGCGAAACCTCAAAGCAGGAAGTACTGACAAGCGCGACGTTTGTTACATAGAACCTCAAAATGCTCCTATGTCCAAATATAACTACGTGTCTGTAGCCTGTAAAACACACGCGATATTGCGGTATTTTTAGATTAATTTATAATGTATTTCGCATAATCTTTAATTTAGTGGTCACTTAAATTTGATTCTTTTCCTTCCGGATAGATTTATAATTCTGAGTAAATTCATGACGGAGCTGTGAAAATAACTTCATTCAAATTCTAAATGTATGGTGTTGAAACTTATATTTTAGGGACAAATTTCTGTTGTGAAATTGGCAATATCAGGCAATTTCTCAGAAACAGGGTCACATACTTGAGGTTTCCAGAAAACAATTTTTGATTCAGACGCTAGTCTATTCCAGGAAACTATGGATGTGTTAATCTTTGGCTGTGATATAAGTACTAACTAGAGGGGTAAAACGCGCAGATTGGTGTGATTGAGTTAAAATATTGTGTAATTTTTAACTATAGATCTATTAACTGTTTTATTCGTTTAATAAGTTAATGCAAAGCACACAAGGGCTATCTGCTTTAAGGAGGAATGTCTTTGTAGAGGAGTTTCCAAGAAGAGCCGATTATATTTGGAAATCCAGTTTTCCATCGTAGTATGAGTAAAACCTCATTAAGTCAGCCCTATGGCACATAAAAATAATTTTGTTATAAAATTAAGATAGCAAAAATATAATTTTTTTTTAAATTTAAAACAAAACGAAAGATTTAGTAGCAAACATTTGTATAAAATTATAGCAATATGTAAATAACACTCGGCATTCTTTCATTTCAAGCATCACGACTCAGTTTGCTTTTGATACAGCTTTAGTTTGGGATTTACAGTTCTTTCAATTCCAAAAGACAAAGTAAACAGTCTCTTCACCATTTTTTTAAATACTTAAAAATATGTTTTTAATAAACGCAGCATGCAACTGATTAAAAATGAGCATTATATTTGCTGGATTGCTTTAATTTTTTGCCGACTTCCAATACTTATTGCGCAAAGCGATGCATTTCCTTAAACTCTTTGTCAACTTCTGAAATTTTAGCCTAAATTCTTCCATTTTTTAAAAAGCTACCATGTTTATGAGATAACACCTGCTGAAAGGAAAAGTGTCCAAAGCAATTTTTAACGCATATTTAAGAATTACACTGCTGGACATTAAAATTGCAAGACCATGAAGGAAAGCAAATCCAAAAAAGATGCTTACTGCACGTAAACAGTATGGCATGAAGACAAAATGATTAAATTTGTAAGTATTTTGGAGGCTTATAGGGGTGCGAAATTAGTAGAAACAGCTGCCACCCCTGGCATCTAAAACGGCCCTTACCCATTAGGCATGGAGTCAAACTGGCCTTGGATGACAGATATGGGCAACTCATTCCACGCTGCTTCAAGTCTATGCCACATTTCATCAACCGTATTAGCTGGAGAGGGGTGACGGGACAGTATCTCAGCAACCCATGATCAGAAATTTTCAATGGGTGATAGAACTGGAGACCGTGCAGGCAGAACAGCAATCGAATACCCTGTGTATCGAGGAAGGTCAGAACACGACGTGCAACATGTGATCTTGCATTATTTTGTTGGAACATGGTGTTTGGTGGCCTCGAAGATCACAACCAGTGGACGTAAGATTTCAGCAATGTTTTACTCATCTTCGTTCAAATTACCGTCGGTCCGAACTAGAGATGTACGTATCGTGTACTCAATGGCTGCCCAAACCATTACACCAGATGCAGGGCCTCTATGCCAATATCGAATGCAAGCAGGCGTCTCTTCGGACACTCTAGACACGTATACGGCCATCAGAATACTGCACATAGAACCGGGACTCGTTTGAAAAGGTGACATTGTGCCACTCTTGTACCCAGCTTTATCGTTTGGCGCACCAGAGTCACCGTCTCTCTCTATGCTGCATTGTCAGAGGAAGCCGAAGTAATGGTCACCCTGCAGATAGTCTACGCTGCTGCAAACGTCGACGCACCTTACGAGCTGATACTGGGCGTGCTGCAAACATGTCCACTTCCTGACTGATGGACCGCGATGCGGTCGTACGGTTTTGCAAGGATCACCTCACAATATGTCAATTTGCAATAATGTCTTCTCTGGCGTTACACATGGGAGAACGCTGAGATCCTGCATGTCATTCAGTATGATCCTCAGCAATCCATTTATTACATATTCGCATGACAACAGCATCGATCCTCCTCTATGGAATTTCAACTTGCTGGTAAGCATTTTCTGTTCTTATTAGAGCCATAACACGATATTCTGAACAAACTCCAACCTTACAAGGCACTTTCGGAATGAGAAACCCACTACACAACTTTTCTTTTATGCAGTGCTTCAGATGTCGATTCTCCCTCCTGAGTTGTCTAAATGAACTTCGTCAGATCACTCCTTCCTGGTGTTGCAATTTTTATGACCAGCAGTGTAATTGCTTTATACACCAAATTACAACCGTCAGATGTTTCAGCACTTTTTTCTTATGAAAAGAATTTAAAAAGTAGATTAAGCTTAATTAAGTTAAAAATTAGCAAGAGTTGCACTATAAGTTAAAAATTAGCAAGAGTTGCACTGCAAGTTAAAAATTAGCAAGAGTTGCACTGCAAGTTAAAAATTAGCAAGAGTTGCACTGCAAGTTAAAAATTAGCAAGAGTTGCACTATAAGTTTAAAAGTAGCAAGAGTTACACTACTATACAGATAAGCCGCACTCAATTCCTGTAAACGCTTATATTCAACTAAACAGTTCTCTGATGACAGAAATCTTGATCAAGAAGCCATCGTATAAACGCCATTTGTACTTGTTCATCGCTGATAAATCCAGACCACAAGCCGCTTTAATCAATCTGCAAAAGACTGTATTTCTAGTCATTGCATACATTCATGTTAATTCTCGTTAATTTTTCGTACTTGAATGTTTATTTTCTTGCTTGCTATGTTTAAATATTTGCACCGATTTCATCTATATATCTATACTTGTGTCTACACCCTGGCCTTACATTAACTGTTTGCCCAACCTGTGCTGTAATAGCAATGTCCCCACCTTGTACATTGCCTTCTTATTCCTGTCTTTTTTTCAATATTCCCCAGTAAAGTCCTTGTATTAAGCTCTTAATTTGTTTATTTCATCAATGAGATTCAACAGGCTGATGAGCACCTAACCCAATGGACTAGCTGTTCTGTCGACAGCAGAAAGAAAGTGGATTTCGACTTTGAAAGCATTAATCTACTCAGGCTTTTATCCTGATATGGCCTTCATATATTATCTCATTCTGTAGAGACATTACTTTTTTTTTGGAAGCAGGGGAAAAAATGATGCAATATATGAAAAATGCGAAATTCTCTTGCAGGGACTCGAACAGGGACCTCTCGGAGACGCGCCGAGTGTGCTACCGTTACACCACGGAAGCATACTGGAAGGTGGAAGAAAATGCCTTATAATTCGATCAATGATAAACACCTTTAAATCTTCCATGATATGGATAATGCTTTAATAGCATTGTAAAACTATTTTGATGAGAAAATAGTTTTCTGTGCGGGATATGTCTCGCGCCAGATAGAATGTAGTATGTCTCATATAATGACATAGGTATTTTACATGCGCTCTCTGCTTTTCGTTTTCGACCAAAGGAATAAGTAGAACTTTTGTATATACCTAAATACTTAGTTGCAATTTCTCATTATTTATTTACTTATCGTTTGTAATGGTTTTTCATTAGTTCAAATTAAAAGTGGTTAACTCATAGTCAGATTAGTCGATCTCCCACTATCAGTTCTCATTTGCATGTAGAAATCTCATTTTTTGGTTAATAGTAAAGTGATTAATATATACTTAAATAGTTGTAAACAGTTTAAAATTTGAAAGGTACGTCCCGTGTTTGAGGGCAAGCTTAGGTGAAGTTTTCCTTACAATCGGCTCTTGATTTCAAATATTATTAATGTGATTTGCGTAAATATTATATAACTATATATGTGTATAGAAGATAATTTCTTTTTCCTTTATATGTTGCTGCATACCATGCTTATAATCTAATTTCAAGCCTGAAGGCTTTTGTGTATTATAATACCAACGATATTTCCTTCCCATATTTTTAGATATGAAAAGTGTTGTTTTAAAATTGTGTACTTTGAGAATTTTCAAGAACGAAAAGATAAAGAAAGTATCACATTTACAGTATGATACATAAACATAACTAGCTCTTACATATACAGGAGAATACTTGCTATCTTTTCCTCACTAAAACATATTCCAAAAGGGTCTTTTGTTAAAATGCAGTAAAGAATTAATGCAAAAACTATCCCGTATAAAGTTGAATTTAGGTAAAAATTCATAAACACTGTTGTAACGCTGATAGTTTAGATAAATTATTTTTTGGTTCCTGTATAGGAACCCAGATATTACATTCTCCACAAACTTTTAAACTATACAAAATGCAGCCAGAGGAAATGATTGTTGCCACCATGTAAAAAATAAAAGGCCCTTCCAATAAAAATAATGCTTGTTTTGAATAATTGATACGTTGATGGGATTATAATGAAAATTGTATTTTCTAAAAATGATCCGGAAACCAGTATCGTACCCCTTGATATGGAGATATTAAGCATCGCGAGTAGTTTCGTTGGATTGTTAAGGTACTAAATGAGCACAATAACACTTCGGTTTACAAGAGAACACAGTGGACATGATTTAAACGCGAAATAATAAAACAATATGTTTAACTTACACAGTAATAAAATTTAAAATAACGCTGTTACGAGAAAAACTAGTGACCAATACAATCCATGTACATATCCCTTCCTAAAAGTACTTCCAATATACATATCTCTTCCTAAAAATTCCCCCACAGCATCTTCATAAATAATTTTGCGAAATTTTATTACTAAACAATTATTCATTAGCCATTAAATCTCACAATTACTCAGCATTTATCACTTCTGAAATAATAACGAAATCAAATGTTGATACCAAAATGAACTATAGAAGTAATATACGCAGCATAAAAGACGAAAATACTTTTACTTAAAAGATAAATACTTTCTTTATAGTAAAGGTAGGGGGAAAGAGAAAAAAAAAAAAAAAAAAAAAGCTAGTTCATTCACTTACGCAAAGAATTTTGAATGCACGCTATTCTCCCTGCCAATAAACCTTTACATGTTAACTTTGGATAGTTTTCCCAATTTCAAGTTGTTTGATGAATTCATTCGACTAGCACTGATTCTAATCAAGGGAAAGCATGCAGTTTTAGCATCTTCATAATCTGTATAGAGAGATCTTTACTAAATTAACTGTAAACAGACGCATGTGGAATTTTTCTAGGCAATCAATTCGAACGCAGACTGATCAGGTCACACGGAACACAATTATGAAGAAAAAGCTATAAAGCCTGGCCATCAGATGGTACGCTCAGTCAAAAACAAAGTAGGAAAAGATGTGCTTCCTTAGGAAATCGACATGGCCAACTGTTGGAAACTATTCAGCGTAAACTCACCATGCCTCTGCATAAGAAAGAACGCGAAATGCCACTTAGAATATTTTGTCATCACGGGAATAAATCTGCAGCTGCATTCAAAACATACTCGTGAAAAGTTTTAGGAAAGTATCCATGTCAATAAATAAGGTGAAAAACATGACCAAGAAAGTATTCAGATCAACCAGTGATGTTAACATGTCACGGCACTTCCCACATGCATGCCTCTCTCAAACTTTAGGCATGGTTAATTGATCATGGCAAAGTACAAGATGTTTATCAGTATAAGAAAGGAATGCCTCCTAAGGGACACTGCCTCTTTTACATTAAATATGGAAGAACCCACGAAAGAGCTCGTGCAATAAATCCATTCTTCGTCCGAAATCTTGTTGTTCAGGGATAGCCAATGAACACTAGAACATTTAGGCATTTTCCTGCCCGGTGCGATCTCCGCAAGTTCCCGAATTCTGCTGCCCGGTGCCTTCCTAAATTCTAAAAATTTTGTTGCTCGATGCTTTTCAAAATTTTACTACCGCTAAATTTTGCCGCCCCAGCTTTGACTCCATTCTTGACTGAATCGGAGTGGTTGGTCAGTGGTGAATCCCTCCATATGTCACCCTGTGACTTGTGGTACTGATATTTCTTGAAAAATCTTGTTTTTCAAAGACGTGTATTCTGCGTATCGGAGGTAGCATATTATGCACATCTAAAAGCACATAAAAATTTAGCATTTCTCCATATTGGAGTTAAAAATTTAGAATATTATGATGTGTCTACCAGATTTTTCTGAAACGTTGTGTGAAATAATAATGAAGTTTTAAAATTCCAATGAAAAATTCCGATTTCCTCAAAATTCCAATGAAGAATCTTACACCGAGTCCATAACTTCGTATTTTTAATTTTGCAATTAGATGTTTTTTCACCTATCTTACATATATTCTTTTCAAGACCAGATTCATTCTCATTAAGAAAAATTTAAACTAACTTTTTTTCTTCTTTTAGAAATTCCTTCCTCATGAAAACTACACGCACAAAACTTCATTCAGATCGATTAATCGAGACATTCTTCATGCATCTGTAAATACCGTCCATTTGATAAAAGCCATTCTATACATGATGTTCGTAAAATATGACCATAGGCTTTATTTCTGTAAAGCCTATAGACATGATGGCTTTAATCTCAACTGCAAATTTTCACTAATTAAGGTAAATAAAACCGTTGGGTATCAATTTGAAAGCACGAAATCAAATTTTATACGGCTCCCGTAGAGGAAAATGCTCAATTATAAAAATAGCCTTTATGCTTTAGTAAGTTAAAAACCAAGTCCGTAATCTTTATAAGCACCAAAATCTGAATCAATTTTAATTTCTTAAGACCAATTAAAAAGCTAATTAGTTTTGCCGTTTTAAACTAATATGATTTCATTAATTGCAATTTTTTTGCAGCAGTTGTAGAAAACGTTTCATTTTGCTTGGAAATGTGCGTTGGAAAATGATTTAAGTCAAAATTTTCCTTCATATATTTTGAAGAATTTTGCACGTAACGTGCAAAATGCAGATTATAATTACAGAATAATGAAAACTTTGCTAATTGGGCAATTTGCTTATGGCTTCCATATAAAAAACTAAACTTTTTAATACTTCTAAACGTTCTTCCCTGTGCCACACCTCCCATAAAATTTTCTCTATTTACATAAACTATGAGATTATAAGCATTCCCTGATGTAACAAAATAAAGCTAGCAGCCACTTAAACAAAATTGCCCTTGAAAAGTTTTAAAGTGCCAAAAAATTATTTAATTTTTTGGTTGCACAGATGTTTTTCATTTCATATCGATAGAGGTTTAATGAGCCAGGAAAACTAGGAATTACAATATTTACAAAGCAATTATGTCTTTCTTATGATATCTTGAAGGTCTTTTAAATGCCATTTTTTTTTAAAGGATGTCCTACTTAGTTTTATCGCAGGAGCAAAGGAATGATTATTAAGAATAAAATATTACCAGTGCTGCTATAAGATAAGTGATTATGAACTCGGATACTAAATCTGAGGGCATTTACTTCCAGATTTACATAACGAATTCAAAAAAATATTCTAGATACCGTTGTACTTTTACTCTCAACAATGGATATCACTGCTAGTTTCAGGACGAAATTTTCCTTTTCCTCACTGAAGAACAGAGCAATCATACATATATATACGATGGCAAGCATTTCCCAGTCATATAACAAATCAGACAGAGTTCGCAGAATCAAATTAATTCTGGGAGAATTATAGCGGAAGGAAGAATGAAATAAACTTTGATGTCTGTTTGAAGTTATTTGCAAGAACATTTCCGTACCTACCTTCGCTTGTTTGTCGCATTTATATTGCACTGCATAAAAAATTCCTATTTGTTTGTTAAATAAACTGTTAAACAATGCTATGAAAATTGTCTGTCAGGAAATGTTGATGGCATTCATAAATAGTTTCGCCAGTTTCAATCCTGTCGTAATATTTACAAGAAGAAGATTGAAGTAGCATCCTCCTTGAGTAAATTAATTTCTCTAAATAAAGGTCAGCGTATATTATTATTTTACTACTATGCGGGGACATTAACGGTGTCTACTCAGCACTGCACACAAGTACATGTTTACTGACAAAATCAATGTGCGCAGAAAATTATTCCAGTCAGTAGATGTAACCAGTAGGAACACTGTTACATCTACTGCGTAAGCAGTTTTTCAATAGAATTTCTCTTACGATCAAAATAAGAATGCTTTCTAAAAATATTTCTGTTAAGTCTTTGAGTGTAATAACAGGATCATCACTATCCACCGAAACGCATTTTGCAACACAGTTATTTTGATCTATTATCTGATAGCTAATTTACGAAAGCTATGTCAAAATATATTTTTCAATAATCTGATTTCTTCTGAGATTTCTTTCGGACACCCTACTTTTCATGAATGACAGAACACGATGTGCTTAATTTTTAATTAGGCATGCATTCAGTGAAGCATTTATGTGAACACTTCTTAAAATGAAAGCAAAAAATGAAAACAAGAGAAAGAGCATGCAAGGAGATGATATTCGTGCAGGAAATATTCTAGAGCTGTTCAAAAACCTGAGGTTCCCTTCCGAATGTCTCACCCAGTATTTAAGCGTCAGTTTTTATTTTTTTAAGTAAACATTGTTCAGATGTAAAAAGGGACTTTTTTAGGACGAGAATTTCCAATTAAGTGGTTTAGCTGCGCTTCATTTCTTTAGTACCCTTTTACTAATATTTTTTAACATCCGAAATAATTTTTACTATTTCATGTCCTGAAAAATTTTTTTTTTTTTTTTTTTTTTTTTGAGAAATCAGTGTTTTGCGCATATAGAAGCAATTTTATATAGATATACAGTTTTTAAAAAAGGCAGTTACAGGTCCTAAAAATTGACACAAGATATAAACTTTGAGTTACAAAATTTCTAAGATACAAAATTTAAAACAATAATTTTAGTAAATTCCTCTCTGAATTCGGAATGACAGCCCATTCGCTAATGTTATCTGGGAGCAGAGCGGTTTAGTCACTACAAAATTTAGCTTGGTTCAAGGGGTTCCCCGTACTGCGAAAATACTAATTAAAATATTCATAATAAGATAAACGTATAAAGTCCCATACATTTATACGCAAAATTTAGAAATGTATTTGCAAGCAGCATTTTAACGTTTCCTAAATAGCTAGAGGTAATTTAGCCAATCTGAAGTTTGATTTTATACACTTAGGTTTCTGCGCATATAAAACGCTTGTGTAACTATACATTAGTTTTGTATAGCCTATTCAAAATGACTTGATTGATCTAAGTTATGTGTATAGAACGAATTTTATGCAATTGTTTAGCGTTTGGAGAATGATTTAATTGCGAATTCTGTGAAATGTGAGAGCTTTAAACAAGCGAATGAAATTGCCCGAACAAAAAAGTATTAAAATTAATCGGTTGGGTAACTGAGTTACGCAAAGCACCAAATAATTACTTGCCTACAGGAAGGAAACGTTTGGAGAAAACTTTTTCAGTGATGCCAACTTGAATCAGATATGATAATAATACTAATTTGACAAATATTATCGAAGAAGATCTCTTACATAACTGAAACTTTCCAGAAGACTACCAACACTATCTGTTTGCATTTAAACAAACTAACGAAAGTGAATAAGTGGATATCGCATGATTTCGGAGAGGTGCTTATATTGCTTGTGTAGTGGGTATCGTCTACTATTCTACATCGCACGTTCCTTTTTCTCCCCATCCCCCCCCCAAAAAACATTATTGTGATGATCCACAATTGACAACTTAAATGTTCCTTCCATCAAAAGCAACTAAAATTTATGAACAAGAAAAGGGAAAACTTTTGCAAAACATTCATCGAAAACAACATTCAGCAAACACCGCTTTGGAATGGGAACTATACATCTGCCTTACTCTTCAGACAATTTTCCAAGTGATTAACGGCCCACCAGCGGCCGAGGGGTAAAGTCGCTGAACACGGGTAGTTCGGTCCGAGGTTCGAATCCGGCGAACGGGCTGGCTGCATGGGCGTTTTCATGGTTTTCCCCATGTGTAACGTGTATACGAGCCAGTTTCCCTTAGAAAGGTCCTCCATGAAGGCATCCCTCTTTTTAGGCAGATAGCCCTAGTGTGCTTTGCCATAATTAAATAAACCAAACCAAAAACAAATTATTAACGTCTGTTTCGTACTTTGGAAATTCATATACAATTCTGTGATTCTGCACAAATCAAACTGAAAATAGCCAATTTTATTTACATCATTAGAGGCGTGTTAGAGGAAAGGTATACATGAGCACGTGCAATGAAAAAAAAGATTATATTTTTCATGAATAAATGACTTTTTGAAATCTACTGTGGCTTCCAGTTTCATTCAAAAAAGTGAGAGGACTTTCTTAGTTATCTAATATTCACATTTCGTACATAAGGAATCACAAAACTCCATTCAGTTTCTTCATTGATAACTTGATTGAACTACTCAGTGTACATACGTTTGATCACTAATGATATTTTTTAGAAGAATATTGTACTTTATGCAAGTTATTTATGTCCACTATTTATATATTTTTATTTTTAATTAAATTTAAGTAAAAAAAGTTCTCAAACTCACCTTTGATATCAAAACGATAAACAAAATGATGCATTAATAAACGAGGAGTTAGTGCACAAAATTTCTTGTTACTATTTTTTTGGTCAGAAATCGAATCAATTCCAGGAATTACCTCAATTTGTATATACCGTTGCACTTAAGAATATAGTAGATGAATCCTATGTTGTACGCCTTTTGATGTTTCATACACTCATTTCAATACACGTTTGGGCACCGAGAAGTAATTGTGAGATCGTATCGAAATTTGGCATAGGGTACGTGTCAAGCAGACATGCAAAAGAGTAAAAATGAGCGTGTTTATGTAAAAATTAGCGTGTCCCATAAACAGTTGAACTTCATTCTCCTTCGCCCATAAAATGATATGCAAGGGTATTTTTAGCCCAAAGGGGCAGTTTGCCAAGAAGGGCTATTAATTTCATATCGACATTTTGCATCGTCCACTATAAAACGATCTTTTACTTTTCAAATTGTTGCTACCAAACATTAAAGCCCTTTATTATACGAGTATTTTAAAAAGATTAAATAATGAAGCATTTGCATGAACGTATGTTTGTTTCCCGCACTGTGAAAAAAACAACGGTACCTAGAGATATCAAATTTTGAATAACGTAATCCTCCACTCGAATATGGGCATCTGGAAGCCAAATTTGGAATTTGTTTCATTACCTATTTCATAGTTTGTAAAACTAACGAATTTTTGTTTAACAAACTCAACGATTTCAATGTGAGCAATGGCAACACTGTACTGAAAAAAAAAACGTATCTCTAGCGCGCGAGACTGTGTATCGGAAATTTTAAAAATATACTCGTTTTAAATATTTTTTGATATTGCTGTTGAATTGAATTTTATGGTTTAAGAGCAAAGAACATGTCATTTATTAAATAAAGGTTCTTCACAAAACGTTAAAAACATGCCTTTGTGCGTAATATAAAATCTGAAAGCTTCCAGATTTTCTACCTTTTTGTAATTACTTAATCTGCTGCTAAGGGATCCGTTCACTAGGGGTGCCCTTACACCACCATCGAAAACACTATTGTTAACTGTCATAGTTAGAGAAGGGAAGAATCAATCTAACAATTGAAGCCGGGTGGTGAACTCGGCAAGTACACCGCCACCTAAGGCATTCTGCCTTTACTTTTTAAAAGTGTTGGGATCAGTGATGAAAAAGAGATCACATGTACTGCAGCCCTACACAGACTAGCAGAGAGGATTTTCACATCACTCGACACATACACATAGAGTGCAGATTGCATCACAGTCAGCCATCCGGCCGCATGCAGTGCCTTTAATACAGGCTGCTGTCCGTACAATCAGGAGGCGCCTGGTTGACATTTGATACTGCGACGTCCATTGACTGTGCTGTCAATAACATCCATCCTCCATCGGCTCCATTTGGAGCGGCTTTTCATTCGATAGCATTGAACACCAGCCGAATGAAACCATGTCATCTTCAGTAACGAATTAATATTTAGTTTGGAAAGGGATGCCAGCCGTGTACGTATATGGACGCCCTGTGGTGAATTCTTCAATCCTGCCTTTGCTTTACAGCGGCACAAGGCTACCTCAGCTCGTATTATAGTATGGGGTGCCTTTGCTTACGACACTTCTAATATTGATTCATGGCACTATGACAGCCGAGCGGTAAGTTCATGACATCGTTCAGCTACATGTGTCACCACTCACGAGGAAGTGGACTCCCAGGAGGCATTTTCCAACAGGAATGCTTGGCTACACACAGGCAAAGTTTCAAAAGAACGTCCCGCCAGATTACCCCTCTTCAACGGCCTGCTCGATCTTCACATCTTTCACAGATCGAGCAAATCTCGGATCACTTTGGAAGGCAAGTTGAACAGCCTAGCAGCTTGGTCCAACTAGACGCGCACTTATAGTAACTGCAAAGTGAGAGAACACAGGACACCGTAAGAAAGCTGTATGCATTAACTCCGGTTATTATCGCATCGTATATTCAACCTAGAAGTGCCCTAATAGAGTATTAAAATCTCCACAAATTTGCAATTTTTTCTGTACTCAACAATTCTTTTGTTTTGATTTTGTAGTTATTTATTTCTGACATTATGCTCCAGTGTACCATCTGCCTCAAACGCCATGACAATTTGTCACATTTTATTCGATGTTGACAGTAACTGCGCCTAAAACTTTTATTGCTCCGATAGGATAAACACAATTTCTGTACAAAGCGCTTGTCAATGTACATAGTAACCTGTAGTCCGTTTCGCACTTTTATGTCGCCTGCATCACCAACATTTGTACTACAGCATGAGAATTAGAAATAATTTTACTGATCGTACAACTTATTATTCCTAAACCCCAGTTGTTAGCTACTGAACATGCTTGTTTTCTGTAGTACACTATTTAAGCAGTGATCACGGTCATAAAATAACATGCAACATGCCAACAAGGCACATTAACACATGACGCCGTTGTTTGTTAGATGACGTTTCTCAATATTATGGCTGCAAATATTTCGGGTGTACCTTTTTTATAGTTACTTATTCAAAAACGTTTCATGTTGTTTTAAGATTCGAAAAATGAAACAGGAGTAAAAGTGAGGACTTTGAAATAAACATAAGACTTTGAAGAACGAAAATTTTGAACTATGCATATAATATATCGGCGAAATATAGCCTGCAGTTGTAGTTTTGAATGCGGAAAAGGTATTACTGTATATATTTCCCTTCAGAACCAAAGAAATTTATAAATCATATTCCATAAATGATTAATAGTGAGATATTGAGATCATAAAAGAATTCGCGATGGATAACGTCTAGCTTGTGAAAAGCAATTAGGTGATAGCTCACGATGAACACTACTCGACATCCATGAGTGCCATCTTTATTAACTTCAGCTATTTATTATTGGCATTTGGAAATATATGGATTATCTTCCCTGCAACTCAGACTTGGCATATGGGTATCGGCATATGGACTTTTACCTTTTCTTGCATACAAAAATCTTCCTTGTCACTGCAAAAATTCGTTAAAGATGCCAAAAGAGAAGAATGAAGAGGTAGCGAATTTCAGTGAAGGGGGAATACAAAAATTTCTGCTGAATTACGAGAGATTTAATTAATGGCAGGAATTGCATTAAAAGGGAATTACTTATAGAGTAGAGAACACAGTAGCAATAAAGAACTCTAAAAATTAAAAATAATAATTCTCTTCCAGTTACGTAATGGAGGATATTAGAAACGCCTTTTACTTTATATTGCTGCAAATGTTCATCAGAATTGCTAGTTGAGCAATTTAGAAATTTAGTGGAAATTATTTTGTACCATTTGGCTAGAATATCAAAAAGTGAAGTCACGTTTATAATTTTAAGCTTATAAGTATATTTATTGCTTTAAGCATTTTTGACTTATTGAAGTTGAAAGTTTATTTACGCTTCACCAAATACCAACACTCTGAAAACTGACCATACATGAAGCCAAATAGAATAAAATTAAAGGCCTTATGTTTCTCACAGTAGCATGATTCACTAAAGTGCATATAAATGCAAAATAATACAAGAGTCCAAAAATTCTGAAATGATTCTCCGATAAGGACATTTTCTAAATAAAAATCGTACTATTGCTTCTTTGCAGCTGAAACATTTTTTTAAGATACAGTACGTATTTAAGTTGCGTTGCCTTTCATTTATTTATTAGGGGATAAATTTGATCAGTGGAAGTATAGCTTCAGATACAGGCCACTAGTCACACGTGCTTTCAGCTTTAGTTAAGAAATTGCAATTTCATAAAAAAATCTAGAGACATATATAAATTATTAAATTAAATTAGTTTTGTTTTGCTAATCACAAGCTCCATTTCAGTTCTGCTAAAACTATCCAAAAATATTTATTTCATTTGATGAACTAGATTTCCTTTCAGCCATTTTATGACCATAAAAATCTATAGTCAATGAATTCTAAACCGAATTTTCCTCCAGTCCACGAGCAGATAAATCGTTGATCTGATTCCATTTTTATCCCTAGATCGCAACGTGTATTTTGCTCCTTTTCGTTATTTTTCTAGTTCCCTTCATTATAGAAGGCATTAGTTTGAGTGGTTGAAAGTTTCGGGATTCATTGGTCAGTTTGCACTCGCGTCTTTCACTTTGGTGCAGACGAAAAAGGAAATATAGAAAAAACTGCGGAATGCTCCGTCTTTTGACAAAGTTCACGAGATGAGAAACCAGGGAGTGGATGCCTCATACCCTAACAATTTGGAAGGGAACCCCTCTAAACTAAAAGAAGGAAGGAAGCAGGAAGGATAGTTGAGAAGTAAAAAAGAAAAAGAAAGCTGTACATGCCTGAGATGTGCCCGTGTCCTTGATACGCAAGCCCGAATTGGAAATGAAAAAAGATACCTCTTAAAAAAAGTATATCATCACTGTGTATGTACATAATACTACACATTAATATAGCACTTGAAAGAGAACTAAGTGTGCTCGGCTATGCGAAAGGACAGCAAGTAGGCTATCCTTATATATATATTCAGGCATGCATGCACTGCATATAATTTTGATTCATTTCTGATTTGCATTCTAAAGGTACCGACACAGTTGCCTTATTTATTTATTGAAGAGAAATTACAATAGGCTCTTCGGAAACGTTTTTTAGCACGAAAATAAATGAAAACTTAGACCATAAAAATGAGTTTCCCAGTAGTGTACCAAAAAAACGGTATTTAAATAAATACAGTTAAAAGGATTACTGACTGAATAACTTAAAGTAAATTCGTAACATAAAATAATCCTGCAAGTGAATTACCTACTAATGTTTAGAATTCAGCAATTTTTATACGTCAATTTGACGTTCATAAATTACCTTTAATTTTATCTAGAAACAAAATTTACGATGTCCAGAATTCATAAAATAAAATAACACATCTATTTTTGAAATAACCTTATCTTCATGTTGATAACTTCTAAATTATCACACTTTTGTAAGTAATACTTTTATGAGAAACAAAATGATCCTCAGAAGTTATGAATCACACAAGGTAAATAATTCATAAAGAATGAAAGTTTTTCGAACATTTGCAAAATTAACTTTTTACAGTAGAGGGACTATAAGATATCCATGGACAAAAGTATCAAATTTTCACAAAGTCGTACAAATTTTGTACATGTGAACTTTTGTCATATCGCTAAATTCCACAACATGACAGTCCTTCAAATCTTTGAAATCACTGACGTTGATCTGCTACTTGTTGTACACTTTGCAGCAGTTCAGCACCAGGGATTTCAATGATAGTTTATAAACAGCACGCCAAATGCACTATCCTACTTGTGGCAGATCTTGAATTAACGGTGCTATCTGCATAACGTTCTTGACATACTCATAAAAACGCAACAAAATATCATACCTGTAAAATATATGATAAGTATCGTATCTGTAGTAAATCTTGAAGTACGTCCAATGTACTCCTAAAATCACAGGTGTGA
Source organism: Stegodyphus dumicola (assembly GCF_044657685.1). Classification (NCBI taxonomy): domain Eukaryota; kingdom Metazoa; phylum Arthropoda; class Arachnida; order Araneae; family Eresidae; genus Stegodyphus; species Stegodyphus dumicola. The sequence continues at coordinate 47,272,854 of NC_140774.1, forward strand.
TGTTACGTGATTTGGAGAGCTAACAGCAAAATGTCAATTCATTGACAGTTTCAAGATCACCTGATCTTACGCCATGTCTAATTTCTGTAAAGCTGTGTCGAAAGTTTGTTTTGTACCAGTATTTTGTGTGAATGTGCTCAAAATCTGCCACAATAAAGCATCAATCACAACCATCGAGGACGACTTAGTGCAACGTATATGATAGAAATTCATTACTCTTAGGGCGCATGACGCGTATTATTCACATGCTTACTGTTCACACGTAGAAAAATTTGGAAAGATTTGGTGACGTAGGAAACTTCGCAATTTTTTTTCTCCTGCTTATCTTAGTAGTTCCTCTACTGTCAATTGTTACTTTACTGTTACTGAATTACTTCGAGTTCCATAAATTACAAAGGTTGCATATTAGTGACACTATGTTCATACTGCGACAAGTTTTCGTTCGCAGAAGACAGCAAGTTTACTTTCCTTACTATAATCTTGTCTCGTATTTTGTAGCGACATTTCTGCAAACCTTGAAGCATGAGCCTTTTCTGATGATATCGGTGTATAAATAAATATTCTAAAGATTTGGAACACATTGCGGTCATCATGATCCGGCGTAAATGGGACTGCAAATTACTCAGGTAACTAGGAACGTTGAATAACACTATGCTATCCAAGTTCCGTTACGAAACGTTGAACCGCTTAACAAAACACATTTCATTACAAACCTGGTACCACACAAAGCAGATATAATTACTATTTGTTGGGAATCATCATGCAAATTTTATCTTTTTACACCCACCGAGGTAAAATGATTTTAACCGAAGGTAGAAACAGGCCCATTTGGTACACAGTGCAAGGTGTGAAATGCAAGAAAAGAAATATATAGTGATAAGCATTAAAGAAGGGGATAATACCTCTTACCAAGATCAGCTAATTTTACGAAAAAGCTGGTTAGTGTAGTCAAGGGTCTTAAAAATCTGATGAATCGAAAGAAAAACCGACCGTGCATCTTAAATGAAATGCACAGACCATAATATCATAATTAACTTCCACTATGAAATAAATATAACAGTGTAAGATAACCGACAACTGGATAACCTGAATTCAACGTATTTCTTCTCTTTTCAATAATTACACTAGTTCAGAAGTTAAACTCCACTGTTTAAAGTTATAAGAAGAAATACTATAATGATTAGCATGGTATTTTGAGAAAGAAGCTTTCTTTGTCCCTCTTTTGCAAAATCTGGCCATCCTGCATGACTGAGCCAACACCTTTTTGCAGATCGGTCGCATTCGCTAACTCAGGAATCCAACGGTGGCGGCAAAAGAAATTTCCTTTGCGAAGTTAGAAAAACTACTCTTTACAAAAGGTGCTAGCAATTTTATACGAGGCATTCATGTGAAAGCTTCTTTTTAATAAAAAATGGCCGATGTACGCAAGGGCATTACCCCTAATTCAGCAGTTCCATATTGATGTATTTGGGCGACTAAGGTGTCGATATTTTGTAATGTAGTTGTTGCCCCGATTGCGTATCGGAAGAGGGAGGACACATGAATTTTCCAAAAGGGGAAGCGGATTTTCTTTGATATCAAGTAAAATGCTTGGGTTCTGGTCAACGTAGTAAGTAGGTAATGTCTGTACACATTTAGTTGACAGAAGCTCGCATTTGTTTTCGGACGCTTGTTTTTCATTTGTAAATATTAGTTATTAAATATTAGGAAAATCACTTCATTTTTCTTTCTCATATACTACTGATTATCAATTTTAAAACCTGTTTGGGAAAAATTATTCAAAATATTTTTGGTAAAAATAGAAATGAACTGAAGTATTTGGGCACTTTGTATAAAGACTATTTAATAAAAAAATGAAAATAACGGGACATTCATAATTTCGTTGGATATCATTTAGCTAAGATTTTTCCATGCGCTTTAGCACAGATTCAAATAATTTTTTCGTATAAGAATATTCAGTTTGTTTCAATCCTAAGTAGGAATTGTTTTAGCAGAGCTTTCTAAGAAACATGTTTTCATATTCTTATTTCTAACCCACTCCTCACATTTTCGATAGGATTTAACTCTAAATATTATGAAGAAGTTTTGATAACTTCAGGACAATTGTATAATTATCACAAGCAAACATTTAAAGCTGTATGTTTAGGATCGTTATTCTGATAGAATATGAGCGTATTTTGCGTTCCAAGTTTTTTGGCAAATGCTTTAAAATTTTCTTTAAGAATATTTATATTTATGCTAGTTCATGTATTTTTGATAGATATTAAATTTTTAAATCTATAAGCAGAGAACCGTCTCCAAAAAATTATGCCTCTATCCCCGTGTGTAACAAATAGGTAATAGGTTTTTCGAATTCAATTCTTAACCTTCCAGCACGCGCACTACGCACAAAATTTACGACAAATTCGGTTTTTAAGGCACACTTTTCCCATATCGCAGTTGAGGTGTCTGAATGTCATTTCTATTCCTCCTTTCAACCCTCCCCCAAATCATGGAATGTGCCAAAAGGAAGTCATATGACATTTTTTGTTCTTTTACTGGGCTTTGGCGCTACATGGTAGCTTCTTCGTAAAAGTTACGACACGCGCGTTGTCATGGGGGAAAATTCGGGAAATATTTTTTCTCAAATATTTTGTAATTTTGCGTTATTAATTGACGTGTATTATTTTAATGTGTATAAATTCGAGTCTAATTTTTATATCGGTTTTTCATGGTAAAAAATGTGTATAACGGGCTGATTTTGCTCTTATTTTTCAAGAATTATCTGATGAAGAAAAAGAAGACAAGGAAACTTTGGGATGTGAGAATAATAGCACTGTTACCTGAGTGGAAATGATGGCCTAATTTGAATTGTTATATATGATAGGAATATAAAAAAAGGACACCATGTAAATGTTAAAGAATTGTTCTCAAGGGATGGCATTGGAATTAAAATAACAAGAGCTTTGATGATCTACAAGAGATTTTTTATTTCTCACAAGTTGTCTTCGATTCGATGATAAATCAACAGAACAGGACAGATGAATATTAAAACTAACTTGGATTTTAAGATATAGTTATTAAATAATAAATTTTTAAATTTTTATAATGAAATACATCATTGCTTTTCCACCTTACTGATTTGAACGTTTAAAAATAATGCACTATCATTTAAATGTGACATCATTTGTATTTTGCAGTAATAAGGTTAATATTTTATGTTTTAACAAATTCATTATCAATATTTACTCATTTCTGTCATTTTTCGCGCCAAAAACGGTAAAATAATAGATGTCGTAAAAAATACGATGCGCGCGTGCTAATGTAAAATTCCCAAGCTGGCGTGCTGGAAGGGTAATTCGGATTTTGCCTCCTATTAATGCATCTATAGGACCCAAATGTATAACATTTTGACTTTTCTCCAAATATTAATACCATTCTAACACAATAAAACTTGGCTTGCTAGAGATTTTGAGAACGTCGGGCATTTTTGGAATTTTTAGATGATTTGATTTTTGGAATTTCGTCATTCTGAGAATGTCAGGCCATACCTTGCTTTCTTGGTGACTAAGAATTTCCTTTTTGCTGATCGTTCATTGTATCTATGTGCCTTAAATGACTCTTCTAAAAGCTTCAGTTTCCTTTTATTGCAAACCGTTTTCTAAATCTCTGAACGTTTCGCAATACTAATTGTTGAGTACTATTTGATTTTTTTTAGAATAAGTCTGCGATACTTTGGTGTTAACTTGGAATGTATTCCAGACTCCAGTGCGTATTCAGTTGCTACACGCAATTTCCACCGTTTATTACATCAGAGATCATTAAATGCTTTACATCAAGAATTTTTTAAATATTTGAAATACCTTTACTACCTTTAAATATACGAATTATTAAATTTTTAACAGAATTGATGCTTAAATTTTAAGATCTCGTGTTCACTTCAGATATGGAACTTTTGCCATATTTTGTTAAACAAGTAATGATTTCCAAATACAGACGATAATACTAGTGATGTATATTCATTTAAAACAAAATATTATAAAATGAAACATTGTCTACCAAAACATTTCAACAAAATTTGCAGTGTCCGAATTATTACGCGAGTTACTCGTTAACACTTTTCAAACAAATTATTTTATTAATATATTGATGGTGTTGATTTTACAAAAATTAAGACTCAAATCAGAGGAAATAATATACATTAGAAAAAAGAATTGAAGACTATATATTTCAATATTTGGTACCGGATCTATGCAAATAAATTTCAAAAATACAAATGTCCGAAAACAAAATGTGAGCCACAGTATATTTATTCATTTTTAAATTTGAATTAAAAACCGCTTGCACTGATATCGTGCAAAATGGCCCCATCTATCATCTTCTAACTTTTAATCATGAAAAGAGGTTATTTGAATGTGTATAAATTTACATTCTGCGAGGGAGTGTTTTGTCGTATATGAACATATAGCCACTATTTCATATACATGTCTCATATTTTATACATACTATTCGCGAAAATTAACTATTTTGAATAGACATGACTTCAAAAATTTAAAAAATACCATTAATTTCAGCTTAATAATAGTTTAGAACAAATGGTTTGGCTTAATACATATAATCGACTAATATGAAATAATAAATTTTAGCATTTCTAAAAATAACTGAGAAACAATTGAAAATTTAAGTAATTCATATTTTAAGATATTTATTATTTCATAGAAATTACAAAATTAATTTAATCTAGAATAAAGCTCACAGCAATTTGAATTTTCATTAAAAGAAACCTTCGATCGCTGGAAGATCGTAAAGGTTTTAAAATGAGGATAGCCTACTTGAAACAAATTTCCCAGAAATGTATACATACATACATATATAATAATTGCTGCTGAAATTATTCCTACACAGTTTCATACGTATGTACAGAGAATAAGAACATCTGAGATAAAATATTTCTTGCTTTATACCGATTAGGTAACTTACCAAATAATTCTGAATTTCTTGAATATACCATTTAAGTCCTGAGTCACCCAAATAACTTTTGACTGAAAATAATCTTAACTATTACATATTGTCAGAGATTGGTATAATGCAGCGATGATGCCCTGCATAAAAGATTGACGACAGCGAACCTTGAAACAAAGTTTTGAAATTTCAGAAATTATGACAAAGGTGTGCAAAGCAGAAATTTATGGAAAGTCTCCAGATTGATAAATAATAGTATGTCAAAGAACAGACATTGCTTTGTAAATATGAATTTTTCGAAATCTAGGGTCCATCACTACCTTATCCGAATACAATAGCTATGACAATCAGCTATGAGTCCAAAAAATAACATCGGCATTGAGACATCGGAAAATTCTCCCATAATGTGTTATCGACCATCAGAAGGCATACCTGCGGTAAGTATAGGTATCAAAATGCCAATTCTTCGAACGAAGAACACTGTGAAAAGGCCCTATTTAAGGATGCATTTGATGGAAACTCCACAAACAGCGCGAGCAGTCTAAGTAAGTTGCATGGCAATACCATGCGGTTTTCCTGCACGTTTTGAACATGTACATTAAACTGAAAGTAATGTTAAATACAAGGGCATTCAAATATAATCCGAATAAATGAAAAGAGGAATAAAATTGGAATAATTATGCACTTGCACAGCATTTTTGTATGGATATATCCCCTCCGCCGTAATGCATCACTGCCAGGATACTTAAAACTTTTCTACTCGTAATGGAAAGATAAATCTCAGTTCTTACAATGTAGATAATGATTATAATGTGGATTTTTAAGATAACGAATAGGTGGGTGGGTTATAACTAACCAACTTAGACACTGCTTTTCATATTGTATGTGTTCAAAGCCTGATCAAAATTTAAAAGCTTGAGATACTTTCCCCACATAAAGACAGCAAAAATATTTTGTACCTTAGACCAAGGTACCTTCCTTATTAATCACTCTCACAAGGCACCACACAAAACTGACAAGACACAGCTCTCACAATATCATAAGTACATAACACTTGACACTCGAAATATCTAATTTCATTAACTATGCCATTACCACACAGAATATTTTAACATATCAGGTTCTTAATGAATAACTTTGTTCTACTTTTGCATCAAATGAGATTTTCAAAAATTGATATTTAGAGCATCGGTTTTGTAAACCATACTTTCCTATCAATCTAGAGAGCTCTTTAACACTCAATTCCTTCTTCTCTGAGATGAGAATTAAATTTTTAACTTTCTATTACCTGCCGTTAGAGATCCTGTAAATATCAATTACAGGCACTTTACATACCAGCTCTTTATTTCTATGATTTTCTTAATTAAAAAGTCATTTGGGTAACTTAAGACATTGGTGGACAGATTGTAGAATACTTCCTATCTTTAAGGAACATGTAAATATTTTCACATAAATTAATGCTAATATTGTAGTCATGATTAATACCTAATAACAAATTTTTAAATATTAGAATTGGAATGTGAGAATTTTCATTTCAAAAGCTTTTTTGGAATAGGAAATCATCCTCTCCCTGAATCCAATTTATTATAAATGAAAACAATATTTTACTTGTCATAAATTTCATAAGGATAAATAATACAGAAATAATTTACAAGTACATACGCAAAAATGATACACAATACTGTTGCACGATATGATACATGATTAAAAAAAGTATTTAAAATCTATTGATTGCTAATTTTTAAATTAAAATTCAAGTATAGTATTTTAAGTCTGGCAAAATTCATAAAAATGATTCAAGTGGAAACTTGTATACCATATCCATGATACAACGGAAACGGAAATCAACTAAAAACAAATACTCATAATACATAAATGTAATGAAATTACACCTTTGAAGGGTATGATTTTCTCCAGAGTTAAGTACCATACTTGTCCAGTTTTATCAAAATTCCATATTTATCAGTTTCCTTTCATCATACAGCTTTCAGAAAACATTAATATTTCATTGGTCACGGCACAGTATTAAATAGTTTACTGAAACTATGTTCATGTCTCTTTTTGACATCATAAATACTAACACCTTTATACAAAAACCAGAACTTTATATAGTAGGTACATGTTTATGATAGTTATTTTATTAACTCTTTTTGAATGTTTTTCTAAATGTCAAAAGCTTAATAATTTAATATTACCTGAAAAAATATCTATTTTACCTTTATTCAGTGATTCTCAATAGATAATTACATATGCAGTTACTATTAATTTCTAATTAACGATTGTAGGGCTGAAATGGATTATTTCATTAAGGCAAAATACAATATAACACTAGAATTATTATTTACCTATAGATGGATGAGGATGCTACATAACGGTTACGGCTCAAGCGCCCCAGCATAAGAGTGAAACAATCGGTACTCCTTATGTAAGTCAGCCAGTATTCGCTGAGGTAGAAATCTTCGCAAATATAAATGTGCCAGCATCATTCTGATGATTAGCTTTTTAACATGAGGGCAGTATTCATGAAAGATTTGGCACCTGCATGCAAACAAGGTTTCGTTTGGCACTAATATGAAAAGTGCCTTTTCCAAGTAAAAAACTTGATACCATGAAGGCGTTGGTACCTCATTAAAATCTTTTGAGTCATCGAACACAGATCAATTTCACAAGAATGGCGATACCCATATAAAATCGTCCGTGTGCCCAAAACTCGATACATTACTAGTAAATTTTATGTTCTTTTCTTGACGATTGAAATAGACTGGATTGGTTTCCCTAGATTTTACTTGTGTCTAAGATAAAGACCAATGTTTTCTTCAAAAGTCTTCCATGAAGTCATCCCCTTCTCTTGGAACAAATATTTCATGCAGGTATATAATACAATTCTTCGCAGAAACACATTTTAACTCACCGGTGAGCTTTTCTGAGCAATTCATATAATTAACATAAATTCATAAAACATTAATATTTTTGAAAGAGACGAGATATCAAGCAGAAATAATAAATAACGCAATACATTACTGAATGCTACTTATTTTTATATTCATGCATTCTTATTTCTAAATAATTCTGTATTTCTAACAATGCTTTCTCTGCCAAACCCTCACCTGTAGCTGGCAGGTAATTGAACTACCGACGTTCTTAAATAATAATTTTTAAGTGTTGAACTAAAACACTTCTTTATCTGAAGCTACACTAACTAATAGTGTTAGAAAATTATTCCTTAACATAAACAGATAATAAATTGTAACATCTAGCTTTTATAATGAACACCAAGTGTTTTTAATGGGTTTAACTTTTAGCTGGCAAAACTCAATGTTACTAGCTCTGTGAGAGCTCAGATTTATCAATATCCTTAAAATTAGCACTTCCGTCAATTATTTCAAAACATGACATTCGTATGAAAACAAAAGCTTTGTAACATTCTTTTGAGTCATTACTCCGAATTTACTATAAAATATATTGCATTATTGCAGTTACTTAGAATTCCAGAAAATTTTCTAAATAAAATTAGGGCTGTTAAAATAAATGTTAGATAAACTCGTATTCAAAACAATTGTATTTGGATTTATAGCTCAGGTATAGAGAATTTTACAAACAAAATTAAGTTTTATTGCAAATTCTGCTGCGCAATACGTCTCCAAAGCTTTAGAACTAATTTGTTTCAACAAATTTCAAAAATTTGCCAAACGGCAACTTATGGCATTTATTACATAGATATTTCAACATATTTCCCCCTTAATTTGCTCGCGAACAGAATTTTAAAACATAATTTGATTGCGTAGATTCAGTGAATATCTGCTGTCATAGATTTAAAAGCGTAGTAGAGAATAGCAGTAACGTTTTGCTATAAAAAGAGAAAAACATCAACAGAGACATTTTAAATGTAATATAAAACATATAAGAGTTAAACAGTAACACTATCCAATGATTTCCTGTTGGTACGGATTGCTTTTGTCAAGTCACCGAGATGTTAATGATGAGCCAGCAGCGATAGCCTTCAGAATGTCGAACAGAAGGAAGCATTGGAAAAGTTCGGTATTTATTGCTGAAAAATAGCCTTGTTTATCATCAGCAATGAGTTTAACATTAGTTCAGACGCTGCTCGCCAAATTATTGTTGAAGATCTTGCAAAAGACAAATTTGTCCTCGGTTTGTTCTTCATGTGTTAGCTGCAGAAAACCGAAATTTCTGCACATCATCTTTAGACCCAAATGGCAGATAATCCTAATTTTTTCCAAGGAAATTATAATTGGAGAGGAAACGTGGTGCTTTGCTTAAGATTCTGAGAAAAAAACAACAGTCATAAGCTTAGGTTACGGAAGTTTTAACACGACCTCAAAACTTGTTTCCAGTTTTCGAGTACAGATCCCGTTCGTGATAGCTTTTGATTGGAAAATGATAATTCGCACCGAATTTTATCCAGGGACAGTTGGTGAAATCCATGTAAGAGACATAATGAATAGATTTTCGAAGAGAATTCATCGCGTTAGACCTGAAAGTAATTCTCACGAAGCATTTCTATCAAAAAAGTATCAAATCTTAACCAACTCTTCATTCCACAGACTTGGCCCCAGACCAGATACAGAATAATTTCTCTTCCTTTAAAGTAAGAGAAAATAGTCTGCAGTCTCGCTTCAATTTTTTTTTAATAGATTGGATTCAGAAAAACGAAAACAAGCAATATTCCAGAAGATGCGTTTTACGAAGAAATCAAGCTCAAGCTTGAACGTACCAAGCGTTGTTTAGCCGCAAAAAGACTTGAAGGCTAAGAAATAGAAATGCTTTCTTTTTCAACATTCGATTTTGTATGAACAAAGTCTTAAAACTTTGTAAGACGTCACTTATTTTTGGAGAAAAAACAGCTTTATTAAATGTCTTGCCACTTATAGCTGCACCTCGAAATTTAACATGCTCAAAAATTAAAAATTCCATTTATCTTGTTCGGTCATTGCAACATTATTTTATATATTGACTAAGCAAATGAAATGAAGGAAATGGGACTATTCGCCATCTCTGTTTCGGGGTCAATACATAGTTTTCTTTACATGACTGTATTCTATCTTGACGTATTATATCAAGTTGATTTAGTTTAATAATTCTGTTAACCTATTGCACATTTAAGAGATTTATATTTCTTTATATGCTTATATTATATCTTGCCATATTATATTATTAAGTTTATTTACCTATTATATGCCTCTGGCTTTCTTAAATTGCAAAATGAAAAAAAACTTTTCAAATTTCTTGCAGGTACTTTAAACAAATCGCATAAAACAACTTTCTAAATTTTTGTCTTATAAAGAACCATATATTTTGTTAACATTTACAGTTTAGCAAATTTCTCATATTAAAAGCTTTTGAATAATATATACAGTGTTTTTGCATACAATTTTATACAAATACATCGTTACGCACGACATATTAATTTTAAGAGAATAATGTACTGACGAGATTCCAAAATAATTCAGTTTTAAATTCAGATTTCATAAAAATGTGAATTTCCTGCTTGCATAACTGATTTCTCTGAACTACCGATTAAAATTTCAAGAAATGTTGAGCAATTGTGTAAAATTTGGATCTGCATAATTTTGAAATTGATAATATAACTTCTGTTATATCAGAGGTTTAGCCCCAGTTCTCTTTGATACTGACATAATTTTCTAACTATGTGTAATTTCTTTATATCTCATTTGTAAACAATTAAATGCAATTTCTTTATACCTCATATTTGTAACCAACTATATAAATTATAAGCAACCTTTATCACGTATGAAAAAGGTAAACACAATTATTAAACTAAATAAATTTAATATGAATATAATACGGCGAGTAATAATACAGTCGTGTAAAGAAAAATTATGTCTTGAAGGCGAATCCGCCCGACGGCGAAACGGCCACGGCGATAAGTTCTAGACCCTGAAATGCACTTAGACGCAAACTGGTCTAAGAAACATTTAACTGTACATTTTGCTTTCGAATTTCTGTTTTACCTCTCATCGATAAAGGAATGCAGATAAAAACGACTATAACTTTTAGACAATGTTAAAAAATGTAACAATTTCAAACGCTACAGTTACAACTAAATTGAATGAATAAGATGCACAAAACACAAAAACGTCTGAAGTATTTAGACATAAATCACCTTAGTAATGTGTTATTTTGGGGTTTCTTCAGTACTGAAAAGGTGACTGTACGGTAAGAAGTTCTCTTCATATATGGAAGTGGAAAAGCTTATGCCCACAGTGCAAAAGATAATACCACTAGACCACATACCACTAGACTTATATTTCCAATTTAAAGTAAATATTCTTCCTAAATTTTAAATGGAAATTAAGCAATATTAGATCTTATTTAATTATTAAACCACCACAAAATCAGAGCTGAAATTTTAACTATCACTTGAGATAAAAGTGACCCTAACTAAACCACTGAGCTTCTAATCTGAGCCCTAGACATTCTTAGTATCAGAAACAGAATTTTTATTCTGCAATAGACTTTCATAAATTTAAAGGTAAAAGTTAAATAAAATTGTCATAATTAGAAATACTCATAATTTTTATTTTAATGCTACAATACTCTAAAAGGTTCAGTTAATTTAAAGGTTCCAGTTCCACTAACAATATTACTGTAAACACTAGGACTATATTACTTCTTTATGAGCATAAGATACCATCTTTCAGCCAGAATTCGACAAAATAAAATTTTGAAAATACTAATAAAAAAAAACTCACCTGGTCCAATAGCAAAGAAAACAACGAAGGATAGAGTACTGACCACACTCAAGTATGTCACCCACTCATAGAGGAACTACAAAAAAGAATTGCAACAGTTTAATACTTAAACTGATTTCTAAGAAATAACTTCCTTTTCTCCTAAACGCAAATAAAATGTTATCCAAAATAGTTTACCTTAATTCTTTCCGAATAATCTACAATAGTGTCCAAAAATAAACTGACAATAAAAAATAAATGAAATATAACCTAAACTTCAGATTATAATTCAACAGCAGTGAAAATAGTTGACCATTCATAACTTAAAAAATTTAACCTTTAAAATTAAAGCTCGAAAAATTTAAAGGCATTGATGGCATAAAATGGAATTTGCCACAAATTGTTGTTATTAAGTCCAGGTGAAATGACATTTTAACTGTAACTTGCATTGCATTGAGCAACTTAGTTTTACAACATTGAAGATAAATGAAAAATCGGCACTCTTCTATTATCGGGACCGGATTCAGAAATATATGTATACACGTGTGTATGGATGCTTGTGCGTACATATACATACACACATTTCTGAATTCGGTTCAGAGAACAAAAGTACAAAAAATCTTATGCATCATAATTTGGTAACCATGGCAATTTATCGCAGATGTGATTTTATGATAAACTGAGAACACTAAACATCTCAAAAATATAAACATAGGTAGTTAATTTTAAATGTAACTTGGAAATTAATATTATTACAATCCAGATGTAGAATATAGAAGATGCTACAGTTTTTGCATATAGCATTAAAATATTTCGTGGGAAGTTCCCTAAATGGATTTGTGACTGAATTTTCCCTGGAAGCTGCGAGTTTAAGCGATTTACTTACTAGGTTAAAGTTACAGAACAGTTCGTCAGGCATTTTCATAGCAATGTGAAAAAAATATGTTTAAAATCCAAAGTGTACGATAATTGTTGGATGTAGTCTGTGGTAAGATACAGAACGCAGCGTTCAATATAAGCAGTTAGAAAATAAACAAACCATTTACGTATGGAACATTGGAAAAACCATGAAAACATCAAGGCAGCCCGCCCATTCAATGGAATTTAAACCCTTATCAAAATTAAGGCTGAAACATTTTAGCTATTAAGCCGATGGTAAATATAAGGATGAAATATGCTCTTGAAAATATAGGTAGACAGCATGTACATTGCTTTCTGTTAAAACTGCTACACCATGCATCAAGCAGCATGCAACAAACTCCAAAATTTGCATGAAAGGTACTACATGCTCAGATATGCCCGGAACATGCGCACAGAGCAGGTATGAGTAACGTCATCGATATTATGTATAAATGAAAAAACTGCGCAGGGGATTTTCTAATTTGGAAATCGTGTTGCTACTTTTCTGTTACGCACATGCCACGCTTTTTGCTGCCTGTGAAAGAGAAGCCAAACACATGCTGAGACACAACGATAGCATCATCTCCTAACTATGCGTGTACATGTAAACAAGAATAAACACATAGCTATATATTACTACAACAATGCTGCAAAAATGTCTAGCAGTTGCATAACGGAAAATTATCGCGTTTTTATGTTGGTTGTTTGAGTAAAAGTCGTAAAAAGGTAAAACTCCTATCAGCACTCATTGGAAATCTAACGCGGCAGGAAAGAGGCCAATTGGGGCTACGGTTTATCGTTCCACGACATTGACGCTCGTGGTGGTCGGGATACAGCCTCTCTCAGTTGTAATACGAGTCCAGGAAATCTATACTGAAAGCCATGCATGATCTCAGCCATTCCAAACGACTAACATTCGGGAGGAGAGACATTTGTCCGCGAGATCTTACAGCCACGTCACATACCCCGAGTCAAACGTCTGCAGCATCTCGACCATTGCTAAGACTCCTTTTGATCCTGCAGCAGAGACAGACCCGCTTACAACTGTGAGACAACAACACTGGACACTGGTTTGACACCACGTAGTCTTTTCGGAAGAATCCCAATTCCGCATACATCATCATGATAGACGAAGTCATATGGAGACATAAGAGGAGAACGAACGCTTCCAGCTTCCATTCGTGATCTTCATACAAGCCCTGATCCTGGCGTGCTAGTACAGAGTGCTATTGGGTACACATTCCGGTCACGTTTTGATCGCAAAGCCTGTAATTTGGACATCCGCCGTTACATTTCTGACGTATTTAGGCCCATGTCTGTGCCCTATATTCAAGGCCTGAGCGAGACCATCTTTCAATAAGATGATGCATAACCACATGTTGTCTGTGTTGTTCTGAACGCCCTTGATACCTCGAATGTTCGACCTGTTGCTCTGGCTAGCATGTTCTGCAGATCTCTCTCCCATTGAGAAACCTGACCATGAGCTGCCGCCGGTACTACGATTGATAATCACTGGCAGAGGGTTAAAGCCGCATAAAACGAAGTACTTTGCCATCCAAGCTCTTTGACTATACCCATACTGATTACTGTTGTATTTGCTGCCGAAAGTGGCATCACTATTCTGAATTCTACAGGCTAAATACCCTTAACCACCTCCAAATTTAATCATGTCTTCCTCCCATTAAAATGTATATGTACAATAAATAAGATTCTGTTATATGCTTTCCTTCATGGTGTAGCAATTTTAAAGGCCAACAGTATACAACAGTAAACATAAGTTTATAAAGGGGTGGGACTAGACTACAGAATCAGAGTCATGATTAATTGTGGTAATTTGATAAACATTTTGCTTTAGCAGGAGAAAATAAACATAGATTTGCTGCAAATCCATTGAACTGTACAATTTAAGTGCAGCAGAAATGCAATTATTATGACTGGTTGGGACCGTATCTGATACAGAAACTGATAATCGGATTATTTTCTTTTCTGAAGGCTAAGTACGGCCTCACTGTAATTCTGCAAGTGAAGGTATTCTATTTTTTTCGCTCATCATGTTTTGTTTCAATAATAATGATTATACAGCATTTCAGCATATTTTGTTTCAATGTGATTATACAAAATGAAATTCTTTTACTTCTATAAAATAAATATAACTTATTCGCAAAATTTAATGATTTTGTTTTATTTGTGTAAGTACATAATCTATTTTAATTAAGATAAAATAATGAATTTAATTTACAGTAAACATATAATGTGATCACACAGTTTATTAAATAATTAAGGCGCCAATTTTTTCCCCTCCATATGCATTTCATATGTAGACAAAAAATAAATTACCACTTTTCATATGGAAATATTGTTGCAAACAATCCATTCAAAAAATTGTGCAGCTACCTCTTGAACAAGCCTTCTCTTAAAGATATACAAAAGTCACCATATGATATTGAGATGAAAAAATATTTTTCCTACTGTTTTGCACAACCTGTTTTAAGCACATGATATTGCTTTGAAAAAAATTATAATTTTTGAATTTCTAAGAGTTTGTACGTAACTAGTAAACTTACCTAAATTGTTTAATTTTAAATTAATTTTGGCATTATATTTGCGATTTTGTGATCAATTACAATAAACAAAAATTACTTATTAATTTGAATAAAAACATATTAGCTGTTTCAACAAAGGCTTTATCTTCATGAACATGAAATAATATCAAAGCAAGCAATGCAAATTAAAATATAATTATTATATTTGAAATTTAAAATAAGAAAGAACATATAAATAAGAAGTTTAATTTTGTGTGTCTAAAAAAAGAAATGAAAGGGATAATCTGTTCTGTTATCATAAAACTTATAACTAACAGCATATTAAGTTACAAAATGGCATTCGCATAATGTAAATGTATAAAGTAAAAGTATCTGTGAAATTAATTTAAACTGTCTCTACAAAAGAAAATTGAGAAAACACAGGTAATGATGACATCTATGAAAAAATGTGTAACATACCTTAACGAGCAGAGATATGGTAATAAATATGCTACAGATGAACATTCCACCTAAACCGTACAAATGAAGCGTCCTCCTTCCGGCTCGATCCATAAGTGGAATAGAGACTAGAGTCATGACCACCATGATGACGCCAACACCCATTGTAGCATAATGGGACACCGCATCAGATAAGCCCGCAGACATAAATAAGCTGGTTGAATAGTAGAAAACCTGAAATATTTTTTTTAATATTTCATTTCTGTTTAAATCGCCAAAACAATCTAATTTGCTCATGAAAATAAATTTAAACTTTTGAAAATGTAATTAAAAACTATTCAAAGACTAAGAAACATTAAAACTTTCAAGGACTAAAAAATAGATAAAAACTTTTTTCTGTTCATCTTTGAATAAAACTTTGTCATGGCGACCACTTTGAAAGTGATCTATACTCATTTTTAGCTATCCATCTAACAAGGTTATTGTTTATGCTGTTACAGAGTTTTATCATAATCATGAAGAGCCTATTAAGCAGACGTGGTACAAGCAAGAGAGATACAACAGAAATGTTGAAAAATACCGGACAGCAGATAAAACCGATGTCATTTGGAAATGACATCAATTTGGAAATGAGAGGAACTTGTCCAATTCTGAAATATAGAAGTAAAAACGGTTTTAATTTCCTTTTGTGATGTTCACTGGTAATCCCGCAAAAATTTACTTAATATTTTAACAATCAAAAAATGAATATCTACGATGTTATCATGCAATGATTTATAAACGCTTTTACCATGATATTTTGTACAATATGTTAAAACTGAGCAAAAATTTTATACTGCTTTACTTTCTACCATAATATTTAACACTTCGATATTTTCTCCTTGCTTTCATTTATCCCATGAGATTTTGTATGACGACATTTTCCCTTCCATTGATTGCTCTGCTACATTTTCGTCCGCGATCTTTTTGCAACGATGCTTTCGGCAGACACAGGTTCGTAGGATAAAGAATACCATGTAAGTATGAAATTTCACCATAGCACTAAAAAGTAACTTTTCAATGATATATTAAGTGTTTTCATTGATTTAGGTTTATTTGATTATGGCAAAGCACGCGAGGATTGTCCTTCAAAGGAAGGGATGCATTCATGGATAATTATCTAAGGAAAACTGGCTTATATACACTTTGCACATGGCGAAAACCACGAAAACTTTCGTGCAGCAGTCCGTTCACCTGGAGTAGAACCCACGTTGGAACTCCCAGTGTTCAGCGACTATACCGCTCGCCCGCTAGTGGATCCATTTTTTATCAAAAATTTACGTGTGAAATAATTAAGAAGTAGAAAAATTAGAGAAGTACTTTTCTGAAGATTACGCGCTTCAAATGCTGAAGCTTTTTAAAACTAACAGTTTTCGGTTACTCTTTCATGACGCAAATTATACGGATTTTATTGAAATACAAGATCTATTTTATTTTAATACATGTTTATCATTTCAGTAAATAATTTTCAACTAATTAATGGCAAAAATTGAACATATTTAGACGGAAACAGAGCAACATAAAAATCTTGTTCGTTTAAAATATCCCTAGGTAAAATACAAACGATATGTTAACACTGCTAAACAAAATTTCTAGTTTCAAATTTAAGTAATTGTCGTCCCTCCTTCAGTGACATTCTTAAAAATTTTAATAACTTACAAATTTCCAAAAACTGTTAATTTGACTTTTTAAATTAAAATATTCAAAATGTTACCCCGATTTATTATGTTAAAATATAAAAAATATATAAATTAAATATAATTACGTTGAAAATAAAAGTGATACGAAAAATAAATTCTACTGAAATGAACCGAAACAGTGCAAAACGAAATGATGCTTCGACCTGACATTATGAACACATTTTAATAAATCGGATATTTAAAAACTTTTAAAAATTAAATTACTAATGTGGAAACAGATCGTCATATATATGTTGTTTTCAGCTGGCAGTTCTGAAGGAAACCGCTGAAACAAGGCAACCAGAAGTGACCAGTAAAGGTGTTGTGCAGGGCCGTTCCTAGCGGGGATGCAGCTCGTTAAAGTACGCGGACGGCGAAAATCAGGGGCGGCCGGACTCTTGCGATGCCACGCCTAAATATTTTAAAATCATTGTAAGTACTTAGTGAATATGAAATAAAATTAAAATACTATTAATCTTTTTTTTTTTTTTTTTTAAATTTGTGGGCGACAGTCTTAGGAAAGTATGCGGGCGGCCAATGGCCTAGGAACTTCCCTGGTGTTGTGCTTCATAAAGATAATGCGAATGACGCAAAATTTCTATGACCATTCAACAACCTTTCTGGATCTGGCTGAAATATTTGATTCGTTTGGCCTTGCTCCTTGATAAATTCACTTGCTTACGCCAATTCAAAACTCCCTGAATGGCATGTATTTCGTCGCATTTTGAACACTGCCAAATAAAACCTTGATTTCTTTTCCAACAGGTGAGAAGAATTCTTTGCAAGGAAAATTTTCTAACTGCTAAAAAGACGGCAAAATATAGCGAACAAATAGAGTATTTCAAAGATATATAGTATATAGAACGAAAATGCAGTTCCATAAAATTTTAAGTGTGTCCATTTTACTTGACAAAAATTAATCTTTGGAAAACACCACGAGATATATTCTATCAAATATAAATAATGAAAAACTGTAAACAAATTAACGCATTCTAATCCACAAAATTATATACATATATAATTTTTCACAAATTTAACACATTCTTATAACCTGACAAGCTTCAGTATTTTATCAAATTTGCATTTGCTATGAAGTGTGCTTAATTAGTGAAAGCTGTAAAATGTTCAGATATAAAAAAATAGAGTTAAATTTTAAAAATATCACCCTTACAAGATGCTAACTCCACTAAAATAATGCTTTTCTTTCGCCTGCACTTTTAGAATAAACCAAATGTAAAAAGTAATAAAGTGACTGCTAAAACATGGGGGGGGGGGAATCTTTCTCCATTTGCTTTAAATAGTAATTATCCCTACAAATTTCACTCATTAAATTCCTGTTAATTTTTTGACAATTAAGAAAATTAATAAATTTTAGAAAGCTTTCAAATGCATCTCGATGATCTTAGGTGTTCCTAAAAGAGACTTAAGCAGAAAGACGGATTTTCGTAAACAGGAAGACTTTAGACTTCATGTGAGCAGTAGTATTGGCAGTATTTGTGTAATAAATTTAAATAACTAGTCTAAAAGCTTGAGTATATTACATAAATAACAGCTTAATAATATTGTATTAGTAGTAGCATATGTAATCTCTATTAGAAAGAAAAATATGCAATGAAACCTCGGTACACGAATTTGACAAGTTCCTAAAAGTCGTTTGCCATCTGAAACGTCCACAACCTGGAACTGTTAAAAAAACGGGGCAGTTCTACTGGGCCGACTGACGAAATTCAGAGTTTTTTATGTCTCGAAAGCGCGAATTGAAATATGTATTAGATTTATATATAGCGTTGTTCTAATATAAGTATTTTGAGACAAAATCGGACTTTTTCTGAAATAATTATTCTGAATTTAAAAATTCTTACCCCCTTTACCCCTTTTTAGAAGCGTAAGAATTTTATTACTTTCTATAGCTACGGCTTTTTTTAGGATATGTATTACCTTGAGGACAAATATCATTTGGAGCTGCTACGGTAATTACAAATTTATTATCTGCTGTAACCATTTTTTTCCATATTTTCATTTTACGACTCAAATCAAGCCGAACTACCAAGTTTTGCAAAGATTGCAAGATAGGTTTTAGAAAATTAGTTTTCAAAATTTTAGCTCCTCAATGTTAATTGAGTTTGGTATATATTTATTAATCTCTCTTATTAAATTTATTTTATTCTTCCTTTCACAGAATTCAGGTTCATTTCAAATAAAATTCACCCATTTTTTGATTATTTTTAAAATTTGTATTTTTAAACATGTTTCAAAAAAAATTTTCAAAAAAATTATGAATTATAATCTATAAAATATTTACCATCTTCTTAAAGTAGACGTATTTCTAAGCACACCTACAAAAATTAGTTTTTTATTTAAAATTTCCGAAGACATCCGGGAATTTATATATTGGCGCGTTTTGAAATTTGCCATATTTGTTGAAAGCAATAAAACATCAAATGTGGCTTAAACACTTTGATAAAATTATTTGAAAGTAGGAACGTGTGACTTTTTCCGCTCATACACAATGTAAAAAGGTAGAAACGAGGTGCCTTTTTTTTCCACTCAGGCATAATAGAAGGGAAAGGAAAATTGGTTGCCATATATTAAGAAGTTCGCCAAGTGAATTATTCTTGGTGCAAACTGAAAAAAAAATTGCGCCAAGATACATTTTTGAATTTCTCCATAAATTTCGTACCAAATTTCACAAAATTTAATATCTAGGCATAATTTGAGTAGTAGAATCGAAATATGGAAAAATATTGGTACGTTATTTCAGAAAAAGTCAGATTTTATATGAAAATACCTATGTTAGAACCATGCTATATATAAATCTAATATATATATATATATACTAAGTCGCGCTTTCGAGACATGAAAAACGCAATTTGAATTTCGTCAATCGGCCCAGTAGAACGGAAGATATAGAACTGTTCCCCCCTTTTTTTGTGCAGTGTACAATGAATTCATTTATTCTTGGACTAAAGATTACTTTTTTAAGCTTTATAACAGTACTTCATATCCAAATTCATCACACATATTGAAAATTATTAAACACAAGATAAAAAACACAAGTACCATATTAAAGAGATAAAGTGAACTAAAATTTAATTTTTACTATTCTTGTACAAAAAAAAAGTGCAAGGGGTAAGTTGAACGTGCAAAGGATTAGTCTGGCTTTTGCGATTACGCAAAGCTTCGAGGGCTATCTGCCTAAGGGAAGGAATGCCTTGGAGAACTTTTTTAAGGGAAACTGGCTCGTATACACGTTACACAGGGGAAAAACCACCGTTTCAAAAAAGTGTTGGCATTCTTGGAGCATCTTCTTTCATTACTTCTATCGACTCTACTTGACACTTGGTTTCATTAAAAATGTGTCTTACGTGATTTGTTGTTTGTATTTTACATTATAAAATGAGACAAAAATATTGTCATTGAAAGTGGGCTACTGTAGCTTTGCTATTTATACATGATCTCTACATTGTTACATCCGTAATAAAAGCGTCAAGAAAAAATCTTGTTTCTTTTCGCAAAAATCTGGCGAGTCAAAGAATTAGGATCATCTTCAATTCCTTCCTTTCCTCCAAAAATTTTAAATCGCCTTTGCCGCTTGTGAAGTTGTAGTTCTTATTAAACTCATTATTTGGTGCTTTAATAATCATTAGAGGATCAAAATTCTCTAACTACCAACAACAAATAAATTGTCGTTGTTGTAATTATTAAACTCTAAGATTAGGCCTAAAAACACTATACCGTAGATAGGAAAAAAAGGTTTGGATGTCAAAGCTCTTAACATTGTCTACAATACAATTTATCCATAATTTTTTCCAGCTGGATTCATAGTCCTTTAAGTCCTATGCTACGAGGCTTTTCACATTAAAATGATGTGATTACCTCAAAATAACAGTAAAAATAATTTGTGGCTGACTTGAATGTTAATATCTTGAGATACCTTTTCATCACCAGACGAATTTTCTGTTCATATAATTTGCTAGTGATGGGTGGCAATCGTGATTCGAGGTTCCATTATTACTTTTACAAAGAAATGAATAAATCCATACTTACAACATGTAATTAATTTATTAACTAATAAAATAAATTCATTCCGAATTAGTCATTTATATCCGTACATGTACAAAAAAGGAGGTTTCAGGAAAGATATAATGATTCAAAATGTTTTAGAAATGCCTGTTGATTTGGGATTTTTATCAAATATTAATAAAATTACAAAGCAATAGACCTCAAGTATGTTATACTTTTTATATTATTGCATAAACGAAATGCAGAAAACATTTGGTCTTTTTCAAGGAATACTCAATGAATTATCAGATATATTAAGATTATTAAATTACATTATCATAATATGCAGCTTATCACCACTGTTAGAATAAAATCAGATTTGTTATATTTTATATTGAATTAATTTAATAGAACTTTGAGCAACTTTAACAGTTTTTTAAATTTTATTTTTCCCGTTTTTCTTTCTAAATTATTATTATATAGTTACGAATTTTGAATACATGTAAATAATTTTAATATAGTATCTCTTACATAATGTAACTCAAAATGCCATTTGAAGAACGGAGCTCTGCCGGAAAAATATTACAGTGGCAAGTCTAGTTAACACTGAGGTAAATGGCTATCCTGCTAAATTGACTAGATATCGTGAAGGTGGAGATAGTTTTGGCGCGACTAATTTTTGTCGGCAAATGGCGACTTTCGGCGACATTTTATCCAGCTCCGGTATAACTAATTTTTATTGTAACTGAATAACTAATCGATACATATATGTAGCATACCGCATCCGGCCCTTAAATGGTTGGTTTGGTTTATTTAATTAAGGCAAAGCACACTAGGGCTATCTGCCTAAGGGAAGGGATGCCTTCGTGGACCTTTTTAAGAGGAACTGGCTCATATACACGTTACACATGTGGAAAACCAAACGCCCATGCAGCCAGCCCGTTCGCGGGATTCGAACCTCGGACCGAACTACCAGTGTTCAACGACTTTCCACTGGTGGGTCCCCCGGCCCTTAAATGTAACTAACTGTATATGCCTTCGAGTAATTTCGAGAAATGGAAGGTACTAGAGGTTTCTCGGTGGCAGGAGAAAGACTATATAAGGCCGGTGAGTTCTCAGTTTTTAGCTCAGAAATAAATCTCTGTGAGAGCTTAGCTTTTTGCATTGCGTTCTGTTTAAAGTTCTTAGTAGTTTAAAGTAGTAACTACTGATTGTACTCTGATATACTGCAAAGAGCTGTACAAGTACTTTTGTGGAAAGCTCTAAAACGTAAAGTGTTTCTTTTGTGAAAATTAATTTTATCACTCTAGTATCGTTTCTGTGTGGCGTTTACTTCATAATGAACACGTACGCACGCAACAATATGTATTATCTAAGGATAGGGCATTACAAAAAAAAAAATAGCTGAAAAAAAGCAGAACCATTCAAAAGTTCAAGAAACGCTGATTAAAATAATTGTTGCAGGTAATTCAAAGAGTAATATTTGTGTTAAATGATTAGAAAAAGAAAAATATACTAAAAACTGTTCATTCTAAGAAAAAGAATTCTACCTCCTAAAGATAAAGAACATTTTTATTTGCTGGGTCACAAGAATAAACAGAATATGAAAAAAATTTATGTAGAAAGAAACCATAAAACTCACTGCATTAATTCCTGTGAGCTGTTGCGATAGTTGCATTACAATTCCTATTAATAAAGGCAGCTGAAGGCTCTTGTTGCGAATCACCTGACAGACAGTCATCTGAAATGAATAATAGTATTAGATGGGCAGCATGTTTACACTGAGGACCTCTTACAAAACTTGTGAATTGTTTTTATAATGCAAAATTACATTAAGAAAACTGTAAATTAGGAAACTATAAAACATTAGAAAATCCCGGTTATATAGGATGGGCATAAAATAATTTTCCTTATAAACGAGTTTTCATAGTGTCTTGCGGTTCAATGAATAGGAACAAAATTGAATATGCAAGACTTGCAGGATCTGCACTTATGAATGATGTGAATGACGGTCTAATAATGGGAATGGCCACTTCACTTGAGTAACTGGTGCTTATAATTTTCTGGTCATACATGCATGTTATAATTGTTACATTTCTCTCATTCCTTTGTAATCCCCACTTCTACTTTGCCTAATACTCCTGTGTCGGTGTTCCTAATGCTGCAGGTATAAATACCAACAACGTTTGTGGGCTGATTACGTTGTGACGCAAAAACACTGGTGCTACTGTTGGAAAACCGCGAGACCTTTGCTGTTCATCTCATTCTCGAGCACATATCATTGCAATCTCTATAACTTGAATTTCGTGCAAAAGTGTTTCGAGGTACATAAAGATCGTGATTTCAGATATTAAGACAGATCCCATGTTCCAGATACTTGTATTTTCCAAGTTTTGCTGCAGTATGTTTTTAACAATGAAGGGATGGAGATATTTTTGAAATGCTGTACCCAATTGCAAGCCCGTGGTAGTCCATCCCATCTCTTGTTGTTTGATAATGTAAGCAGGAATTTCAAAATGAAATCCTTACTTATGTACCACTTCGACAATCCACAAGCCTTCATAAAACACGAGGCGTAACAGAGCCAGTTAAACTTAGTCCAAGAACAAATCATTTTTGTTGAATGGATCAATGAGGACTTCGATCTGGAAAAAAAAAAAAAAAAAAAAACACCTTTCAGGAAGAACTTCACTACCTTCACTACTCAAAATCTTAGTGATTATGGACTTCATTCTCTCAGGTCTTAAGAGAGGAATTCGATTACAAAAAGTCAGGTTTCTTCCTCTTAGCACTAATCCTACTCCAGCACATGAATCAGCAAATACGCCTATGCCAAAACATAATTTCAACGATGCTTCGAGATGACCGAAAAAACGTTACCCTCTGAATTTTCAAAGAATTATTTCCTCATCGTGTTTAGCATGCGGTGAACCAAGAATACGTCCTTCAATTCTGTTCGGAGGAATTCGTGCCATGATTGCGTTGTTCCACATACTACACCAGGGATGGCCAAAGTGCGGCTCGCGAGCCTGATATGGCTCTCGCAAGCAATTTGTGGGGCTCGTGCATATAAAATATATGTATGAAATATGGTAAACTAAAACTATTCAGTGTTCAAAAAGAAGTAATTAGTTTAGACTCTTTTTACAAAGTTATCAGGGACTTTTTTCTATTTAAAACCTCCTCCACTAATTCTATAATGATGTAAATATGAACTTGTGGCTTTTAGAAAATCTAGATGCGGCTTTCGAACATTCCTGAATTCAAACG
The DNA here is from genome assembly GCF_044657685.1 of Stegodyphus dumicola. Classification (NCBI taxonomy): domain Eukaryota; kingdom Metazoa; phylum Arthropoda; class Arachnida; order Araneae; family Eresidae; genus Stegodyphus; species Stegodyphus dumicola. Next base: position 47,297,379 of record NC_140774.1, read on the forward strand.
TGCAGCTTTTACTGACATGAAGTTTGGCCAACCCTGTACTACACAAAAACCTCCAGTTGTCGATATTATGTTTCTTTTAATTCACGGGGCGAATGCGAATGAAAGTCAAAAGCTGGTGCGGAAACATTTAAAGGAACTGACCACCAATGAAAAGACGGGAGTACCTCACCAGTGTCAAAGACATTCTCGTTCGAGGAGAAGAAAACGATGAAATATCCCCTCACTTCGAAGAAGACTAGGCAGATATGTATAAATGACAAACAGCGCAATACCCTGGTAGTAAAGCACCATTCGAATAAAACTGAAGTAATTTAAGCGTTGAAAATTATTTTTTTCTCAAAATTATCTAAAGAAGGCCAGAGTAACTTCTTTAAAGAAGGCATGTATTGGAAAGATGAGGATTACAGAAAAAAAAAGGGCAATGAAAGGAGAAAACACAGATAGGGGTGATTCCTTTAGTTATGATTTTTTGACAGGAAAAATACAGGTTAATTTATTTATTTTTAACTTTATATTTTATAAGAACCAATTTTATGTAAATAGTTTTGTTATGGAACGGATTATCTGAATACTATTATTTCTTATGGGAAAATTCATTTTGATATATGAATGCTTTGGATTACAAGCACGTTTTCAGAATGAACTGTGCTCGAAAACAATGACACCACTTTATAAATAATACTGTTGTCTGTATTTCAAAAATGTTTGTTACAGTTATTGCTTTTAACGCTATTCTTTTTACTTTCACGTTATAGTTTGTTATACATTTATACCTTGTATGCTGCAATCATAAATTGGAAAAAATCACTAATTTGTGCATTGAAAATCTAGAGTAAAAAAACAAGAGGAATATGCATCTAAAATACGGTAGTATCTTATCGCTCATGCCCTAATTTACTAATGCCATATTAAATTCACGTTAAAGAGGAGTTCCCATACTGTATACAAAATCAATGCTCACTTTCAGCAATAATACTTATTTGATAAACATGCTATATGATCATTCTGCATCTTGTCCACTGCGAATTCTGCAAACAGTTTTACGTCACTATTTTATACTCGCTAAAAAACAGTGTTTTTACTAATTGCAATGCTTGCTTTACAAAACCTACATAAGTTTTTTTTTTTTTTTTTTTTTTTTTTAGTTTTAAATTTTGGAATGCTCTGATGCACAGAGCTGAAACTATTTATATACAATTCATGCTATTTCAGGACAATTCGCATTTGGGGGTTAATTTCTAAGATTAACATTTAAACAAATAGACAGCAAATATCTTCCTATGAATACTTAATACTTCGTGTAAAATACTAAAAGACTTAAAATTATATTCAGGAAAGATTAAAGAATACTAGTAAACAGAAAAGTTGATGAAAACCAAGAATATGCCCACAGAACCAGCCTGTTCACTTAGTATCAAATCCTGATTCAAACTACCACTATTCAGTGATTTTACTGCCCGGCCCCTGGTAGACCACTACAGAAAAAAGCACGTTCACAAATTCCTGTGTTCTTTAATGTACTCTACTCATAAATATCATTATTAGATAAGTAACATCTTACATTTACATCATTATATAACTGTAAATAATGGTATAAATGCAAGCATATTAACAACAGTCATCGTCTACATTAAATTCTTGTATATATAACAATCATATAAAGAAATAAAAAAAAAGTACTTGAGGTTCTTGTTCTTGAGCTCTTTCTTCTGCACGCATTTCTTCTAAATCCTCATCTACATGAACTGTACATCGAAGTCTTTCCAGTGCTGTAAAGGTGAAATTAATGAGTTAAATTCTTATTGAAAACCCTTAACTGAACACAGCTCAAAATTTTACAGTACGTTTATTAAACTCCAATCCAATTATTTATGTAAAGCGCCAAGAAAAATAACATATAATACAACTCATTTAGTCCTTCAATCGACGAGGTTAGTTTAATTTTTTTTTTACTCTGTTCTTAAGAGGAAAAGAATTAATCACTGATTAACCGCACAGGCTGAATGATTAATTGCAATTCAATTATTCAGATCACATTTTTTTTCTAAGGAATGAAAGAGAGAAACTTGCATTCTTCTTTGTCACATGAGCTGATGGTATGGGGTACCAGTGGTATGCATCTCGTTCACATCTAATCTGCATGCTCGGTCTTCCACTAGCTACCATTGCATTCCTCGGGTTTTAATGTCTATAACTATGTTATATTTTAGGGCTTACATAGCTCTCCTTTTAACAGGAAAATCTGAGATCACATTTTGCTCACACATTGTCCTGTGTTGCATCAGCAGACAGTATATTCGACTCCTTCGTCAGACCACCTCTCACCACCGAAAACATCTGGTCAGTGGTTGTAGAGAGATGACAATACCCCAGCTAATGACAGATGAACTACACTAGAAGTGAGTCCAAGCAGAATTGAAGCCACATAGACTGCACTCGTAATTGCTATATAAAGTCTATTGAATCCATATCGAGCCATATAACAACTGCTTTTGCTACCAGAGGAGGACACTTAACATCCTGATTTCTGCATGGTCTGGGTCTCAAAACACCTATCATTTTCATCGTTTCACCCATCTATTATGAAGTATTCGTCAAAAGATTATTGTACTCACTGCTTTTTTTACTGGTGTAGCAATTTTAATGAACAGCAGCATGTTAGGTACCTGGTAAGGAAATGTTTTAGGAATTAAGACAATGAAAAGGTGCTACAATTTTCAAAATAATCTTCATAGAGTACTAATAATTCAGACACTGTAAATCATAATATATACGACAATGTAACAACAATTAGGCACTTTCAAGACAGTTAGCTTTCCGTTCAATTTTAAAATATTAATAATTCAAAGCAAATACGCTTTTATTTAAGAGCGGCTTGTTAAAATAACTTAGCTGGTGCCTTCAGAAAATCGGCCCCTTAGATATCTAATTATGCCGGCTATGGAGCCGGCTGTGATAATAATGATTACCTTCTCTGGCAGAAAGTTCCTGCTGTTTTGTGATGAGCAAGTAACGAGGACTCTCAGGGCACATGGGAAGGAGTAGTAGCTGCAAAGCTGCAGGTATCACAGCCACACCTGGGGGAAGGAAAAATACACAACTAAAGCAAGATAAAAATGTGATAATTATGCATTTATATTTATATTCAATATGAAAGCTTAATCTAAAATGTTTATGTAATTACGTATGTATGTTTATTTTACAAGATATTACGTAAAATTTAGTGTGTTGCTTGTTGCAATTTAGTGTTTTGCTTGTAACAACAAATCAAGAACATTTCCTTTGGCCGCTAGTACATTAATAAAATATTAATTACATTACATTTTATTAATAAAATTAAGAAAATGTAAAATACACATTATACTCTAAATTTGTGGAACAAATGGGATCAAAACTCATTCAGATATTTTAGACATCCAAGTAACTGGACTAACTTTTCCTGCAAGGGGCGTTTTTTTAAAATGAGGTTAACGAAACTAGAAGTGACCCTCAAAGCCTACCCTTGTGGTCCTTCTAGATCAAAATTCAAGTTAACTGCGTATACCACACCATTGATGGAAATCTTACCATAGATGGAGTTTATAAATTACAGATGGCAATCGTTTATTACTTTTTCTATCAATACTGGTATTTTATGATATGTATTATTTCTTATCCTATCTTATCGACTTCTTTTGTGTTAGAAACAAAAGAGGGATTTAAAGTACAATGACTGTGGTGCTCTTCACCTTCTTTCGACGTACATTTGGCGTCGTTGGGCTCATTACCAGTGAAAATGGTTATGTTAGTTATTTGAACTTGCCAAAGCCAGGAGGGCTATGTGTCTAAGATGAAGGAAGCCTTAGTGGAGGACTTCGTGAGAGAAGCTGCCTCATATTTACATTACATAAAGGGAAAACCACGAAAACCAAAGATGCACCTGGCCTTTTCCCCTGGTTTCAAACTCAAAGCAGGTCGAACTATCAGAATTCAGCGTTTTTAACCACTTGGCAACTGGTGAGGCCTAATGAAAACTGAATGCAATGAATTGTACAACTGTGCTTTAAAATTTATAACTAAGTTTGCTTCTACGTGTCTGGGGGAGAAAAGATTTTCATCACTAACTCAAATGAGAACTAACTACTGAAATCGGCTTGATGTATACGCTAATCTCCGAATTGAGCCTACTAGCATGCATAAAAACACAGGACAGCTGTGCACAAACTGGCATGCTCATCCATTTCATTAATGTGGATACTAACATCTATTTCGCTTTCAGTTAATAAGATTATGCAAACTAATAGTCTTGAAGTATTGAAAACGAATGCAAATTATCTTCGATTAACTTAATTACTACTTAATATCTATATAAAATTAAATGAATTTTAATTATGTTTTTAAAATATAAGTGCACTGGTAGAAACATACTAAAAAATAAGTTTCGAAGAGGTCAAGAGTAAGGTGGTCATCAGAATATTTAAATTTATAAAAAGGGTCCACAAAAAGAGTTTTCACGTTCCATAAACACAAACATTTTTGATAAAATTATACAATGAAATAACTTAGATTTTATTTGTCTAAACATGCAGTCTATTTTATTTTCTATTAAAGTAAAGCAATGCAATTTATTTTTATTAATGTAAATCCTGAAATTAAAATTATAACTTAGCCTTAATTTTTACTATTCTCAAATTAAACGCAGAAATTGTTTATATACGTAGAATAAAGTACATAAAAAATTTTAAAACTAAAATATTTTATTAAAAAATCGAAACTATTAAACCAAAATGTTGGTATTAATATAAAATAAACCAGAAAATAAAGAAATATTTAAGTTTTGCACTTGTAAATCCTCAAATTAATGAAAAAATTATAAATAATTTGGTACTTCTTTATTATAGCTGGCTCAAAATTTAATCGCTAATCAATCTAGATGAAACATGTAGCGAAGTATAAGAACACATGACAAGATTTCGACGAGATATATCAGTTGATTGGCCATTCAATCTTGGGGGCCGCTGTAACAAAAAAAGTACCACGATTTGATTTTAATTCCACTTGGCCTAGAATTAGCAAGCAATATGACAGAAGTTCTATATAACTGTAGGTCTCCGAGTTGAAAAATAATTTGTCCACTTATGAATTATGCTCAGATCCGATAAGTTAATCTCAGCTTTTATGACGACAGATGTGACAGCTCTGACATTTTTAGCTGGGATCAAATTTGAACTACTCAATTCATTTCGCTTCATTGGTTTATCTCATGTGGCAGAATGCTCATTGGTAAATGTGACCTTTAATGAAAGTGGTTTAAGTTCCCAGAGTAGTACATAACATACGACATCAACAGCCAAGTTTAACCTCAGTGTTATTGGCCTCAATATTATGCACCCAGTAACTTTTATACATTATGATTAAATATACCGTAATAATTTTGTTTCACGTATCATTAAGGTTATCATAAATGAAAAATCACAAAATGATGGTTACTCAAAAAGTTACATATACAATTTAATGAAACTGGCCCACAGTATACAATACATAATAAGATATGAAATAACAAGAAAAGAAATTACTAGACTATTATGGTGTTATAGAAATTAGCATATTTATAAAATGAACAAATCGGATGTGTCTGGGATAGGAAAATTACCTTCAGTATGGAATATGAGTTCCCCTAGAAGCGATACAGCACATACAGCGATGCATAATGCTGGCAATTACGCGGTCTATCAGTTACGTAAGAAATGGGAACCATTGTTCTTACAAAGCAGTTGCAAGCGTGGCAAGGGTCTGAAAAGGGCAGAGCAGCTATACGTTTACTCAAAGCATCACAAAATACTCGATAGGATTTACGTCGTAAGAGCCCTATGAGGTCTAGCATTGTCGTTCTGCAGCAGGGAATCATCACCTATTGCCCTGGCATAAGGGCGCACATGGATGTCATCTCTACAGGCCTGAGCATTCATGGTTCCACGTGGAAAGACATGGAGGTCTGTACATCCACCCAGAGATACCACTCCAAACACAGACACTGTCTCCGCCGCATGCATCGCTTTAATGAATGTTTGACGGATGATAACGGGTTCCAGGTTCTCTCAAAATCAAATAACGCTTACTGACGCTTTGGAGGCTAAACCTGGACTCATTTGCAAAGAGAATAGCCTTTCATTGATCAGTCATCCAGTGGACATGTTGACGTGCCCACCTCAAACGTTCCCTCTTATGACTTGACGTGAAGGCAAGCAAATGGTTGGTCGCCTCGCGTATGGACTCTCTGTGTTGTATTTTATATGTGTTGGGTACTGCTCAGTTATGATTACAAGTTGTACACAAACATCGTTTATTCTACATTACTCATCTACTATTCTATATTACAGTTATGGTTAAACATAATAATAGATACAGTTACAGTTACATATATAACATCTCCCTTTTTTATAAAAAATAATAATAGTAGTAAAATTAAACATATTCTTTTAAATAATAAGGTTTCTTAACAGTCCTACCAGATCGAGTGACGTAGTTATGTCCATTTGAAAAATTTGATGATACTATACCTCTTTTGCTATTTGGTGACACAACACTTCTGTTAGATTTTGAAGGACTTACAGGCACATCTAAATTTGAAGTGCTCCTATTATTTTCATGTATCTCGGGCTCATCTATAACTTCATTCTCATAGTTGTTTTGTATTGCAAACTCTTCCTGATTAGTTCCTTTAAAAAGGTCTCTTCTGTTCCTTTCTACAATTCTTCCATCTGTTCTTATAATCCTATATGAACGTGGTCTTTCTGCTTCTTCTATAATTTTCCCTCTTTCATTTAGTTTTTTCCCTTTCTCTTTTATGTAAACATGATCTCCTGTTTTCAGTCGTTTTAATGGTCTTGCATTCCTATCATAATAACTTTTTTGTAAGATTTGTCTCTTCAGTAAATGTTGTTTATGGTCTTCATATCGTTTAGCTTGGACAAAATTCTCTTTTATAGGCATCAATCCATTTACTTTTCTTCCAAACATCAATTCTGAAGGTGACTTAATTTCATCTGAAATAGGAGAGTTACGATATTCCAGTAAAACTAAATATGGATCCTTGTTGTCAACTACAGCTTTTTCTAACATTCGCTTGACAGTTTGAATATGTCTTTCAACCATTCCATTAGACTGTGGGTATTTTGGACTTGAAGTTCTGGTTTCAAAATTCCATCTTCTTGCAAAATCTTTATATTTCCTGCAATTATATTGTGGACCATTATCCGAATATACTATTTTCGGAATACCATGTCTTGCAAAAATTGATTTCAATTGCTTTATCACTGCTACACTTGACAAATCTTCCAAATGTCCAATTTCAACATATTTGCTAAAATAATCTATAACTATTAGATAATCCCTTCCTTGAAAGTAAAAGAGGTCTGTTCCCAATACTTCCCATGGACCATTAGGTATTTCTTTAGATATCATTGGTTCTTTAGTATTAGCTTTTTGTAAACTTAAACATGTCTGACAATTCAGTACCAAATCTTCAATTTCTTTGGACATTCCTGGCCAATATAATATTTCTCTTGCTTTGATCTTGCATTTTACTACTCCTAAATGACCATAATGAATTCTGCTTAACATATCTTTTCGTAAACTTCTTGGTACAACAACACAGGAATTTTTAAATATTAATCCATTTGCTTCTGATAGTTCTTCTCTGAAGTTAAAATATGGTTTTGCCAGTTCTGGAACCATACATTTTTCATCTGGCCATCCAGTTTTAATTAATTTTCTTAAAACTTGTAGTTCTTCATCTTTTTCTGTTTCCAGTTGAAAAACTTCCATTTTACCATTAGACATTGGTATACATTCTACAACTAATCCAACATGAGCTTCTATTTCTCCTTCAAAGAAATCAGATCCTTTATCAGTGAATGATCTTGATAATGCATCCGCTATAAAAAGTTCTTTTCCTGGTTTATATTTTATCTCAAACTGATATGGCTGTAATCTTATACGCATTCTTTGTAGTCTTACAGGGCATTTATTTAATGGCTTTTTAAAAATTGATTCCAGTGGTTTATGATCACTTTCCACAGTAATATTTTTTCCAAATATATACTGGTGAAATTTCTCACACGCAAATACAATAGCTAAAGTTTCCTTTTCAATTTGAGCATAATTCTTCTGTGTATCTGTTAATGCCTTAGATGCATATGCCACTGGTAAATTATTCTGCAGTAAGACTGCTCCTAGTCCTTCTTGAGATGCATCTACAGATAAAACTACTGGCATGTTTATATTATAATACTGTAAAACTGGTTTATTTACCAAGACATCTTTTAGTCTTCTAAATGCTTTTTCATGTGTTGCATTCCAGTTCCAGATAACTTGTTTTTTCAACAAATCTCTTAAACATGATGTCAATTCTGATACATTAGGTATAAATCTAGAAACATATGTAATCATTCCTAGGAAAGTTTCTAATTCTTTCACATTTTTTGGTGGTTTTATATCTAGAATAGCCTTAATTTTGTCTTCATCTGGTTTTAAACCATCTTTAGAAAATATATGTCCCATATATTTCACTTCATTCAGCCCAAATTTACATTTATTTAAATTAAATTTAACATTCTTTTCTCTGGCTCTGTCCAACAACTTCTTTAATCTTGAATCATGTTCTTTTTTATCTTTACCCCAAACTAATAAGTCATCTATATATATTTGAACTCCTTCTAAATCACTAAAAATTTCAGAAAAACTTCTGTGGAAAACTTCTGGTGATGAACTCAGTCCATATGGCAACCTTAAAAAACAATATCTACCAAACGGAGTGTTAAATGTAGTAAATTCACAACTTGAATCTGACAGTTTAATTTGCCAAAATGCTTTGTTTGCATCTAAAATACTAAAGACCTTTGCATTTGTCATTTGAGATGAAATTTCTTCAAAGGTTGGTATGTGATAATGTTCTCTCAGTATATTTTGGTTAAGGTGCTGAGGATCTAAACACACTCTTAAATTTCCATCCTTTTTCCTTACTACCACTAATGAATTCACGAATTCTGTTGGTTGGTTAACTTTCTTTATAATACCATCTTTTTCCATTCTTGCTAATTCCTTTTTTAATGGATTTAATAAACTAAGTGGAATTTTCCTACAGGGTTCTATTTTACCAACAGCTCCTGGTTTTAATTTAATATGATATGTATATCCAGTTAAATTCCCAGTTCCTTTAAACAAATCTTGATATCCTTTTAAAAGTTCTGGTAACATTTCGTTAGAATCAGGATTTACTGTACAAATCCTTTGTATTAGGTTTAATTTTTGCAATGTAGGTAACCCTAAAATAGCTGGAACATTTTTATCACATGCTACGACTTGAAATTCTATTTCATCCTTGTTCCCTTTTGATGTTTCACATAATAATTTACATTTTCCAACTACATCAATTGTAGTACCATTGTAATTATTTAAAGTGACTTTTGATTTAGTCAAACATTTCTCTCTTAAATTTAATTGTTTAAATTTAGGCAATGGTAGCACATTACACTGAGCTCCAGTATCCAACTTAACAAATAAATATTTAGATATGTTTACTTTTAGTTTTTCAAACCATTCGGTTTTATTTTTAGAAAATGGATTTATATCTTCTACTGACCCTAAAATATATTCATTACCATTATTATGTAACTCATGCTCTAAATTATTCTGTACAACATTAACATTTTTAAAAGTGCACATTTTAGAAAAGTGATTTTTCTTTTTACAGTACAAGCAAATCTTATTATAAGCAGGACAGTTGTATAACTTATGAAAAGTTCCACATTTTCTACATGGTTTTGGATTATTGTACTTATTTCCTTGATAGTTTGAAGAAGATTTAGTACTTTGTTTTACATGATAGTCTTTCTTACAAGGCTGACTTTTTTCTTCTGAAGGTCGAAATTTATTACGTTTGATAGCTTCTATTTTATTTTCTTCAGTTAAAGTTTTCAGCTGAAGTTCTGCTAATTCAGAAGCTTTACACATTTTAATACATTTTTCCAATGTTAACTGATCTTCCCTTAATAATCTGTCTTTGAGATTTTTATTTAGAATTCCACTTACTATTCTATCCCTTATTAAACTATCTTTTAATTCTGCAAATCCACAGTTGCTACTTAATTTCTTTAAATCGGTTAAGAAATCATCAAACGATTCACCTACATGTTGTGTTCGACAGAAAAATATATGTCTATCAACACTTTCGTTTGCTTTCGGTATGCAAAAATTTTCGAAAGCTTCAGTTACTTTGTCAACATCCTTCTTATCTTCTTCACTTAAATTAAAAGTATTAAATTTTTCAAGTGCTTCTTCACCAATTATATGCAATAAAATAGCTACTTTAATTTCAGGTGATTTAGTAATACCACCAGACGCTAACATATAAATTTGGAATTTTTGTTTCCATTTCTTCCAATTTTCGCTTAAATTTCCTTCGAAACTTAGATTACTTGGTGGCTTTAATCCATCCATATTTAATTTAGGACATTAAATAGTTTATATATACGTATTTTTAGCCACTTCCAATAAAAATAAACAACTCACTTACCAGCGATATAAGTTTCGATTTCACAGTAAACAACTTCCCATGATGTTTTTGTTTAGAACATCTTTACCGAGGCTGCATGGTTCTTGAAAAAAGATTTTCTTTTTTAATCAACGACGGGCTGCGCCATGTGTTGTATTTTATATGTGTTGGGTACTGCTCAGTTATGATTACAAGTTGTACACAAACATCGTTTATTCTACATTACTCATCTACTATTCTATATTACAGTTATGGTTAAACATAATAATAGATACAGTTACAGTTACATATATAACACTCTCTTTGTGACTTACTCTTTGTGAAGTCCACTACGCACGATTGACGTTAACCCGAACTTTCCGGTGGCTGCAGCAAGGAAAAATCTGAGTTGAGTCAGAGATGCGATTCTATTCCTTCGTGCGCATATCAACAGTCCTCGTCGTAGCAGTTGGTCGTCCTGGCCTGAACCTCCTGGATGCCGAATTTGTGTTTAGAAATTGTTGGCAAAGTCTATGAACTACAGAAGGACTCCCAGTTTGTCATCTGGTTCTTCTGTCTGACTTTGTCCTGCCTCTAGTCTCTGAATAGCTCCCCATCGCAGTTCATCGAGGTCATTGTTCCGAATTAGCTATTCCTGATTCCTTATCTGAGTATCACAGCGAATTTGCAAGCTTGCTCTCAAACATGGAATTTTATGCTCTTCGTAGATGACTTATTCCAATTGCTGCGCCACTAATTTGCATACTTCAGTTTTATTTAGCAACTCTTACTTGACAACATATTCAAATTTTATATGGATTGACTTATTTAATCACAAATAATAAATCACAAATAGCGAAAAATCACAAATAGCGATAACTCATCCAAAATGAGTTATCGCCATTTGTGATTTTTCCTTAATTTTTGAAAACCAGTGTATTTAAATAAATTAACAGTATGTAATATTTAATACAAATATATTAATTTAATATAAAAACTATTTTAGTTTAAAGATAAATTCGAGAAATAGATAGTTTATTTTATTGTCTTTTATTATCAGTTTAAATATTTTTGCACAGAAGGAGTATCACTGCCTTCTAAAAAACAAATATAAATCTCATTCCAATGTGGAATGTTCTTTTTCCTTATTAAAAACTGAGATCTGAAAATAGTGATCCAAGTAGTATACCGTTGTCAGTTGTAACAAAGCAAATGCAACATTTTTAAATTCGGATACCAAACAACTTACCAAAAAGATAAGGCCATCGGTCTTCAGTACCTAGGATGTGCTGAATCCCGAGCACCATGGACAAAAGCAGGCCAACAGTCACACCCAATTGGTTCAAAGTACCTGCCGAAGATGTTCAGTCATAAAGTAAAAGACAACATTTTTGGGATATAATTAAAAACTACTTTGAGGTAAAATATGCTTGCTCGTACAATTAATTCACTTGTATGGCGAGAGATTAAAAATTTGGCCAATAAAGCTTCAGGAACTTTGTGTTATATGCTCATTTCTTATTATTATCCGTTAACAATCAAAGCAAGTTCTAAACAAGCGATCTGAAAACTTCAACTACAGTTTAAAGCTTCAGATCATTCTACTGTTAAAATTTTTATATTTATATAATATAAAACAATCATGCAAATACTTCTGTTCTTAAATATTATAAATATACTGCAATAAATATATTTTATGATTAATATTATATAATTAATATTTATTAAAAATATTAATTTTATGATTATAAATATAATACAAAAATATTTAAAATTTAAAAATTTCAATATTTAATTTTCCATTTCTCTTTTATGTTACAATTAAAATGCACAGAATCCTTTTCCAGAGAAATTTTGAAATTAAAACCCAATTTAAAAAGAAATTCAATTTTAAATCTCTGGCGTTCGTTTCTACATTTCCTTTAAGAACGTAAAATGGCATTAAAAAACTGCAAGCTAATTTTTGTGTTTAGATTGCATTTCAGCTCCTGAAGGCATTTTAAACTACTATAGGCTAGTTTTAAGCAGTTACTATAGAGCAACTCGTACAAGTATGAATCCTGGAAAATTTGAAATTCATATTTAGAGTAAGTTGTCTAAAATAACGTCAACTGACGGAAAAAATGTTTTTATAATGTATGCCATTTTTTGGCATCGCATAAAATTTTCCTGTTTTTTCATAAAAAAGGAACAACGAATCAGTATGGAATCTATTCAAGACATACTAATGCATTTTTCAACGAATAACTTGCATATAAGGCTCGAAATAATTATTTACCAAAAGAGAAATGGCTACAGTTTCTTTTTTTGTCATAACATTAAATTTGCATAGTGTAAAATGAACACCTTTCTCGAAGGATTAATAAAATAGTAGAAAACAATAGAATTATAAGATTATCAAAGCAACAATCTTGTGTCTGGCGTAGATTTAGGCAAGAACTCGCAAGGTATAGCGGAAGATGCTTTATTTTCGCAAATCTTAATCCTAATCAAATGTATCTAAATTTCCTAAGCATGCAATCTTAATCTTAATCTTAAGCCATGTACATGTAAATTTTTTAAAATAAAACAAAGAAGAATTAAAATTCTAAATACTGTGGTAAGCTTGAAATGTTTTATTTTTTGTCTTTTCCTCAACTTTCGTCAATTTCCACCAGACTTCAAATTAGTATATTATGTAAAGCCTAGTTTTAAAGTTTATCCGAAAACGTTAGCATCCTAGGATGGCCATTACTTTAGCTGTTGCAGTTTAACTTTCCTATAAAAAATTTTGCTTGCCGTGATTTTCGTCACGAGCGATTAACTGAAGGGAAGGGATTAGATTAAGCTTTGCTAATTTTTGTAATCTGCATTTTATTCAATTTAATTGTATTGCACAGTATTCATTTACTTTCATTAACATATTATTTTATGTTAATTAGCTTTTCTGTCTTTCTTTGCATTGTCCTGCCAGAATGCTAATTTCTAGTTCGCGCGTATTTAAACGAGGTAGAAAAGATACAGCATTTAAAGAAAGGTCTTAGATGGTAGGATCAGAACGTGTTCCGCCTGCTGAACGCCACGTTGCTAGTTGATTCTCTTGAGAGCCTTTTAACTGCGACGTTGCGTTATTCTCGCCATAAGGCTTTTCATGCCGATTTTAGCTCTGAACCAACTTGTGCGCATTTTGCCTGTACAGCCTTTGGACTAACTATAATTTACTTAAATTCATTACGTTTTTGATTTACGACATAAATGCTGGCTGGTTCTGTAAGCACAAGTCGGGCCTTCTGTTAACGTTTACCCGAGTCAAATGAAAAGTTCCTTTCTTTACTCTCTATGTCTCTGCTGTAATTTCAAGATATAGCGATAAGCCGCTTACCTCTTTGTACAGTTCACATGCAGTTTACGTTACCAAAGACAGTGAGACTCTATACTATGTCTACCTCAAAGCTAATGGAGTTTGGTTTCTGTTAACTTTTTAATTTGTGTATATCCCAGCTCGACTTGTTGATAAACAGTTTTACTGTGGTACCGCGGTATACGTCTTTAATCTGCTACAGGTCCTCGCACGTGTCCAAACGAATATTTCCAATAAGAAATAAAAATAAAACAAATCTATTGTTATAAAACTTGATAACAAAAAGTTCACTGTTTAATACTAAAATACAAATGCAGCAGGTTAATTTTACATAAATAAAGCACATTACACGTTACTATGCATAAATGTTCTTCCGCTATCCAGATCAAAAACAATTTTTGAACTTGCTCTAGGATCTTTGTCTTTGGTATTCGAGTTCATCTCCTTTTGCCGATTAACAGTTTGTTGTTGTTGCTGTTTTCACAGTCGTAGACACTTATTCGGCATATCGTGTGCAATAACCAAGTCCCGGATATATACACTGGTGTGCAAAATTTAAGGACGAAGAGGCAGAGCGGACAGAAAGACCAATCAGGAGATTAAGTAAGGTGATGTACGGTAGCACATGCGCAGATATGCAGGTAGACGTAATGGGGGAGTGTCTGAGTAGTATAAAGCATGTTGTCGGTGTAAGATCAGTATTTCTGGCAAAGAGATTGCACGCCGTATAGCAGTTAAAATCACACAGAGTTGCTGCCTCAGCGAGAAATGGCGAATAATCAATCTGTTAGACGACATCTGGATGCTTTTACCCGAGGTCGAATCATTGGGAAGTTGGAGGAAGGCCGCAGTGTGACAAGTGTGGCTGCAGAGTTCCGAATTGCTCACAGCATCGTTTCACGACTTGAGACAATTTCAAACTACAGGAACAGCTATACGGGGGTTTAGTAGTGGTCGTCCACGAGGAACCACACCCGCAGATGACAGGTATATTGCCTTGCAGGCCAGAAGAAACAGGCGGCAGACAGCGGGAGAAATCGCTAGACACACGACACAGGCGACTGGACGACCGATATCGCGTTTTACCGTGGCCAGAAGACTGCACGGTGGTGGTCTGTTTGCACGACGCCCTGTACGCTGTGTACCTCTAACGCCTGCCCATCGGAGAAGGCGTTCTCTGTGGTGCCGGGAACACCGCAATTGGAGAGATAATGAATGGGGACGAGTACTCTTTACAGATGAGAGTAGATTCAGTCTGAGTAGCGATTCTCATCGCATACTCATTTGGAGAGAGCAGGGAAGCCGCAATCATCCCTCGAACATCATTGAAAGGGACAGGTATGGAGGTGGCGCTGTTCTCGTTTGGGGAGGCATCATGCTTGGTAGTCGTACAGACCTTCACATCTTCGACGCAGGTTCAGTCACTGTAACGAGATTCTTCTCCTATATGTGCGTCTTTTTAGAGGCGCTATGGGTCCGCAGTTCCTTTTCATGGACGACAATGCACCATGTCATCGCACAGTAGCTGCCGAACAGCTCTTAGAGAGTGAGGATATTGAACGTATGGATTGGCCGGCACGATCTCCGGATCTCAATCCCATCGAGCATGTATGGGATTTTCTAGGCAGACGCTTGGCAGCTCGTACCTTACCACCAGTAACGATTCCGGAGCTTCGATTGGAACTGCAAGACGAATGGGCAGCAATGCGTCAACAACTCATTGACACCCTCATTCTCAGCATGGGCAGACGTTGTGAAACCTGCCTAGCAGTCAGGGAAGATCATGTCCCCTATTAAAGACCGGATGTTTCTTGCTGGACACCCATCACAGGGATGTTTCGGCCTTCAGTCGCGTTGCGCTCCATGCTACTTTTTCAATAAAGCTTCTTTTTATCCCTCTCATTTCTCTTTTAGTAAGTGTTGCTTACATTACTCATGTCCTTACGTATTGGGGATCTTACGGTATTAAATGTGTTGATTTGGTAAGCTTTTGTACAAAGTTATATTGAAAAAACCGTCTCGTCCTTAATTTTTGCACGCCAATGTATGTTATCTTCATACTTTTAAACAATCTTCTTTTTTCACCTCCATGGTGATAGAAATAATTTTCTTCATTGCTTGACTCTTCTCAATAACTTTCCCTAAACACAATGTTGAGGTATTTAAGCAAAATATAAGCGGAATTAAAAAATTTACGCGAAAAAACGTAAAATCCCTTGAAAATTCAGGTTATACTGTGAGATGTTACTGAATAGTAGTAATAAGCTCATGGGTAATCATAGCATTGTCTCGAAAGAGGCAAACAAGTCTAGAGCGCGGAGTCTAACTCACGAGACTGAGTTGTATTCCAAACAAATGCTGCATATCAAACAAATATTTTTTGCGTCCAAACAGGACGTATACCAAGTAGACGTATTTCAAAGCGGACGTGACCACTGTATTTTGGATTTTAACGTAATTATGATCATTCCAGCTAAGAGATCAAACGAGGTGAAAATGCGTGCGGCTGTTCCTTTGTTAGTTTGGCAATGTAAAGTTATCAGAATAACCGATTAACTTGAACTCTGAGGATTCTGTACCTTGCAAGTGCAAAATTCGCAAAGATTCGTTAATTTATAATTTCGGGTGGCATGGGGGGACAAACTACAAATTTAAATCATGAATTTTTTTTTTAACTTTTACTGAACTCGATCAACAAAACATGCAACTCTTGTTTTGTAGTTCCTCACAAAATGTTAAATTTACATCTTTTAATAAACTAATTCAGAAAATTTGTTGCAGAATATCTTTGCAAACTTAACTAGCAGGTGTACGAAACTTTAAAATTTTTACTTACTAAAGAATATTTTATCAAACAATCTTTCTTTTACAAGGAACATGAACTAAAATGCAATTTTATTTTTACGAAACCCTCCACACCCATACTGTTGAAAGTGTTTTCATAAAACTCATCTTATTGCGGTGAAAATTTGTTATTCAGACAGTTTAAAAACTGTCACTGTTCTAAGTATCCAATTAAATCCTATTTGCTATAAACTGGCGCTATTGTCAATTAATTAGGCATGTACGATCCTTTATCTTTTCTAATATGTAAATATGTTACTTCGTATAGCATTTCTTAATGATTTCAAGTTTAATTACTTGAAACTTGTATTATTATTAGTTTAATATACATTACAATAAGAATTTGCGTTATTTTATATTATGTCACCAAGTTTTAATTTCAGTACCCTTAGAATTGAATACAAACTTTCTAATCTTTTTCCCGGACTTCTATTTACGGTTGCAGCTGAAAACATCGCGGCAAAAACAGAGGAAAAAAACAACGTAAGGCGAAAACTTCATGGTACAAAACGTCGTCGAAGAACAGAAACCAAAGAGAAAACTTCAAAATTCTAAAATATTGCGGTAAAAAATAAAGTACCTAAAAATCATCGCAGATATGCGTTTACCTTTTGCAGTTACTTATTTTTCTTTTCGTAATCTTTTTTTAAATTATATTTTTCCTCCAAAATTACTAGTAAAACTTTATAAAAATTATTAATGATCTTTAGAGTTAAAATAAATTAAGTTTAAAATTCTGTGAATGTTATAAGTTTTACTAACTTTATGTTCGTTTTCAGTTTTTAAATGCTTAAGTTTACTTTTTCAGCAAAACTTTAGTTAATTCAAAAATATGAAATGTAAAAATATTCCTCTTTCCTTCTTGAGATCGGAAATCATTATGCGGATATGCATTCATAACATTTAAAGCCCGAAAAACCCATATCTGCGATGTTATCGTTTATGTGATAATTTGTAGGTGCATTACTTTTTACCGTGATATTTTTGACAATGTTGTTAACCTGCGAAGTTTTTCAACCGCTTTATTTTCGACGACGTTATTTTGTACCCCGATATTTTATAATTCTGATGCTTTCTTTGTCTTTTTTTTTTAATCCTACGATGTTTTGTACGACGACGTTTTTCCCTTGCGTTGATTTCTTCGAAATGTTTTCGTAGGCGATGTTTTTGCCGAGATGATTTCGGCGGACGTCGTATTTACAGCTACATGAGGGGGAAAAACTTTGTAATGACAAAGCCCGCATACTTGTCAATGTACCCTTCCTTTAATATTTAGATTTTTTTTAAATGCAAAAACAAGTGCTGCTGCTTTCAAAAAAACTAGAATTCTTTTGAGATGAGTACTTTTATCTAGTAGTAAAGACGCAGTTTAATAAATTGGCAATAGCAGACAGTGGTGCCTCATATAACGCATGCAGTTCGTTCCAAGACAGTTATGCTGCAAACTGTTTCCCAGGCTGTGGGAATGATTTTATTCCATTCTCAAGCCTGATCAAATGTCACAAAACATCTAGAAGCGAAATTATGCGTTCGCACTTGTCCCATTTGGGAATCCAAGGGTCGTTTAAAATTACGTTTTTAATTCAAAGAAAAGTATTGTAAATGGGTACAAAAATGTTAAATATGTCTAGCACCTTCTGAAGAGGAAGCCACCGAAATAATGTGGAAGGCTTCCCATTTTATAAGTCCGTCCATACATCATAAAAAACGTAAAAGATAGTGGTGCCTCATAAAAGAATTTTAGAGAATATTAAAAAGACCGCTAATAATGGAGAATTGAGAGTGCTCTGTACACTTACTCTCTCACAGTTTTTAAGTTATATTTAGCCTGTGTTTTTCTATTCTATGTCTGGTGGCGAAAGATTCAGGCGTCTTGTACCACTCTTTCACATCTGCCTTTGGTTTCTTGAGCGGTCCACGTTTCAAGAAGTTGTGTTCAGTGGTCTTCTTGAAGACAGTCTTGAAGTAGTATTTGATTAAAAAAAATCAACTACAGTATTTATTTCAATTTATAGGGATGTCGCTGTTTGGTTGTGAACTATTTGTCCCATTTCTAATTAAAATTTTACTTTACGATGTTTCGAATCCGTCAGTTTTCATTCACTTCCCTTTTCCCTGTTCATTTTCTTTATGTACGGGTTTTCTTTAGCTTTGATATTTATGCACCATTTATATAGGAAGTAAACCAAATTTAGCAACGAACTTAATGTGCTATGGAATTCCTCTTCGTTTCATAATAGGTAACCGAATTCGAACACATTTTTGGGTTATGCGTGCGCTTTCGTTATTCAGGATGTTCATTATGCGATACCTTTGTATTTTTGTAATTACCATAGCTTTCTTTAAAGGGTTAAGACTAAATCTAAAAGCTTGCATGATTTAATTTCTCTTTATTTTAATTTCTTATATCGTTATCCGTTTTCTGCATACATAATTCTATTACTGACACTGGAAATAAATTATTTTCTGGACAGAGATTTCTCATATTAAACAAGCCTATTTACCTAAGCCACCTCGCAGCTGGACTGGAGCAATTTCAGATAAATACATAGGCACAAGAGCAGTGTTTAAACCTAGAATATAAATTAAAATGTGTACATAAACACAACACTATTATTACATATATCCAAAACAAATATTTATGAAAGATAACATAATTTTTAAAATTCATAATGTATAACTTGAGAAGAGTGTTGTGTTGGAAATAATGAAACAATAAATTTTTTTCTTTAATGCAAAATTTTCCTTTTTTTCCCCATCTGAAGAAATAAGGACCATTATCTAAAACTAAAATAAAAATCAAAGCAGTCTGTACAGAGGCATGCAACACATGAGACTAGAAATAACCTTATAAATTGCATTAATGCTAAAAATGTTCACAAAAATTATCAGTTAGATATACACTGCGAAAAAAGTGGGGACAGTTCTATGACGAAATTCAACTTGCATTTTTCATGTCTGGAAAGCGCGACTTACGATATATATTAGATTTATATATAGTATTGTTCTAACATAGGTATTTTGACATAAAATCGGACTTTTTCTGAAATGATATGCCAATTTTTTTCATATTTCGATTCTACGGCTCGAATTATGCCTAAATATGAAATTTTGTAAAATTTGGCGCGAAATTTACGGAAAAATTTTAAAATTTAGCCTGGCTCTTTTTTTTTTTTTTTTTAGTTTGCGTCAATTCACTTGGCGAACTTCTTAATTTATAGCAACCTATTTTCCTTTCCTTTTTTTTTAAAAAAAGGTCATCGTTCATACATTCAAATAATTTTAGGAGAACGTAAAATACATTTGGCGTTATATCGCTTATAACAAATATGCCAAATTGTAAAACGCGCCAACATGCAAATTCCTGTATATACTAAGAAATTTTGAATAAAAAACTAATTTGTTTTCAGATATACTTAGAAAGATATGCTTTAAGATGATGGTAAAATTTTTATAGGTTATAATTCAAATTTCTTTTCGAAAAATTTATAAAAATTATTCAAAATATCAGTTTTAAAAATAAATCATAAACACAGGTGAATTTTATTTAGAATGAAGCTAAATTTCGAAATGTGAAAGGAAGACTCAAATTTAATTTAAAAAAAGATATTTAATAAATATATACAAGTTCAATTAACATGGAGGTGCTAAAATTTTGACAGCTAAGTTTTTAAAAACTATGCGTGCGAGTTTTACAAAACTTGGCAGTATAGCATAATGAGTCATAGAATCGAAATATGGAAAAAAATATATGCTATTTCAGAAAACGTCAGAGTGTTTCGAGACTTGAAAAACGCACGTTGAATTTCGTCAATCAGCTCAGTAGAACGGGAAATATAAAACTGACCCCTCTCTCTCACTTTTTCCCCCCGCAGTGTACATGGATGCAGTGGAATACTCCTTTTAAAACGAACACCACACAGTTAATACAACATCAAACTGCATTACTGCTATTTACTTTACATTTATTTCAGTTACTATGGAGACATGGTCGGTGGAACATCGTATGTTCACGTACGATGTCTGTGCTAGAATCAGCGACTCCTTAGTTGCATCTCGGAGGTTATTTCGCCGGTACCTCAATGTAGACGGCATGGAGCAGTTCTAACACGCAAAACCATCTTTAAAATCGTTTCAACACTTTCAAACCACAACCTTTATAACTTCCAGCACACCACTCTATGTTGAATGTTTGTTGGGAATACTAGAGAATGTGGTGACAGCGGGAGGCCTATTTCTGCATAGTCCCTGACACTTTGTTCGGCACGACTTATTAGCATTAAAGTTTGGAATCGGAACCGATTAGGATAATTTTGAAATCGATCCTTGAATTCTGTCCGTATAAGATTATCTGCGTTAAACAATTTTCGTAACAGATTATAGTCAACGGATAGATTTTGCTGTATGGATGAACAACTTCAATATGCGATTTTCTTCTGAGACACAAATGTAACACACCTTTAAATATCTATTCAAACCCAAATTATTAAGTTTTAGTGTTAAATTAACTGCGTAATGTTCATTTACCAGTACACTTCTCTGTATGATGAATTTAATGTATTTCTAAACTATAAAATTTTCACTGCAATTCGTAAAATTCCATCAGTGTCCCAATACAAAACTTTCATGAAACCAGAAATGTTACCGACGATTCCAAACGATTTCCAAATCGATTAGCGAGGACTTCCAAAGCTGTATGATTATTTCAGCTATTCTGCGACTGGTGAGTCCAAGGCCTCCTGAAATTTTAAAAAAGGCCAAACGAAATTATTTTCAACTTGCTTAGTGAAAGACAGAAAAAAAATGATGCGTAAATCACATGACTTCCTTTGTACGGAATATGAGCATTTTTTCCCGCACTTCATTTAAACTTATTAAATTGACTTCAATCTACTTCGTCGAGAGCGCATAAACCATGAAGTTTGTTAAAAGAGCAATTTCGGATGCCAGGAGTACAGGATATACTGATTTTTATTAATCCTTTGACATATAATGACGTTTGGAATGAGTTATTTATTATTATTAATGTTAAAGCAGATTTTGATGCATCTCAACAGTCACTTCGAAATGAGTTCGGATTATAAAGTATGAAATTAGAAGGTTATTATATCTATTTAAAGTGTTTTTTTTTTTTACAATGAAATCTTTTGTTCCTATAATTTCATCAGTTTTGAATTTTCCTATAATCCATCAGTTTTGAATTTCATTCCTAGGTCAGGAGGTTAATAAGATTAATCATCAGACAGACGTTATGATTTGAATGTCGGTCCCTGATGCCCATCAATCGAATTCGGAAATCGAATTGTTAGAGCCGGCAAATTACATCGACTTTGAACAAGCCTTATTCGGAAAACTATTTTAATTTCTACCCGACGGGGGGGGGAATAAAATTATATGTTGATAAATTTGATCGTTAGGCAAGGGTATGCTCAAAAGAATAATTTATTAAAAACTTTTCAACGTAACATTAAAAGAAACTACTCGATTTGGAAAAAATCGCTAAGAAGCATTTCATTTTTATTGTAAATATGGATGAAAGTTAAATTTTTCAAAAATTTTCAAAATTTTATTGAATTTTAATTATTTTATTAAATTAAAAGTATTTTTTAAAGTAGGGAAAAAAGAAAATCGGTAAAAGTGAGATAGTAATTGATTAAGATCTATGTTAAACAGAAAAATTAACCTAATAATTGAATTAAATTGGTCCTTTCAAAGCACCTGTCACAAAAAATGGATACTGCTCAATTATATTTGCATTTTATTTCATTAATATCTGAAACCTAGGCAATTAAAACTATTTTTAGAATCATATCAAGTTCCCTCATATCAAGGATCTATAAAAGTAAAAATTTTCAGATCAAATTACATTATTTCAACCTTCTCAATTATACGCTCATACAGGCTTACGATCCAGACATTATTGCACTTTTATTTTTAACGTGGAACTATTGCCACATGTTTCTTCATTTTCAATGATTCTTTCTTTGAGGACTTACCGCAGTTGAAACCCATAGTCAGACGTCCCAGAATGAGCATTTCAAAACTGTACGAAGATTTACTGAAAGTCATCAGCGCCGCACCAGCCAAACCCATGATGTTATTCAACAATAGACCACCTTTCCTGGAAAGAAATGGATGAATGATAGTTAGAAAAGTGGTTTTAAAACAGTCTAATCTTATAAAAACAGAAAATAGGAAGCCTATTTAAAAAAGAAGACAGAAAAATACATTTTTCATTTAAAATACGATTGTTGTATTTAGATGCCAGTTAACTAATCCCATAAATTATCATTAATTAAGTCATTGAATGTCTCCAAAATTTGCTAAGTTTAGGTTGGCTCATTAATGATTAACTGCGCAGAACATAAGATATTCAATTCCTCCTCCTCCTTGCAGCCTCGCCAGCAACCAGTTCCCGGAATATTGCTATTCAACAAAGCGTAAAATCTTTATATTTCAAATTATAACTGCATTGTATAATAAACAGAAAACAGAGATTTAAAGACGCAGACCGCAAAAAGGCGATGGGGCGACGTCTGCCAGGAAGGTCGGGCTGCGCCTCTGGAGGGGGAAAACCAGATTTAAAAGCAATAAATGCATTTCCTAATAGTTTAAATTTTTATTTTACATTTTAATGATTTGTTTATATTAAAACATGTTTATTTTATAAATCCAGTTAATAATTATGAACGTTTGAAGCATTAGTCTACTTCATAAAAGATGTTTATAATGCCATATACTATATGCTACAGCCAAAAACGTCGTGGACGAAAAAAACGCAAGGCGAAATCGTCGCGGTACAAAACATCTGGAGAGAAAAGAAAGCAAAGAGAAAACTCCGCAATTCTAAAACATTGTGATACAAAACATCGTCGTCGAAAATAAAGTGGTTCAGAATCTTCGCAGTTTAAAACCATTGTCGAAAATATCGTGGTAAAAAATAAAGCACCTACAAAATCTTCGCATGACGATAAAATGGAACACATGCGTTTTTCAGGTTTTAAACGTTATAAATGCATATTCGCATAAAGATTTGGAAGAGCAAAAAATGTCAACGACACTTCAGAATAAACGGAAACAAAACAAGACATAATTTGCACCACAACAGTAGCAGATTAACAAACGTGAAAATGAAGTGAAACAAATGTGAAGTAATTTGATAATTAACTAAGCAATTTTTATAGAGGTAATCCTCCTTTTTCTAAACATTTTTATTCTGTATTTTTCATGAAAAATTATGAGTAAAACTTTATAAAAGAGACTAATTTATTAATGAGTTATGTTAATTAACTATGTAAATTTAAAGTTAAGTACTATAAGTTGCATTAATTTTCTACTCATTTTCAGTTTTTAAATGCTTCAGTGTCCTTCGTACTTTTTCAGCAAAAGTTTATTAGTTCATTAAAAAATATGGAATATAAAAGTAAAAATATCCTTCTTTCCTTCTTGCGCTCCAAATTATTATGCGAAATTGCATGGGAAACCCCTCGGACCTGTCATTACTAAATGAAAATTGTGGGCAGAACTGGGCTTAGTCGTACTGTCACTAGTATAGTGCCCAAGGCTCTTGCCAACGACAAGAGTAATCTTGACTCCTTACCACGATGAATTTCGTGGGCTTACTCTAATCTCAAATGACCTGATGTTACTGTCGATCAGGCGGTATAAGTCACAACAACATATTTCATTACCAAGAATTGTATATGAGAAAGCTTTAAAGGAGTTTACATTTACAGACCGCTACCAAGATTGCTGCTGAATTTGTTATAGAACTTTTTTCCTCTTTGGAGAAATCGCTTATTTACTAGTTAATACCTTACTAATTATATATACACTAAACTCGGTGGCGCAACAGCCCTTACAGAGGCATGGCCTGCAGTGCCAGATAACTTCTTTCTGGACTGTGGGCCAAGGGTTGCATGAGCATAGGTCTTGGAGAAGTGGTCAGCATTTCGCAAGACGTTCGGTGTTTGGTCCTCAAGCGAACTCGGTACTCATTTTATCAACACACTCAAGGGATGAAAGGCTGAGTCAACCTATACCTTTCCATTCACAGCTTTTACATTTGAGTGACTATTTGTTTTACATACGTAAACCATTATCCAATATATCCAACCCAAACATACGTGGATATACTGCTGCCGGTGACACTCCTCTGCCTTCAGGAGGTGCCCAGTGCATTTTATCAGCAGATTGACGCCCGACCGCACACTGTTTGCATTAGCCAACGTGCTCTGCAAGGTGTGCAGATGCTTCCGTTTTTTTTTTCGATCTCTCTCCAATCGAACACATTTGGGTTGTGATTGGACGCCATTTGAAGACCCTACCACTGCCGCGCTCAGAAGATGAACTGTGGGAAATGATTGACAGAGAATGGAGATCCATTCCTCAGGACACTATCCGTAGTCTCATCGACTCTGTACCTAGACGTGTTGCTTCGCGTATCGCCGTCCAATGTGGTCCTACAACCTACTGAGTAATAATCCGCGAATTAATATGTAAGTGAATATAACTAATATGTGATTAATAATCCGCGAATAACAATGTTTACAAAATGTATGCTTTGTAAGTAACAATAAGTGAGTAATACTGTGCATGTAAAATGAACGATATGTGAATAACAATGTGTGGGTAACAATAAGAGTAATTCAATGTATGCCAAATGTAAGATATGCCAATAATTTCTGCATTCAAAATGTTTGATATGCGAGTTTAAGATATGTGAATAGCAAAATGGGATACAATATGCGAGTAAGAACATATATGCAAAATGCAAGTTATGGGAACAACAAAGTCAGCTATAATATGTTAAGTAATAATATGCGAGTAATAAAATGTGTGTATCATATGGTATGTAAGCAACAATATGTGATTAGCATAAAATGAGTAGCAATATATACGTAGTGTATATGTAGTGTGGTCAAGTGTATATGATATGCGAACTACGAAAAAAAAGACATTCTAGATCTCCCGTTCCACTGGGCCGATTGACAAAATTCAAATTGCGTATTTTATATCTCGAAAGCCTGACTTAGGATATATATTAAATTTATACATAGCATTGTTCTAACATACGTATTTTGACACAAAATCTTACTTCTTCTGAAAAAACATGCCAATTTTTTTCCATATTTCGATTCTACGACTCAAATTATGCCTATATATTAAATTTTGTAAAATTTGGTGCGAAATTTACGGAGGAATCCAAAAATTTATATAAGTCCAATGTTTTCAGTTTGCACCAAAAATAATTCACTTGGCGAACTTCTTAATATATAGGAACCACTTTTCCTTGCCCTTCCATTACGCCGGAACGGAAAAAAGGCACCTCGTTCATACTACCTTTTTACATTGTGCTTGAGCGGAAAAAAGGTCACTCGTTCCTACTTTCAAATAATTTTAGCTAAGTGTCTAAACCACATTTGATGTTTTATCGCTTTCAACTAATATGCCAAATTTCAAAACGCGTCAATATATAAATTCATGTATGTCTTCGGAAATTTTTAATCAAAAACTAATTTTTGTAGGTGTGCTTAGAAATACGTCTACTTTAAGAAGATGGTAAATATTTTATAGATTATAATTCATAATTTTTTTGAAAATTTTTTTTGAATTATTTAAAAACACAAATTTTAAAGATAAATCATAAAAAAAGGTGAAAAGTGTGAAGTGTACACTGCGAAAAAAAACTGTTCTATATCTCCCGTTCTTCTGTGCCAATTGACAAAATTCAAATTGAAGATATTTTTTTTAATTATAGATGATATTATTCAAATTTTGAACTTTAAAAAAAAATTTTTTTTTTCTTTCCTAAATATTTGTAACAGTAAATTTTCACCTTCGGCGTGTTATCGTCTGCTACTTTACTTTAACTGCATTTAAATTGAATTGTCTAAAACTTAGAAAGTTCGTTTGATATTTATTTTCACAATGTTTTTAAGCAAACAGAAAGTTGACAGATTGGGTCATGTCCCAGCTTTAAAAATTATACACATAAGTATAAATTTTTACATTAATCCTCTTCGAAAGAATGTTTTAAGTAGCTAATTTTCTCTCGTGTTATAGATTGTATAAAAAAATTATCTTTAATATGATTTAGATTATTTGTAGTCGATATAATAATAGGGTCACTCAATGGTACAGAATAAACACTGCTAGACTGTTTTATTTCTTTGTCACTTAGCAAAAAATCTTTTAATTAAAATATTTATCCTTTGGACTTTGCTTTAAATTTTATTTATAGTTAAAAATGCCTAGAAAATGAAAAGCTGTCTTCCACTAAAATGCATTTGATGCAATTGATATTTTAAAAACATTGACAAGAATGCAAAATTCATGGAAGTACAACAATCCAAAAATCTTAACTTTCTTTTGGTGAGCACTGAAAATAAATGTAGAACGGAAGAAAATTAGGGAGAAGAGTAAGCAAAAATTTGAAGGGGAATTTGGCTGTCAGAAACACCAAGGTGTTTAGAAAAGTTGGATGCTTTTGAATATACTTTCAGAATACTTTAAAGAATTTGGGTGTTCGAAGAGAAAACACTTGAACGTGTACACAAGCAAATACCATAAATTGAGCTTGTGCTAACAGAAAAGACAAAAACGATATTGTTACGTTTAAGGGGTTTGTGCGGATTTGGAGTGAATGACACCACTTCTTGATGGAATATCGAAACACACTTTATTGGTCAGTATTGTCAGGACAGCTCCAAAACCCGTTTTTACAGTCGTCGATGAACTACTATAAACACGCTGACACGATCAGCGACACAGCCGCCAGGTTATCAGGCTATCACGGTGGAGAAAGCTTCACTGCAAAGCATCAGAGTACAGCTCCCGACTCTGCTTGGTCGTTCTCAGAGCTCCTCGTACTCTCGAGACTCTCCGCGCGGTGCACTCGACGATACACAAGGGTATAGCTCTCGACTCAGCACAGTCTAAGACAAAACTCGACGATGCACTAACTCGCGATACATTAAAAGACTCTCTCAATGCAGTTGACGACCAACTCGGCACTAGACTTCGAGACACTCCCTCAATGACTGACTATCAGCTCGCTAGACGAGGCACACACACACTCGCCCTCTCGACGAGACACTCTGACTGCGGACCAGCAGGGTTTATATAGATTTCGGCTTGTGTTCGAGAACTTTCTGGGCTAAACCGGTAAGAATTCGTTCCAGAAGGTTCTCCATCCGTCCATGGCATATCGCCAATTTTGTCGCCAAATGTGGCAACCCTGCCTTCCCTTACCATTTTATGGAAGCCCTAAAACTGCTTAGCGGGAAAGCTCCTGGATATTTCTTAACAATATCATTGCAGAT
This sequence comes from Stegodyphus dumicola, assembly GCF_044657685.1. Classification (NCBI taxonomy): domain Eukaryota; kingdom Metazoa; phylum Arthropoda; class Arachnida; order Araneae; family Eresidae; genus Stegodyphus; species Stegodyphus dumicola. The sequence goes on from NC_140774.1 coordinate 47,325,400, forward strand.
TAAAGTGAGGAGCGATTAGTTTTCGACTTTATGTTTGTATAAATTTAAATTACGTTATAAAACATCATATCATCATAAACGGAGAATCCCATGATTTCTTAGTCGAATTATTTGAATATTCAAAAATTTATCCAGTGATGTATGTGGATGTCACCTAAAGACGTTTTCCCTCTTGATGAAACCAGTCTTTCCTTTCATCTCATGTCTTAAAAATGCTTAGAATCTAAAGACTGATAAAGGCTCTGACCAAATACTGATGAAATGGATTGAATTTGATTATTAAGTTACGGCAAAGCAGGGCTATCTGCCTAAAAGGAGGGATGCCTTCGTCAAGAACTTTCTATGGAAAACCAGCTGGCATACACGTTACAATGAGAAAAACTACGAAAACGTCCATGCAACCAGCCCGTTCGCCAGGATTCGAACCCCGGAGCGGACTACCAGTGTTCAGCGACTTTACCGCTCGGCCATTTGTGGGCCTTTATGAAATGTAAGCCGATAACTTTATTTAAAATGAATTTCAGAAATACCAAGATGTTTCGAAAAGTTGGATGATTTTTAATATACTTGCAGAATGTCTGAAGAAAAAGAGCAGGCCATTAAGGGAAAAAATAAATTTTTGCATAAAATTTAACATTTTTTTTTATTTTAATACTTTTTAATCTTGTATTTAAGTCTTACGATTTCAAAAATAAAATATTTAACTTAAATATGAATAACATTTTAAGAAACTAGATGTAGAATGATAAAATTCTGTAAAGCAATAAGCACAATGTTAAAGCTATATAAGGTATTTCTCCCGCCTTCTTAGCGACCCTTTGTGGTGTAGTGGTCAGCACACTCAGCACGTAATTGAAAGGTTCGCAATTCGATTTCCGACGAAAGCGTTGCTAATTTTTCATCTCCTTTGCTTCCAAAAAATACCTAATGTCTTTACAGCTATTTAAAGCAATATATGCGAGTCATCCTAAGCTAAGATGTCGGTTATGCACCTTTCTCATTTATATATCTTTTCTGAACGGAACATTGAAAAGCGTGTTAACTGTCCTTTACTGTATTTTCTCTTTTAATATATTAAGTTTCCAGATGCATCGTAGTCTGGGACACAAAGTATTCTTCCGAAAGAAACGCAATTCAAATAAATAAAATAGGATCCTGGAAAATTTATATTACTAAATATATTTAAAATGCTTCAGTTAATTTAAATTTCAGTTTGAATGAATAAATAAATTTTAAAACAATTATCTGAAGAGACAACGCAACACAAACAATTAAAATAAAAGTCTAAAAATTACCTAAAATAATAACTATAGCAAAAAATATAAAGAAAACTATTTGAAAAAAAATAAACGATGCACCTTTTATTTAAACTATGCAGTTCGAATGGGTAAAATAGAAATTTTTAAAACAGTTATTCGAAAGAAACCATGCGACTTAAACAATTAAAATGGAATTCGAAAAAGAAAAAATTAATAATAATTATAATTAAAAATATAATATAAAGAACATTATTGGAAAAAAGAAACGATTGTAACTTTTTTTTCGCTTACGGGAAAGGAAGACAGGTTGCCATGTATTAAGAAGTTCACCAAGTGAACTATTCTTGGCCCAAACTTGAAAAAAAAGCGCCAACATAAATTTCTGAATTTTTCCGTAAATTTCGCACCAAATTTTACAAAATTTCATATTTAGGCATAATTTGAGTCGTAGAATCGAAATATGGGAAAACATTTTATGTTACTTCAGAAACAGTCCAATTTCGTGTCAAAATAACTATGTTAGAATAGAGCTATATATAAATCTAATATATATCATAAGTCGCGCTTTCGAGACAATAAGAACGCAAATTGAATTTTGTTAATCGGCTCAGTAGAACGGGAGATATAGAACTGTCCCATTTTTTTTTCCGCAGTGTACATGTATAGTCAAGTGTATATGATATGCAATGTATATGTAAATGTATAGTATAATACGTAAATGTATAGTATAATACGTAAATGTATAGTATAATATGTAAATGTATAGTATAATATGTAAATGTATAGTATAATATGTAAATGTATAGTATAATACGTAAAAGTATAGTATAATAATTAAATGTATAGTATAATATGCAAAATATCTATAGTCAAGTGTATATGATACGTAAATCAGCCTCTCTATGTTCATGTAACAACTATCAATTCTTCTAGTAGGCACCTGATGAAGCGTTTGTGGGACACTGGCGGTGCCAGTCAACGCCCGATTAGTCTAAAAGCCGTCGAAGTGTCCGGTCCTGCTGTAACCTAACCTACTGAGCAAACGCTGTTCTCACTCTGCATTATGCACATCATTTCGAAATAAAGATCACTCATTGTTCGTTACCGTTTGCCGAGTTTCATCACTTTTTGGCCACTCCTTTTTAGCGTTGCATTTTCAATGTCTGGTAGATGCATGTCGAAAAATACTGAAAGGCATCTATAACATTGTATTACAGTGCTATGCTCAGTTAAAATTTTCTTGACCTAACAAGTCTAAATTATGTTTTGAATCCTTCTCACAAATATCACAATCACATTCGAGAATTACCTTGAGGAGACTTACCTTCCAAATTTGTTGGCGACGATGCCACCCGTTATTCCTCCGATCATCCCCCCGATGGCGAAGATGGAGACTCCGATCGACCAGATGAGGTTGAGGAAATCCTCAGAGATGATGTCGCCCGTCCGAGAATGGTAAACGGAACTGATAAAACCTTGGATTACCTGCACATATAAAAAGAATTCGATTTAGTTCATGCCCTTTAGGATGCGTTTCAAGTACAATTATATTACGATTAGTCAAAACACGTTACTTTGCTGATAGTGGAACATCGATCTATTCTTTTCCGATTGCATGGAGGGAAAATACGATGACTGGAAGAAAACTATTATGCCAGGAAACTATTACACATTGTATATAAACAATATATTATATGAGAGAATATACAATACGAGGGCGGTACACGCTCAAAGTTTCAGTAAAGGATACTGCACAAGCCCACGCCGTAAATCTGAAATATGCCCAAAAGACAATCTTGTGCACAACATCTGGAGTTCTATCGAACCATTGAAAGCTGTAAAATGTCTAGTTATTCCGGATTCACATTCAGCATCATTTCACAAGATTCGACATCATTTCTAACAACGGGAACAGCTACCCGAAAATTTAATGATCCACGAGCAATCACAGCGACAGAGGACTAGTATGTTATTGCACAAGTGAGGAGATATCAACGACAGACAGGAGATGAAACTAACATGCAACGACGCACTTCTGGATGCAGCTCGATGTCACGTTTTATAATCTTGGTGATGATAGTGCATATAGATCGGTATTTCGCTCGGCAACCAGTACGGCCTTCGGACGACGCAAGGCCAGCACCATAGATGATTGAGGTATTGTTGTACGTAGCTAATTATTAAACTTTCGCCTCAATTTGGAATTCTGCGACAAAGCACAAAGGGCGATTTGAAGATCTCCCACCCTTCTTTCGGATCGGAGAGCAATGTGAGTGCCCCTTTGATTCGAACTCGGCTCTTCTCTACAGGAGTGAGCGTCATTAACTACTATACCTTCTGAACGACGGTGACAAGCAGTACAGCATATACTACTAGCGCCTACCCATCGGAGACGGCACATACTATGGATAGACAGATATTTCGCCCTGACGGTAAGGCGGCAGGTCAGCTGGGGCTTTAAAAAGTCAGCTGTTAAAAACCGTCGTTGGATTCACAATCATTCATTTTTATCTGACAGGACAACTGTATAAAGAATTGGGGAATTCGGCAGTGGGGGGGAGTGGTCTTTAAGGATGAAAGCCGATTTAGTGTCACCAGTGTTTCCAAACGTTTAAAGACACACAGAAACCACGACATATACAATCGCTTTTCGAACAATGTCGAAAGAAACTAGCTTATATGCGGCAGAGTTCAAATTTGGCAATCCATAACACCTGGCGATTACGGAATTTCACATCTTTCATGGAAATTGTATCACTGGTAACCACTATTTTCCACATCCAAATTTTTGAGGATGTGCTAAACCCCGATTTCAACACCATAAATAACAACTTTTCGGAAGCTTTTGCTCAACTATTGAAGATATTTGCAGCACAGATTTGCCCGTAGTCTAGTGACCTAAATCCAATCGAACACATAATAAACATTTCACAAGAGTTGCTTGGCAGCACGTCGCTAACCACCATCAACTATCTCGCAGCAACAAACAGCGCTGAAAGAGGAAAAGGCCGTGATGCCATACAAACGTGAACAGAGGGGGCGTACGCCATATTGAGAATTCTAATTTTCTAACCTGCTTGTATATTCTTGCTGTCTATTCAAAAGGGGGTTTTGAGCACAGTAGGGCAGAAGTGTTGTCTTTTTGAATGCAGCTTCTTGGCACCATCTGCATTCCTTTCTTAGTAAATGTTGTTCATCTTACTTTTCAACAATGTCATGGTATGCTTTGTATTCGTTTGAAAGAGTGCTGCATGCTGTTGCATGTCAAAATTCTATTCTGTCTTTAATTTTTGCACACCTCAGTAATAAATATACAAAGCCTTCCCTATATAAACGATTAACACGGTTAAACTATAGTCCGGAGAACGATGGATGAGGAAATGAAATCGTCATTTTTAGAAAAACTTAACTCGAGATCAAAAATGCGAAATGATACATGCGAAAAAGTGATCTTTGCTGGGAAATTTGACTAAAGTTCTACTGTAACTGAATTTTAATTTTTACACTATTTTAGTTTTTTCAGTCCCCCCCCCCCAAATGATTCGCCCAACTCGAAAGTTTGATGTGCCCACCAGAGACTAAAAGATAAAATTACTCTTTGAAATTTGGGCGAACCAATTGGCTGCATAGGAGGTTTCGTAGCTTTTCCTTTATGCAATATGAATACCATACAGTTCTCTTTTAAAACGTCCTTCATGAAGGCATCCTATTTCGCAGAGATATAACCCTCGCATATTTTGCTGTAACCTAAATAACTTAATCCATTAAAATAAACTGAAATTGCTGATAGGCGCTTTCATATTCATCGTTTTAATTTTATTATCCTATTGTAATTAAAGTGCTTCATTTAGTTAATTAGTGAAAGAAGTTTACCTAGTTTAATTTTCACAGTGTTAAGTGGTTTCTCTAAAGCTGTCAGCATAATTTATTGCATTCTGCCATTTTTCAAACTTCATTTCTGAGAATTCGTGTTTTATGGTTAGATTTTTAAGTAATAATAGTTATACAATAAAAATTAATTTCTTTGAAAGTTTTACATACTATTAACGAAAATTTTAATTTTAAGGTACAATTTGAGTTTTGCAAGTTACATAAATTAGAAGATAACTGGATTTCAATACAGTTCTTTAAAACTAAATTTCGAAAAGAATTTACAATTCTGCGAAGCATTTTGAGCTTTTTTTTTTTTTTTTTTTTTTTTTTTTTTTTTTTTTATGTTATGCTTTCGTAACCTGCAAAGGTTCACTTTCTTGAGGCGTGGGGAAGTGAGGGATTGGAGAACTTACTCTGTTTGAAAACAGAAGTTCAAATTTTCGTTTATACTTTCTAGAAGGCAAACTTTAAATATTTTCTCATTATTAAGCAAAAAAACAAGGAATACGGAGAAGTTTTTCCTTTTAAAATAACAGAGCAAACTAATACAGACACCTATTTTTTTCTGCGTAATAGATGCAGTTCAAAAGGCACGTGCTCTTGAATTCATTTGGCAGTTTCAGATCCGTTGGGCATTTGTGCCGAACTACCCATGAAATTGTGAACTTGTCCAAGATCTAAAGTACGAAGCCGTTTTACCAGTGGTTTATTTCGTACACCAACTTCGGCGAAGTGAGCTTTCAGATTTAACCGAATACGAACATGAGGTGTTAAATCAGCGAAATATGAGGCAGGTCTTCCTCCCTCCCTCGAGCTTCACTTTGGAATGAAGTCCGAGTTGATGCTTGAGGGGAAGTTTTCGAATTTTCCCTTCATCTTATGGACACAAGACTTATCAGGATTTGTATTTCTCTTAATCTACTTCGGGAACATGACGTATCCTGAATGGGAACAGGGAGCTTATTCAAGCTATGTTCAAATATGTGTGGAATGGACGACAAAAGCGAGAAGTGTTAACTTTACCCCTTTATTTTCCACGATATTACAGGTGCTCCCACACTTCGGGATACAAAGACCAACCACTTGTGATGTGAACGTAAAAATATAAACTACTAACTAAGTAAAATTAAGAGTAACTTTGAGTGCTTTACACAATTAACTAACGCTAAGACTGGCCTTTTAAATTATTACGTATGTACTACGCAAACTGCGGAAAATTACAATACGTCTTTAGCTTTCAAGAGGACTAAAACCTCTGGCTTTAAAGGCAGACAGCAACTGATTGAAACTCGCGTGAAATAGTGGTAAGGCGGCTCACTTTCTCTCCATCTAACTCTGTCCTTGGCGAAAAGCCACAACTTAAATACTTCAGCGTTAGCAAGTATAATTTGCATAAACAAGTTTAAGGTGTTTGTTCTGGCCAGGTGTAGAAAATAAGACAGTACAGTACAGTTTTAAAATAAAATAAACGTTAGTAAAACTTAAGATCCTTACAGACTGATCTACAACATCTCAGAAAGACCTATGGCATTATCGGTGTTGCATTGCCCATCATTCGTTGTTTTACTTTTACCATGCATTTACTACCTACTGGTTAAGGTTTCTTCAAGCTTCCGTGAAAACATATCTTAGGTCTTAGTTAAGGTTCTTATTTTTCTTGTTATTCACTACAAGACCCAAAAGCTTGCATAGCTTTAACACCAAAAATATCTTTGTCACGTTATCGATGAAATCAGAAAATTGTTTTGATAATTTTAAATCGTGATATCTAAATTTAAGTACAGTTTTTCAGGATTTTTATTTAAAATATACTGAGTCATTAACTAAAAGCTTAATTTCTGAGAAGTAAATTGCTTCGATATGGAATACATAAGACAGATAGAAAATAAGATTACAATTCTAGTAATATGTAACCTAAAACGTAAGCAAAAAAGAGAAATGTTATTTTTACTTCCAGAATGCTTTAGCTGGGTTTAATAACTTAATTTATGCTCTGATGACAAAGATAATGCAATTTTATTATTTAATCACTTCCTTATTTCTACGTGCCAGTTTTGTATATCTGCTTGTACCACAAAAGTATCATTGACTAAGGTTGTTTATTTTTTTTTTTTTTTTTTTTTTTTTTTTTTTACATGAATTTTTATACTTCTCTTTTTTTAGACTTGAAGTAAAACTGGATTTTAGTTGGAATTTTTCAAGCTTATACTACACTTAGATAGTATTAAAACGTGGTACAGCGTATAACATACAGAAAATGTTCCAGTTTAAATACGCAATAACAGCTTTATTTTTACCTCTTTTCACACCGGAAAATTTCAAAAGCTTTCTGAGTGCCCCTCATATCTTTGATAAATAGTAAATCTTACATATCGTCCATTGGCAACAGCATCCTTTCATACTTCTGATATTTTATTTGTAACGAACAGGATTTCATAGCTAAGTGAAACAGCAACACTTCCTCGAAAGATGAAAACTTGCTATAGATGAAACGATAAAAAATGAAAATCCTGTTGCAATAATGAAAGAATGTTACTAGAAGGTAAGAGAAATATCATCCTCCGTACCACCGTCGCACGAAATGAGGACTCCTCTGTCTGGACGGAGAGGGATTGGCAATAGCACTGACGTCACAATTGTTGCCAGGGCAACAAACGCACATCCTCCGTCTCAAATGTCAGAGTTCACCTCGATCTGGGAATGTCTTCCGGAAGAAATCGGATTACCTGGCTGGAGGAAAGGGAAAACTGCAACGCTTTTTTCCTCTTTCCATAATCCGAGTAGGGAATTTGCATTTGTCCCATATATACAGCTTCTCGTAAAATCTCATGAATATGGCAAATTTGTTTTACACCGTTCAGTATTCGTAAAGTAGTAATTTTACAGCGGAGTAAAAAGACAAAACTGGCGAGACAGGGTAAGCATGAAATGAAATTTTGCGGACGCCCAAACTTCGTTCAAAGACTCCCCCACCCCCAACAAAAGTAGAGAGAGGACGAAAGCCAAAGGATTCGTATTGATCAATACGTATCGTATCTTACTAAAAACATTTTAAACTAATGCTTAAAAACTGCGAAGTGGATATACTATAAATTAAATGGATTTTAAATTATATCAATTAGATTATAAAATAAAAATTGAAATTATTAAGAAGCACGTTTACTTTAGAGTTTTCGGTTTATTAAATACTTCAAAATTGATTAAATTTGAAAGGAAGATTATATGCTGATTAGTATTCATTCAAATTATTTACTATTAAGTAAAAATTGTATGTCTTTCGGAATAGCAATGTCGAGGACAGGCTAGTTGCAAGTTTGTAAAATAATGGTTTTCCTTTTCGCGTAGTGGTAACACTTGTAATTTGCGTGGATGCTGAACGCATAGCGACATAACAGAACATCAAATAATTCCATTAACTCAGTAAACAAAAATAAAGTACACATTAAAAAAATGTGTAGTTGTAGCTAATGTTTACAGTGAAATCGTGCTTTTCCGAACCTCTCATTTAGGAATTACTTGTTACTACACTTTTCTATATCTATACACACTTTTGCAAAAAAATCGAAGCACCATGAAAGTAGTAGTTATTTTTGATGAAATTTAATGTGTGTATAGCTCATACACAGACAACAAAATCATTAAAAATTCAATGTCATAGTACCTGTTCACGGCTCACAATCACCCAATGAGTGTTCAAATTATTTGTTGGTCGAACCGTCCCTGGCGGCAATGCATGCTTAAATTCATCGAGGCAAGGAGTGGTAGAGGTTCCTAATGTCATCTTGCGACACATTCTGCCAGGCATTTATCGGTTATCGCTCCAAATCTGCAATATTTTGTGGTGCCCGAATCTGGCGGCCCACCATGACCCAGACTTGCTCGATTGGTGAAAAGTCTGGCGACCTTGCTGGCAAAGGAAGAGTATTAACCGCACGGAGACAGTCCAGAGATATGCGAACGGTATGTGGCCTTGTGTTATCTTGCTGGAATCCTTGGATCACGTGCCATGAAGGGTTATGCAACCAGCCGCAGGATGGTATCAACATATCTTTGAGCTGTTAGAGTACTGAGAATGACTAAAGATGACCTGCTGTCATAAGAAATAGCGCCCCACGCCATCACACCAGCGGTTATGGATGTATGCCTTTGTAAAACAAAGACTGATTGGGACCGCTGGCCCTGTCCTCTCCACACACAAACGCGGTGGTCATCTGCTTCAAGAGTGAAGCGAGATTCATCGGACGATGCCAGTCTAAATGAACTAAACGATGCCAGCCACGATGATCGGCTGCGACACCACTCCGGACGACTCCGCCGATGTTGCGGGGTCAAAGTGCATATACACACATAAACTCAATTTTATCTTTCTTTTCATGGTTTCTCTCCCATCCTGAAAATTTGGACATGAAATTGATAGAATATTAACATTTTCAAAGTTATTAAGGAAGAGCACTTATCTCTGGAGAGAGGAACTATCAAAATCGAAACTAGCTCCATGTTTGGTATCTGTCGAAGGAGATGTAACAGAAAGAAGCATTTGTAACAAAGGGAACTGCTAACATTTACGTATTATTCTTTCGCTTTCTAGCAGTTTTGATTTCTTAACTACATCAAGTGTGTGTGTGATTATGGCAAAGCCTCGAGGGCTATCTGCTTAAGGGGAGGGATGCCTTCGTGGAGGACTTTCTAAGGGAAACCGGCTCGTATACACGTTACACATGGGGAAAACCACAAAAACGCCCATGCAGCCAGCCCGTTCGCGGGATTCGAACCTCGGACCGAACTACCATAACTACATCAAGTAAAGAAAGATAACTTTCATCTCTGAGAAAAATATATAAAAAATGGAAACCTTGGATTGAAATCCTCAAATTAAAAAAAAGCTCATGTGTACCCCATGACTTCCTTGTATGGAATATTAAAGTATACGCATTTTTTCCTGCATTTAATTTAAACTTACCGTATACGCTGACGTAATGTCCGAACTTCTTTTATTAAAATTACATCACTAAAATGCAGGTGCAGACATTAACACAGGTCGTTCAAATGTCGCGCTTTTTCTAGTGAGTAATTTTGGGTTAAATTTCATTTCAAAAGCCAAGTTAAGTTCTAAGTGGAAGAAAATGGCATAAGTAATAAAAGTATCAAATTTAAAATTGTCCAATAGCTACCTAAAACTTACAAACTCACTTTCTCCCATCCACATATATAATGTAAATTATCCCTTTTACGTTATCAACACTGGCGCATATTAGTTGGCACAGGAGCACAATATAGAGGCACAAATTAACCAACACTTGCAATTTTAATATTTACTTTAACATAAATTAAATAAACGTTAGTTCTTTTAATATCTTGCACACTTTATAAAAAAAAATCTGTCTGACGCACTGTATTAAAATCCATTTCGCTTCGTCATTCGCCGCAACCAGCATTCACCCGCCTTGAATTGCGATGTAGGAATATCTTCTTCTCATGCCGCAGCAAGCGCTCTTATTTGGCACATTTTCCGTGCTACTGCGCACCCTTGAGCACGCATATCACGAACACACGCAACTACTTTTTTTCTAAGTTCGGAAACGTGCATTTTGAGCCACGAAATGCACATCTTGTTTTGTTCGTTGCCGCCAGTTGATCACTCTGTTTGCTCCAATTGCGCACACAATTTTCGTCCACCTTATATACTCTTGCTGCTACTGTTTTTCCATTTTTTTACGCAAATTCTAAGACTTTCAGTTTAAAAGCTGCTTTATAGCTGCTGTATTTCCACATTTCAAGCACGCTACTTGCTAACTACCAGGAATGAAAAGGGAAAGCTTGAAATATGCGAATGCTCCAAGGAAAAAGGAGGGGAAAGCAATTTCATTACAAAACAGTACTTCCTGGAAGCCAGTGTGGTGGAAACCTGTTTGGACTGCCTTCGTTTATTATCGCGTCTGCCGAGTGGATTGCTGGCGCCTTTGTTATGACTGAATAACAGCTGCACCAGAATGCAAGAAAAGTCTGTTTTCCATCCTGGCGCCAAACAAAGACAAAAAAAAAAAAAAAAAAATGCATTTTCTTTCTTTAAAGATGTTTATTGACTAAAGGGGAAAAGGCGATGATAATATATATATATTTATTTAAGTAAGAAAATCTTTAGTTTTGGGGGTGCGAACATTGTGCTGGTCACTTTTTTTAACATAAAATTTATCTAAAAAGTTGGGGTGAGGACATTACACGAGCGTATACGGTATTTCCTAAAATTTCAGTAGAGATATATTTCTCATTCAATTAACTCAGTTCTCACTTCGCAGCAAGGCAAAAATACATAAAAACTCAAAATATTTTCATTAAAAATTGAAAGATGAAGAAAAACAAAACACCAAATACAGTTAAAACAATTTTTTAAAAAATTTGTAATTAAAATTACAATTTCTACGCAAAAACAAGCAATCTGGCAGGAAGGCAGATTTTTTCGGTGCACAAAACGAAAAGTTTCCTTTTGGTCCCACTCGGCAAAAAGACACTGAAGGTGCAGAAAGAATTAATTCACTATTCTACTAAGTTTCAAATGCAAACAAACTTGGCTGTTATGTTAAAACTTTAGGCTTAGCCGCACTTAAACAACTTTTAAATTGTTGATAATTCTACAAATATTGCATGCAGATTAACTAAAGGCATAAAAACCTTAACCGGAAGATAAGAACGTAATTCAATCATTTTTAAAACAAAAAATGCCAAATTTACCAACATATAAGAATAAAAAACTGAGCTCAGAGCTCACTGAGCCGAGTAACACAATGGGTATATATATATATATTGAAGGATCTAAAATTCACTTAGTGCGAAAACAAGTTTTCTAATACTTGCGCAATAGCTACAAAGTAAGATAATAATTTATTTACTAAAGAAATATTGATTATACTATCTCCTAATATAAATTTAGTAGAAGTATCAAAAAAGAGTGAACCCAAAGTTTTTTTCAAAGTTTGAAATTTTGTTATTCATGATTCAAGTCCCCGTAAAACCTTTTTTTCATAATTTACATTCAGGTTACTTTAGAACGCAATTTTCGGAATTCAGCTTCTTACATATGGGTGTGTGTGTATGTGTATATATATATATATATATATATATATATACTTCTGGCGTGACTGATTGAAATTAAAAAGGGAGGTGCACATCTACAGGTGACAGGTGAATGCAGGGCCCGGACACCCAGACGGCTTAATATGACAAATCGGGTGTCGTCCGGTACCCGCACCTATTTAGAACAACACAACCCTGGCGACTTCCTGAGAGGGCTGCATCGGAAATATATTAATGGAGAATATGTGGTATTGACGTGGACAAACAAGGGCGTGTGCATATATATGCTTCAGTATACAATTAATAAAAAGTTTCATACACAGGTACATTGGTGGTATAGGTACATTGGATACATAATGTATATTGGTCTAAGTGGTTAATGAGATAGGTAAACAATAAACACTTATACATTAAAAGAAATGAAACACTGACGCAACTGGCGCAATAATGCAGATGACAATGAATACACGTAATCGTGTGTCATCCTATATGACTATATATAAACTACTAGAAATGATATGCATAAACACATACGAATGATGGCGATAAATGAAAACACATAATCATACATTATTCTACTGGACTATACACACATCAATGAAAAAGACACACACCTATACGTTGACAGAAATGATACACTGAGAATGAAAATTGTGTGAAAATTGTGAAAAAAAAAAAAAAAAAAAAAACACGATGACAATTAATGGTTACACATTCGTGTATTACCTTACTTGGCTATACATATATATTAGTACAAATGATACACTTAAAGACTTATACATTAATGGAAATGAAATACTAAAAATGGCACTTATACATTATACGATAGATGAAGAATAATGGTAATACGTAATCGTGTATCATCCTAAGTGGCTATACATACAGTAATAGAAATGATACACTTATACATTAATATACATTTATAACATGGTAAATGATGCATTTATACATTAATAGAAATGGTACACTGACAATGATATTTTCACATTAATACGAAAGATGACAAGTAATGATAACACATAATCATGTATTATCCTACTGCACTATGCGTACATGAATAGAAATAAGACATTTTAAGCACCTGTAAGTTGACAAATGTTGCAGTGAGTGTAATGCTTGTGCATCATTGCGAGAGATGACAATTAATATTTACACATAATCGCGTATCGTCCTACGTGGCTATACAATACATTAGTAGAAGTGCTACACTTGAACATTAGTACTAGAAACGACACACTGAAGATGGTACTTGTGGATAAATATGAAAGATGACGATTAATAAAAATACATGAACATAAATTATCCTACATGACTATGTATACATTATTAGAAATGAAACCTTTAACACATATACATTAATAAAACTGATACACTGAATTGTGTATTAATGCGAAAAATGACAATGATTATACATACTCGTGTGTTATCCTACATGGCAATATAGACATTAGTAGAAATGATACGCTTGAACACTGATACATTACTACAGAAGATGCACTGAAAATGGTACTTGTACAGTAAAACGATACATGACGATTAGTCATCTACATGGCTTTACATACATAGACAGGGATGGTACACTTAAATGAATGATGTGAGTTGGATACAAAAGTGCGTTGATCTAGATAGTTAAAGCTAAAGTAATGGTATGCAACAATTATTGGAGATGCACTGGTGATTAATGAAATAATGAATGACAATTAATAACATAGGTAAGAATGAGTGACAATTAATGAAGGCACGATACATAAGCGCATTGCCATAGGTACATTGGATATAAAGGTTGGTATGTGGAAAGGATAGAGTTGTGGTTAAGCCGAATCACACAAGTCCTGGCCTAATGCTTGCAGTCTGTCCATAGTACTTTTGAGTTTAAGTACAGCTGGTTGGCGAATAAAGAATCTTTTATAGGCTGGATCTGTGTTGTAAAACGGCATGTGCCACTCTCGTGTTAGTGGGCAGAAGGTGACATAATGGTCCGGGCTACCAGGCTGGCCACACACAGATGTTGGTGTTTGTTATTCTTCGCTCTAGAAAATATTCGGGGAATGGACCATGACCCGTTATAAATCTGGTGATGTGTGGCTGAGATACCTCTCTGTCAAGGCTGACTTTGTGAGCGAATTCATAGGTCCTTCTTCCTTGCGGAATAGAATTCCACACTTCCTGCCATTGCTTGAGTGCGGCGTTTAGAACAGCCTTCTTTACATAGGATTTTGGTAATTTTATTGCCAGTTGTTCCGCATCGAGATTGCTCGCGGCTTCTTTGGCTAGTAAATCTGCCTCCTCATTCCCCTGGTGTCCAGCGTGTGCTTTAATTCAGAAGATGAGGATGTGCTGATGCAGGGTTTGCTGAATGCGCCCTATGATGGGCGACCTGTGAAAAGGATTCCGAATTGCATGAATTGCTGACAGGCTGTCGGTGTGTATTTGTGCGGTGGAGTAGCTAAATTGACTCGCTGCTAGGATTGCCTGGCGTATGGCTTCCGCCTGAAAGACTGAGTTGCCTGTGCCCAGAAAGTCTTTCCAAGACCTTAAGGTGCTTCCATTTCGTTTGATGGTATAGCTACAGCCTGTCGTTCCATTCACCTGAGAGCCATCTATATACCGTATATACCCGCGTATAAGTCCATACCGCGTATAAGTCGACCCCCCACTTCGACATAAAAAATTCGTAGAAAATAAGAAACCCGGATATAAGTCGATCCCCCACTTCCGAAATCGATCGAGAAACTTCGAAAAAAAAATTTTAAGTACTACATTTATTCAAAATCACCTGAGAAAAAAAGTAAATATACGATAAAAATACCTTGGTAAATAAACAAAATCCTTCAACGTCCGATTCATAGTCAGATTCGCCAAACATTTCATAGAACTCTTCTGTCGTCATTGGATCGTCATCATACATATTTTCAGACTCGAACTCTGTATTATTACAGTCACTACTAGAGCCTTCGTCGTGCCCGGTCGTTTTTATCAAAATGCTGCCTTTGCAGTCAATTGTTTTATTTTCGGGTAGATCGAAACACATGGGGGTTTCTTCCATATTCCCTATTTGGGAAAGTTCAAAAGAAGTCCTTTTTTTTACATCGATAACGTATTTTTGAAACTCCATAACCTTTGCTTCCAAATCAGATGGTAACTAATCAGAAGCATGAAACTCTGATTAGTTCGTCACATAATTTAAGTCATGAAATTACTTCAAGTAAGTGACTTATTTGATAAGTCGTCCAATTTGAGTGCGGGAAGAAAACAGCTGCATTATATAAAGAAATTTTTGAACTTCCGATTCTTTTAAATTTTTATGGCCCCGCGTATAAGTCGACCCCCCACTTTGTTTTTTTTTTTTTTTTTTTTTTTTTTCCAAAATATCTCGACTTATACCCGGGTATATACGGTAAATCTTAAGGGCATTAGAGTGATCGTTGTTGTCTTTAAGCATCGTTGTAAAAGCATGGACATTCTTGCAGAAAAGGGCAGGGTGTACTTACGCAACTTGTAGATTGCTCTCAAAGTCCTCCGGTGAGAAATGGAGGTTCTGGTATTGAGCAGGTTGCTTAAGGAGAGTGACTTTTGCGATGACCGCTTCCATTTGGGCCCGTATGTGCAGTGGAATAAGTCCAGCCAGCACTGTGGCTGCTGCAGTCGCTGTGGTCCTGTAGGCCCTCGTGATGGCCAAAACAAATGGGCGTTGAACGCTGTTCAAAATTTGTTGCTTCCTCATAGTCATTGGAAGTGCCCATATAGCCGCCCCATAGATAAGTATTTTTTCTACCACTGTGATGTATATTATCTTTAGAATGTGGGGCCGAAGCCCCCAGTCTGTGCCTTGCATGCCCTTTAATCGAGAGGCTATTCTATGAGCTTTAATGCATTGAGCTCTCAGATGAGGGAGCCAGGAAAGTTTTTCATCGATTAATAAGCCGAGAAGCTTTAGTTCTTTCACTCGTTTTACTTTCTTTTGTCTAAGGTTAATACATGGATTACGAACGAGTGTCTGGCCAGGTTTATGGAATATTGTATATTTCGACTTGAGCTCAGAGATTCGCAGCTTTTGTTGCAGAGCATGTCAAACTGCGAGATAACGTCATTGCAGCGGGCTTCGAGAACGTGCCTGCTGTGTCCTCTGACGATGAATGTAGCATCATCTGCAAATGCCTTCGCTCCTTCCGGCCACTGAGTGCACAAGATCGAATTGAAAGTCACGTTCCATAGGACAGGACCAGCGCATGATCCCTGTGGTGCACATCTACATGTTATAGAAGTCCTATATATAAAATTTCAACGTTCTGAGACTACTCGTTTTTGAGTTATGCGAGATACGTAAGCATATACTGACGCCACGAAAAAAATCTATTCTGAATCCATTTTAAATCAGTTTTATAATTCGTTTTGGGAAAGAGTTCTTTATTCTGTCATTACGTACAGATGTCACACAAAAACATCGTTAAATTGCATTCGATAGCGGTCAAAATGGATATTTTCGTTGAAATGTGGTACTGAAATTTTTGATGATTACAATACATCTTTACTTTGTACAAGTAAAAAAAAAGGGAGAGAGGGAGCGGGTTTCCAAAGAATTCTCTTCACATGATTATCAGAGCGACAATACTGTTGCTGCAGGCGACTCTAGCGGGGAAGTCACATCGGTAATTACGCATTAGCGCAACCACTTTGCGCAGTCTGACGAATTTAAAAAAAAAAAAAAAAAAAAAAAAAACAATGTATTATGTATAGTATATTTTAACTTAGTATTTATTCCGAAAACCAATCAATAAACCTACCTCAGTCGATTTTTGTTTCGTTTATTACATATTATGAAACTTTTGCGAAGATACCTTTAAGAATAGGTTCCACTAATGATTTTCTGTGCAAGATACTGTATTTCTGCAAGAATTTTACCGCAGTTTTTTTCCAGCACAAATTTTAAAATTGGATTTAAGACAAAAAAAAGTGTCACGACTTATCTATAAAAACTGTTGGAACCTGGAATACAGCAAAAAGAACGCCTACTATGAAGGCGACGCCGCTCGTTAAACTGGAGAACTGTTATGCACATTGTTTCCAGATTTAGGCGTATTTTGAAATTTTGGCGATTTCTACTAAGATGGTTGCACTAATAAGTAAATATCGTCACACCTTCCAGAAAATATTTCCACAAAACAAAATTTCTAGGTGCAGAATGAAAGGCTAATGGCTCAGATACGAAAATGAAAAGCAAAAATATCAGTTGGCAGAAGTCTGCAGATGGTAAAAATCGAGTTTTGGGACTCAGAAATGGATACTTAAGATTTTCTGTGCCCATAAGTGGCTGAACGGTAAAATCCCTAAACACTGGTAGTTCGGCCTGGTTTCGATTCCGACCGAGAGGGCTGTCTGCATGGACATTTTCATGGTTTTTCCCATGTGTAACATGGATGCGAACCAGTTCCCTTAAGACCTCCACGAAGGCAAATAATCTCTTAGGTAGATAACTCTAGAAAGTGTGACGATAATCTAATAAACCAAACCTTGCGATTTAGGCGAGATCAGATGCTTGACTGAAATTTGGAAAACTTTCTTAAATAGTTCGGAAAGAACCGTCCAGAACTAACTGATAAGGGGGAAAAAGAGAGAGAGTTTATTTTCTGAATACTCGGGCTTTATGCAGTTTCGCATATCGGACAATACACGAATATTTTAATTTAATACATCATCAGTGCGAAAACAGTTAAAGAACGAATAGCAGTATTGTATTGTATGGAGCCAACCATGACCAAATGCTCCCACTTTTAAGAGAAAATTACAATGAGCAAAAATGCTTTAAATGCTGTAAACATGTGAGGAAGTGCTTCTCTGTATCAATAACATAAAAGAGCCGATGATTGATAAGATTTATGAAAAATGCTCGAAAGAATTGTACCAACATATTAAGAAATAAAATGCTGTTTTTAATGGAAAACTATAGTGCTTATATTAAAATTAGAGATTCGAGTAATTATCATAGCATTCCTTCCAATATAAATTACTTCGGTTTAAGAGCTAATGGATTAGCACATTTTCCGCTTTTTTAACAAATTTTTAAGTAAAAAAGGGGTTATTCTGAATCCGGAATTAGAATGTTAATGTATTTGGCAGGATATATCGATCAAATGGTGTCTCCGAAGCAACGACTGCCAGAGAATCAAATATTATGAAACAAATATTAGCCTTTTGGTATCTCAAGTTAATATAAATAAAAATTTCCGTTGCTTCATTTTTTCCTTTTTTTTTAATGCCGCTCCAATTTACGAACTCACGATTTATAAAGGATTTTAGCTTTTAATGGTTCTCACAAGTTCATAAAAGTAACAGTCCTTTCTATAACAAAGTTTTTAAGATGAAACTTAATTGTATAAAATAAATTCTATTTATTAAAAATACCATCACTGTGAGATTAAGTATAAAAAATAATTTAATAAACGGAACATAAGTTAATAAATAAGAAAATACCTAATTCGCGAAAAAACTAATTGGGGAAAACTAAATTCACCGACATTTAAGCCACAATAAAATTACTACCCTGAATATTGCTAGTTGACAGATAATTTCAGTTATCAGCGAGGTCAAAAATAACTTACCAAGAAGAAACTATAAATATACATTTTATTAATACATAGCAACAAAATTTTAAGATTCTTAATTTAGGCAGTATTTCTCAACCATGTATTAACAAGTAGGATAATATCAATAAGCAGATCACATGGATAATATCAACAAGTACATCAGGCATCTTATTGAAATTACATTATTGTTCATTGTTCTTAATCCCTATATATTACAACCTTCGTTCTCTAAGAGCATGTTAAACACTTAATTTTCCCAGAAACCTATGTAATCGCAAAATTTCATTGTTGTTGAACATGGCAAATATTATTAAGCTAAAAAAGTATGGCAATAATTTTATTATCGTTTTGACATCGTTCATCAGCTTGAAAACGGACTTCGAAAATAGAAGCCAAAAGTAACATTATAGGTAAAATCAAACGAGTTTGATTTTATACAGTGGAACGTAATATATTATGGCGTATGGGGGGACTATTCTTAATTAAAATAATGCTGCTAATGGTCATGAAAATTAGCAATTGAATACATTCTAAATTAAATGTATTTATATTGCAAGTTAAGTGTTATATTATAAATAAAATATATTTAATTTTAAATTATGTATTTATAAATAAATATGAATTTCATCAGATCACTAAAAACGTCGAAGAAGCCCGATAATCTGTACTGAGATGTTTAATACATGGCGTTAATAACGTATCTTTATTAATAACATCAATCCTACAAATTATTATGAATCGGATATATGAGAAATTACATATATTTAAATTTTTATTACTAAAGATAAATGCATTGTCAGTTATATATTATTGAAAATGATCACTGCTGCAGATGACCATAGGTATTATCAATCGTATATATAATAAGTAAGTATATTTCACATTTGTATCATATACACGCGTTTCTTAAAATAATATAAAGATTTAAATTATTCTTACGTGCGTTTATTGATGAGAAATCACTCAGGTGTTTTTAAAGACTAATTTTTGAAAGGAAAACTGAAGCTCTTGTGCTTCTTCAGGTGGCAACGCTCTAAAACGTACCTATCTGCAAGATCATGTGAAAGATAGAGAAAGCGACACCTGCCAAATCGGGCCGAGGGTTCAATGGTAAAAATCTAACTTAAGGGTTCAAAAATTTTGCAATGATTCCGCTAAAATAATGCTTAACATCGAAACTAGATATTGTTCCTTCAATAATACTGATCCCTCTGTATTCGTAAATTTTAAAAATTGCAAATTTTAAAAATTGACCGATTCCGAATAACGTCGTCCTCTTATGGCAACTTAAAATGAAACTATTCAACGTTTTTGAATAAAAGGAATGTTAATGTTTGAAAAGAGAAAAACAAAAAGTACAGAAGGTGTTTACATATTTTTAGAAAGATTTAGATAAAGAATTTTTAAAAAAAAGCAAATATTTTAGAATAAAGATTTCTGGCAACAGTTTATTATTTGAAATGAGGAATTTTGTCTGCTACATTTAAATTTATTCATCTTGCAAAACGTCACAAGCTGTGGATTGAAGAATAAATTTTTGTGCTTTCTGTAGAGAATATTCCTATTTCATAATTTAAAAACGTTATGAAATACATGGTATTAAAAATTTTAAGTGCAAAATAAGCAATATTAATAAACGGAAAGGGAAAACCATGTGCATTTACTTCTATATGGAAAGAAACCCAGATTGGCAATTTAGAAAAGCTAAAAAACAGTGTTCATCAGCCAAGGTATGTGGCTCAACACAGAACAATTTGTAGAACCTTCTTTGAAGTTGATTTAATAGGAGATAAATGGAAATGTATTGCGACTCTTGATGCGCGAATTCATTTTATTGAATACAACAGAAGAAAAATAAAAAGTTTTATTTTGGAAAATAGAGAAAAAATAAGTATAAACCTGATTCTGTCAATGCAAAGAAAGCTTCAGTAAGGGATTTACGTTTTTCCGAGAAAAAATTCCATTTTTTTTTTTTTAATGCTAGTGACTTTAAAGAATGAAACTTCATCTAAACAAAGCAACAAGTCATACTTAGGAAAGTACCACTACCGTGCCCTTTGTCTTTTAAAAAGAGATTTTTCTCAGCGCAAGCCTACCGCTATTGATAGACTTTGGAAAGTAGTGGAAAAGAAATGGAAGTCAGTACTTCTGAAAATTTTACTAAAAGGCCTTTATCATGGAAATCACAACGCAAACTTATAGTCCCCCCCCCAAAAAAAAAATGCTACCAGATCGAACATTAAAAAAATATTCATATTTTAAACATTCATTAAATGACGCCGAAATCGTTCTAAAAGTGTGTAAGCACCCTCCATAAGCATAAGCTCAGTAGCAAAATTCGTACCTTCTGCGGTGCGTTAATGACTCCGGTGTTGTATCCGAACTGCACCATACCAAGGACGGCAGCAAAAATGGCAAAGACCAGACTGCATGTCAGACCCTGCGGTGAAAGGAAAAAAGCCAACAGTTAATATACTTATTAATTAAATAATACGAAGTGCAAAGTTTAATCACTATTCAGTTAACATAATATTAAAAACATTCATTCACTACCTGAGTAAGAAAAATTCAAAAGTAAAAAGTTGAATCGAAGGTTTTAAATAACAGAGTTTAAAGTTGCCTTTAGCGCCTGCATAGTTTTGTGCAAAAGTGAAGCGATTTCATATTATGCCCTGCTTAATATATTAATCCAAAATAAAAATGCGTATGAAAAAACCTAAGCTACACAGTTTTCATAAAATAAAAAATAAAAATATGTTGTTATAATTCTTGCTCAAGAGTGACTAAAAACAAAATCGCAGGACTGCAATGACCATTTTCAATCAAAAATACAATGAGAATTTCATTAAATAATGACGGGATCTAAATTAAATTATCAAAGAAAAATTTTAATGAATTGAACGTAATCATTCATATATAGGGTATCAAAACTCTGAAATCATTGAATACCGTCACTGTTCCTTTAGTTGCCCTCAGTTCATCAGTTTGCAAGATAGCGTACAGTGTCATCGAGATAACTGAATGATGCTCATGAAGTCCAGTCACGACACCACTTGACTTACAGCATTAAAAAGTGATTTTAAGTAGGCTTTCAGCTATCTGACAATTAGTATATGTGCTACAATGCGAAATCTACTGACAAGATCGAAGGTAAAAACTTCCGAAGATTTTTCGCGTTTCTAGTCTTATATCTTGGGCAGTTATGTGTTGTATCAGTTAATTTCTCGATAAAATTAAGCAGTACATGCGTAAAAACTTATATGCGTGTGTATCATTATCTGCTGATCATTATCATCATTTGCTGATTGCGAAATCTTATAGTAGAGGAAATGCTGAAATTGTGGCGTGCGGTATGTTGAAGCGGCTCCTAATGAATAAACCAAAACCAAACATTTGTTTATAATAAATCCGTTGTCAATGTTTATTAGTTGTCTCTTTAGATGCCTTCAGATGGTGTCAAGTTGTTAACTGTTCTATCATCTGATGCCTAAAAAACTTAACAGCGTTATACTATTGAACATTAAAGTATATTGACAGATACAAAAGAAAATCAAAATTTTCTCAAAATTCGATTTTACATCAAGAGCTACAGTGGGATTTGGCTATTTGACGAAACTGCATTAAAAAAAAAAAAGAAAAAGAAAAAGAAAAAAGAAACAGTTCAATACAGAATGTGCGCCACGAGAAGCGCAATGTTAATGTGAATACATATGTAACATGAATTCCCTAATATGCAACATGCTATCAAAGAATTACAGCGTAAGATATAAATGTTGTAATACGAAACATGTAATAAGCATGGAATTAAGAATAACTGGATTGCAAATTAAAAATTCATTTTCATAGCAAGAGCTGATAAGAAATAAAACACGTATCAGATTTATTTATTCAGTTAATAAATAAACTGCAGTTTCGCCCAGTCAACACTAGAGAAGCTAAAATGCTATGGCATACAACACATTAGAAAGTCACTCAAGTTAAAATCATTGTATTCCGTATCCTTTTTTAGTTGCTAAGTGTACATCAGATGTATGGCTGCCGATTTCTCTTATGTCAAATCCGACATGTCTCTACGGTGTCGTTTTGGAAGACGTCTCAAATAATCTGAAACAATGTAATAATCGACGTAATATTCTGAAACATTGAGAATGTGACACTTTTAAAGAGAAACACTGAAGAACATTTTAACTGAAAACACTAAACTTTGGTAAGTCAATCAACTATAACTGTTGGGTTGCTTCTTTTCAATGAAACCTGCACGAAACAGTTTACGAACGCTCTATATAAACAGTATGCGTGGAATAACTTATACCTTTAGTATTCAGTAGATGGTTTTTGAAAAACAACTTTCAAAAACACAAATGTCTTTAAATAAATATAAGCTGCTATAAACTCCTGAGTATATCGAGGTATGAATAAATTTTCGAATATTTCGGGTTTTGGCTAACACTGGCAATGCTAGAAGTGGTCGAATATTTTGGTCTATAAAGTTAAACTTGTCCACTCACCTCTGGGCAGTTGCTGCAACAGGAGGTACTACCGCGGAACATACTTCCGCTATCTTCTAACACCGGGCTCTCCACCTGAAAAGGATAAAAATTCTGTTAAAACAAGTTGAGTTTAACAAAATGACCTGAAGTTGCAGAAGAAAAGATCTGCTTTTTAGACAAAGAATAATTCCTATTTAGAGCAATCCTTAGTGTGAAATGACTACATAAGACAAAAACACTGCATAACTATGGAACTATATTTGAAATTCATTCTCTTGATTTAAAAAAAAAAAAGGTCAATCATATTACTATTCGCGTGTTAAATAAAACTTTGTGATTATGTTTTCTTAGCTTGCAAACAGATGGCGGTAGTGTTTATTTGTAAACGTGTGTGTGTGTGTGTATTTAATTATGGCAAAGCACACGAGGGCTATCTGCCTAAGGGAAGGGATGCCTTTCGTGGAGGACTTTCTAAGGGAAACTGGCTCGTATACACGTTACACATGGGGAAAACCACGAAAACGCCCATGCAGCCAGCCCGTTCGCGGGATTCGAACCTCGGACCGAACTACCAGTGTTCAGCGACTTTACCGCTCGGCCGCTGGTGGGCCTTTATTTGTAAACGAAACTGACGATATATTAATGTATATGTAGTAGTTCGTCTTGGTATTTTTTCATGAAATTATGCTGTATAGAATAACGCTCTCTGTTACCTTAAATTCGATCCAGTCTGATTTATTAGAGATATTCATTATCTGTACTGTGATCCATGAGTTCAAGGGAAAAATTTTAAATTGTTCTTAACATAAAAATGAAGCAGCTCAAGTACAAAGTTTAGAATCGTTACGGTACTCGTTTCTAAAATATAAATCGTTTTTAAATATGTATTACTTTTTTAAAGTTGTTAAGTCACCTAATTTAAATTATCAATATTAAAAAGAGAAAAATTACTGGCATACATACTAAATAAACAATTGATCCTTAGAACTTAATATTGAATTTTTGCAGGGAATTTTAATAAGAATGATGTGTTAGAATTTTGTAGATACGAGATAGTAGTTTCATTTATTTACGTGTTATCAGCAATTTTATATCATTAATTTGTGAAAAGGTTTGTGTACAGTTTCATGAAAAGTACCAAATTTTCGAAAAATCTCACGATCTACAACCATGGATTGATAATTGTCGCATAATTGCTTTCTACAAGTCTGTCATGTATGAAAAATTACTATATTACTTTCTACAAGTGTGTTTTACATGAAAAAAAGAACATAAATAAAAATAGACGCCACTGAATATATTGTCGAAACAAGCAAGTCTATTTACTAACTGGGTGTAAAAATAACACTGATCGAGAGTCCATCCACAAAAATGGAGTTTTGAAGAAATTTGTTACGTAATAAAGGAAACTTCTGATGGCCGTTCCAAACGAAAGCTGCAATATTAGTAGCAAAAACCCAAAAGCACAAAGAATAAGCAATCATTTTTTCTATATCTGTATGGGGTACAGCAGCTAACAACAGCGAGAAGCCAACTACAAGCACTGGAAAAGTGAACCAACCCCAAGTACAATTTTATGGACCCAGAAATTAGTGTCCACACGAAACATGTTGAATTACTTCGGATTCTTTCAAGAAACAAAATGCACAGGGGAACTACATGGTATCGTCTTCCGAGCTACTTGGCTGAATTTATCTGGCGGAAGACCCAGCAAGCGACAGAAAAAGACTATTTCAAAGAAATTTGAAAGGCTATAACTAAACAATATATACTGGTTATAAAAATGTCAATGTAGTCTAAATATATTTTTGTTTTTCTTGTAAAATATTACTTTCTATAATTGTTTATAAACAGAACAGTAGGAATCTTAAAGATAGCCGAACAATTATTTTCTGCCAGCCATTCAAGTTGGCATGTTTACAGGCGTATGTACAGAAAATGCCAATTAAACCTTTCTCCTTGCAAAGTTTTTGTAAGGAGGGTTTTTTTTTTTTTTCTCTCCATGTGTAACATGAATACGAGTCTATTTCTCTTAGAAAGCCCTCCACGAAGGCATCCATCTCCTTAGGGAGATGGCCTTTATATGTTTTACCAATTTAAAAAATTTAACCTTCTACAGTTTTTAAATTTTTCGCTTTAAGAATTCTGTTTACCATATTTGAAAACAAAAATTTTAAACATTTTATTAGTTATAAATTTACGATTTGAAACAATATGTAGAAAATATATCATATTTAGGCGTCGAATTCAAACAAAATTCATAGTTCAACTGAATTGGAACAAAAGAAAAAAATTTATACTAGCGTTAGGTATAAATTTTGCTGAAAGTATTGTTTTAAATGTTTCAAGAATTAAGAATTCAAGCAGATAATTCTTTTGTGCTCTTCCACACTCAGATAATCTAACTAGGGTTTAAGGAAGTAAGAAGATTGTTTCGACATATATGAAAGTCAAATTTTCTTCACTTTTCAGAGCAGCTGAGTATCAGCTTTAGCAATCAAAAGAAACTGATACACTGGAAGAATACAAAATTAAGGACCTACTGTTTGCCAGTTGACGAGAGCTAAAGCTTCATCATTGAACAAAATTTAAACTCAACTCTCGAACAGTTTCTATGGTGAAAGCTCTGTCGTTTGCATTTGCATTTTATTTTCAGGCATCAAAATGTATAAATGCAAGAAATATTGAAAAAGTGCATTAGTGTTTGAATTAAAAGAAAAAATATAGAGAGAAAGAGGGAAAGAAGCTTGCAATTTGAATATTACGGTAAAATCTCGTAATAACCATTTAATTTTGTTTTGCATGCAGACGATTATTTACATAAAAAGAAATAAAAATTTTGCGATCCACTATTTATAGAAAGTCAGGACTTAAAATAATACTGTTGCAAAAAATTCCATACAAAGAATTCTTAGATTCGGGACGATTAACTCGACGATGAGCAACGTATTTATAATATCAAAGATAAAGATCGTTATGCATTGTCAACTGGCAGCAACGCCTGTTTATCATAGGTTTTTATTGTTAACAGAAAATAATTTTTCTATATTTTAACAAACGAATTAGCTGCTATAATTTTAATAAAACGTATGTGCCGCAATGCGTGTATTCCAAACTCCGCAATATTAAGAAGCAAAGTGAAATGATTAATAAATATTCATGCCCAAAATTATCTGTATAATCATTTTTAAGAAATTGTGATATAACTATGAATTTGTGTGAAATGATACATAGCATCTTACCCCATAAATACAAAGAAAAAAGTTTAAAAGCATATCATATGATACAGAGAACTGTAGCATGAAATAATAAAATTGGTGATAGAAAGTTTCAAGGAAAGTGCAGGGAAAAAAAAGAACTCATAAAAAAGGTAGTGCTTACGAATTTAATGTGGAATGTTATCGTCCCTGACTTGTACAAACATATCACAAAATGTTTACATGCAGGAACGTAACTAGGGGGGGGGGGCACGGAGAGACATTTGTTCGGGGTGCAGCTTGCAGTGGGCGCCTAACAAATGTTACGAATTTTTAGAATGAAATGTTTTCCACTCTTTGGAAATAGGAGAGGGCGAGATCTTCACTTGTCCCCGAGCGTTGACTTTCTTTGCCCTAGCTACATCTCTGTTTCATGCTAGCAATAACGCTGTTAACCACAGTTTGAAGAATTAAGTTTCACTCCTCCAACTACGCGGTCTTCAAACCATTTATATCTTTGTGAAGAGGATGCATCCGTGCAACTACTTCTCCAGGGTAGTCCATTAAGTTCTGTATCGGGTTAAGACCAGAAGATTTTTCTGCCTACGATATCCACTGAACGCCCCTACTGTCAAGGAATTCGTCAACAAGGTTTGCTCGAAGTGGAAGAGCATTATCGTCCATAAATAAAGCGTATGTCCAACGATCATTACTAATCTCCAAACCATCATACTTACATTAACGAAACTGTCATGTTCCATGGTGTTTGAAGCAAGATCTCTTTCTTGACTCCCTCCAGACGTAAACACGTTTAGAAATCATTCCATCAGTAAAGAGAACATAGGATCATTGATGTGCATTCCAGTTCTGATGTGCTTTGCACTAAATATAGCAATCCCTCTTTTATTGTGAAGACTGAACCACATACCTTTGGCTTTCTATGATTAAAGGTCTTATTCATCAGTCTTTCTGTACGCAGTTTGCGTTATAAAACATTTCCAGCAGAGTCTGCAAAGTCAGAACTAAACTGCCGACAAATAGATTTTCTGTTATTATAGGCAATTAGTGCCAGACATATATCATGAGAAGTAGTTGTCATTCGTTTACGACCGCCTCCAGGTACCATTACAACAGTTCCAAAATTTTTAAATTGCTTCTAAAGCGTACAAACTATCTCTAAAAATTCAAACAGCTCACTGTTTTCATGATAGTATGCCGCACTTACAAACGGCCGATTATTTGACCACTTTACAGATTCTCACTTTGTCTTTACCTCCTCAGAGCTCTGCTAAATAAGATAAGTGACCTCCCTCGAATTCCTTTTCTTCCTTCCTCGGCGAATCTAGCAAGCATGTGATTCAAAATGCAACAGAAATCAACATGAGATGAACAAACTTTGTCTCAGGCACTTTACATATGTAAAAATGCTACCAAAAAATTGCTCACTACAGATATGCTCTTCTGACGTGAAGCTGACATTAAAATAAATAAATGAAACCATTCCCACGTCGTTTTAGGCTCTAGAAGATTCTAGAAGAATTTTCAAAAGATTCGGTTGTCACAATGCACGCAAGAAAACAAAGTCATGGGTTTTACGATTGACAGTGTATCACAAGTTCTAATATCCAAGTACCAAATTGTCAAATGGATATACTAAAAATTAAATGTATTATAAATTATATAAATTAAATATGTAATCAAAAAAATTATTTATAATTATAGTAAGAAGTGCATTTACTGCTTTTAAATGCATCAGCTAATTAAGAATTTAATCAGACATTGAAGTATAATTAAAGATCCTATATCATCTGGAATAACAACACGGAAAGCCTGCCAGACCGCCTGAAACATAAATGAAAGTTTCAGCATTTCGAATTGCATGGATATAAATTGCATGATAGTGGAAAGTAATGTAATGGGCCAAAAAGTATAGAAAAAATTAAGTTCGATAAAAACGCATCTAGCGTTATTAAATAAAACCGTGAAGCAATTTGCACTTTGAATAAACGGAAATATTTATATTTAAAAATTATACCAGTTCAATTCTTAAAAAAAAAAAAAAAAAAAGCTGTCGCATTATACTGCATTCATTTCAGCTGAATGCTGATTTATATCATTAAAAAGTCAATGGCGTTTGAAGTGAATCCAACTGTGAAGTCTATCCGTTGCGAACAGAAAAAAGACCAGCAACTAATTGTGCTATATTTAAAATTAAGCAGAATGCCATCTTAGATTGAAGTTGGTTTTACGGGATTCTGTACGAAAGTTTGTGAAATATGTTGTTCTTATAACTTCTGTAATGTACAGATGACAAACTACTGTAATGAAGAGGTTTTAAAAATTCATTTGAAATTCATTCGATGAATAATAATTATATTGTAAATTATACCACTCGGATTATTAACACATAATATAGCTTTAATTTACTAAGAAATTGTTTTCAGATTTTGAAATTACTCAGTTTGTTAAACAATTACAAACTGATTCAGCTCGGAATACAAATTAAAAATCGCGTGTTTTTGCAGAGCGGAACATTCAATATGAAAGAGATCGCGTTGAATATAACATTCGAAGCAATGACGTCGCCAAGCAGAGTAAATGATTAATTCATGATAGCGTTGCCGTAATGGAATGGTCCAAAAATTTTGGAAAGATTTCACCAAGGATGTTTCTAGCGTCAAAACGCTCATAAATGTAATTCCTTGTTTATGCTCAAAATTTGTTTTATACTTCTAAATTTTATAGCTGTCTTATTGGCGCTTTGTTCGATATAGCGGTTAGAGCGCCTGGTTGCTGTGTTGCTGGGCTCAAGTTCGAATCCTCCCTAAGGCATGGATATTTGGGTGTATATAGTGTCTGTGCGTTAAAGGGTCAACTCAGAAGTGCGGTGGGACTATACTATAGTTTAGAACCAATGATGAATAACTGATATCTAATCACCCTTATACCTGTACAGATGTCTATTATTAAATAATGAAAAATGTGCATGTTATGCATGCGTATGTTCCTCGCATTGCATTCTGTAAAAATGGTATCACCTTAAATCACAGTGCTTCTTCCGAACGTGTTCGAAGCTCGAATTTCAAGTTTCAATTTTTTTTAATTCATTTTATGTTCGAACTTAGAAGTTATTACCTTAATTATAAAACTTTTTAATTTAAGTTCAATGAAGTTAGAAATTTAATGGGTTATTAAATTAATTGAATAATTTTCATTTATGTATAACATATCTACTTATTTTCATATTTTAAATAACATTTTAGTGGTGTCATCTAAGAAAAAACTGGCAAATAACGGTAGATAGCACACCATATCGTCCTTATTACCATTGCTAAAATCATTAATATATAATCTTTATAACTAGCAGAGCAAGTGGCTACTGTTACTGTTGAGTAATTTTTAGCATTCCCCCTCCCCATTAAATATTCAAAAAGCACTCTCTTAAATTCTGTTGTGAATAGGTGAATTAACAAGTTTAATTTTATTTGGCTTGGGAAAAATGCAAGCGATTCTGATAACTCGATTTCCAATGCTTGGTTGGCTGATTTAAATAAGGTAAAGCATGAGAATTCGGGAATCCTGAACCCGAATAATTGCATCTTTAGCACCGTTTTTTTTCTGCCTTTTGCTATGCTATATTATCCTTACTTAGGTTTTAATATCTAAAGTGCCAGAGCTCTATGAAATCTGGAACGGTGAACAAAAAGTTTTATTGTGTTAATAACCAAAAAAGAATGTGCTTCAAAAAATTAAAAACTAACTATGCCGTAGAAGAGCATAAGATTTTTAAAACGTTTCACTACTAATTATGCAGCACGAGCTGCTAATAACCTCTTTTTAATAAAAGTGACATTAAAGCTGTATATGTACCTAAAAATCATTGGTTGAATAAGATCACAAATTAAATATATTTCACTTTATATTAATCAGATGCATTATATATAATAATGATTTAAATGATTAAAAAGTGCGTTTACCACTTTTAAATCACTCCCTTTCTTAATAACACATTGAATAAATTTGAAGGATAAATTAAATGTCTTTTGCTCTTCTGAATAGCAACAGCCTAAGAATTGGCTTGTTTTACATAGCAGCAATACATTGTCTTTAAATACCTAGTTTGTTAATCAGCTTGATTAAGTTTGAAAGGTAAAATCTCTGCTAAATGATCATACTGAGAATCCCCTCTGCGCAAAGGTGTAGTGAAGATTAAATGAAGGCATCGCTTGCAGAGGCTTTTCTACATGCTTTTCGCTCTTTTCACTAGTCGGTTTCCGATACAGGATTTATTTACGAATTTCAGTTTGAGAAGTGAGCATTTTTTGATGTTAAGTGAAAACACCACATCTCCTTTGAGGTGTAAAATCAAATGTGTAAAAACAAATTAAGAATTAAATCAACAAAAATCTAAATAACTATAAAAACTAAATAAGTGAGCAAATTAATAGATTCATAAACATCACAATCAAACAAAATGATAAACTAAAAGGAGATGAAAGAAGCTCTAGCAGAATAAGATAACAGGATATTCATGTCATCATTCAGTCATGTTTCTTTCAAGCCGCTTTCATGTCAAAAATGAAAAAAAAAGCTAAAAGAGTTTTGCTGTTTAAACTTTAAAAGGCTCTGAATATCAAAAAGCAAAAATGTTCACTGTTACCGAACTTTGCATGAACTAAATCTTAAACTCTAAATTTTCGATCAACAATTTCTTAAATTTGGATTCTTACTGATAATTTTAAAAATTAGCGAAAAAAAGATTAAAGTTTTTTTAACTGCGTACACAATTATTTTCTTTTATAAATAAATGTTTCCAAAACTCCTGCTGGGAAAAGAATTAGCATTTTAATTAATTTCAGCAATGTGATCTATTTAAATATGAAATTCCTGATACAAGGAAGAAATATAGTCAGAAAAGAGATTTTTTTTTCCTACCCATAGTTTACAACAATTATATATCTCATAACAGAATTGTCGAGTTTATATTTGAGGTTCGGATGCAATGCCGCAAAAAACAAAAACTTCCCTAAAAATTGAAGCCAAGCTCCCGGTGAATTTAAGCACAGAACTTTCTTCACTTACTGAATTATAATAATTTTTCGCTAAGGTAACATACCTGATATCCCACTCAACCCTCCTTCATAGTCACAATTCAATGAAAAGAGTTTCTTTCTCGAAGTAGATAATTCTTATAACTAGAAATTTTCTGCAAGGAAAATCCAGTTTTCGACACTGCTTACTGTTTAAGTGACCAACAGTAGAAAAATTCCTGGGAAGGATGACCAATTGTATTTACAAACTAAAGATTATTTATGTCTTTCGAAAGCTTAACACATGAGGTGGGGAAAACCGGTTTCCGGATTCAAATGACCTAGGTATTGAGATTGACCTTCAAAATTTCACCGAAATTAAGTAGCGTGAGATAGAAACCTTACTTCCTACTGGTTAAGAAAACCACGTTCGAATAGTCGTCAAGAAGAATAGAAATAACAGAAGTATTTTGCATTTCAAATGGATATTCAAAAAGAAAATAAACAAATTTATGGGATTAAAAAAGCTGAAAACATCGGAATATAATTTAAGTCTACTGAAGTAGAATACATGGAAGCACTAATAATTTATACAAATATTTCGCTTTTCTTAAATGTAAGTAATATACCAGCTTCTAAAGGGCAATATCGACTGTCGAGCAGCATTAAAACTTTAAAAAAATTAATTTTATAAGCTCAAAAGTGTGTTTGAGCAATTTTTACGATAATAAAGTGATATAAACAGAGTTACCAAAATGTTAAATTATGATTTAGCTAAAAAAAAGTTCTTGCAGTCTGTGTTACTACAAAATTTTATTTTTAACATTTATGTTTTTTAAAAAACAGACCATATAATATACCCAAGAAACAATTATATATATATATTTCTAATCGGGTCTCAGAAAGCTGTTTCGTTGATGACACTCATGGTTTACAGTAACTGCTGCTACAAGCAACAGTCTAGCTTAAATAACTCACGACAGTCTAGCTTAAATAACTCAAGACACTCATGGTTTACAGTAACTGCTGCTACAAGCAACAGTCTAGCTTAAATAACTCACGACATGAGTAACTCAAGAGTAATTTATATATTCCATGTATAAGTAACTTAAGTCCAGATATGAGTAACAAAGCAGTATTCAGCAATATATTTTTTTAATTTTGAAGATAAATGAAAGATCTTACACACATCGACTGGCATTTACTTTTTACGGACATGATTTATCCCTAACTGAAAATAATTAGAAAGCGAAAAACTACTAATTCTCTGGTCTTTAAATATGGAAATACGTAAAGGAATGAATGAATTTATATCTAATTAGGTGTTCTGTAAATTAAATTTTAGCTTGTTTTAAACTTTTGCTACTTTCATATCATTTAAAGTTAAAGCAGTTTATGAAAGCGCGTAAATAAATTAACCAGTTGAATTTCTCTTAGTTTACTGAGCATTTAGTTTCTTAGCTTTAGTCTCTTAGTGTTGTTAGAGCCGATGAATACCGCCCAGATAATTGAACTTCTACAGTAGATAGTCATATTTTTATAAATGGAAGTATTTCACGTTAATATAAAAAGAGAAACTAATTTATCATGCAAAGCAATCCTCTGAAAGAAGAGCGGAACGAAACGCCTAAAATTAAATATCAGTATTTGGCAATTTATACGTATTTTTATAGGTAAAACTATTTGAAAAGGAAAACGAAATTCGATTACCTACAATGTTATAGAGAACAGTTTAACTGACTGTGACAAGGCAATTGAGGGATACACGCCTAACAGGAGCAATGTCTTTGTGGAGAACTTCCTAAGGGTTAAGTTAATTGAAGTGAGCAAAGCAACTCGAAGGCTACCGGCCTATGGAAACAGTTGCCTTCATGGAGAAGATTTTAAAAGAATTCGTATCTTACACATGGGATAAACGACGAAATATCAACTAGCTCGTTCGCCGAACCCGTGTCAAACTGTGAATGTTAGCGACTTTACGTAAACACTGACTCGTGTTCATATTATACAAGATAAAAAAAAACCACAGAAGCGATCATGCAGACAGACATTGGCTGGCATTTAAAGTTGGAAGAAAAACGTGATCATCAATAAATGCATGAACATCCGAGGTAAATCTGGCAAATGTAAAAAGTCTTAATGTAGAAATTAATCGGTACCAAAACAAGATTTTAACTACTTTTTAACAGTTGCGTTAAAAACTATTCTAGAAGACAATTCATAAAAAATAAGGTCGAAAAGGCAGTAATATAAAATATGGAAATAATTTATAGAAAATTTGAATTTTTTCGGGCCTAGCAAGGAAGTACGTGATAGGTTTTTAAGATCCCTCTCCCTCCTGAAGAAAACAATCATCGCTTACTTCCAGCAGAAGGGACGGGGGTGGGAACCAACCTTGGAAAATTCATAGTCTTGTTTCACAAAATAATGACCGTCTCGTAAATGTAAAGTTTCCCGATTTACTTGAAGTTAAAAAGCTTAATTCAGAATTACTTTAAAAGTTTGTCATCATTCATTTTTCCAGAACTGTAAATGAGAATAGAATATGCCGCGCCCCATTATTTTTGCACCAAATTAATATTTTCTTTTAAGTTCATATCTCACTGTTAAATTAAGTAAAACAGTTCCATTGGCAGGCTGATTATCGTCTAGGTCAGGGCTTCTTAAACTTTTTTCAGACGCGACCCCTTTTTATCTCAGATTTTTTTGCGACAGCAGGACCCCATAATATTTATGTAAATTTTGTAGGACCCATAAGCATTCCACAAATCCGACACACGCGTGAGTGAAACCGTCCATTTTTTAACTTGTTTATGTAATTGCTATTTTAGATTGCTGTTTTAGATTATTAACTTTAATTTCTAATTTTAAGACATAGAATAATGAGAAAATTTTAAATAACAGGCGAAATAATAGCGTCACTTGCAAAGAAAGTAAGATGAACGTTTATATTATAAAAAGAATGAGTCGATAAGTTTACTATTTTTCTACGTCTGTATTGTCTTATTTTTATCTATTTTCAGATGCATTGTGTAAAAGTATTTCGTAATAATAAAATTATTATAAGTTAAAGAAATATAAAAACTGCTAAAATTTTTGTAAACCCCCTGCTGCAATTCCCGCGACCCGCCAGTTTAAGATACTCCGGTCCAGACTGAGAAGGCCCTTGTCTCTCAATTCATTGTTTCATATTTCTCAGTCATAAAAATCAAGCAAAGTGCGAGCTGCATGTCCTCGAGAGAATGTTGTATCCGAGGTCCTACACTTTCAGTCGAGCCCTGATGTTAAGAGTGTATACTGCTAATTAAGTTTAAGGATGTTGATCAACAAATTGAGTTGATCAACAGATTTCGCAAACAGATATTTAATACTAACCCTTTAAAACAAAATGTACTAATTATTCTCCCTCGTATTCCGTCGGACTAATTATTCTGCTGACCAGGCTTTTCCTTCTCCTTCTCGGGTTATGAGCATTGCAGCTTTGAATTTGTAGCATTTTTTTTTTCTGGGGGGGGGGGGGGTAGGGAACATAAGAAATGTCAAACTTAACGTTATCATGCATTTATGACTCGCATGCATTACTAAGTATTGCCTATGGCTATCATTAAATCTCTATAACCCATAAATAGCTGGTCACCAGCCGCCTGGTTCTTCATAGGTATCCTTCGATTTGATTTTGAAAGTTAATGTCCCATCTACCAGTGAACAAACGGTGACTATAACAGTCACCTTCGGTTTATTTTAATAAACTGATATAATTCAAAAATAATTCAATTTATAATATATCTAACAAACATTTATGGTATTAGAAACATCTTTTGATGTTATATTTTATACATGTGCAATTCTTTAATTAAAAAATGGTATTCTTAAACAGTGAAAGTATTAATAATGAAGTAAAAGTGTTTATTACAGTTCAATTAAAAATATGTTACCATAATTATAAAAGCAGTATAAAATATAGTATTCGTATCTAATTTTAAAAAGGAGTGTTATTAATAAGTGTCAACGAATATATTTACTCCATCACTCAATGTAACTTTGAAATCCAAGCCGTTGTCTTTATATATATATATATATTACTCTTTCTTTTATTCAGCAATGTATATTATAGTCATGGTAGTGTAGGTAAACAATCTATGGGCAGTCATTCTTAATTCCTACCTTCATGCTACAGTGGGCAATTTAAACACTTTTACGGATGGCTAATTCCGTTTTATTCCTACGAACCAGTCTGTGACGTATTCTAAAACTCTTTACCGTTATAATTGCTATAGCTTCTTTAGAGCACAACTTTGATAAGAAGAAATTAAATAAAAGAATTTCTAGCAAAGGAAAATTCGAACTGAAGAGTCGTTCTTCAGAAAGATTTATTTTGCAAGTTATCATTGAATCATTCACCAAATAAAGTGTTCACATCTGCTTTTAACAATAAACACTTCAGTATTTAACACTCTTAATTGAGAAGTATTCCTCTGCCACGACTATTAGTGCTCACAAACTGTATTCTTTGAGATACTAAGAGATATACTGCTACCAAATTATCTATTAATGTATGACGTTAGAAACTCTTCACTTATAATGCTGCTGCAAATGTAGATCGATTATATTTCTTTTAATACACGCATGCAAAGCACATGACGTCTATCTGCCTTACGAAAAGAATGCTT
The DNA here is from genome assembly GCF_044657685.1 of Stegodyphus dumicola. Lineage (NCBI taxonomy): Eukaryota > Metazoa > Arthropoda > Arachnida > Araneae > Eresidae > Stegodyphus > Stegodyphus dumicola. The sequence continues at coordinate 47,361,574 of NC_140774.1, forward strand.
TCGAGAAGGATTTCCTAATGAAAATAGGCTTGACAAAATGGGGATAAACTACAAGACAACCCTGATCGGATTATCAGTATTCAGCATTCTTAGCTATTCGACCGCAAGATGACTTAAATTTGAAAACTACTATATTAAAAATCTTATGCTTGACCAAGCGCCAACATGCTAAGAATTTTCTTATTGTCAGCCAGCTTAGAACATAAAAATCTCATTTATGTTACTACCTACATATACAAGAGAGCGAAAAATAAAATGTTACCTCAAAACCTCTGACAGACAATTTCATTTTTTTCGTGATAAAACTACCACCAGAACTAAAAAGATATATCAGCACTTATATTCAGTACACAAATTCTCAAATCCCTTCCTTTTTAATTCCATAATTTCTTTTTACTTTACACAAATATTGACGGTAAGTGAGATGAGAATTATTCAAGCCACAAATAGTGTTCACTGGTATCAGTGAATAAAACAATTTTAATTTATTTCTTTTAACCTTGTTAAATATTTTTAAATATTTCTGATGTTTAAAATAAAATTATTATTTTGATTAAAGGAAGGCCCACTAAAACTGTCTAAGGGTTGGTTTGTTTTATTTGATTAATAACTGCCAACAGGAGGAATGCCTTCTTCTCGAATACAGAGCAACAGCAATAAAAGTTTGTAAATAACAACATTAACTGAAAAAAAAAAAAAAAAAAAAAAAGAGAAGTCTTTGTTAGTTTTCTTAAAACTGTTTTATTGCATTCAATCATTTTGACTACCTAAATCTAACTTCTGAATATTTTAAATCTCTAGGATTCGTTTCCCGCTGATATGATGTTAGTTATATATATATATATATATATATATATGATGTTGCTATAAATAGTAATTAACTTTTTATACTTTACGTTGCAGCATGTCTATTTTAACCACTCTCCGCAACAACCCAGATTTATCCTGGCCATAGGACTTGTCTCTGGATTGGATTATTCAATTAGGGCAAAGCACACGAGGGCTATCTGCCTAAAGGGAAGGATGCCTTCGTGGAGGACTTTCTAAGGGAAACTGGTTCGTATACACGTTACACATGGGGAAAACCACGAAAACGCCCATGCAGCCAGCCCGTTCGCGGGATTCGAACCTCAGACCGAACTACCAAGTTTCAGCGTCATTACCGCTCGGCCGCTGGTGAGCCAGGATTTGTCTCTGTGGCTGACGGGTAACAGAAACTAACAGTTCATAAAATAGGAAAAAAAAAAAGAAAATATCCATTAAAAAGTTATGAATAAGAGTTTCTACTGTATTTCTTTAAAATAAAAATTTCCATAACGAGAGCTCCTGTAACTTCTACACACTTGCTCTGTTTTAACAGTTTTAAACAATTTTCAGAAACGAGCTGAAGGAATCTACAGCTATAAAAACATTATATCGATAAGTTGCCTTTCACGTGGTTACATCAACATTGAAAGTATTTCTAAATACTCTAATATGATAAATACTCAATTCCTTAATGAATGGAAGAAATTTCGCTTTATTTTTATAAATAGAACTGCATACTTAAGTTACAAAACATATCATTATTAAATTTGATTTTAGATATAGATAGCCAATGCAGTAAATGCGCATTAATAGTTAATCGTTTTCGTTTAAAATGCTCTAAAAGTAGATGACATGTACCGAAATGAGATCATTATTTTCATAAAAAGCATTGCGGCTTACAAAGTGCATTATTTCATCATGAAGATTCGCGAGAAAGGAAATACTACTTACAAAGTTGAGCTGCAATGAACGCTAAAATAGCCAATACGAGTAAGCAGACTTCAAATACGCACGCGACTTATCGTCAAATAAATAAAAACGCAACGTCCGCGACGTGGAACTCAATTCTGGTTACGGTTATGGAACTCGCGTTTATTTTCAACAGCTGTTTTTTACAGCTTCGACGTTTTATAATCGCGGCGGAAAATTTGAAAAAGCAAAGCTCGGAGCAGGTGCAAGTACAGACGTTTCAAATAAAAAGAATTGAAAGTGTGGGATTTTATTTCTTTCAATTAAAGACGCCTGCGAGTCGGGTTTAATCGCGGCTTAAATTTTAGAGGATTTTCTAAGATTTCACGAACACCAAATCCCTCCCCCTTCAGTATTCTAAAAAAAAAAGTCACAAATTTCTGTTAGTTCTCTCCTTAATTTCTAATTTCTGTTTTAATTATCGGATTACCTTTTCAACAAACTTCAATATTTATATTAATTAAATTAATTACTAATGTAACAGCATTTTTCAGAATTGGATAACAAAGTTTAAATAAATAATAAAAAAAAAAAAACTGCACAGCTTTCCTACTCTATCCAAACAGAAATCTTGAAACTTTAAACTTTAACTTGAATTATTAAATTGTCGACTTATCGATGGAAAAATTTTTCATTTGAAAATTAAAAGCGTCGCTCTTATCAGCTAGCCACTAACATTTTCAAAGCATACGCATAGTTATGTTTAATCTGCCAATGGTCGATGGGGAAAAAACACCGAAGAGTGATAATTAGACCTGGCTTCGGATTCCGGTGCGCGATTTGGCTGTGTAGGTAATTTCGCCAGTATTTCCCATGATCATGTGAATATAAGCCAGTTTCTTTTAAAGCATACTCTATGAAAGTAAATAGCTCTTACCTGCTTTGCCACATTCACCCAATAAATAAAAATCTGATCGATTTCCAGTCTTTAACCTTTCATATGACAACTAAGATTTCTTTGTTTTAGAAACATTGCTGTGCTCGATGATGAGGGCAAATGAATGTTTGATTCTTTCATCTTAAACGAGAGAAAATAATTTCACAGGAAGGTAAATTTATTTCTTGAGCCTTAAATGTTTTTTTTTTTTTTAATTACATACAGTCACTGTTTATTGTCCTATCTCCAGTCAATAATATCAATCCGACTCATCATTTTCAGATTTATAACTGTTTTGTAGAACAACAGACATAATGCTAATGCAAAAAAATCTTTGTATTACAAAAAGATTTAGTAATACATACCATGCAAATGGATAATTTTAACTCACGTAGCGGTTTTCTGAATAACAATAACAGAATTTGATTGACTTACTAAAGCAAATATCAACTTTAGAAATGTTTAATTTATTGTATATTAATCCCGCACAAAGTTATGTGTATAAGGAGTTAGTATTTAAATGTCACAGCGTCAAAATCTTCAACTTTGACGTTTTTCAAATTTTATCTGTAAACCCTGCACCGCGTTCTTATCGTAGATTTTGGCAATTTAAACCGTGATGGTTCCATGAATTTTGGACTTTTCCTAGTAATAACATAACTACCTAATTATCAGTATTAGAAAAGTATTTTTAGGACACTCGTGATTCAAAATAATACTTGTTTCAAAATATCATTAAGTGTAGATAAAACACAATTTTAATAACACAATTTCTTGTGCTGAGAAGAAATGCATTTAATGATGTCGAAAATAAATATAAGATTTCATGCGTTAGTTAAGTAGAATTAACATGCTGTTCTTAATCTTAATATTAATTCACAACAGACAGGATTTCATCATTAAGTAAAGACTAAAGCACATCTCTGAAGTGTTGAAAACATCTCGAAAATTAATTTATTACAAAGTGCTGCATTTAGGTTTGAATTAAATGAATATATGTTTAAAAAATTTGCATTATTGCAATTAAATTTTAAACAATGATTTAATTTATAAACAATTTAATTCCACTGCATCCTTGTTTCAATAAAGTTAAATGATTCCTTTTAAAATACAACGAAATGATTTAAATGCAGAATGTTAACACAAGTTGGGCCAAAATATATTTCTCATTCAACGAGATAAATTTGACAAGCCAGCGTCAGATGTATTAGTAAATCAGAGAAATCGGATTTTTGTGGGCAGTTAGTGCGTAATGGTTACTCATGGGGAAAAACACCCATCATCGATTACGTGACTGCAGGTGACTATGAAGAGTCCCTGAATGCCCTATTCTTGAGCATCAGTAATTAATTAAACATGTAAATTTGATCGAAAAAGGACACATCGAAATCTGTCCATAGCTATAGTAAAACCAAAACGTGACACTAAAAGTCTTGGGTCATATGATCTTCATCAAGGAATATCAGAACAAAATTTTAGCAGTGGGATGGTGAAGCGAACTATTTTAGAATCATATTAATTTAGAAGAGGTGCAAAACAAAGGAGAGGAATTTGGACATAAAAATGGACTTAGAAATTTAATAAAAAGAAATTTTTAGGGAATTTTTACTTCGTAAACAGGCATCTCGTGTTTTCGGGTTGGTGTCATCATTAAAGCATAATTAATTATAAGAAAAGTAACGTTATGTAATTTGTAACATGGCTTATGTTAATTAACTAATTATTATTATTTTGATCTTTACTGTATCTATTTCTTCCATATTCCTCACCAAAATACAAATTAGTTTTGACTATATTTAAGCTGAGGATTTTGAATCAGACAAAGAGACCTTCTGTCACGAGCGTCTGCTGCTAGATTTTTTCCCAGCTCTATTTAAAAGTGATATTCCGGCTTTGGCTTTTCTCCAGTCGATGCTTTAAACTTACGCGCTCGTAAAATAACTGATAAATAAGGCACGGATCATAATAATCAGCAATATGATATTGTGTATGAGTAAGGTATCAGCCAATTAAGAGAAATTTGGTTCCATAGTCTTACAGTCTTCACAATTAAAAATAATATAGACCTGAATAATAGTCTTAACTTTCCCCACTGATTTCCAAGTTTTCTGAGAAATGACAGCTGCACTTTTATGATAAGTCATGAATTTGACCTCATATAACGAGATGGAATAAGCAACAACAGCAAAACTGAAACGCTTTTTATTTTTTCAGGGGTGGGGAGGATATTTAGTGGGTTTATTTTATGCCAGAAATACCTTCTGCTCGATTTGCCCAAACTTTTTTGGCAGTTTCTTTGTTCTACGCTATTATGCATTTTGTTTCCAATAGACTTGGCAAGAGCTGCCTTTACGCGAAAGATAAGATATTTATCTTTTCTGCCGTCTCGCAAATGTCATCAGTACTCAGAGAATTGCCCTTCAGTGAAGCATAACATATTTATATTTAAAAATTTGACTGATCTAAAAGCAAGAGCAGCATTTCTTGATAATTAAACCTTCAAAGAAGTGTATTGCTTTCGTTTGCTATGTAGAACCACATCCTGACAATCGTACCTTAAAAACTGGTGCACGAGATGGAAAACTGAATTTAAAAGAAGGCGTAAGCCGGTCGACAACAATAAGCGGGCGAGACAGCCAGCAGCAGTTAGCCTACAGGACAAGTAGCCGAGACGTACATTTAACCGATACAGGCAGTTAGCCGATAGGACATTTAGCCGACACGGACAGTTAGCTGACAGGACATTCAGCCAATATATGTATATAGTCGACACTGACAGTTACCCGACGGGACATTAGCCGATAAGAGATTTAGCCGACAGCAGATTTAACTGATACCGCGTACGTATAGACAAAAAAAAAAAAAAAAAAAAAAAAAAGACAACAAAGTTGCAAAAATCAGACAAGCAACAAAGTTTCAGTAAAACTTGTTCGTATTATCTGAAAAAAAAAAAAAAAAATGTTTCCGGTATACCCACCAAGAAGGTTTATGAACAAATACTATATTTTTGACTTAACTTAATATTAAAGAAACTAAATTATAAACAAGATTTTAAAATTAGATGCAAAAGCAAACTTATTTTGGAGTAGATTTCGAAATCAGTTCTGAGAGTAATCAAATATGCATCTCTATATTTCGTAAGTCGAAAGTAAATTTCAGCAGTCTGAAGGAAGATCGAAACGATTTTTTATGAAAAGAATGAGCGAAGCAAAATGAAAACAAATGTAACGTGATCCGTCAAGGAAGTAATGAAACGGGGAAAAGAAATCAGAGATTTGGAAACGTTGAAAAATTAGTGTCATTAACTAAGGAAGAAAATTTTATTTAAAGTGAAAAGGTTCAAAGAAGTCTAATCTGCTAACTGAAGAAGCTTTGCAGATAATTTTTGTAGAATCAAATTTAAATTATTATTGAGTGTTTAGCTGTGATTAGGCATAAAAATGTTATTTATTTCTCCTTTTCGAACATACGATTATGTTTCCTGACAAGAAATTTATAGCTATTTCAGTTTGACCGATATGTGTCAAATCATACTGACATAAGAAGCTAAAATTTCACAGATATTAAAAAGAGATAGATCTTAAAGAACTGAACAAGAAATTTTAGTGATATATTCAAAAATAAAAATATTTTTGAAAAGCTTCATCTCTGTTCGCGGCAGAAAGTCTTCTCTCAACGAAAACTGATATCGAATAATTAGTTTCTTAAAAAGCAAGTATTCTGAAAAGCAAATTTTAGGAGCACGATGTAAGTAATATTAAAAAGATGATATTTTTTATTTGGCAGAGTGATATGGTTTTGCACGAAGAGGCAAACAAATGAAAAAGAAATTACTGTAATCAATTTTAGTTCTAAATCAAGAATTATGATGAATATATGAAAAATTAAAAATCGAATTTTCAATTTCCACCTCCTGAAAATGAAACCCGTTTAACAAATGGCGACCATGTTTAAGAGGGTGTACTCCAACTGCGCTGATGAAAATCCCCCCCCCCCTCGTCCTGAGATAGTCCAACTGCGCCGATCAAAATTTCTTTCCCCCGTTGGCCACAGGGTTACAATTTTATTTTTCGAAGCCAACTGTAGCCAAGAGGAAAATAAAAATAAATAAATATATTTTTTATAAATGAATAGTGGATTTGTTGCCAATCTAGAGAAACTAAGCTTCGGCAACAACAAAGATAACGCCTTCTTTTATTATTATTGCGAATTAAGTCATGCTTAATCTTTCTGGAATTTATTTCAGGAAATAAGTGTTTAAGATTTCTAGAGTAAATTTCTTAGGGGTTGAAATTTAAAAAATACAGCAGAAATGAGAAGAGAATTTAGATCTCTTTCAAAAAGTTTTAAGTTTATTAAGCATTATATACCCTACACGGAGGACGCACTCCTTGAAACTGAAATACGGACATAGTGGCACAGAAAAATACTTTTTGAAAAGAATTATGTAGTAATGCATAAATGAAAGAAATTAAATAAAAACTATCAAAGAAAATATATAATAATTATTACGTCAAACACTCTCTTGACCGCAAGTGATAGAATTTTGTTTTCTCGTTTATCTTTCAGCAAAGTTTATACGATTAAATAATCACTTTCATTCGGGTAAAATTATAAACAAATGTAAATTATTATAGAAAACGCATAAAGTTAAACACTACAGTGTGAAAGGAAAATTCTGGAATAAAAATGTTAAGAAAATTAGATGAGAAATAATCCATAATTTATTGATATCCATATTTTTTTTTGGAAAAAGTTACACATAATTTGCATTGAGGTATCAATCACCGAAACCAAGTTAATTTCTTTCCTTATTTTTTCTTATCAGAGGGATTTGTAAAAAGACACGCTAAGATGAAAAATTTTGCAATATTTTTAAAGAATAAATTTTAAAAGTATTTTTACTTCATGAACTGAAATTTTTACTATACATTTTTACACAGTAAATAAGTACAAAAAAAGAAAGAGTTAGGGGATCACTGGGACTAGAAACTCGGGTCGAACTACCAATGTTTAGTGACTTTTCCGCTTGCTCATAAGACCTTTTGAAATTAGGCTGAACAGTATATTAAAGAAAACAGAAGATACAGCACACGTAAGAAAAAAAGTGGGCTGAATTAGAGATTTACATGTTTAATGAATAAGTTAAACTTACCTGTATGCCATTATGAAATATTAGGAAGTAGCATAAAAGCATGAATGAAGAAGGCAATGGCAACTAAATCATTCTAATCTAAATGTATAACATTATCAGTATCTGCTATTAATTTCAATACTGCTGAAAAAATTATAAATGAATTATATTATAAATCGTATGAACTCGTTGCATTATAAATTACAACAGTTAGAAATATTATTAGCGTGATTTAGCGACCAGCTTTGTTAACAAATAATTTCAAGTAACTAATTTTACAAATAAGTCAGCCAGAAACTAGATTAGAAAATAAGCTACATGCTGAAGATTAAGCTTTGCCAAGGTGTTAGAAACATCTTCTGTTAACTAGAGTTATGAAGCAAGAATTTGTAAAAATTATCATTTAAATATAAATTGGCATAAATACAATACAAATTATATAAATTTTACATGAAAACTTGAGTACAGTGCAACAATATGTGAAAAAGGAATGGATTAAAAGGGAGACTGAAAATCCCAGGATATGAATATAAGAGAGTTTGAATTTTTTTTTTTTTTTTTTTTTTGTTTGTGTTTGTGTGTGTGTGTTAATTATAAAAATTCTGATGACGCTCATAATTATCAATTTATTAATTAAATGTGTATTACAAATTAAATGTATACCAAAGTACATGAGGTGGAAAACAGAATAAATATTTTCTAGCATTGGAACAAGGATGTCAAACTCGCGGCCCACAACAAATATTTTTGCGGCCCGGCCAATATATCGGCAAATAATAATATATAATAATAAAATAACATATCGACGAAGAAAAAAATGAAATGTTTACTGCTAAGTAATTAACGATAATTTATTCAGTGTTGTTAGATTACTCACATCGAGCTGACACACACACTACTTAAATTACAAATGCGTGTGAGTAGCTTGCGTTCAGCTACCTTCGGCTTTTGGGGGACACATGCACTCAGAACTTGTACGCATCCCCCGATAGCCGAATGTAGCCGAACTCATGGTCTCAGTTTTCCAATCATAGTTTTGTACGATATATTGGTGCATGCATGTGCATGCACTTTGCTTTATTATTAATTATTACTTAATTCATATTGTTACGGATTTCATAGTTATTTATTTATTTAGTTTTTTTTATTTAGAATTGTAATTAGATTTGCATCATGTTGCCTTAGCAACGCAGACGATTTTTGAAAAGACAGCTGCGTTGGAAGGTTAAAAATAGAACAGCGCGTGCATTTAATACCTAATAAATAAATAACTCGTAATTGCTGTTGCCATCCACAAAAATCCAGATATTTATAGATGTTTCCAGTACATTCGAGAAATTAATTATAAAGCTTATAAAAGCCGAGAACAAACAACTCATCTCAGTAGTAGCTGTAGTTCTAGCGAACTGTTTGTTTACTTAATGCAGTGATTGATTTGTAGCGATTTCGCTGTGAGATAGAATTAGTTTGTCTGTTTTGAATTGATTTTTGCTAAACGTTTGACATTTTATGATATTGTTAGAATATTTTTGAAGAAATGTTTCAGCATTTTGATTTATCTCTTGTGGAAAGAATAAATTTTTGTTAACTTTTTAACGTTAACCGTGTTTATTCCAGCCCATTGTATTCAGTATGTCTATATCAAAACCAAGTGGTAGTAAAATTAAACAAAAAATCGCTGACGAACATAGAATATTCCAAGTAAAATGGGAATTAGAATATTTTTGCTGTGAAATAAAAGATAAAATAATCTGCTTGATATGTAATAATACTATTAATGTACCAAAGTTATATAATATGAAACGTCATTATGAACAACACAAATCGAAATATAACAATTACGAAGGATTAATGAGAGAAGAAAAGTTGAAAGAGCTCAAGTTAGGAGTGAAAAAGCAACAGTCCATGTTTAGTAAAGTATTGCAAGAAAGTGAAGGCGGCGGTACATGCAAGCTACGTCTTGTCCGAGTTGATAGCTAAACATTCGTTATAGAAAATAGTAAATAGTAAATAGCCTTTTACTGACGGTGATTTCATGAAGGAATGCCTAATGAAAGCTGGAGAAATTGTTTATCCTGGAAATGTGAAGGCTTTTCAATCAATTTCATTGTCTCGAAATACAGTTGAGGAAAGAGTTACTGATTTAGCCGCGAATTTAAGTGATCAGATCAAAGCAAAATCATCTAGTTTCGAAAGTTTCTCCATTGCCTGTGACGAGAGCACGGACATTAGTGGCAAAGCTCAATTAGCAGTGTTTCTTCGTTCTTGTGACAAGAATTTTAACATTTTTGAGGAATTACTGGAACTAATACCGATGCCTGGTACTACCACAGGTACAGATAGAAGCTAGGCCAGCACCTCCGTAGTACCACAGGTAATTGAGGTATTGCTGAACCTAGCTAACTGTTGAACATTCTACCCCAATTTTGAGGGAGAACATCCCGAGGGGTGGTCCGAGGTTCTCCCGCCCCTCTTTTTTTACCATCAACCACTTGGGAGGACTTTCTGAGATAAATGAGTTCTGGTATTAATAGTGTACACAAATCATATTGAGAAAAGACTGTCCTTGAAAAGTTCAACAACTGATGCTTCCAAAAGCAGAAATGTGAGAATAAATGTCTTTTCTAAGGCGGATGGTGTAATAAGCAAGTCTTTGGAGCTTCCGTCCATCAGCATTGCGTAGATAAATGAAGCTGTTAGAACATTAAAATGAAATAAAAAAAATAAAAAATAAAAAATAAATAAAAATAAATAATGAAAAATTTAAAAAAATAAAAATATATAAATAAAATAAAATAAGGTAAAGTAACATATGGAGATGAATAAGCATTAGATATGACAAATATCCAGTCCGAATCTTTGGATATGTATAAGAACGTCTCTGATTTTGGCCCTAAGGTGTCTGTTCTTTATGGCATATTTCTTAAATGGTATTAGGTTGTTGTTAGGCTTGATCAGATGTTTGCCGTCTGTTAGCTTACAGTCAAAAATGTAATGATCAGGGTCACCCCTTTCGCCATATATGCAGAGATCCGTGGGGCACATGCCTCTGTCATGGAAGTAGGTGGGGAAAGGACCGTGCCCTGTGATATACTGATTCAGAACATGGTCATAGTGTAGGTCCTCTTTGTCAGTTTTTGAGAAAAAATTGTGGACTCTTCTGCCTTGCAATGCAGAATCCCACTCTTCTTGCCACTTTGAGTCGACAATAGCATTCAGTGTAAATTTTAAATGGGACTTGGGCCACGGGACATGAATTACCTCACTGTTGATGTTAGTCGTTGCATCCTTTGCAAGGAGGTCAGCTGCCTCATTACCGTCGTTTCCGTTGTGGGCTTTCACCCAATTGAGGATAAACTGGATTTCTGGGTGGGCACTTACAGTATTTTGAATATCTTGAACCAGTTGGTTCTTATTGTTTCTGTCCTTCAGGGCATATAATGCAGATTGACTGTCTGAATAGATAGCTATTGTCCTGAAATTATTTGATATAGCTTTATTTACTGCAGATTGAATTGCTGACAGCTCAGCTTGATAAACGGAATTTTCTGGAGATAATTTTCCTTGCCATATTGTTGGAATAGAGGAAGAAGATTAGATTATTGATGCTGCGCCCACATCTCCGTGAATTTTAGAGCCGTCTGTAAATGTTCTTGGACATTCTTTACTACTGATTGCTGAAGCGTCCGTATTGATAATTAAATTACAATACTTTGCAGGATGGTAGGTCAATGGTATGGCTGGAGACTCATACTTTGAGGCAGAAAAGGTGGTGCCGTTCAGGTAAGCATCTTCTTTTAACTGGAGTACTCTGGCTTTTATTGAATCCTTCGTCGCAATTAAATGAAGGGGAGGAATCCCAGTAAGAACGCATAGAGAGGAATTAGCTGTCGTTCTGTAGGCTTTGCAAATGCTCAGGAGAAAAGGTCTCTGAATGGCGAAAAGTTTCCTTTTCTTCCTTTCTGTCATAGTCTCCGCCCAGATTGCAGCCCCATAATTCACTATACTTGAAATTACTGTTAAAAATAAAATTTTTTGAATATGAGGACGAAGTCCCCAGTTACTACCTTGCATTTTTCTGAAATTATAAGCGATTTGATTTGTCTTTTTCTGAGTCTCCGTGAGATGGTACATAAAATTAAGTTGGTTATCTATGTGGATACCCAGAAACTTCAGGACTTGAGTAATCTTAATTTTCTTTCCGTCCAGGTTGAAGGTGGGCTTTCTTGAGAGCTTTTGGCCTGGCTTGTTAAAAAGTATTGCCTTGGACTTCTCTTGCGAAATGCAGAGTTTCAACCTCTGGCATTCTATGTTAAACTGTTTGAGAGAACCGTTCACATTCCTTTCGAGGATGTCTGTAGTCCTACCACTAACAACCAACGCAGTGTCATCCGCAAACGCGAAGATCTTCGTATGATCGGGAAATTCATATTTTAAGACGTCATTAAAAGTGAGGGCCCAGAAATCAGCACTCAAGCAGGATCCTTGGGGACATCCTCTAGTAAATTTTTTGCTGGTTATCATGTTTTTATGAATGAATATGCTTTCTCTATTATGAAAGTAATGAATGAGGATATTGAGAAGATTAGAGGGACAGTTGGCTTTATTAAGTGCATATAATACTGAAGGCCACCATATTGAGTCGAAGGCACTTTTTAAATCAACACAAATAAGTGCACAATGTTCACCTTTTGATTTATTATGTTGGATTTGCTTCAGTATTTTGTCAATTGCATGAATAGTGCTTGAGTTGGCTTTGAATCCGTATTGGTGTTTACTGATTGTTTGATTTTTGATAAAGTGATATCTCAACCGCCCGGCAATAAGTCTTTCTAGAACTTTTCCGATGGCGGGCAGCAAATTTATTGGCCGAAATGCAGAAGGATCTTCGGGGTTCCTATCCTTCTTCTCGAAAAGTATAATTTGTCCTTTCTTCATGTTATCGGGAAAGGTCGACAATTCTAAGCATTTATTGAAGAAATTAAGAAGGATTCTTGGGTCATGATTGTGCATAATTTTTAGAATTTTGTTGTTTATAGAGTCGGGGCCCGGGGCTTTCTTATTGTTGAGGTGCTTGATAATATTATTAATTTCTTATAGAGTGAAGGGGGAGTCTTTTGAGCCATTTTGTGAGAAATTGGAAAGTCTCATCTCTCTCTGCTCGGGTGTGTCATCTTCTGAATTGTCATCCATGAAGATAACGTCAAGGATTTGGGTTGCTGCTTCTTGCGATAGAATCTGGGAATCAGGAATACTCTTGTTGTTGCTTGCGTGATCTTTGTTGGGAAGCGTAATTTTTTGTGAGAACGAAGAATTTCCTAGTTGCCAATTTATGGAGGATGCCATACGAAGGCATACGTATCTTTATTTTGAGAACAAAATTTTTTCCACGAGGTTAATTTAGCTTCCATAATTTTCTTTTTGTAAATCCTTCTTTGCTCGTTGTATCTTGCGCATGCAGCATTCCTAGAATTGTCGTCCAGTGTAGATTTTATTTTCCTCCTTAAGGCTTTAGTTTTGTGTTCCTCTCTGCCCTCAACTCTTTTGTCCACCAATTTTCAGTGAATTTATTTCTTGGAGCTCTAATTTTAAAGCTCTGTTGGGATATTCTTTGTATGACTGAGAAAAAGTTGCTGGAGATTTCATTTAATTGGTTGCGATCCCTGCAGTAGTTTATGCCGTTCAAAATGAACGTTTTTTTTTTAGCAAGGAGGTTTTTAAATTTCTTGATGCCAGATTCAGTTATGTGAAAACATTTCGTGCTGGTACTAGAAAAAGTAAGATCAATCTCAAAGATCAATCTCAAAGTGAATGAACTTATGATCCGAATTATTTTCCTCGTCCAGTATCTTCCAGTTTTTAAGAAAGGTGCTGGCATTTGTGCTTGAAAGGGTCAGGTCAGGCCATCCTTTACCTGAGCATGTTTCGAAGGTAGGCCCTTGTACGGTGTCGTTGTGAAGGACGAGAGATTTGGCAGCTATGAAATCTTCTACTTGTTCGCCTCTAGAATCTGATTTTGGATATGCCCATTGCACGCAATGGGCATTCATATCCCCACCGATAAAGTGATGTGCGGTCGGAGCACTCTGAATTATATTGTCAAGGTGTATAAGATTTCTTTCAATTTCTTCTGCGGGCGAACACTAGCAAGAAGAAATGCATAGTTGCACTGTACCTGAATTAATTGAGATAGATATGTCCCTATCAATTTTGCATACAGTAGGGTCTAGTTGTTTGTTCGTTAAGACAATGCATGCTCTGGGGTTTTGTTTCTGGACTGGAAAATCTTTGCTTAAGTTTTTATATAAAATATTCCATGATAATAAAAACCCTCTTATCTCTCCTTTCACGCTGTATGGCTCCTGGATTAGTAAGATATCGTAATCGGATTCTGAGACGAACTGCACAAGTAAAGATGTGGCTTCCTTGCATCTCCTAAGATTACACTGAAGGCAGTTAAGGTTCTTGAGAATCTGTGAAGTTTTAATTAGCATTGAAGGATTTGTGGAAAATGAGGCATCCATAAAAATACTTTGCAACATGAAAAATGAGAAAAAGAGAAGAGTAACTAAATAAATCAAAGGCTAAATTGCGTTGATGAATCGAAATGAAGTACAATTTAGACTATTTGATAATTAGTGATAGCTTTAATTTTTTCAGTTTCTCTTTTGTACAGAGGGCACTGAGGTGCATATGCTGCATTCTTGTAATTAATGTTTGTGCCATTTGCGTTGTTGTACAATCTGCAGTTAATGCAGTTAGGTATCTCGGCTCCGCAATCTTTTATTGAGTGATTGCCTCCACAGAATGCACAATAAGATTTAAATTTGCACTTGTACTACCACAGGAGAAGATATATTTACTTGTGTTTTTGGACTTCTGCAGAAATACAATCTACCTTTGGCAAAATTAAATTCTGTACTACAGATAGCGCTCCATCAATGACCGGGAAAAACAAGGGCTTCGTAGCATTACTAAGAAAGAAACTTAGTGAAATTCACGGTTCAAACATTCATCATATGCATTGTATTATACATCAAGAAGTTCTATGCACGAAAGTAATAAATATGGAGAATGTTTTGTCATATATAAAAAAAGTTATAAATTTTATAAGATCTCAAGGTTTAAATCAGCGTCAATTCACTGCTTTCTTAAGTGAGTTAGATAGTGAATATTCGGGTTTGTCCTACTATACCGAGGTACGTTGGTTATCTTGCTCCAAAATTCTCAAACAATTCTGGGATTTGAAAGAAGAAATATGTCAGTTTTTAAAAACGAAAAATCAAGACGTAAGTTTGTTTTACGATCCAATATGGATACAAGATTTATCTTTCTTGGTTGATATAACCAAACACTTAACCGATTTAAATTTATCGTTACAAGGAAAAGATCATATCATTACGAACATGTTTGACACAATTAAAGCATTCAAATGTCAACTAGTTCTTTGGGAAAAACAATTTAAAAATGAAGATTTGACGCACTTCCCGACGTGCAGCATGAACAAATCAAGTTTAGATGATACTTGTTCGTATAAAAATTCGCAGAAAAAATTGCAAATTTAACAACTGAATTTGAAACGAAGTTTAATGTTTTTAGTTCCCTCGAAGACAATTTTTTTTTTTTTTTTTTTTTTTTTGTTTTCTTCGATTTTTCTCAATAAGTATTGACTTAGTACCCAGCCATATGCAAATGGAGGTGATCGAGATTCAAAGCAACTCAAATTTGAAAGCAAAATTCATTGAAGTGGACGTGCCTGAATTTTACAAATATTTACCAGCCAGGTTTGAAAATACTCGAAAATTCGCATATGAAATTATTTCCATGTTTGGTAGCACTTATCGGTGCGAGCAGTTATTTTCAGTCATGAAAGGTAATAAGTCTCCTATTAGAAACCGTATTAATGATGCTCACCTTGGGTCAGCGTTGAAAGTTATCACTGCAAACAAAATTTCTCCCGAAATAGGAAAGATAATAGCAGAGAAGAGATGTCAAGTATCAGGACGTAAACATTAAATTTTTCTTGTTCTTTTCTATATAAATATATATATATATGTTTATTATTGTATTATTCGAAATAAATCTACGTTTCTATAAATATTGATTTCTTTCTTTTTCTTTTTTTTTTTTTTTTTTCCCGGCCCGCCTAAAGTTAAACCTTGTTTGTTTGGCCCAAGTGTACCTATGAGTTTGACATCCCCGTATTAGAGTATGGAATTTGTTAAAAGTTCGTTTCTAGTATTAAATATAATAAAGTTCGTTTCTAGTATTAAAATATGGAATTTGTAACAAAGTTAAATAACCTTAAAATAACTTCAATGATTAAAAATGGAAAGCTTAATACGGGAATATATTGCAATAATATTAATGTGAATTTAGAACGACTTAAGAAGTCCAATTTTTAGATTTAATAAAGATAATTTTTATAATTAAACTAGAACTGTTTACCTAAAATGGTAAATTTGAAAGTTAAAACCATTCTGCTGTCTTAGAAGATTTGTTAATATTTATCTAGACAAGAAACTTATTTAAGGTGAGTTACAAATCCGAAATTTGATACGTTGATTATGTATCAGTTTTGTGTATGTCATTAATCTATCAATTTTACTATTCAAAACTGATATATATATATCAGCGACTAAAATCTACAATTTGGAAAGTTTTTAATTCTTACAGAGAATAAAAAAGATCTGGCTCATCATTCCTTTAAGCATCATAAAACTTTAAAATGAGTGTAAAAGAAATTTATTTTTTAGCACACGCCAGACTTTAAATTAATATTTGTTTTACATGCACAATTTTTACAATATTGATAAACGAAAATAAAGGCTTGCAGTCTCAATAGAATGTCCCATTAATGGCGATAAACGACTTCTTGTAGCACCCAATCTTCTTGGAAAGAAATGGGGGACAGGAAACGTCGCGCAGTTCGTGGATTAAAAAAGAGGGGGACGGGGATTTTCGATCAAATCTGGCGCAGTTCGTACCCTACCGTTTAAGAGATCAAAACATGCCTATAATCTAATAAAATGTAATTTTCTTATGGTATTGAGTAAATTATGAAAGTTTTTTATGAAATATAAAGCCAGAGCTACTTATGAATTCAGTAAAATACGAGGCATGTGTTACCAATGGAAAATATGAACCACCTTGTACAGGAAATTATTAGAAATACTAAAAAACAAGATGTTTAACACTGAATATTTTCTAATGGCATTACAAAAATTGAGTTCTTTTATTTTACAGTTATATTCGTTACATTTTGTTCAAGCAATTTTAACAAATCGCTTGAGGAATTGTTAAAAAAAATAAATAGCTTTTTTGAAGCTACCAGCCTTCTAACAAACCGAAGACATATTCCTTCTAAAAAGTACAGGCTGTATAAATCTAATAATTTTATTGTGTTGACATATATCACCCGAACTAAAAAAAAGCTTTGAAATTCTCGTAACAGAACATGAATTGTATGCATGAAACAAGAAATTAAACAGTTTTCTATAGCTAGTCACAACTGGACACATAATCACAGTATTGACATTCGATCTATAAAAGTTATTCGTAGAGCTTTTAGTTAGTAAATTGGATTTCTTTGAAACTTTTCACTTTAGTAAAAATTTTTCTTCTTTATTTACTGAAATTAACTTTTTAATGCTTTCAAAATTCTGATATCGCTTTTCAATGTTTCATTAATATTTTCTGTGACAGATCACGTTGCATTTGTTTTCGCTTTGCTTCACTCATTTCTTTCCATATAAAATCGTTTCGCTCTTCCGACTGCTGAAATTGTCTTCCCCCTTCTGAAATATAGAGACCGGGCCATCACCGGCTCAGCGGTAAAGTCGCTGAACGTTAGTAGTACGAATCTGGACTGGAATCTCAGCGAACGGGCTGGCTGCATGGGCGTTTTTATGTGAGCCAATTTCCCTTAGAAAGTCATCCACGAAGGTATCCAGGCATTAGCCCCTTAGGCAGATATCCCTCAGGTGCTTTGCCATAATCAAATAAACCAAACCGAAATACACAGACGTATTTCTGATTACTCCCGAAAAACTTATTTCAAAATCTACGCCATAATAAGGTTGCTATTGCGTCTAATTTTAAAATTCATAACTTAAATTAACATTAAATAAAGTAAAAATATGGTATTTATTCATAAATCTTCTCACTAAGCATACCGAAAACAACCTTTTTCTTCGGATAAATATGGATGAATTTTACTAAAGATTTTCGCACTTTCTTTTTATCTATATGTACATGTTGCCAGATAAACATGCGGTTGGTTAAATGTCTTGTTGGCTATCTGTCTCATCTCTGTCGGTTAATGTCTTGTCCACTAAATGTTCGTGTCGGTTAAAAGTCCTGTCGGCTAAATGTCCGTGTCGGCTAAATATACGTATCGGCTAAAAACTCTGTCGGCTAAATGATTGTGATCTAAGTGTCACGGACAACCAGCAAAATTTAAATTAGTAAACTGAATCTGTTGGTTACCAGTTAAGAAGCTGAGGAAATTAAAATAATGAAAGCAATTATTAATAAGGAGACTTTATTTTGCATTAATTAATAATGTTTTTAATTGGTATAGATTAAAATACATGGATTTTAATATCTATGTATAGAAAATATATGTCTCTAATAAATCAGTTTGGATCGAATTTAAGGTAATAAGCAGGGAGCGTATATGCAGCGTTTATTCATGAACACATAAGACGAAGTAGTCTGATTTATTAAAGATTAATTTCATTTTCTACATGGTATCTACTTCACGGGAATCTTACAAATCGAAACAATCTGCAGACTTATACATTTGCTTTGCTATATAAATGATAATTTTTAAAAATATTTGCAGCTTTTCTATCACTAATAAAAGGTGTTTTTAACTCATCTATATGTTATATAATCGTATGGGAACATTTTGTTTTAATTTTTTATGACATTTTACACTTTTTAGACGCATTTTAATTTTTTGAAATTTGAAATGATGCATTTTTCTTTGGAGTATTAGTCTCTCATCTGAAATTTTCAGATCATAGTTTTCTATAAAAAAAAATTTTTTTATAATTCCTCATATTACCGCAATTTAAAATTACTTATAATATATACAACTCATAATTCTGAACCCTTGCAGTATTACTTTAACTGTTTAACTCGTTTTCTGATATCGTATATTACATATCTAAATGCAAAATCATTTGGTCTTTTCATTAACAAAATTGTTTAAAAAAGGTCACGCAACATTAATTTTGATAATGAGCTAGTGGAAAAAAGTACAGTAGAAACCAAAAATGGACAATACACACTCAAAGAACTAAGTTTGCTCTCGTTAGAAAATTTCACAATATGTAAAATATATATTATTTTAAAATACTTTTATTAGTCTGTTGTTCCGAATCGGTGTCTTTAGTATTGTTGTTATCATTATTTTAGCATTAACTAGTTGCTGAAAATAATGGTTATCTCTTTGCTCGTAGTTACGATATTCATTAGAAAAAGGAAACCCATAGAAATGTTTGCGGATATGAATTACAGACGTAAACAAGGTATTTACGAACCAATGCTTTTCAAGCGAAACGAATAATTCTAAAAGGAAGAAACGAACCGGGGGGGGGACCTGTATACAAAAAAATGAAAAGTATAATATTCTGTTCTTACCGCTGATTTAAAACATAATAAAAAAAAAAAAGCATTCGTAAATAAAAATATGCGTAAACACAGTGATCAGGTCACTTTCAGAAGGAAAAGAACTATTTCTGTTCATTACATGAAAAAGAAACGTTCGTCAAACCTAGTATTTAACCCAATAAAGACCCAATAATTTCTGTAATGCGCTTGACCTAAATAGGCATTTACTGCCGCAGTAGATGTCTATTTCTAAGGGCATTGTCTGAAACAGTTCCATTTCATTGTCCATCAGAAAGAAATGGAAGTACTTGGGCCGTACGTATATCCTGTCATTTTGACTGGTTTGCTTCCTTGTGTAATAAAATACGACATGAGATTGCTGTCTGCCTAAGGGCGGTAATATCTTCTTAGAGAAGTAGCTAATGTAAGCTGGCTCACATTCGTGTGGGAGAAAATACGAAAACGCTCATGCAGCCATCTCTTTTTCATTTTTTTTTTTCATTTTATTCCTTTTCATTTTCATTTATGAATTCCTGATGCAAGTGTTCATGAAAATGATCGATTAGACATACTATAAATTAAACATACTTTACTTTAAATTGATTGGATCTAATGCTAAAACAGAATGACTTTGTATCAAGTTTCATATTGAATGGCGTTTTTAAATATATTCACTCCTGTAAATGAAACCTTATCACCATTAAGGAACCATGCGAACAAATTGATACTTAAGCGCATGCACAGCTAGGTATGATATTCAAATGAATAAAATTTGAAAGCGTTAGCAATGACTTCGGTTAAATAGCATTCTCTAATCTATTGTATTAGCCATAGAAATACAAGACTGAAAGTTAAAAGCGGGGTTTTCCATAATCAGTTAACGGTAGTTGTTTCATGAGAAGTCTTATACATCTCATTGAGAGTTACTTATCCTGTACCTTAAAAGTTATAGAGTCGAACGTATTTATAACAAAATCAGTTATAAAGAATTTAGTTTAATTTCCCATGATTTTACTTTTTTAGAAAAGAAGAGTAAAAAGGTAGCAGAAAATAAATTTAATCCAATTAAATTTACTTTTATTGCAAAATGTTCTATAAGCCCTTCACTTATATATCTTCTGCAAACTCCGCCAGCAGGAAGCATTATACTCCTCCTTATAGTACATGTCAAATAATGTTTTTATACGGTTTAATTTACATCTATTTATATTTTTTTGTATCAAAATCTTCCAATCAGTTACTGACGAAGTGAGTCAGTAACTAACGGACGTGACAGACAGAAGTTCGACAGAAGTGATGTCGAACCGATTTCCGCGAAATTTTGCAGGCATGTGTATTTTTTTATGTATATATATAAATGCAATGCTTTAAAATTTGATGTAGATATTTTTTCTTTAATATTAAAGCGAATTTTTAAGGATTTTTTATCGTAACTTTATATAAAGTTCCGCAGTTTTTGCAGATCAGAAAATAATCTTGCAACTACATTCGTTTCGTATCTCTATTGTAATTCATAGATTTTAGCAGTTTTCAGAATATTAAAGATGGACTGCTAGAAAGTGTGACTTTTAGCATTAAAGGGTTTTTTAATGCAAGTTTCCAAAGATAAACTCAAATAAACTTAATATAATCTCACACCATTAGGTATATCAGAAGATTTTGTACGATAGGAGAGCTATACGTCGTTCCTATACCGATTAGAGAAAATAACTTTCCTTTGTTCTATACCCAGTGATTTTCCTTGCGACTTTTTTATTACATTCCCCTCCTTTCTTGGGTTAATAAGGATAGAACAAAACACGTATACATAAAAGTGCTTTAAATTACACCGTCTTAGTTAAGAACACTAAAAAGCAAAAATTAATTTATAATTCTTTCAGTCATGGCATTATTCTTGAATAAAAATAAAAGAAACTAAAAATAAAATCTTTGGATTCCCGTAATAAATGAGCTGAGACATTAACAATATTTTAAACAGCAATAGAAGCGATAGCAGAGAAATGAATATTTTCAATTGAATTTCTGTTTGACGCTTTTGATTTAAAATCTGCTGCTAACTTAAAGATTTCACTTTGAGCCAAATATAACTAAGAAAGTTGTGAAAGGTAATTTTTTTAACATTCCCCTTTTAAAGAATTTACTAAAACCATGCAATTTGAAAAGTTTTTTCTTTTCTTATGTAAAGAAATGATATATGGAAAAGATATATGGACACATCGAAGGATAAAACAACAAACCAGTGTTAAATCACTTCCTGGGAAAATAAAATCCATACACATGATGATTCTTCGGAAATTGATAAACAAGGCAAAACAAAGGAGAGATTTAGAAACCGAAATGGCAAGACTTGTCACGACGCGATGCGTAAAATGTTTCATTTCTCTTCCACGTGCCCTCGTGCACAGTCGAATTTCGGACTGCAGTTATTCGGAAAAGCATGAAACCTTTCAAATTTAATTAATCTGTTGCTATTTAACCGACTAAGGTGATTTAAAAACAACAAATTTAGTTTTTATTAACTTAAACCTCTATTTTATTTTTAGTAATGTATATGTAATTGATATATATCAAAACATCTTAATTCATAACATATCCAAGTGATAAATTTTATGAACAGTTGTTGCTTTGTTGACATTAAAAAAAAACGATTATAATGCCATATGTTATGCAGCTAATACAAGATCATTTCTTTATCTTTCTTTGTTTTTCTTATAAATTTTTATGTTGTTTTATTATGCTCTAATTTTTTTTTAAATATGTTTTAAAAAAGGACGAATTAAAATTTTTAGAAGTAAACGTATCTCTGACATCATTATAATAAGAAATTTTCATCCCGCAATTTTTTTTTTAATCTTGGTTTTTGTGCTTAAAAATACTGCTTCATTCAGGTCATTGCATTCAGTACAAATATCTGAAAAGTTACATCATACGTTAGACTGCTGGTTGTGGAAATAAGTCCCACAGTTTTCATGGCTAATAAAAGTAAGAATACCTATCACGAAGGCGCATCCTTTAATGTTTTTCTCAAAAACTGTTAGTGTTAAAAAAAGAGTTCATGTGTCTGGTGTGATTTCACCTTCTTAAACTTATATAAAGGAAAACAGTGTTTATATTATATATAGATATATATATTTAATTGATGCAATTTAAAATGTACTTAATGAATAAAATATACAATTGATAATTTTTATAAGCATTCGCAGTAAGATTTTAATTAATAAATTATGCTATTTTTCATATATTACGTACTCTGCACAAAAAAAAAAAAAAAAAAAAAAAAAAAAAAAAAAAAAAAAAGGGAGTTTATATCATACTTAGCAAGGACGAATTCAAATATAAACAAGAATCGTTACAAAGAAAAAAATATTCCAATGAAAGAAAGAGAAGCATAAAACATTGAGACTGTGAAACACACCGATATGGTATAGAATTTCCCTTAACATGCACTCCATTAAATGTACTTCCTAAATTTGTACGCTTCAACGAATCACTGAATAATAAAACGGGGGATGAGACAGAAACGTCCTTTCCCATCTGCCTGTAAATCCAGAATTTGTGAACGAATGCCTGAAATCACCGCGTTCTAAAAAGGAGAGGACTCACCGAGCTAACTTTGGCGTAGGCGCTGTCCGATCTCCGCCTCGACTTCATCGCTGCCACTTTCACGACTCTACGGTTAGTGGGTCAGCAGTCACTTTTTGGTAAAACACAACTATCGGTGTTCGCACCGCCGACTATCCGGTTCCTGTTAATGGGAGCACATACTGTAGAAGGTGAAAATTCCCGCCTCCCCAGCTGTCTTCGACTCATTTAACGTGCTCTGCCTTTTACTTAAGCTGTCCAGTAATAAAGAAGGGTATTTTCTAGGAGATTATATACATTTTTTAAGGAATAATTTTCGACGTTACGAACGCACTTTCATCAACACTTTTGGGGTCGTTATGTTAGGCTACTATAATATTTACCATCTATGCCACCTGTAAGTGATCAGTTGACAGATTTTTTCCATTTGACACAATTAATTAAATATCTTTCAAATTATAACTGCTCAACAAATTGAACTGGTTTATAAATAAATTTATTTAATGTAAATATTTTATGTTAGTTTAAGGTTAAAAACTTTCTCAAATGCTTACATTATTACATTAAGTTACATTGTAAGGTTTTATATTTATTAAGCCATTATCGTATTGTTTTAATCTTTACTGTTATTTCTACTTTCATCGGCTCCCACCAGGTTGTAAATTAGATAAGGCATATATAAGAATAGAGGCCTTGAAATTCGGAGTGAGTTTTTGGCAGCGAAGGATGATATTAGTACTACTTTTGGCATAAATCTTAGTAAATCGGCTTTACTCTTTTACTAACTGTATTTGCTCGCATATTTAGAAGGTTTGAGCCAAAGATTATCGTAAGTTCTTACCATGTAAACTGCATACATTAACTATTTAAGTCTTATTTTCATATTTGCGATGTGTAAGATCCTACAAGGAGCGGTGACTGTTTTTATGATACGCCAGCTGTGTAGTAAGGTGATTTTACAATAATCTCTCGCGTTATTACTGTAAAAAGGTTATCGAGATTATTGTAAATACTCTTTTACAATAAAAAGGTTTATTTTAAATTTTCTTCTGAGTAATTGGTTATTTCGCCAGAAGTCTAAGACGGGGCAATCAGTCGCCTGACTGTTTGCAAGGAACCAAAGTTATATTGCGGTATTTTTAAGTTTTTAAGTAACATTATAATGCATTTATCGTCTATCAGACTGACTAGCTACTGAGTGAGGCGTAAGAAGGTTAACGTATTTTCTATATAGCCTTACATATATCTGTTTTACAGGATTGCAATTTAGCACAATATAAGGTCTTTACTTTCCACCTTAACCAGCCTGCAACTGTTTAACAAACGAATAATTTATTGGCAACAAAGAGCCTCACCAGGGGTCGAGTAGTTAAGGCCACCAAATACTGATAGTTTGACGCAAATTCCAACCTAGGCGAATGGGCTGGTTGCATATTTGGTTTCAATGGATTTACCCGTGGATGTGTAATATGAATACGAGTCATTTTCTCTTAAAATTATTCCACAAAGGCATCTCTCCTCTTAAGCAGAAGGCCCTCATGTACTTTGCCATGTTCAAATAACTTAGCCCAACCTAACGGCAGCAAAGGTATTTTTTGGTAATTTCTGCGATTTCTTCTTTCTGCGACATGACGCACAATTTATTCTCATCTCGTAGATAAACGGTGAGTTTGACCTTAGTTTTATTTTAATAATTTATCTTAATATACTATAGCCCCCCCCCCTTACTGGTGACAGTAGGTCCCTGACGACCACGATAGCATCCCTTCTTTTACGCAGATAGCCCTCGAACCATTTGCCAGTAAACCAAACCACTAACGACCAACAGCTGTGAAGGCTATCATCTCGTTTAATTTTAACACTCTATTCTGATTAAGGAATGACTGAAAATTCAGAACACCATTGTGTAAATTTTAATCAACAATAAGAGAAGGAAATGAAAAACCTCAATGCATTTAATTTGCAAAGGTAATAAAAGAATCATTTCACAGTAAGACTCTAGAATGCAGAAGAAGAAGCCTCAAGCCCTTCCTTCTTCTACCTTTAGTTTCTTTTATAGGCTTTTGACCATTGTAAAAGAACGATAACTCCTTGTCAAGGCTATTCCCGTCTTCATTTCACATATTCGCGTTTCCGCGCTTTTTCTTGATTGATTTTGTTGTTTGTAGATGGATTAGTTTACGTTAAAGAAAAACAATGAACGCACAGTTCATTGTTTAAAAATTAGTGGTTGGCAAACGTCCAACAAATACGCCGCAGTTTTTATTTTGTCCGAGTGGATTCAATGCTGTTATTTAAGTTACTTATTTCATTTCTCTTTCAATAAGAATCAACGAAATATATCCACATTACAGATTTATTCTTCTTATTATTTATTTCAGTTAAAATAATACTGTTTTTGGATGCATTATTGTCTGTTCGGTTTTATATTATTACTACAGCATTCAAATATATTCAAACATTTAAATTTTACAATTCTTTATACTACACCATATTTAATGACCTTGGATATCTCTCTACACCTCTCTACACTGTAGGGGAATACAAATCTTGGGAGTCACATGTGTGTCTGTGAGTAATTAATACGCAAGTAGGAAGTGTCTCAGTCCCTCTACTAGCAGTCAATTTTCAAGTACCATAAAAGGCTTCAGTTATTCAAATACTTCGATTCGTATTGTTTTCCGTATTTTCTGCGCACTTTGGTCAAATTAGTAAACTCGAAATTACTTCTATCCACTAAACACTTATCGATTAAGACACAATAGCACGCCGAATAAATACTAATACAGAAATCAAACAACAAAAATCAGCGTTAATTTTCAAAATGTTCACAGGACTAGTTTCGATGGTTTTTACCGAACCACCATCCTCAGCTGCAGCTGAGGATGGTGGTTCGGTAAAAACCATTGAAATTATTTCTGGTTTTGCAGCTGAGGATGGTGGTTCGGTAAAAACCATCGAAACTAGGCCTGTGAAAATTTTGAAAATTAACGCCGACTTTTGTTGTTTGACTTCTGTATTAGCACTTATCGATTGTTATCGATAAGTGTTTAGTCGATAAGTGTTCTTAACAAAGGGATATCAATAAGTTTTAAAAAAGGCTATCCCAAGCCAAACCTCTTTATACAGAGTTACACAATATAATGACGTCAGAAACATCCTTTAATTAACTATAAATAAGGGTGGAAAGATTCATGATTATCAGACAGATGTGTTACAGATTAAATGCATTTTAAATTATAAATATATCAATGGCTAATCTCAATTAAAAAAATCATGGTACATTGCGCCAGAAAAAGGGAAAGACAGTTCTATATCTCTCGTTCTACTGGGCCGATTGACAAAATTCAACTTGCGTTTTCCATGTCACAAAATTTCGAATTTAAAAAATTACCTCTAAAAATTTTAGTTCTTCAATGTTAATTGAATTTGATATATATTTATTAATATCTCTTATTTGAATCTTCCTTTCATATTTCGAAATTTAGGTTTATTCCAAATCAAATTCATCCATTTTATATAATTTATTTTTTAAATAATTTTTATTAAAATTTTGCAAAAAAAATTGAATTATAACCTATAAAATTTTTGCCACTATCTTGAAGTAGATGTATTTCTAAGCATACCTGAAAAAATTGCGAGTTTTTTATTCAAAATTTCCTAAGATATTCGTAAATTCCTAAGATATTCGTTCTGAAATTTGGCGTATTTATTACAAGTGATAATAACGAAAATGTAGTTTACTTACTTTGTTAAAATTATTTGAAAGTATGAACGATGACTTTATTTTCCGCGCTCGTGAATAATGGAAAAAGG
Organism: Stegodyphus dumicola; assembly: GCF_044657685.1. Classification (NCBI taxonomy): domain Eukaryota; kingdom Metazoa; phylum Arthropoda; class Arachnida; order Araneae; family Eresidae; genus Stegodyphus; species Stegodyphus dumicola. The sequence goes on from NC_140774.1 coordinate 47,388,378, forward strand.
AAAGGAAAATAAGTTGCTATAAATTAAGAAGTTCAACAAGTGAATTAATTATTCTTGGCTCAAACTGAAAAAAAAAAAAAAAAAAAAAAAAAAAAAAATCTGAAATGTTTCAGATTTTAAATTACGTCCAAAGAGGCGTTTTTTAATATTTTGTGTGTTACCTTTCTTTATTAAATATCATGTTCCTCGCACTTAAACCATAAGATCCAGTGCAACAGCAATATCGCAAAATAGTTTTAAAACGAGCATATCTTTAGAAATTCCGATACAGAGACTCACGCGCTGGAGATAAAAATGTTTTTTCTGCACAACGTTGCCATTGCTCGCTTTGAAATCCTTGAGTTTGTTAATCAAAAATTCGTCAAAGTTTTAAAAAATAGGAAATCGATCATAAAACAAATTTCAAATTTCAAATTTGGTCTTCCACATGCTTATATTCGTTGGAGGATTACGTTATTCAAAATTCGATGACTCTATGTACCGTTGTTTTATCACAATACGAGAAATATACATACATTTATGCAGATTTTTCATTATTTAATTTCTTCAAATATAATGCAGGACTCTAACATTTTCTGGCAACAGTTTGAAAAGTGAACCGACATTTATGAGTCCGACGCAAAATGCCAAAACGAAACTAATAGTCCTTCGGGATTCAAATCTCTTTGGACTAAAAATGCGAAAACAAATTTTTAAATTTCTCACCAATTTTTACAAAATTCAGTATCTAAGCATAATATGAGTCGCAGAATAGAAATATAAAAAAATGGTATATTTCAGAAAAAGTCCGATTTTGTGTCAAAATACCTATATTAGAGCAATGCTATATATAAATCTGATATATATCCTAAGTCGCGCTTTCGAAATCTGGAAAACGCAATATGAACTGTCCCTTTTTTTCTTTTTCCGCAGTGTACATAAAATATTAAATATGAATGTGGACTGATGAATATTTGCAATTTATTTTGGTTATAAGGAACATAAGATTTCAACTTTTATGAAGTGAAATATTGTTAAAAATAATTTATCTCATTATTAAACCAATATACGTAATTTTGATTTGTGTGCAGAGATGTTGGCAGCAATGGTTGCTACAAGCAAATTGCCGACGAAATGAAGCTCTGGACGGTGAAGGAGCACAAATGCGAGGCAAGAAAGGATGATTATTCGCCACGCCTGAACCACCCCTACAGTATCATTGCCGATTATTCAACGCACTACAGCCACATCTATACCTCCCGTGGTATCGTCCACCATCTCATGGCGCTAGTCTGAGTCGGGGTTACGCTCACAGAGGCCTTTAAGACGTTTGCCTTTGACCCCACAACATCGGCGGAGTCATCTGGAGTGGTATCGCAGCCGATCATCGTGGCTGCTATCAGACTGACATCGTATAGTGTTCTTCGATGAATCTCGCTTCACTCTTGAAGCAGATGACCACCGTGTTCGTGACTGGAGAGGACGGGGCAGCGGTCCAAATCAGCCTTTGTTTTACAAAGGCATACAGTCATAACCCCTGGTGTGACGGTGTGGGGCGTTATTTCTTATGATAGCAGGTCATCTTTAGTCATCCTCCGTGCATCTTTAACAGCTAAACGATATGTTGACACCATCCTGCGGCCGGTCGCATTACCCTTCATGGCACTTCATGCTAGGGCCATTTTCTAACAAGATAATGCCAGCCCACATACCGCTCGCATATCTCTGGATTGTCTCCGTACGGTTGATACACTTCCTTGGTCATCAAGGTCACCAGACCTTTCACCAATCGAGCATGTCTGGGACATAGTGGGCCGCTAGATTCGGGCACCACAAAATATCACAGATCTGGAGCGACAACTGATGAATGCCTAGCAGAATGTGTCGCAGGATGGCATTAGGAACAATCCAAGCATGCAGTGCCGCCAGGGGCGGTTCGACTACTAATTTGAACACTCAATGAGTGATTTGAGCCGTGAACAGGTATAATGACCTTGATTTTTTAATTATTTTATTATATGTGTATCGGCTATACACATATTCAATTTCATCAAAAACAACCGCTTCCTTCACGGTGCTTCGATTTTTTTTTTTTCAAAAGAGTGTAGATATGTTGTCCTTTGAATGCCGTTTGAATGCCTACCTTTGGAATTGGCATCCTATGGAATGTTTTACATCTGACATCAAATATTCATTCTTTATGTCAAAAAGGAACGACTATGTTTTGCCTTTAATGGCCAAATTGAGAAAAATTAGTTAGACATAATATTAAAAATTGAAAAATGATTTAAAAGAAATGCCTAATTATTAAGAACTAACCACATTTCTATTATTCATATCAGTATAGTTACAGATTGGTTAAGTTTGAAAAAAATTAAAGATGCTTTGCTTTGTCAGATAGCAATATTCAAAATTGGTTTTATTTCCTTGCACGAAGTAAAGGAAGTATTGTAATCACAAAAAATTCCAGGTACCATATTTCAACGAAAATATTCATTTTGACCGCTATCGAATGCAATTTAACGATGTTTTTGCGTGACATTGTACGTAGGACCGAATAAAAGAATTTTTTTCCCAGACGAATTATAAAACTGATTAAAAATGGATTCAGAAAAGATTTTGTCGTGGCGTCTGTGCGTACGTACGTACGTATCTCGCATAATTCAAAAACGAGTTGTCTCAGAACGTTGAAATTTGGTATATAGACGTCCTGACAGCGATGCTGCTTGGAATTCCTAACGTTCTAGAAGATTCTTCACAACAGTCTTGCGGTAGATGGCGCTGAAAGGAAGGGGGCATGAACAACGATCCTTCTGGAAGTCGTCAGTTGAGATCCCGTTCCCGCGGTAATTGGATAAACGCGTATTCAAACGCTGAACTGGTCGACATGCTGATCTATTATGGAACTGCGGATTGGTTACGAGCAAAAACACCGCTTGGCGGTTGTCCAGGAACGTTACCCGAATAGGCGTGCTCCACATCAGGGTTTCTTAAGCTGTGGGTCGGGACACCCAAGAGGTCGCGGGACCTGAAGCAGAGGGGTCGCCAAAAATTTTAGCAGTTTTGGTATTTTTTTTAACATATATTATAATAATTTTACGGTTCTCAAATATTTTTACACAATGTATCTGAAAATATATAAAGATAAGACAACGCAGACAAAGAAAAAAACGAAAGCGTTTCGACACATTCTTTTATAATATAAACGTTCATTTTCCTTGCTTTACACGTGAAGCTGTCATTTCGTCTGTTACTTATTTAAAAGTTTCACATTGTTCTATGTCTTAAAATTAGAAATTAAAGTTAATGATCTAAAACTGAAATAGTACTATATTGCAGTAGAATTGAAAAAATTGATAGTTTCACTCACGCGTGTGTCGGATTTGCGCAATACTTATGGGTTCCCACAAAGTTCTTGTAAATATTATGGGGTCCTGGGAGTCGCGAAAAAATCTCAGTGATAAAAAGGGGTCGCGACTGAAAAAAGTTTAAGAAACTCTGCTCCACATCACACGACCTTCGAAAGTGTGAACAGAAGGTTACGTGAGACGGGTTGTTTAACGAGAGCTACAATGAATCGGTTCTGCCCAGTCCTTTGGACGGTAGGGCATACCTGATCTTCTTGCAAAAATCCTGCTCGAACTTCTTGACGCAGCACATGTTCCTCCGTCGTTGCGCCGCTCCATGTGATACCAGCATGACGTCACGCCTCCACATTACAAAACTGACGTCCGCCGACATATCAACGTAACCTTTGGACAGCGGTGCGTAGGTGGCGAGCCGTGTGGACTACCAACGCTGTCGGACGTGTGTCAATTCTGCTCCTGGTTTTTGTGCTTTTTCGAGTGTTCAAAGTGCCGCCGGAAGTGCGCCGTTAGTGTTAAAGTGTGCGTGAATGTGCAGTGCATCGATTGATATATCGTTTATGTGTGTGCGCTAAGTATTTCTCTGTGAAATTGTGTTTATGTGTTATTCACAAAGGATTTCAGGCTGCTGCATTTTTAGCGGACTTTTGTGCACATCCCCTTCCGCCTCCCTACGGAAGGTTCCCGCCGGCCAAACACGTGGCACCGAGGTAGGCCTAACTTTTTCGATGGAAGTCCAGAAATTGGTCAATTGTTTTTAAAAAATTAATTTCTCAGCACCTAATTATGTTATTTTTACATGGTTTTCATCAAAATGATCAAAATTAAAAGTTCTTTCTTTGTATAATATTTATATTACTGTATCATTGATATTTAACGAGTTAGGTCATAAGCTTTATATTTATGTCTACTTCTGATTTACCTTGCACCCTGTATACTAGGCTTAACTCTACTTTTAATTTATGTTAGCTTCAAAGGGTTTGTCCTTTTGGCACTTCATTTTTGTCAATATTTGAGCATTGTCGAGACGCAGAACTTTTTTTCGAAATCTTGTTTTCTATCATTTATATTGATAAAAATAGTGTTTTCAGCATATTTATTGACTTTTTGACTGTTTTATATTATTCCTTATGAACTGTATTTCTTATGTCATTTAATTGTTTTTATTAGACTTTATTGTTTTATATCGTTGTAACGGTGTTTAACATCATAGTTTTCTTTTACTTTTGCTTGAGTTCTTATATACTTTGTGTTATAAGTGATATATATAGATTTTTATTTATATGCGATATATATAGATTTTGATTTATATATGTAACAATGTCACGATCATCTGTTGCACATGTAGACACAGTACCTATTGAGGACTTTGACCCATTTGCACTGATTACTACCGAACAATTGTATAGTGATAAAGTTAATCTATTGTACACTTGTATACACTCTATTGCTACTACATTCCGAGGTGGTAAGCATATTCTACGACCTGAATTACGAGATAAATTGACCCGGTCTTTAGACGCCCTCAAAGAGCTTGCCTTACAGGGTCCGGATTACATACCTCCGCCGACTACAGCTGACGCGGAAGTAAATACTTCTACTTTGGTGTGTTGTGAACTTCTGCATCAACAACCTCTGCCTATTGCAACTACACACGATTCCACTGTTCTCACGCCTGTTAAATCTTTGGCTTCTGCCTCGACTGTAGCACCTGCATCATCTGCTGTCTCTTCAGCCCAATCACCTTTTACTTTTGCAGAAGTGGTTCGACAGCCAGTACAACCTAGCATTATAATAAAATCCAAATCAAAGAAAACAGCTGCTCAACTGCGTCAGGACCTACAGGTTCACGCACCGCTTAATAAGCTTCAAGTTGCTGTCCAACGTATTTCTTCTCTTCCTCAAGGTGGTTTAGAAGTCTTTTGTCGATCTCCATCTGACATTTCTCGCCTTGAACATAAACTTCAAGATACAAATCTGGACATTGCTGTAACACGTCGCCAGCGTCGTAAGCCCAGGTGTGTGATTCGAAACGTTCCTGAAGATCTTTCATCTGACGATTTGGTAGCTGAATTAAGTGCAGCTGCTCATATACAAAACAATGGAATCCGACCTTTGTTTAAACTTAAAGAACGTACCCCTAAAAGAGTACGCTGGATTGTCGAATGTGACTCCACCACTTTCCAGGCAGTCATCGCAGTTCGAAAGCTCTTCTTCGGTTGGAATGCACTTCCCATCTCGGAATTTCTGGGCATCCTCAGATGTTACAAGTCCCAGCAATATGGGCACACGCAGGAGCGCTGTACATCACCAACCGTGTTCTGTGCCTATTGCGCTGGCCCCCACAGACTCAAAGACTGTCACGCCGAACTACCGGAGTGTATCAACTGTCGAGACAGCAACCACCATCATGGCACCTTGTATGACTACCGACACCCTACGTATGCTTCAGAATGTCCATCTTATCAACGCACAGCAGAATACATTCGAAGTATCACCCAATACTAGAAGTACTTCTACCAGCTCTTCTTCTACAATTTCTAATACACTGCCTTCACACAGTAATACTAATTCCTCTACTCCTTCTGGTGTCAAAAGTTCTGCCATGAATCTAGATTTTACTCCAGCTCTTGAACGTATTAATTTTATCCAGATCAATTTACAAAAATCTCGTGCTGCTACTGCACATGCTGTTGATTACGCAGTTAATGCTAAAGCCGATATATTAATTGTTCAAGAACCCTACACGAGGGATGGTAAGGTTGTGGGCTTTCCACTACGCTGGTCGATATATCAACATGTAAATAAGGCAGAGCCTCCTAGAGCAGCAATCGTAATTCTTAATCCCTTATGGTCTCCACTTGTTCTCAAGACTGATCGTGACCATGTAGCTATATTACTGGAATTAATTGATATTAAAATTATCCTTTATTCCATTTATTCTCCACCAACAGCGTCATTGGAATCAGCACTTCTATTTCTAGAACATATCCGGCAACATTATCCAGTGCCACATAATATTATAGCGGGCGATTTTAATGCCCATAGCACAATATGGGGTTATCCTCAAACAGATGTTAGAGGTCGTCTTCTAGAGGATTTTCTTAACTCAAATAACCTAGTCCTTCATAACACTATTGATGCTCCTCCGACCTTTGAACAAGCTTCTACATATGGATGGCCTGATCTCACTATATCCACGCCTCCAACAGCTGTCTATGTACAAAATTGGACGGTTGATGATATCAGTGGCCTATCAGATCATAAGTATATTCTCTTTCAATTAGAGCATACAACCAGTACATCTATTGTCCGTCGCTATCGGCTGCCTGGGCATAAAATTGCTGTCTTTCGTCGTCGTGTTACTGCATGTCTTCGCAATTTAGTTCCACATTTGCATCGTTGCACGACGTCAACGGAGTTGAATGAATTCACAGTCCATCTAATGACATCGATATAGGCAATTTGTAATGATATTTTGCCGCAACGACATACAAAGAAATTGCAATCAATTACCTGGTGGAACTCTTCCTTAGGACAACAACAGCAGAAATGCAGATCTTTGAGACGGAAGCTCAAGCAATTGCGACGTCTCGGCACCTCAGACCGACTATTAGAAGTTTACCGGCACGAACGCGCCCGATATAAAAAAATGATTCTACAGGCTAAGCTTCAATCTTGGCGTGATTTTTGCACCAATAATACCGAAACTTATGGTTTACATCATAAGTTAGCATCGGATAAATTATTCAAACCTGCGGTTTTGCATTTTCCTCCACCATCACAAGCCTCACCTACGATCTGCTCTACGGAAGAAATGATTTCTAATCTTCTGGATGACATTTCCCAATGGATGATGCTTCAGCAGATACACATCTTCAAGCTGACATTCGCCGGAATACATCTCCTCCTAATAATACACCAGATCCTGACTTCACGCTTTCAGAAATCTCTTATGTAGTTAATCGTCTTCCAAAGAAGAAAGCACCTGGATTGGATGGTGTGGATTATGGCATTATTAAAGTTATTATCCTATCTAATTTATCCTTCTTCTGTGACTTCTTTAACAAGCTTTTCCGCACTGGTACGTTTCCACCTGAATTTAAGGTTGGTCAAGTTATTCTCTTTTTGAAGAAGAACAGGGATGCCCGTCTCTCAACATCATACCGTCCTATTTGCCTTTTGTCTGCTATGGGCAAGGTGTTTGAACGGCTAATAGTACAACGCCTTAAACATCATCTTCATAACACCAATTTTCTTTCCGATCGACAGTACGGTTTTCGTGCTGGTAAGACCACATTGCATGCTCTGAAGGATGTTACCGATGTCATATATACGAATAAACTGGCTGGCTACCACACGGCTTTTATCAGTGTCGACTTGAAGTGCGCCTTCGATACCTTGTGGTGGCCGGCCATTATTCAAGCCTTGCAACAAGCCAAGTGCCCTGTTAATCTCTTCCAGACCTTCAGCAATTATTTGTCGGAACGCTCTCTTATTTTTGTCCATAATAATGGTCAAGTCCATCGTTTGCAGAATCGAGGTTGTCCACAGGGCTCCTGTGCGGGACCTGACTTATGGACCCTCACTTTCAATCAAATTCTAGCTGCACAATGGCCTGCACATACATCTACTTATGCCTATGCCGACGATGTCGCTTTTATTGTCCGTGGCAAAACAAGAGAAGAGCTTCAACGCCATGCTCAAGAAACGTGCAACCTTTTTTCTACACTATGTCTAAATATAAATCTACAGATTTCTGAAGATAAATCTTTTATACTCCTGATCCCGAAAAAGGGTGGATCTCTGGCACGTCGACCCCGCATCGATATTAATAATAAGAGAATAAAGATTGTTCGTCAGTTAAAATACCTTGGCATCGTCTTTGACGATAAATTGAACTGGGCTCAACATCTTTTGCACATTAAAAAGAAAACTTATAACATAGCATACAGGCTCCGACGGATGAGTGGTTTTCAGTGGTTAACCCCCATATACAGAAACTTCTGTACCAAACGGTTATTGTCCCCATTGTGACCTATGGGGCAGCTGTTTGGAGTCAACCAATGCAGGGCCGTAAAGTAAGGTCTCTCCAATCAATCCAACGTTCTTTTCTTCTCAATATATCTAAAGCCTTTCGAACGACTTCAACTAGTGCCCTACAAGTAATAACTGGTCTTCTGCCTCTCCATCTCCGAACGGAACAGGAGGGAGCACGACAACTACTTAAATTGCTAAATCAACAGGTCACCTTCTATGGCGAACATTATTCTCCTGAAGATTATGAACGACCCTACAATCGACTACGTCTCCATCCAGCTGCTTATGGACTTGGTATTCATGTAACATTACGTGAATCTACACAACTGCCTGATGGTGATTATTACATTTACACTGATGGGTCAAAAATAGAAGATAATACTGGTTGTGCTTTTGCAGTTTTTCACCATGGCACTTTATTGCATCAATGGAAAGCACATCTTCATGGACATAACAGCGTGTTCCAGGGAGAGGCCTTTGCCATCGTCAATGCCACTAAATATATTCTGGAACATCAAATATTGAACTGCTGCATTGTAACGGACAGTCAGTCGGTCTTGGCTGCTGCAATGAATCCTGTGCATCCATCAATAATAATTTCGCAACTTCAAGAACTACTTCGATTAGGTGCTCACCTTAATATTCAAATGTTTTGGACACGTGCTCATATGGGCACAATTGGAAATGAACTTGCTGATGAATTAGCTAAGCAAGCGGCCATGAACGATGATGCTATTAATTCTCCTTTAGCTTGGCCCATATCACATTTTCTTCGGAAACTGCACCTACAGTCAGTTATGCAATGGCAGGTCCTCTGGGATGCAGAGGATACTGGCCGCAGAGCGCATTATCACCTGGGCTATGTTGATGAGACTCGTCTTCTTGCCAATTCACAATTGGTAAGATATGTCACAGGTCACGGGCCTTTTCCCGTATATTTTGCCCGCTTTAACATCGCATCAACTGATCAATGTGTTTGTGGCCAGGCGGGTACGCCTGAGCATTATGTATCCTCTTGTGAACTTACACGAGAACTGCATATCCCTTTTCCTGCTCAACATCAGCAGGCTTTTAGTAAGTTTTTAATCAAACAACGACATCTTGTTCGAAAACTGACTGCCATCATGTCAAAACTTATGCATCTTGGTACCGACTTATGTCAACCTGTCTAATTACGTGCTGTTCCTACACCTTCTATATTATATGACAAATTGTTTCATTTACTGCATTTATCAATTAATTTAGCTGTATTGTTGCCATATCCTTTGCATTTTGAATTAGTATGTTGTCATTTATTGTCTAGTGTTGTTTCAATACTGTTAGTAATACGAATTATGCTGCACTATGTAACACAATTTATCTGTGATTTCTATTACTTGCACATATTATTTACTGCATACTTAATTTGCAGTTTCTTCTGTATTGTATTTGTACTCATATTTATATCATTTGTATTAGTTAAGTACTGGTTCATCATAAATGCATCTGTTCTGTACTGAATTTGTGTTGCATTCATATTTAACAGCATATTATAATTTTTGTGTTGCATTCATATTTGTGTTGCATTCATATTTGTGTTGCATTTATCTTCAATAATTTGTGTTGCATATATCTTCAATAATTAGTGTTGCATTTATATTTAATAGCATATTATAATAGCATATAGAATTATATTGCACTCATATTCAAATATTGCATTTGTACTAATATTTATATCATCTGTATTAGTTAAGTAATGGTTCATAATATATGCATCTGTTCTGTACTGAATTTGTGTTGCATTCATATTTAATAGTATTTGTATTTCTTATGTGCTGATTTATATAGATTGCATTGTTACATACTGAATTAGTAATGCATTTGTCGTGTCCTGCCCTTATCTTCATATTATATTCTTCATTTTTATAATGTGCTGATTCATCCTGATTGCATATATTATGCACTGACTTTGTATTGTCTATTATATACTGAATCTGTATATATTTCTATTCACAGTATTTGTTATGTGCTGAATTCTATTGATCACATTGTTATATACTGTATTTGTACTGCATTTGTAGTGTATTACCCTTATCTTTCTATTTATATTATTCATACTAGATATGTGCTGATTCATCTTGGTTGCATTTATTACATACTGAATTGTATCACCTCTCATATACTAAATTTGTATCGCATCTGCGCTGAATTTACATTACCTGTTATATTTTGCATTTATATGAGTTCATCTTGATTAGATTAATTATGCACTGAATTTGTATCACTTATTATATTTGTATTACTTGTTCTATACTGAATTTATAATGCATTTGTATTTATTTTATTCGTATTTGTTCTGTGCGGTTTTATCTTGATTGCATTTCTACAGCATTGAATTTGATTTACCTGTTATCTATTGCATATTGTCATTTATAGTGTACTATTTATATTTATATTATTCGTATTGGTTAAGGGCTGATCCATTCTGATTTTATTTATTACGCATTGACTTTGTATTACCTGATTTATACTGACCTTTTACATTATTATTTATTTATTTATTTTTTGTATTGTATCGGTTATGTGCTGATTAATATTAACTGCATTCTCATATACTGAATTGGTAACGCATTTATAGTGTACTGCCCTTATACTTACTCATATTTCTATTACTCACATGCACTCATATCTTTGATTTGTATTTGTTATGTACCCATGCCATTACTTTATCCTCCATAATGTACTCTGGCCTATTTAATATATTTAATTTTGATTCAGATTTAGTATTATTGTGATGTCATTAACCAGTAATAGGCCTATTCTGTCTTATCGTGATGCCCTTAACTTATAACACACCCTCTGTGTTCTGTACTCATTTTCCTATAACTTGCTTTATCTTGTAATCATGTAATCTTTACCTCTTATTGTTAAATTTGTACAATCCTTGATACAGGGTTGCCACTCAAACAGGAGAATGAAATTCCCTGACTTTTCCAGGTTTTAAAAAATTTTAAAAACGGATTTTCGTAGTTTTTTTTTTTTTTCTCTCTGAAAATAACTAATCCATGAATTAATTTACTTGCGCCAAAAAATATTTTCTTTTCTTTAGAGTTTAACCACTTGCGCTAAGACTAAACTTCACGGTTGCGGTGCCGTGCGCTACAATATAACAAGCGGTAAAGTGTCTCATTTACGCCGCTCCGCATCTGCGAGTGCAATCCAGAGCTGTAACTCGAGAAATAAACAATCTCGTTGTTAGGCGACATGTGCACCACGTTATTTTCATTTTTGCGATAAATGCTTATCGACGTGGTGTTCACGTCGCTCGCGGTTTGAGACAAAAGCATCTTGACGTGCGTGGCACGTCTTTTTAGCGCAAGTGGTTAAAGAAATTTTAAACGATATTCATTTTATGAACTCTTGATAACGTGACCTTCGAACTTCGACACCGGTTTCGAGCTTTGGTGACAGATATATCAGACATGCACAGCTGTTTCCCTCTATGATGGAACGGAGCCACAACCACGTCTGTTGCAGAGAGGTTTTCCTTCTTTACAATACATATTCTTTAATTCTAACCTCCATAGTACCATATACTAGGATTAAACCCATTTTGTTTTATACGAGAATAGGTACTTTCTTTAGTTCATGCACTGCACATGCGATTCTCGAGAATACTGGAAACCAAAAGTTGCGGGAAAGTTGCTTTGCCTTTCCAAAAGACAATCAAATTGGAGCTGCGAAAATTGGCTCTATGCCAGCTACCCGAATGACACTCACGTGATACATAATTCGCCAAAAAAGTTACCTCTTCCGACGTCGGCGCAAAAATCGCTTTTTTTGGCGGGATCGTTGTATGAACTTCCCTGACTTTTCCAGATTTTGACAAAAATACTTAAATTCCCTGACTTTTCCCTGAATATTTTGGTCAATTTTCGAATTCCCTGACTTTTCCCGGTTCTCCCGGTTTTCCAGGGAGCGTGGCAACCCTGTTGATATATTATTAATGTACTTAATTGTATCTGTCTATGCCCTTGTTTGGCCATGTAAATATTTCTTTTATAAATCTGACGCCTGGGCGACGGGGTGTGGGTCCCCTATGGGCCTTTGGTTCGTTGAACTGCCCTGGGCGGATCCGGCGTAGGGCTTGGTCTCTCTGTGCGCGGCTCTCATGTGGCCTCTTTGGCTGCTCTAGATCTTGGGAGGCGCGGTGCTGAACTGATTCACCCTATGGTAAAGGTACAGTGCTCGCGTCTTCCGTTAATGGAATGGAATGGTGCGTAGGTGGCGGTGGCCCGATCCATTGGCCTCCAGAGTACCGAACCTATCATGCATGGACTTCTTCTGAGGTTACATGAAGAGTCTGGTGTACGAGCTTTAATGTACTTTTTCTCGTTACTTTTTCTCGTACGTTAATGTGCTTTTTCTCTGTACTTTTGAGACGTCCGTTCCTTTAGTTGAAGACCTTGTCGCTCGAATGTCTGTAACTGCCGGTAGGATACGTGACTTGTTACGTTACTTCTTTCTATATGACAATAATTTTCCAGAACGTAGGGAATTCCATGCAACGTCGCTATTAGGCATGGCAGATGACTCCTAGTCGTAATTAGAACACCTGTTGCAGTACTGTAGAGACACTCTCGCCGGGAATCGAACCACGGGTCCCTGGATACGCACCCAGCATACTGACCACTTCACTACAAAGGCATGCTAAGAAGGCGGGAGAAATACCTTATATACTCCCCCTTTTAAAAGGCGACTGTGGTCTTTAGGGGACCCAATCGCAAATCCTGTGTGTGGAGAATCACCATCCACCACCCTTTTAGGGCGCCACTGTATAGACATTAGGTGGCCTTCGCCGAGAATCGAACCACGGACCTCTGGAATAAGCGCCTAGCGTGCTGACCTTTACACTACGAAGGCAGGCTAAGAAGGCGAGAGGAATACCTTATAGTACAACCTTTCAATAAAATGTTTTCTGTCCCATTAATGTGTCCCCGGGGGTTGACTCAGGCGAACGCCTGGGAAGTACTGGTTAGGATCTGTACCTAGGCAGTCTCAACCACGGGGGTATATAATTTGACTTCACAGGACTAGAGCCCGAGTATTGTACCCAGGTTGGTTCAGTCTTGGCAGAGACCGACTGGTACTGTCGTGTTTGTTCCTTCGGCTGTGGTGGAGCTGTATGGAAGATTTGTCGACTGAGTTTCCGGGGGTTTGACCCCATTCAGTTCTCGTGGCGGGGACTGACAAAGTGGACAGAGCACCTATCTACAATGTGGTTATACCGATGGAGTGGTGCCCGGAGGCAAGGTGCCAGAGTTTTATCTAATAGCAACGTTTTTATTCCGCCCAATGCTTCGTAAAAGCCGGGCGGGGACTTCGGAGGTTGCATCCGCGAGAACGAAGTCCCACGAACGTTGGATATCCAAACTCTGAATGGGTCCGGCGTAATGAGGACCTGGGACGGAGGTCCTTCGTTTGGTGTGTCTGTCCCATTAATGTGCTGTTGTTTCTGTACTTTTTCTCTGCTTCTTTTCACCATAGCTCGCCACTACGGCATTTGCAACCCTGCATTCCTATGGGATTCCGAGTCGTCTGCGTACCCCCTACACACCCTGCAAGTTTGCCGGCTTAGTAGCGAATCACTCTGTAAATATATACCCATTCTGTTACTCGGCTCAGTGAGCTCAGTTTTTTCATTCTCATATTTTGGTAAATTTGCATTTTTTGATTTAAAAATGATTGAATTATGTCGTTCTTATCTTCCGATTAAGGTTTTTAGGTCTTTAGTTAATCTGCATACAATATTTTTAGAACTATCAACAATTTAAAAGTTGGTTAAGTACGGCTAAGTCTAATTTTTGTTTAAAACAGCAGCCATATTTATTTACACATGAAACTTAGCAGAATAGAGAATTAATTCTTTCTGCACCTTCAGTGTCTTTTTGACGAGTGGGACCAAAAGGAAACTTTTAGTTTTGTGCATCGAAAAATCTGCCTTCTTGCCTACTGGCCGAATTGCTTGTTATTCCGTAGAACCTGTAATTTTAATTGTAAAAAATGTTTTCTCTAATTGTTTTAACTGTACATGGTGTTTTATGTTTATCTATATCTTTCAATTTTTAGTGAAAATATTTTTGAGTTTTTATGTATTTTTGCCTTGCCGCAAGGTGAGAAAGGTTAATTGAATGAAAATATATGTAATGAAATTCGAGGAAATAATTGTTTCGTATTAGCAGTAAATATTGTCACCAGTCGGTTTACGAGTAGTGCATGTGCATTAGGTAGATTGCGCTGAATCGTCTGTGAAAAACTGTTCCTTTTTTATTTGTTCAATTTCTTTTATACATCGTTTTAGATTTATTATAGCATTTGAATAGATCATGTAGTAACGATTAGATAATTATTCAGATAATATAATTTTTTTTGCATTCTGAGTTATAAAATGAATGAGATGTAACGCTGTTAAGTGAACCTAGCGCCAGAGTGTCGTCATGGTAAATAAATATAGTGATTTGTAAAAGACTGCATTTATTCTATTGTGGTTTATGAGCTATCGAAGGAGTAGATTTAATTTAATTCAATAAATTTAGATGAAATACAGAAAAAATGCGTATAATTTAATTTCGTAAACGAAGTCATGTGGTGTACAAATCGGGTTTCTTTGCTGCGTTGCCTGGCAAGTAAATTAAACAGCTTATGCTTTATGCAGTATGAACAGATTCCGTAAATAATAATCGTCTAAAGAAATTTTTGACTTTAAAAACGTTTTTAATAAATAAGTAGGCAGTTCCAGCTTAGGATTTTTCGGAACAGAAAACTTATAAAAATAAGCAATATTCTCCCCGAGATTCTAACTCCGGTCGTCCCGACTGCTAGCCAGGTGGGCTTCTTATTACACGACAAAAACATAGACCCACGAAGGAGAAAAAAATACTATACATAGTATTTAAAATATAATTATACTACACTCTTAGACAAAAAAAAAAGAAAAAAAAAAAGAAAAGAAAGAAAGAAAGAAAACGACGCACCGATGATATGCATACAGGTTTCGACGGCAAAAGCAAAATGTTACAATGTTACATTTTGGCTGCCAATGAATGAACGGCTGTCGCTGCAGCGCATCTGATCTGCGCAACTGGCAGGATATTTAAGAGGAGAAATTACGATTCCATGTCATAAATTCTTCACGAATTTCATTCCGTGTATTCTGGTAGACAGTAACTATGCCTCGCGTACAGGTGCGCGAACGATATGTGCAGATGTCAGAATTTGAGAGAGGTCGCTTGATTCAAAGAAGCTCAAAGAAGCCGGTTGGTCTTAACGGCGAATATCTCGACATTTGAGCAGGAGCGATGCCACTATTAGACGATGTTGGCAGGAATGGGTGACCCATGGCCTCACACAGCGTCAAGAAGGAAGCGGTAGGCATAGAGAAACGACAGAACGTGAAGACCGAGCAATCGTCAGAGCGGCACTCACAGCCCCAGATGTATCATTATCATCGATTGTACGTGCAACTAGTGCTTCAGTGACCGTAAAGACCATTCATAGATGGCTCACAGAAAGGGGTCTGCGGTCACGGCACCCCTTGCACCGACAACCATTGACCTCTGTACAACATCAAGCCCGTTTGCAGTGGTTTCGGGCTCATTCGCATTGGAATGTCACTGACCGGAGTAGAATAGTCTTCAGTGATGAGTCCCGCTTTGAACTGAGCCCCGATGACCAGCGAAGGCGAGTCTGGAGATACCAACCTGACTGTCTATCAACCCGACAGACAGGCCGACAATCAGGAGGGATGGTCTGGGGTTCCATTTCATTTCATAGTATGACCCCTTTGGTTGTCATCCGTCGCAACCTTACAGCACAGCGGTACGTCGAAGAAGTTCTAAGGCCCGTTGTGTTGCTCTTCATGTCACGCCACCCTGAGCTTACATTTCAGCAAGATAATGCCCGCCCCTCCCACTGCACATGTTTCTACTGCTTGCGTTAGTGCTTGCCGAATATTACCTTGGCCAACAAGGTCGCCAGATCTCTCTCCTATTGAGCACGTTTGGAGCATTATGGGCAGGGCTCTCCAACCAGCTCTGGATGTTGAAGATCTAACTCGCCAGTTGGACAGAATTTGGAACGATATCCCTCAGGAGGACATCCGTAACCTCTATCAATCGATGCTAAGCCGAATAACTGCTTGCATTAGGGCCAGAAGTGGACAAACGTGTTACTGACTTTTTCACTTTGTGAAGCTCTATCACTTGAATAAATCATCCGATTTTTCTCAAAGTGTAATCATTTGTTTTTCTGTACATGTACATAACTTCTACCGATTTTCGTCCCATTCAAATAACTCCTTCTTTGTGAGTCAATTTTTTTTTTTTTTTTTTTTTTTTTTTTTGTCTAAGAGTGTATATAGTTATAGAATTAAATTCTTTTCTCTCATTCCGCAATTTCTGTTATCAATATATTTATTTATAACGCACCACCAAATTTTAGGGCGAGAAATACAGAAAGAAAGGGAGAAGCAAGAATCTTATTTCTTAGTGACAATATTATACAAAGCTTAAAGCTAAATAAAGATATGGGAATTTCTAAGTTCTTATTTTCTTTCCTTCGATATAGACAATTAAACTAAATAAATATTAATTTTTACTATTTGTGATTTTATTGGTCTCCTTTTTTAAATAAACAAATAAAATGTAATAATCATTCTTATTAAAATAGTGACTATAACTAAATGAAAAAATAAATTGATGCCTAACTATTTCAGTATTCACTTCAAAAAAATCAAGCTGAATTGTATAATATTAGCAATCATCAATAAATATCTACGAGGATCTTTAATTATTTAACTATTCACTTTTTCTTTCTAAACAGCCGCCATTACTGTTTTATACAAATACGTAATATTTGTAATATGAAAATGAGACTAAATTTCTTGATTAACCATTTTCAATAAATTCAAATTGCATTAAACTGTGTTCAGTGGCGTAGCTAGGGTGGGGCAAGGAGGGACATCTGTCCCCGGGCGCAGCATCCAGGGGGCGCAAAATTGATGTCACGAAATTTTGAAATCAAATGTTTTCGATTCTTGACACACAAAAAGGGGCGGAAATTCTTCAGTTGTCCCCGGGTGTTGAAACCCTAGCTACGCCTCTGACTGTGTTTATAATATCACCATTTCTCAAGAATTCTTGTGAAACAGACAATTAAATTTCTCTTCGGCAGGAAAGAAAAATGGCTACAGTCCTTACACGCTGGAACTACGCATTAAAATCTAATGTCTTAAAATTATCATTTCTAGCACCATTCGCGTTGCTTATCGTAAATAAAGACGGAAATACGCGTAAAGATAAACCATTTCCTGAATAAACGTTTATCACAAGCAGCACAGTTTGGTATCTTGGTAGTATTATTTTTAGAATATGATACTCGGATAAAGCAGTGTTTCGTCACTATCATTCTTCAATCAGACTGAAATTTGTTGTGACTCTTAAACTTTTAACATCACCACTGGCATCATTTTTATACTTCTGAGTGTTAACTCAAATGTTTAATTTCAAAAGCGGTGATTCAAAACTTTATATTAGAATATATTAAAATACCAAAACAAACTTCATATTACCGTCTAACACTTCAAAGTAAAGTTTACAATTAAAAATTTCAAAATAAAAATGTTTCTGTACCAGTTGCGTATGGTAACTGAAACATCTTTTATTGGTGACATTTAAAGCTGCAAATACTGAAAAAAATTCTCACTTGTACGACTGTCATTTTGCGAAATATAAAATTTTTAATTTACCTCCAGTGAAGTCTCACAAACAGACAATTTACAAAGTATTGGTAAAGCATAATACATTTAACTTATTTTTCAAATTTAATCAGTTTGTAAGTGCTTAAACAAGATGCTCAACCATTATGTATAACTAATAATGTCTTTGTTAATCATCTCCGATTCAGTATATTATAAAAATCTATATAATTAATGTAATTTAAATATACTACTCTAATAAAAAATATCACGCAGCATTCTCTAAAACACACGATTTTCAAACTATTAGTCAGTGAGATATTTATTACCCTCCCTTCAAAATAATTCCTTCCGATCGCAATGCATGTAATGTTTTCCCAGGCTTTGAAATAGGTTTTCAAGAAACCATTTCAGGACTAGCAGCGAATATTTTTTACGGCATCAACAAAATACATCTGTGGTCACGAAGAAGTAGATTTTTTTGCTGTAGAAATCAGAAAACATTAGACTGGATTCTTTGACTATGATAAAGCACACTAAATACTCTAAATAGCAGGAGGAGTGTTTCTGGAAAGATTTTCCAAAAGAAACTGATTCATATTCATGTTACACATAGGAAAAAAATCATGAAGATGCCCATGCTGCTAGTCGATTCATCAGGACTTTAACCTGTGTCGAACCACTAAATTTTCTAATGCTATATTTTAGATTTTCCCTTACAACGATTTGTACTCGATTTACTTTTATTAATATTTTTCCTGTATTGCATGTAGAGATTTAGCAGCTAAATTTAGCAGCTTCCCATCCTTAACCTTCAAAATTAATGTATTAAGTTTAAAATTTTAAGATCTATCTCCGTTGTGTAAAGAAAGAACAAATTTAGCAAATGTCTTACTTTCAAGCAAGTGTCCAGGCATTGGAGGGGTGGGGGAAACTTACCGAATGCTCTCCCTTCTCAATGCGCACTCGAATTTTCTGACCATCATTCTGAATGTCGACCACTCCTGCTGAATCCCACTTTCGCAGGTCCATGGACCGATAAGAAGTTCTGCGCACGTTAGTATTAATCGGAATGGAATCGGAATTCTGTTTCATATCGTTGGGGGTCTTTACCGCTTCAAATAAATAGGAGTTGCGCAAAAGAAAATGGAGCCACCTGTAGTTAAAAAAGCGTTGAATAGTGATAGGAAAATTATATAAAAATCTTATCTGCTAGATAAGCAGTCTGCTTTATCCGAATTAATCACACGCAATCGATTAGAAAGATCTGATAACATTCAACTGTTGATGTGTCTGATAGTTTTGATTAGATCGAAAACTTGCGAGGCAGAATCAATCGTCTTAAGCTTCAAAGAAAAATGAGGATGCTATGAAGAAGTCTCCGTTCAGGGACCACTGTTTAAGGGTGCCAGCACCTTTATATAGGTATTCATCAAGAGAAAAACATTCCCAAGTCTGCTCGACATAAAGATTCTGGTTGCTTTAAGAATTGACCTGCATAAAGTACCTTCATCCTTATGTAAGCAGGATTCTCTTTCTTCTCATCAATCAATGTAGTAAATTAAAATTCTATTTGCATAAGTACGCCGACAAGTTTATGTAAGCATGATTTTTGCTTGCCTTTTAAATCAAAGTAGTAAACTGAAATCCTACCTGCATCAAGGTTTTAACATTTTTACGAAAGTTTCTTTTTATTAAATTAAAAAAATATCTTTATAACAATTCCAGAATTCTTATGCAAGCAAGATTTTCTTTTGCATTATTAAATTAAAGCAACCAACTAAAATCCTACTTGCATATGAACACAGATACATTAGGGCACAGACACGTTTATGAAACCTGCATGTTAAAAGTGGATTTTCTTAAAGATACCCCCACCTTTATGCTGGATCATTGTTTCGAGGATTTCTGCGTTGGTGAACATTGGCAAATTTGCATAACAGCACCAGCAGTCTTATTATGGGATAATGAAGAGCTCTTTTATGCCGACACCTTGAAAAGGGGCGGAAGTGTAGTAGAGTTACCAAAATAAATAAATAAATAAAAGAAGCTGAATTTGGGAAGCAACTATTGCCGTCGACGTTAGTGGAGCAGAAATACGGTACCACTCATTAAAACTCTTATCCGGCTAAAAATTCCGTTGTACACTTCGCGCTTTCTTTCATCATTAATAACTTACTTTCAAATTTCAGAAAAAAAAATCTCCTTTAATGAGATTCTCTTTTACAATACCTATAAAGAATTCGATAATATTACAAAGATGTGCCCCAAGCAAATTAGAACTATCAAAGGTCACTATAAAATAGCAAACATTTTTAACCCAAGAAGAGTTAAACAGTTAAACCTCTATTAACGAACTCTCCACTTTAGCGGGTATTCCTCTTCAAGTGACAGTTTCTGTATCCTGAAAACCTAGAAGTAAAAGACTAACATACTCCCATTTAGTTGATATTCCCTAATTATGGATAAAACTCTTGCATTCCCAACAAGCTGCTAAATGGGTAAGAAACCTTTTTTTGTTAATCAGAGTAATGCTGAAAATGTTTATAAAAATTATTAGCTGAATGTATGATAAACATGTTTTATATCGTATTAGTTAGATGGATTATTAAGGAAGTACTATGTTCATAAAAACCATCAGTTAGTTATTACATTAAATGTGCTTCAAATTACATCCATTAGATACATTATTAAAAATATAATAATAATTTAAAGCATTAACAAATGTGTTGACTAATCTTAAACTGCTAAGTTTTTTAAGGAATTACAGATTGATTAAATCTAAACGATAATTAAAGATATCAAGCTTTGAAAAGAGTAACTCTAGAAAACTAGCTATTTGAGTGCTGGGGGGATATGAAAGATAAAACGTGGTTATTTATTTGCGTATTTAAAAATACTTTATAGTTATTTATTTGCGTATCTTGAATGCAGTATTTTGAGCAAGGTTTACCTGCCTGAAGAAAAGGATGCTTTTGTGGAGGATTTTCTAAACGAGAGTAGCTCATAAACGTGTTAGAAATACCTTAAAATCCGACTATTAATGTTTAGTAGTCTTACACACTCTTCTGATTCAAAAAATGATAAAGTTTTCAAGTGACTTGGATAAGTGCATTATAGTGCATGAAAAGCTATTTCTAACGTCTGAATATCCCCACTGCTACTTTTCAGAAAAGGTATTTAGCTAAGGTGCGATGATTCGACTTGAAAAAATATCAATAAAATTTTGAAATAACTAAATATTTTCACTTATAAATCAGAAGGTTTTGAAAAATTTTGCACTGAGCCCCTGACGCTTAGTTCTAGTATTTTATCGGAATTTCGTCAACTTGTGTTTAAATATTTTTTTTTTTTTTTTTTTTTTAGTCCAAAGGGACTTGAATCCCGAAGGACTATTAGTTTCGTTTTGGCATTTTGCGTCGGACGGATAAATGTCGGTTCACTTTTCAAACTGTTGCCATAAAATGTTAGAGTCCTGCATTATATTTGAAGAAATTAAATAATGAAAATCTGCGTAAATGTATGTATATTTCTCACATTGTCATAAAATAACGGTACATAGAGTCATCGAATTTTGAATAACGTAATCCTCCAACGAATATGAGCATGTGGAAGACCAAATTTGAAATTTGAAATTTGTTTTATAATCGATTTCCTATTTTTTAAAACTTTGACGAATTTTTGATTAACAAACTCAAGGATTTCAAAGCGAGCAATGGCAACGTTGTGCAGAAAAAACATTTTTATCTCCAGCGCGTGAGTCTCTGTATCGGAAATTCTAAAGATATGCTCGTTTTAAAACTATTTTGCGATATTGCTGTTGCACTGGATCTTATGGTTTAAGTGCGAGGAACATGATATTTAATAAAGAAAGGTAACACACAAAATGTTAAAAACCGCCCCTTTGGACGTAATTTAAAATCTGAAACATTTCAGATTTTTTTTTTTTTTTTTTCTTTGGCAGCTGAGGATCATGGTCCTGTAAAACCATCGAAACTAGTCCTGTCAAAATTTTCAAATATAAAGTTTATTTTTGTTGTTTGACTTCTAAATTAATACATTTTAATGTGTTCGGATAACCGGTGATCTGAGTAATCAGTTACTTAGATAATGGGAGCAATACTGTAAATTCGTTCGGGAGACACATGCAAAGTCGGCATGAAAAGGAAAATTCTGCAAACGGGTCAAGGATGCGGTGAAGGGCTGAAGTCTAAACTCCACCCATTGATTTGAAAATTAGACAGTTCATTATAGCTCAACAAAACAGTTTATTTTTTTATATCTTATTACGCAAAATAAAATGATTTAAGAATTGTCATTATAATATTTTTTATACTAACTGATTACTGATTGAAACTTTGTTCTACTTTTGGAAATCGGTAGTAATACATTAAAATGTTCTCTCTTTTTTAGAAATTCTTTTCCTACTGAAATTGTGCATCACTGAATGCAGCATTAGCTTCGTACCTAAAGCAATCTTTTCACAAATATTCTTTTAAATCCCCATAAATCGGCTGGCTCTGGGAAAGCCCGGATGAATATATAAAGATACATATATAATTCAATTTAATGTAGTAACAGAGAAAATTAAGGAAATTATCTCCTAGGGAATTCGAAGTTAAATTTAAAATGCAAAAGTGTGCTATTGTGATAAAAACTGGCAACTAAGAAAGCATTTTTTAATGCTAATATGCACTACTGTGGAAACATAATTGGAATGAATAAAGAAACAGCACTGTAAACAGTGGAAAAAATCAAAATAATAATTGCTGGTTCCGTGGAAATTTCCGTTCTTTTTCCATACATCTATCGACAATATGTATGTATATATATATATACATATATATAATTCGGAACCTAAACTCAAAATTTTTAGAACTAAAACCTTTCTAACCTAAAGCAAAGCATTCCTCTCGGCGAGCTCCCCTGTTTGATAATTGCGTACTTTTAACCTCACCATTTGTGCTGATTGTATGCAATTTCGGTGTGCTCTTTTCCTATCGCAATAGTCTTCAAAAATGTAAATGTTCTAGAAATAGGCACGATTAGAGTGCGAAGTGAATTGTGGCCAAAAACGTCAATTTAAATAAAAATGGAATTTAATCCGCCTCAACTGCCAACTTTTACGATCTCACAAGAAAAAAGTGTTTTCGTGTGAATAGCAAAGAAATCTAGGCTGCCATAAAGTACGGTGTGTGTATGCCGCTGCTTCGACGGTAGGGTTCCGCCTGCCTGCCACATGGTTCCTATGGTAGGCCTAGCAAATTGGGATAGGTTTTTATAAGTCCAAAATTGGTGAATTGTTTTTTAAAAATTCAATATCTCAGGATCTACTGCACTTAGGATTACAGGATCTTCATATAAAAGGTATGTTTACCTTTTTATTTGAATCTCAACCCTCTAATTGCAATATTTTCAAAAATAGATTGTTCAGCCTAATAAAATTTTGTGCCAACTTAAAATGTTGACTCTTTCAACATCCCAGTTGAGTACATGTCTTTACAATTTCTCTAAATTATTGTGAAGCGCCAAAGTGTCGTTCCTTCAGGTTAGGACCTCATTGTACCTATACAAAAACAGTAATTAAGAGTCTTATTTTTGAACGACTCTATTGTATTTCAATCGAGATACGTTTCGACATCGAGGGACATTTCGACGACTTCTTACTACATTTCGACAGTCCTACTAATTACTGTTAAAAGCTCTTTATATGCATGTTTAGTGTGTTTTGGGTGAGAAATTGTATTTTGTACACTGTATACTTTCATTTTGCATATTGTAATGTTTTAATTATCTTTTTTTACTGCTTTTTAACTAGCTTCGTACCTAAAGCAATCTTTATTAGTTATAGCACTTTTTTAGTCATAATGTTTTACAGTTTACTTTAAGTTTTATTTACGATTTTTCTTGTAATGTTTCTGTTTGAATTTTAAATGCATGTTTTATTTACTGTAATTCCTTGGTCCTGGGTGTAAAGGGGTACCTTCTGCTCACAAACTTTACCTTTAGTAAGAGACCTTTGTCAAGCATTCTAATTAAGTGTCTCACTACAATAGTGTAAACTGCATATTAATGATAAATCTTTCAAAGTATGTCCCGTCAATCAGTGCTTCCAACTGATGGTGATCCTACACACTCACAAAGTATATTAGACGCTTCAAAGCTACTGGCCTCTGATCTGCCCTACGCGGAAAAGATTTCTACTTTGTACGATGATATACGGCAGGTCGCAACAACAAATAAACGCACTAAATACCTACTGCCAACAAATCTTCGTGCTAGACTCTTAGACTCCTTGGCCGCACTTCAGACGCTGGCCTTAGAGGGTCCAGATTATACAGTCAAGCCTGCTAAGATCGATATAGGAGTAAATACTTCAACTGTGCTTTGCTGTGAATTGGTTCATCCTCAGTCTTTCTCTACCCCTGCCCAACAGTCACACAATTTGCAAGTACCAACCTCCTTGCCAACTGTCTCACAACCAACTTTTGCGGAGGTTCTACAAAATATCAGCAAACCAAGCGTAGTCAACAAATCAAAGTCTAAAACACCTACTGAAGAACTCAGAAGAGAACTACAAAATAAAGTTCTTTTGGCAGAAATACCAATTACTGTTAAAAAAATTCAGCCAACTCTACAAGGAGGATTGGAGGTATTTTGCCAAACTTCAGACGAGATTAATCAACTACAAGAACATCTGCAAAAAGCAGACATATACGTAGAGGTCAAAAAGCGTCGACGACGACACCTTAGGATAGCTATTCATAATGTCCCAGAAAGCACAAAACCAGAAGAGCTCATCTCAGAACTTAGTTCAACATAAGAACATCGGCCTACCAATACAAGCCACTCTTCCGATTGCGAGAAAGACGTCCTAAAAGAGTTAAGTGGGTCATTGAATGCACGGCCGAAGGTTTGGCAGCAGCCATTAATACCAGACGTATTTTTACAGCCTGGCAATCTCACGGAATCACAGAATTCTTTGTTATTAAGAGATGCTATCGCTGCCAAACATTTGGGCACAGCCAAGGCATGTGCAAATCCGCTAAGATCTTCTGTGGCTTCTGTTCCGGCTCACATGCAACTACAGAATGTACAGCAGAACAACCCTCCTGTATCAATTGTGGAGATTCAAACTGCAGATTCGGAACACGACTCAACTTCCAACATTCAGCCTATGCAATCGAATGTGCTATCTACCAACAGGCAGTCGATACAATCCGACGAACAACAGAATATTAGAGAGATAAGAGAGATATCTTTCTGTAATACTTCTGCAAGTCCGCAAACAACAAACCCCATTACTTCCTTGAATGTCATTAACTTAAAATCATCAGCTCAACACACACCCTTAAAATGTTTGCAAATAAATCTTCAGCGAGCGCGTGCCGCAATGTCCCAAACGGCACACTACGCTACAGAAGAAATGATTGATATAATAATTGGTCAAGAACCATACCACAGACAAGGCAAAATTGTGGGTTTTCCCCTTCAATGGACAACATTTCAAAAAGAGGATTTAACACAACCGCCTCGAGCTTTTATTACAATCTGCAACCAGGCGTGGACACCGATTGTGCTTGCTTAAGAGAGGGATTTTGTGGTTGTCTTACTGGAAATACTTAATCAGACAATAGCGTTAGTATCTATCTAATCCCCTCCTACAGAATAAGCGGACCATATCATCAACAGCAACCATAGCATCCAGCAGGACTATAGCATCCAACAGCTAATGCAATCTCATCGTATAGCGAAAATGCTCCTTGCTGGAGATTATAATGCCCATAGCACAACATGGGGCTACGCTGATGCGACACCTAAAGGACGTCATTTCGAAGACTTTTTCTTAAGCAACAACTTTATAATTCATAATCAAATAGAGGCGCCGCCGACCTTTGATAGGCTCCACTCGCGTGGTTGGCCAGACCTCACAGTTACTAGTGATCAAATGGCAAATTTAATACATGATTGGACAGTAGTTGAGGGACAGAGTCTATCGGATCATAACTATATACGCTATAGTATAGCAAGCAGCACTGCAACTAACATCATCCAAAGATACAACCTACCAGGGCGGAAGGTCCGCACTTTCACTTCTATTGTTAGTAACAGGCTAACACCTTTCGTTAATCCAATAAGACATGCTGTAAGTAGAGAGACCCTCCAAAATATTACGAAAGACATTCTATTAACAATACAACAAGCGTGTGATGAACATCTCCCAAAGCGTACTACAAAAAGAATTACCGCCCTCCATTGGTGGAATGGTACACTGCGTACTCAAACAGCAAAATTGTCGGGATCTGCGCCGACGCCTCAAACAAGAGCGTAGGCAGCAACTAAATATCACAACAATCACAACACTAATGATCTACCAACAAGAGCGAGCGTATTACAAACGCATGATCTTAGATGCAAAAATTAGCAGCTGGAGAAAGTTTTGTACAGAAACAACCCCCACCTATGGACTCCACCACAGGATTGCGGCAGGAAAACTTTTTAAACCAGCCACCTTACATATATTGCCGACACCCAATAGTACTGTCCAATATACAGAAGATACAATAAAGGCAATTATGTCAGCAGTCTTCACCACAGACAATCCGCAAGAAGACACATTAGAACATACCACAATCAGGAATCAGCCCTCAGAAATTGCTACATCAAATGATCCTTACTTTACCATCAGGGAGATTCAGCAAGTGCTGCGCCAGCTTCCCCAGCGCAGAGCCCCAGGACCGGATGGTATTGACTACCGAATTATTAAAGCAATTATAACAGCTAATGTAACTCTATTTCAATTATTCTTCAATAAGCTCCTGCAAACGGGGACATTCCTTAACAGCTTCAAAATTGGGCAAGTGGTCTTATTTTTGAAAAAGAATAAAGATCCAACGTCTCCAGAATCGTACCTTCCAATATGTCTGCTTTCAGCTTTGGGGAAGGTTTACGAAAAGCTGATCATTACAAGATTGCGGCATCATCTATATGTTACGAAATACTTAAGCCCAATACAATATGGGTTTAGTCCAGGACAGTCTACTTTGCATGCGCTTACAGAAGTTAAGAATCAAATTCTAGAAAATAGGTCTGCTGGCTATCACACAGCGTTTATTTCCATCAACTTAAGAAGCGCTTTTGACTCACTGTGGTGGCCAGCGGTTCTTCAAGCCCTGCGCCTAGCTAAATGACCAAGAAATATCTATCTTACTTTGGAACACTACCTTTCTGACCAATTGCTAATAGTACCCCATAATAGTGGTATGGTAGTGGAAAATCAAAATCAAGGATGCCCGCAAGGCTCGTGTGCTGGGCCTTTTCTTTGGAATATAACATTCAATGGTATATTAACCAACGCGTGGCCAGAGCACACGCGCATCATTGCGTATGCCGATGATACTGCACTCATCGTTCGAGGTAGAACAAGAGAACAACTTCAGACCAACGCCCAAGAATCCTGCTCGCTATTTCATAAGAGATGCGCAGAAACTAAACTCAAGATATCTGAAGCAAAGTCACAAATACTTCTAGTTCCCAAAAAGGGAGGTACGCTAGCAAGACAACCAAAAATAACTTTGAATAATTATCGACTTCGAATTGTAAAAGAACTGAAATACCTAGGAATAGTATTTGATATCAAACTAAATTGGATGCCACATATTATGGAACTGAATAAGACGACGCTGGGAATAGCCCAGCAACTCAAGTTCATGAAAGGTCACGAATGGGGCCTTAACCCGTACATACAGAAGGTATTGTATAAAACAGTAATTGAAAAAATTGTTACATACGGGGCGGCTGTTTGGTCATTACCTATGCAAGGTCGAAAAATAAAACATCTCCTAAGCATACAACGACCGTTCTTACTGAATATTACCAAGGCATTTCGTACTTCCCCCACTAAAGCACTATGTGTATTGACCGGTCTGCCACCGTTGCATCTTAATATGGAAAAAGAAGCGACTTATCAAACAGTCGCCCAATTAGGCCAACCAGCAACCCTACATGAGGATAATTATTTCCCAGCGGAATATGAGAAGAAGTTGATCCGGCTATGTGATCATCCAGCGAAACAGGGAAAAGGGGTGGACATTAATATCAATCAAAGTACCAACATAACGGATGCTGATTTAGTCTATTATACAGATGGCTCCCAAATAGACGATAGCACAGGCTGTGCTACATAGCCCTACGAAACCTGGATACACTAACACTTTGGAAAGGTCACCTGGACACCAATAATAGTGTGTTACAGAGTGAGGTGTTAACAATTGACCGGGCACTAACCCACATCATACAGCAGGAACATAATGGAAGCTTCATACTGACAGATAGCTTATCGTGTCTGCATGCACTTTTAAATCCAGTACACTATTCCCCGCTCACAGCAGACATCCAGTCGAAATTACATGACAACAGTCATTTAAACGTAAAGCTGCAATGGATAAAGGCCCATGCTGGCCAAACAGGAAACGAGCTGGCGGATCAGCTAGCTAAAGAAGCGGCGCAGAATATAAATGCTGAACAAATTAAGATACCTTGGCCAATTTCCTGGCTAAAGAAAAATCTTACGCAAAAAATCAAATCCCTGTGGCAGGAAGAGTGAAACTCTGACGACACAGGACGTCGTGTTTATTATCATATCCCCACAGTAACTTATGATCGCCTCATAATACATGCTCAACTTTTACGGTATATAACGGAACACGGTCCTTTTCCTGTATATTTTGAAAGGTTTGGCATTACAAATACAGCACAGTGCATTTGCGGTGAGTTGGGCATACCCGAACATTATGTAGCTAACTGCCCAGTAATAACTGATTTGCACCTGCCGATCCCGCCAACGAATGAGCAAGCATTTAGCAGGTTCATGAATAATAACAAGCATACAGTACGAAAGATTAAAAAATTGTTAATAAACTTATGGACCTCGGCACCGACCTGTGTCAAATCTAATTTTGTATATGTCTCTAAAGTACATCATAAAATAAACTATCTTGACCTGTGCTAAATCTAATGCAAATAAAAACTAAGAATTATCTCGTTATGTGGACTCCCTCGGCTTTAAACAATCCTCTGGCTTTGGAGCGGACAGTCAGAAAATCACTCTCTTGCTATTCCAAATGTATCTAAAACTGTTCTAATGTACTGTAAATAACATACTGTAGCTATGGCTAACATACTGTACTATACATAATGTACAGTACATCCAGTAATGTGGACTCACTTGGCTATGAACTTTCCTTTGGCTGTGGAGCGGATATGTCAGGTAGCAAGATATTGACTGTTCAGCTATTTCAAAATTAATACTATAATAGGTACAATATGATATACTTATTGTTTTGATATTGACTTGACTAATATGACTAATAACATGTACGGTTTTATTATTATTTATTTGAGTAATTGCGTAAAATCATTGAGAGATGACTTTGCTTCCTTTTGTACTATAAAATTTACATTTATACTGAATAATTATTTTAGTAAAGTAATCGTTTTGTATCAGAGTAATTGTGTACAGTATTAATTCATTGTACCATAGTTTTTAAACATTGTAATAGAGTAATCGTATTGATGATCGTATAGATGATAAGGTTATTACTTTTAATGTTTACCTAACTAGTATAATTGATAGCGGAATAGTTCTGTTACTAAATAGAGTAATCATATTGAATAAGAGTAATTGTATTGTTTTATAGCATCATTGTGTTAACTGGTTTGGTATGATTAATCATTGTACTTAGTAAATGCATAGAATCACTGTACTAAATTATTACATTTTAGTAATCATAAAGAATCATTCTATTGAATCACTGAAATTGTAATGAACAAATAAAGTGCAAGTTATATGTACTGTACATATCTAACAATTGATTTCTTTCCAAGTAAATGTAACATCAGTACTATAATAGGTACTTAAATGACTATACCATATATTTAAATGTTATTAATAACATATATAGTATTATTGCAAATCTGAGTATATATATTAAATCACTGCATACTTGTATCGTATCTTTATACTTCAGTAACTGCATATAATTATTGCTTTGGTACATGGTCTAAAGAAGCAGTATAATATCACTGTGTATTGCATCATTACATTATTTATAATATTCAGTGTGCAAGGTAAAACTGTACAGTACATAATTTATAATTAACTGCTTTCAAGCAACATTAGCATCACTGCTGTAATGATTAATTAATGGTATAATTTAAATGTTTATGTCACTTGGCTAGTGAGGTTTATAATATAAATGGTATTTTTATGATTTGAGCAATAATATTGAAATTTTGAATAATTATATAGATTTTTGTTCTAATAAGCACATAGAATTGTTGTATTGAATCATTGCATTTGAATAATCGTATAGAATCACAGTATTGAATTATTCATGAGTAATCTTACGGTATCATTGTATTGAATTATTTATTTGTATAGTATTTCCAATGTGCAAGTAAAACTGTACTGTACATATCTTATTGTTGAATTGCTCGCTAGTGATATGTAAAATCATTTCAGTAATAAGCACCTATATGAAAAAAATATTATTTTGATGTCAACATGGCAGATATGATTAATAATATGAATAGTATTATCATTAATTTAAGTAATAGTATTGAATCATTGTATATTTATAGTGAATCATTATTTTAATATTCGCATATAATCGTTTTGAATCATTATATTTTAGAAATTGTATAGAATTAATGTTTTTATAGTGTATTTATAGTCTAAGTGCAATTATTCATTTAACTGTATTAATATCCAATTTTAATATAATAACTGTATCTTTAGTAGTAAGCTGTAATATAAAAGTTAACAATGACATTCAGAATAATTAGAGACTTATATGAGATCTAAGCATTTTTATACTTCTGAGCATTTTTATAATTTTGCTTGTTGCATTTCTCTCGTGTTTGTAATGTATATGTTTTGAAGCTTCTCCACTTTAAATTTATTTTAAGTTGGCAATGTATGAAATATAAGCATTTGTATGCTCTTCGGTTTTTGTATACTGAGTTTAAATGTTGAATTTTGCATTAGTAAATTCATGTTGACAATGTCGTCACTTATCTATCACAACAGTATAATATAATCATTATGTATGATATATCTTCTTTATGTATTGGATTGTAAACTTTATAAATAACTTGCTAGGGTATTGAATTGTAATCTTATGTGTCACTTTCTAAAGTTATTTCATAACTCATAAGTACTGTGTTCACACAGATGTAACCATTTTTAATATCTATGTCTTTTAACACTAATCATTATGCCCTATGAGTGGATCACGTGTGGCCCTAACATGGGTCAGCTTTAGATAAGGGTGGACGTGGCGCTAAACCAATTAACCATAATGGTAAAGAGGTGGTGCCCACGTCCTCCGTCACTAAACTAAACTAAAATAAACTAGTACGATCTCAACATATTAGCATACTACGCAATCAGAATTCTTCCTCTTCAATCTGAGTTTACTACTACGTTCTAAGTTATCTATGCTTCGTCATCGGTATTCCAGGCGTTTCTGCCTGTCAGTGTTCCTACATCAGCACTTCGAAATTTTTTTCATTATATATATATATATATATATATATATAAATTTTAACAAAAATGTATATATACGTGTTTCATAAGAATAAATTGAATTTAATTAAAAAATTTAGATTTAAATACATATTTAATATACGTGTGTGTGTGCAATGATAGAGAGTCTCATGACTGCTAGGTTTTAATCTTTGTCTTCAGACAGATTTTAGATACAAGATTTAACGTCACACAGACATAATATCTAATGTAGTAAATATGAATTTTTCACATTTGATTACTATTTAATTTGTTTTTATTTGAGTTTTGAGTTAATATTTTGAGAATTCTGCAATTTAGATGCAAACAAAAAATAAAAGATTCATAATTTTACAAACTAATTCTTTCTTAATCTGCCAAACAGAGTTACTATATATGGTATGAATATAGAGCATATGTTCCTCTCTCTGTATCTTAGAAACCCCTCTGTTTCCAATTTTCCTTGTTTCACCCAAAATTTATTTCAGCCTCTTTAAAATAGCTGAATTTTATTTTTAATTTCTGCTTCAAAATCAAGCATTAAGAGGGTGTTTTCTCTCTAATAGAGTTTCGATGGTTAAAATGCATAACAGATCTAACTTGTTGCCAGCGAAATCAGTTTAGTACACACACAATAGAACTTTTAAAATACCAAGTGTTTCGGCCACCAGAGCTCTCTGCCTGTCTGTTAGATATTTTTTCGCAATGCGCAGATTGTATGCGTAGTTCGCATTTTGTTCTTGCATTCTTAAAAACCGCTAATTGTAACTCTGTCGTTTTACTTTGTGCTGTGTTGTGTTCGAAAGTTCAAACCGCGAATAAAGGTTAAATTTACAGTCCACTCGCAGTGATGTATTCTTAGGTTTATTAATTTAAAGTTAAGATACCGCTTCGCTACATTATTTGGTCGTCATACGCCGGAGCTTCGAGAAAAACCCGCGCTTGTGAATAAGAATTCTACGTGTCCGTAATGGAGTTGATAATGCAATTTCGGTTTAGAATTCTCAAGACTTACGGAATGGATACAATGTTCGAGGTGAGTGAAATAGTTAACGCATTTTAATTGCATTTGAGATTTCCTTATTGCTACTATTGTTGTGTTTAAAGTATTAGTAAAATCGAGAATTTAGAATATTTTCAAAATGTCAGATATAGAAAAAAAACGAAAGAAAATTTTGAAAACACAGTTAACTAAATTCATTGAGAGAATAGATTATGATAACTTAGATAATGCTGAAGCTGAATTAATCTTAGAAAAATGTAAAATTTTTAAGGAAGATTTTAAATCTCTATTTAGAGAAATTTACACAAATTGTGATGATGAAAAAATAGACACTTTCGTTGACGAAGAACAGTCGATTTTAGAGAAAATTGAGGAGGTTCACTTAAAAATTATTCGTAAGTTAAAGATTTACAAGATAGTAAATGCAAATGGCGACAAACCTGTCGTACCTGAATCAATCTCTGAAAGTTTAAAGTTACCAAAATTATCTTTACCCACATTTAGCGGAAATTTAACTGAATGGATAACATTTAAAGATTTATTTAACGCTAGTGTTCGCAACAATTCAAATCTTTCTGGAGCTCAAAAATTACAATATTTAAAGAGTTCTTTGAAAAATGATGCTTATCGCATTATTCAGTCAATTCCCATAGCTGATCAAAATTTCAGTATTGCTTGGAATTTACTAGAAGAGAGATTTTCTAATAAGAGAGAACAGATATTTGCTTTTATTAAAAGAATTCTTAACGTTTCACAATTACAAACGGAATCTGCATCCTCGATATTAAGTTTAGTAGATAACGTAAACGAAATAACTCGCTCATTGGAAATATTAGATCAAAGGATAGATAATTTTAGTGATACTTTGTTGTTGTATATTATTTTGCAAAAACTTGACGTTTCGACAAAGTTGTGGTGGGAGCGTCAATTAAAAAAGATGAAATACCAAAGTTGAATGACTTGATAGAATTTTTGAAGAATTACGCTAGAACATTACAGAACAGTAAACCTTTAGTTAGTAAAACGCATAAATCAGATAAACCAGTGTATAATAGGGTTACTTCTCTGATTTCTAATTCTACCTGCTTATTTTGTAAAGAAGATCATTTTTTATACAGGTGTTCTAATTTTTTAAATTTACCAGTGCAAAAACGAATAGAGTTTGTTAAGGTTAATAAACTTTGTTTTAATTGCTTGTCTAATGTCCATAAAGTTAAAATGTGTAAGAGTGCAAACACCTGCAAGCATTGTTTTAAGCATCATCATAGCATTTTGCATTTAGAAAATAATTTCAAACCAAAAAATGCATCTAGATTCCCTTCACCGGAAGCACAAGTGTTTGTTCCGAAATCGCAAATTAAACCAGAAAACAACTTGAGTGAGGGTTCTCCAACTGTTTGTGCAAACAACTATGAAAATAAACTTTTTGGTGCTCATGCTAATGGTAAATGTAGTCATGTACTTTTGTGTACTGCTTTAATTAAGGTTCAAAACTCAAACCAGGAATTCATAAATTGTAGATGTTTACTAGATTCAGGTAGTGAAAAATCATTCATTCGTCGGAAAACAGCTATCAATTTAGGATTGAGCATAAAGGATTCGAAGATATTAGTGTCATGCTTAGGTACTTTCAATACAACTACTACTGGAGAAGTTGACTTGTTGTTTACACCTCATTTTAATACTAATTACAGAATTTCAACGTCCGCTTACATAATAGACAAAATTACAGGAAACATTCCAAGTGTAACTTTACCTTTGAATTTATATGAAAATTTCCAGGATTTAACTCTAGCAGATCCTACATTTCATGAATCGGGAGAAATTGATATTTTACTTGGAGTTAACGTATTCCTTACTTTAATAAATGGCGAGGTAATTAAAAGGGGCAAAAATCTTCCATTTGCATGTTGTTCTAAGTTAGGATGGATAATTGCTGGAACTACACATTTTGAATTCCCAAACCGTAAGCAGGTTTCAGTCAATACGCTAAACGTAAACACGGAGGAATTAGTTAAATCATTTTGGGATTTGGAACAAATTCCCACATCGAAACCTTTAACTAAAGAGGAAAGATTGTGTGAAAATCATTTCATGGAAAATCACGTGCGTAGTGAAAAGGGTCGTTACTCAGTAAAACTGCCATTCAAGCCTAAAAGAAATGAGTTGGGTAATTCCAGACCATCAGCCTTTCGCAAGTTTCTTAGTCTGGAACAAAAATTAATAAAAACTCCTGAAGTATATCAACAGTATAAAGACTTCATGTCCGAATATTTATCACTTGGACACATGGAAGAATTATCCGATGATAATCCAGATAAAGTAAATTTTCATTATTATATACCTCATCATCACGTGCTAAAAGAATCCAGTCTTACCACAAAATTACGCGTCGTTTTCAATGCTAGTGCCAAAACTACATCAGGGATATCGCTTTAATGACACGCTAATGAATGGTCCCAAGGTACAAGACGACTTATTTACTATTCTTTTGAGGTTTAGATGCTATCCCATAGCCATTACTAGCGACTTATTGAAAATGTATCGACAAGTTCAAATTCATGATGAAGATCGCGATTACCAAAAAATATTTTGGAGAGATGATCCATCGAAGCCGATTAAAACTTACAGGTTGTGCACAGTTACGTACGGCACTACTTCCGCTTCATACCTGGCTACTCGCGTACTCAAACAACTAACAATTGAGGAAGGAACTAAATTCCCAAAGGTAGCTGAAATAATATTACACAATTGTTATATTGATGATGTCCTATTTGGTTCAGACACAGTAGAAAACGCAGTAGAGTTAATTTCTCAACTGAGTGAACTTTTACAAAAAGGTGGCTTTCAATTGCATAAATGGTGTACTAATGATCGCTCGATTTTGGAAACTGCTTTGAGTGCTCGGAACTCAAATTCTTCATGTACAGTAGTTGATACTAAATCAATAAAATTATTGGGTTTGGAGTGGTATCCAACGCAAGACGAGTTTACTTGCCACTTTGGAAATCTCGAAAACAGAGAGTGTTCTACTAAAAGAATAATTTTATCTTCTATTTCGAAAATCTTTGATCCACTTGGTTGGTTAGCACCTTTTATAGTTGCAGCAAAAATCTTGCTTCAAGACATATGGAAATTACAAATCTCGTGGGATGATCCTTGCCAGATGAAATCAATCAAAGATGGAAAATCTATTGTGAAGATATCGCAAATCTTGAATGCATTCATATTCCTAGGAGAGTATTATTGCCCAAATCTACAAATGTAGAACTTCATTGTTTCTGTGACGCATCAGAGAAAGCTTACGCCGCAGTGATTTATTTAAAGTCTTCAAATCATTCTTCAATTTCGGTGCAGTTACTAACATCAAAAACTCGCGTAGCTCCCCTGAAAGTAATCTCTATTCATCGTTTAGAACTCTGCTCTGCAGTTCTATTAGTGCATTTGGTTCAAGCTGTGCAGAATTCATTGCAAATTCATGTTGACAGTATTTACGCATGGAGTGATTCAATGATAGTTTTGTCCTGGATACAATCAGAACCAACACGCTGGCAAACCTTCGTAGCCAACCGCGTTTCAGAAATTCAATCAGTCTTACCTTCATCACATTGGAATCACATAAAAGGAAAGGAGAATCCAGCTGATTGCGCATCAAGAGGTCTTTTGCCTTCAGAGCTTTCTACTCATGACTTGTGGTGGACAGGTCCTCAGTGGCTTAATTCAAATAATATTCCGTTCTCTATCAACTTACCATTTTCAGAAGAGTCTTTAAGGGAACAACGGAAAAATATTTCTTGTTCAATTGGAACAGTCGCTTCGCAAATTCCAGTCCTTAATGAAGTTTCATCATTTTTGAAACTTAAAAGAATCATCGCATGGTGTTTTCGGTTTGCGAATAATTCAGCTAAATCTACCGCAACAAGAATTAAGGGTTACCTTAAAACCGAAGAATTGCAATACGCTAGAAATGCAATTGTTAGAGTAGTTCAAATGGATGAGTTTTTTAATGAATATAATCTTCTGAAAAAGAATCAACCGTTAAACTCAAATAGTAAGATCCTTTCTTTGAACCCGTTTATCGATAAGAATGGACTTATACGCGTTGGAGGAAGATTAAGACAATCCAACATCGCGCAGGACAGAAAATATCCTATTTTGTTGCCCAAGAAACATCACATAACACAGATTATAGTGAATCATTTTCATATATTCCATCTTCATGCAAGCCCCCTGCTATTGCTATCAGTAATTAGAAGAGAATATTGGATAATCCACGCTAGGTCAGTTGTAAGACAACAGATTTGGAAATGTGTGAAATGTCATCGTGTACGAGCTAAAACATCTACTCAGATAATGTCTGATTTACCATCGTCTAGAGTCGTTCCGTCAAAGGTTTTCTCCAAAGTTGGAATTGACTACGCCGGGCCATTTCAAGTGAAGCCCAGGCAAGGTCGAGGAGTAAAACCAATGAAATGCTACATTTGTGTATTCGTGTGTTTTACTACAAGAGCTATACATATTGAATTAGTAGGTAATCTTACATCAGAATCATTTATTGCCGCTTTAAAGCGCTTTGTGTCTCGAAGAGGAAAACCAGGAAGTTTTTCCTAGCTCAGATAATATTGTGCGTATCGTGAAGATCAAAACCGCTAACGGAGTTTTCAAAAGGCCAATTCACAAACTTAGTGTTTTGCCTATCAATGATTAAGTTTTTTTCCTAAAGCATTATAACTTTGTACTTTGCTTTAGCTATATAAGTTCCTGAATTGTATCAAGGCTTCTGTGCATCTGTTTTGAGAACAATTTAGTTTCATTGCATAATTACATATTATGTTATGATAATTTCATTTTGTAAAAGCTATTTAGTTTGAAACGATGTTTCAACGCCGGGCGGAATGTTTCGGTCACCAGAGCTCTCTGCCTGTCTGTTAGATATTTTTTCGCAATGCGCAGATTGTATGCGTAGTTCGCATTTTGTTCTTGCATTCTTAAAAACCGCTAATTGTAACTCTGTCGTTTTACTTTGTGCTGTGTTGTGTTCGAAAGTTCAAACCGCGAATAAAGGTTAAATTTACAGTCCACTCGCAGTGATGTATTCTTAGGTTTATTAATTTAAAGTTAAGATACCGCTTCGCTACACCAAGAAAATTGTAATATAAAAATTACAATACAGTCAGTCTAATATTTCAAATAAAAATTCATCATAGAAAATTTTAAAAAATTAAGGAAATATTTAAAATGAAAAAAAGCATAAAATTTAAAAAATGATTCTTTACCTACTACATAATATATGGAGTTAGGAACATGTACTACAAGTGATATAAAGGCTGCAGACATTCATGAAAAATATCGTATCAGTTGAGTATAGTATGAATTAAAACTATTTTTATTTGTATCAAATGGACGCATTATTGAAAAATTTTAAATGAAGATTAAAATTAAGAACTGCATTTTTCTGGTTTTCGAAAATCTCATATTTTTATATGGGTATTTTGAAAATTTTAATTGGTCTTCTAAGCAATGACGGTATTATGGATAGAAGTCACTTCTGATATTGTGAGATCCTTCAACGATGTCACTGATTCGAAGCGATACTGGGTATGCACAACTTCGTTTAAGCCCAGTGATACAGTATTGTGTGTTATTTTTTTCATTGCTCTTTTAATATCTTGCTTATTATTTTACTTAGTTCTATTACTTACTTGTAACATGTCCCTTTGCCTTTAGGGAAAAAAGTATTTTTCAGTCTCTTAGCTTTTTAATGAATAACGGAGTGAAAAACCCTGAAAGATAAATTAAAGTTTTTGCATTTTACCGAAAGAATGCCTCTGGGAATGTCTTATGCGCGAAAGCCGTATGGAACATAAATTATACTTGGTTGAGTGGAAATATTTGTCAGTTTCTTTCCCTACATTTCTTTGATTTCCCTAGGGCGTTATTGATTAACAAATATCATCTGAAAAAGCTGTAAATTAACTTTTTGATAATTAAATCTGTATTTTACTTTTAATAATGTATCTAATTTATATAAACTAAAATTTCATTTAATTTATAACATATTAAAGTGATATTTTAAGGCGCATATACAATTTCTTGTAATAAACATATGATTTTTCTAATGTCATTTGTTATGGGATCTATACAGAGTTAATAGGTACGCGGTGTTAAACAGCAATTAAAGTTTTCAAATTGTATTTTTACTTCCTTGTACGAAGTACTGTTATCGCAAAAAGTCGCAAGTAAAAAGGAAGTATTGTTATCTCAAAAAGTTTCAGGCATCCTATTTCAACGCAAATATCCATTTTCACCGCTATCGAATAGAATTTAATGATGTTTTTGCTTGACATCTGTTCGTAAAGACAGAATAAAGGACACTTTTCCCCCCAAAAAAATTGTAAAACTAATTTAAAATGAATTCTAAAGAGAATTTTTCGTGGCGTCTGTGCGTACGTACGTATGTATCTCGCATAACTCAAAAACGAGTAGCCTCAGAACGTTGAAATTTTGTATTTAGAACTGCTACAACATGTAGATGTGCACCTCGTATTTTGGTTGCAATCGGCCGCACCAAAAGTATATAAATATATATATATATATCTCCACTCTGTTACTCTGCTCAGTGATCTCAGTTTCTTTATTCTTATATGTTTGTAAATAGGTACGCATTTTTTGTTTTAAAAATGATTGAATTATGCTGTTCTTATCTTCCGGTTAAGATTTTTATGCCTTTAGTAAATCTATATGCAATATTTTTAGAATTATCAACAATTTAAAAGTTGTTTAATTGCAGCTAAGCTAAGCCTAATAATTTTTGCCATGTCGGCCATTGCTTGTTTACATTTGAAAGAACAGAATAGTAGATTTGTTGCCAATCTAGAGAAAGTAAGCTTCGCAATAAAAAAGATAACACCTTCTTTTATTATTGCGAATTAAATCATGCTTAATCCATTCTGGAATTTATTCGAGCAAATAAGTGTTTAAGATTTACTTCATAATTTTCAATACAGACATTTTGAGTTTTTATGTATTTTTGCCTTGTCGCGAAGTGAGAACTGAATTAATTGAATGAGAAATACTAAATCGTCTGTAAAAAACTGTTTCTTTCTTTCTTTTATTTATTTATTTATTTATTTATTTATTTTTTTTTGGTTTGTTTGTTTGTTGTTTTTTGCTTAATTTTTTTTATACATCGTTTTAGATTTATTATTGTATTTGAGTAGAACATGTGGCAACTATTAGATAATTCTTATGATATAAATTGTGTGCATACAATTTATTTCCAAAAGAACCCTTCCAGAAGACATCTAAAAATTATCACAATTAATAATATCTCCATCCCAAATGAAAAATGTGTTAAATATTTAGGCGTTTATCTCGATCAAAAACTAACCTTCAAAAACCATATCGAAAATATCTGTAAAAAAGCCAACCAAACAATAGGCAGTATCTATGCACTCATTTGGAGAAATTCTAAACTTAGTCTCGCTACAAAAAGAGTTATTTATCTACAAGCTATCCGCCTCATTTTACTGTGTGCTTCCCCAGCGTGGGCTGCAACTGCCAGAACTCATCGAGAAAAAATACAAAGAACTCAAAACAAGGCCATTCGAATAATTAAAAATGCGCCTTGGTTCGTACGAAACAGCACTCTTCATAATGACTTAAAAATTAAACCCACGGATTCTGAAATTCTAAAAGCTTCTCATAACTTTTTTATGAAATGTGACAGTCATCCTAAGAATATCATGAAAAAACTAGGAAATTATGATTTCACAATTGAACAACGCCACAAGAGACCCCGCACTATTCACCATAATAGTCGGTTGTAATGTATATATTTTCGTTTTCTTCCTATTTAGCCAAGATTTTACTTCATTTTCTTTACTTATGGATTTACTTATCAAATTACAATGCGCTATGGACTTTGTTCCTGCCAAAGCAGGTAGACTTTGTATGTAAATAGTTTTTACGCTTGTGAAACGTTTCAATGTACAGCAAATTGCGTTTTTCATCATTTCACTTTCCAATTATTGCTTATCAGAAGAATAATTTTTATAAAATTTTAAAAATGCATTACAATAAATACATCCTGCAAGAGATGGCGCAACTAGAGCTACAGTCAACTAAAATGCTTTTCATCCCTACTAATAGATGGCGCCACACGACTCCTCATTTGTTCAAAATTTACTTATTCTACGGACGGCGGCACAGGAGCCTCCGTCGCTAGTAATCTCTGAGTTCTAGCACAGCATGTGCACAAGTACTTCCATATTATTGGATACAACTTACTCGATTCCTCAAGCATTTAAAAATTAAGTATAATATATTGGTAAAGGCCGTTAATGGTCGATTGCCTCTTACTAAGTGATAAGACATAGACATAGACAAAGTTAAAAAATGAGAAAACAAGGGCCTTGTGAAGTTCCGCCGGCTCATCTCCGCCATGCCAGAACACCTTTGTGTGGGTCTGGTTCTAGGGCGCCAGACTCCATCCATTAAGGTTTTGGATTTGCACAGGCTCCATTTTTTGGATTTGCTTCTGGGTGATGGAACCATTTTTGAAAGTTTTTGCGGCGACCGTTCAGAAACTGAGAATCAAGAAACAAAGTGGAAATCTTTCTATCAAAGAAGATAAAGAATCTGATCTACTTGAAAATTTGTATGATGCTTTCACTACTTCTCATAAAGAAATTGAAGAGTCGAAAGTGAATGGAAAATTTTCAAAAGAAAACGTATGAAAGGCTCACCTAGTAAGCCAAATAAAGACAATTCAAATGAAATTCCTTTAGAACAAGAAACGGATAGTTCAGGTAACGAGTCTGAACAAAATCCCAAAGGAGATCGTACAGTGGGTAAAAGGAAAAAGGGTCATTTTCGTCCCATTAATCCTTCTCAGCACAAACCAGTTGTTACTCCTTCCATTAATAGTCAAGAATCAATGGACACTAGTTTTGCTGTTCCAAATGAATCTCAGATAAATGATGAAATACAAAACGATCAAAACAAAAAAGGCAAAGCGCCACCTGCTATATATATAAATGACAAAAAATTTAATTGGAAACAACTAAAAGCATTATTCGCAGAACATAAATTATCAGACAAATCTGATTACACAGGTTACATTTAAAAAGAAAGCTTTAAAATTAAAGTCTCTCATGTCAGCATTCACAGAGAAATAACAAGTATTCTCAACAAAAAGGAAATTAAATATCACTCCTTTCTCTTGCCTGATGAGAAGAATCATAAAGTGGTCTTCCGTCATCTTGAAATGGACACAGATGAAATAAAAGAACTTTTAAGCAAAAATTATAAAGTTATAAGTGTCAATCAACTCTCTCGTAGATTTCAGGGAGAAATTAAAAAATTTCCACTTTTTCTTATTACTCTGCAAAAAAATGAAAAATCTAAAGAAATCAAAATTTTTGGACTACATATCAAAGTCGAACCATATAAAAGACGCTCTGGATCAGTCCAATGCTTTAGATGCCAAGACTTTCATCATTCTCAAGCCGCCTGTCATAATGATTTTAAATGTGTCAAATGTGGAGACAATCACGATTCTAGAACATGCCAAAAAGATAAGAACGCTCCAGCTAAATGTGCTAACTGCGGACTGGATCATACCGCTTCCTTTAAAGGTTGAGAAATGTTTTCCACACAAACCAAAAAAGAACTTGTTAAAACTTATGCTGACAGATTTATCATCAGCAAGTCCTTTGCGGATGCCATCAAAACCATAAACGCATCCACACCTAATTTCATCAGTGAAGCTAAAAAGATCTTCGAAGATCTTAATACTTAATAATAATAATAATTAATTAGTTAATTTCCTGAAAAATTCAGGAATACAACTTTTAGCACAAACTATCAGAAAACAAGAAACTCTCACAGAATCAGATATCTCCAAATCAAATGAGCAAACTCAATAATCTCAAACATCCACTCAAATTGTGCTATTGGAATGCCGCTGGCATATTGAACGAAATTGATGAATACACGAACTTTTTAGTCGAATATAACATCGACATCGGCGTGCTTTCGGAAACATATTTTCTTCTTGCTGATAGATTTTATGTGCCAAATTACCGTATATACAGAGGTGATAGAACCATGCAACGACGTGGTGAAGTTGCAGTCCTCTTATAAATTGTCCTCTTATAAAGTTAATTAATATAAAATTAAGCTCTACTTTTTCTCCTTTTTTTTTTCTTTCTTTTACTTCGTTCCAGATCATTATATTGCAAAACTGGAATATTTAACTGTTTCATTGCCTGAAAAAAAAAAAAGTAAACAATAGCTACTGCAAGAAAGATTTATAGAATTCGTCACAAAATATGAAACGTAACATTATGTAGCAAGGTATTTAGTATATGGCGCTAGAAACAGCTTTTGTTAGTTACAATAATGCAGTAACTATTGTTAAAGTTATCAGCTAGACGTATTATTAAATGTATTTAAAATATTAATTAAATTATTAACATAGAATCAAACTGAAGGTCGCTGTCTTGGCTGAAGGTCACTGTTGATCGTTTGTCCACAGTTGCCAAACGTTAAAATCTCTGAATACTGCTAGTTCGGCCGGGGTTAAAATAATGGAAAACGGGCTGGCTGCGTGGGATTTTTTTCCATGAGTAACGTGGATATCATGCCGTTTCCTTTAGGCTTAGTTTGGTTTTCTTTATTTGAATATGACAAAGTACTCGAGGGGTATCTGCCTATTGGAGGGATGCCTTCATGGAGGACTTTCTAAGGAAGTTTCCTTTAAAAAGTCCTATACGAAAGCATATACGAAGATGATCCTCCTGTGTTTTTCTATAATCCAAATAACCTAACTTAACCTAATCACGGCTATCGAGAACTGACCAACGATGATTGCAGGTAAAATAAGGCATAATTAATTATAAAAATTGCATTTCTAAGTAGTTACAGGAAACTTAAATTTTAAAAATAACTTAATGATTTAATTTATTCCCAATGAGAAGATTCTAAGAAAGGGCTATGCTCGGGGGCGGTATAAAACAAGTTAATGATCTTATATTTAGCGCAATGACGAAGCTCACAAGTCGCATGAATACTAAATGTATGATAGCGTAGTGTAAGGAATGTTATGGCTCAAAGCTTTCAAAAAGATTTCGCTGAGGACAGTTTTAATATCAAAGGATTGCTTTTAACAGCTCATTTTGATATTTTTTAACCAAAATTTTTTTTTGAAACAGGGAAGACGAATGAAAGATTTTCTGACGACCTCCTGAATTTCTTTTCGGTGCTCAGCCCAATATTTTCTGTAAATAAAACGACTTTTTTAAATAATAATTAGCAAAACATTCCCTCCATTGCGAGTTTTAGTTGAGTATCCCGGAGATCAAAATTCGACCGCTTGTGTGGAAGTTCTGCCACTAACTGCTACTGCATTTCTCCTGGGAATAAGTAGGTTTCAGTTCAGCGAACGCTAACTGGGTCAACAACACCGTCCTCTCCTCATCGGCTGAGCAAGAAAAGCTGTTGCTTTTCGAAGGCGATATCGATCGTTAGCTAGACTCATACACGTCCCGCAATGAGTTCCCAGCCGTTTTGCGCTCAGGTGTCTCCCCGCCGCTGACGGAGTAGCGGACACTTATAGTGCTTAAGCCTTGAAGTTTCAAGTGCAACAACATAAGTTCAATTTCTTTTTAGCTTGGATAATAATAATTCATGCAATCTGAATTTTAACTAATCAATCAATATTCAGAATAAAAAGCCAGCTGCACAAAAACAGGATTTAATGCTGAAGTTTCTAAATTACGCTTTACACTGAATTGAAGCCTTATTAGAGATTGCTGGTGAAAGTGCTTGTTGTTGTTGAGAGTTTATTCCTACTTTGCCCTTTCGTCTTGACTCTGAGAACCGATGTTTAGAGGCAAAAGCAGATCTTAGAGATAGAAGTCGTCCAGCTGTATATTGATTGAGCAGTTGTAATTACGAATTATTAAAGGTTATATACTATAATAACTTACTATTTCCTCCTTTTTTTATTAATTTTACCTCTCGGAAATCGAATGTAGGCGATTAGGCAGTATGCACCTCTTCTGAGGACAAAGTTTAAAGAAAGAACGTTAGATTAATTTATCAAACAAAACACGCGAGGGCTGTATTCCTTAACTTTGTGGAGGATATCTTTAAAGAGAACTGGCTCGTATCACGTTACACAGTGGGAAAATTACGAAAACTTCCATCATGGAGACAATATGTTCATTTTGACATGAACCTAATAGATGTATC
Source organism: Stegodyphus dumicola (assembly GCF_044657685.1). Lineage (NCBI taxonomy): Eukaryota > Metazoa > Arthropoda > Arachnida > Araneae > Eresidae > Stegodyphus > Stegodyphus dumicola. Next base: position 47,433,323 of record NC_140774.1, read on the forward strand.
AGTGTTCGATAATCTTACCTTACGGCTGCTCATAGGTTTAAAGAAAGGCTAGGTTATTCGAATATGGCCAAACGCACAACAGTTATCTGTCTAAGATGAAGGGTACCCTCTTAGAAAAAATTCTAAGGGAACTGTCTCGTATTCACATTACGCATAAGTAAAACCAACCATGTAGTTATTTCGTATGCCTGGGACTAAACTTAGATCAAACTCTTAATATTGGCGGTCTGAACTACTCTGCTACTAAGCACTCTCACTGGGGGGGGGGGGCAAATTTAAAGAAAGACCTTAGCAATTTAAAAAGTATTTATTAGTTCTCGTATTTAAAGAAAGTTTAAATCACTATGCTATATTTTTTATCAATCTAACAGGCATGGCCAAACTGCGGCTCTCGAGCTACTTGTGGTCCTCTGCCTTCTTAAATGCGATTTGTTTGCAACAGACAATAGTTTAATTTAAAAAATAACTAGATTTTAAAATATAAATCATACAATGACATATTTCTTTATTAATCACAAATTTAATTTCTAAAATTATGTTATGTATATTATTTCAAACTATCTGTTCGCGTTTTATGTAAATTTTGATTTTGTTCTCTGCAGGAGGGCGCCTACGAACGCCGAACTAATCTATTGTATTAACTTGTTTTTCTCACGGCCAATAAACGCAATAACGAACGTGTGTGTCTACTTTCCATCCACTTTACATGGTTCGTCGACAGCCAGAGTAATACTTTTAGATGACGTGTCAAGACATTTTGAACGTTCTAAAATAGCAGGATATTTCCTGCAAAGAAAACGGATTATTTTGTGTCTGGGTTGTGAGAATAGCAGGTGAAATACGGAGTTTCTTTTAAAGCAAAAGCGAATCATTAATAGTAAGTTAACTCCTTTAATTTCACAAGTAAATAGTTTACAAAATCAAGAAAATTCTCTTTCGGTCATTGAAGTGAATGGAAATGATGTTAGTACATTGGATGCTGAAGTGAACAGTTTAAACGATAACATTCTTGGTACTTGTTCTGACGCAGAGTTTAATAAGTATGAAATAGAAATGCATGAACTTTTTTCTAAATTAGATGTATTAAAAATTACTTTAAAGGAAGAATCAAGAAAATTTACTAATGCATGTCAAGATATAATGAATGCTAATGCAAATGGTTTAAAACTTCCTCGCGTAGAACTGCCAGTATTTACTTTTAATTACGTTGATTGGATATAATTTTGGGATTTATTTCTTGCCAGTGTTGGAAATAATAGTACATTAAGTGACAGTCAAAAATTGCAATATCTTAAGCTTTCTGTGAAAGGTGAAGCTGCTGCTTTATTACACAATCTGTTCAAATTTCAAACGCGGATTATGAAAAGGCGCGGAAAGCGCTTACTGAACGTTATGAAAACGAAATAGAAATAACAAATGCAGCGTTAAATAAACTGAATCAGCTTCAGGTTTGCGCAGATTAATTAATACAATACAACAGTTTAATGATACATTAAAAATCCTTAAACAGCCAGTAGAGCACTGGGATACTATGATTATTTTTCTGTTAAAAGGAAAACTTGATCATGAAACACTAAGAGAATGAAAGTTTGAGCAAACAAATAAAAATATTTCTGCTTTCGCTGAATTCAAACTTTTTATTTTAAACGGAGCGAATGCTATTGCTTCTTTGACAAAGTGCCAGAGGGAGGAAGCTGGTTTGCTTTTTGAAACTTTTCGGGTGGTAGTTATATACTTTTCGGTGGTAACTCACAGTTCGGGTGGTAGATATATAGCTTAACTTTTATTTATGTAATTGAGTTTTATTTACTTAAAACATACTATTAATGTTATATATTTATAATAACCACTTTCATAATTACTCTCACTTAAGGAAAAAATAATGAAATCTTAAATAATCGTAATTTAGAATTTAAGTTATTTAAAAAATATAGTTTAAAGTACTGAAAATAATTAAGACTATTATTAATTATGCATATCTAGTCTAGAGAGAAATTTAAAAACTATAGTTTAAAGTCTTGGACTTCACTTGCGAAATGCAGAGTTTCAACCTCTGGCATTCTATGTTAAGCTGTTTGAGAGAACCGTTCACATTATCATCAACACAGCCTTCAGGCTATAACGGTGAAGACAACTTCACGGCAAAGCACTAAAGTACTTCTCCCGATTTGGCCAATGGCTCTCAAGCTAATATCTGAAATCAAGACACCACTACACTACATAATTCAAGATATTCCTGACTCTACTGTTATCTCCGCTTACAACCAGGGTATATATAGCTTCAACCTACCTTCGAGAATATTCTCGGGAAAATCGCTAAGAAGGCGTTCTAGAATGTTCTCGTTCCATCTATGACATATCGCCAATTTTGTCTCCAAATGCGCGATTTCGCGCCAAATCTTGCAACCCTGCCTTTCTCTGCCATTTTCTGGAAACCCTAACCCCGCTTCCAGGGGAAGCTATCTGGCGCAGCTGGGAATTTCGCAACACATTTATTATTTATACATATATTAATAATTTATTATACATTATTGCTATTTATACAGATATTTTGCATTATTATTTGTTAACAGTGTAAAAGATATAAATCAATAGCAATTTGCATTGTTCACTAGATGTTCTTAAATTATATGCTAAGTAAGAGTATGATATTTAAATATAATCAGAAATTTCTAAATCATATGATGAGAAGGCCAAGGAGAAAAACACAACACGGGAAGCAAAATGCGAATAAATACGTTATCCACTTATTTAAACGCTAGTCACGTGTTCATAATAGGCTCTACAGTGAATTAAAACAGCTCAAGTCAAATTAAATTCTCTCAGAGATTTACGCTGAATATCAAAAAGGAAGAGCAAATAGAATTCACACATTTTAAGTTTCTTTTAAAGATGACAGTGTCGCTGCCTTACCTCATTTTAATAATTTGTCATTCAAATTTTCTCGATAGTATTTCCTTTTCCTTTAGCAATTAGTGAACAATAATTCGTTTACAGTTAAATTAGAAATATATGAACTAAATTCAAGTAAATTAAAAACCTGCAGATTTGGTGATCTGATGAGAGATGTGGTGAAAAATCGGCAACCTCCTGGTTTCACTGGAAAGATTCTGGGCTCCTAAGATCTATAATTAATCGCATTTGTTTACTATTATCATTAAAACTCGTTTATTAAATATAAACTTAACCGTTATTAATATTTACACTGGTGTGCAAAAATTAAGGACGAGACGGGTTTTTCAATATAACTTTGTACAAAAGCTTTCCAAATCAATACATTTAATACCGTAAGATCCCCAATACGTAAGGACATGAGTATTGTAAGCAACACTTAATAAAAGAGAAATCAGAGGGATGAAAAGAAGATTTATTGAAAAAGTAGCATGGAGCGCAATGCGACTGAAGACTGAAACATCCCTGTGATGGGTGTCCAGCAAGAAACATCCGGTCTTTAATAGAGGATATGATCTCACCTGACTGCTAGGCAGGTTTGCTAGTCTCTCCATTCGTCTTGCAGAGCCAATCGAAGCTCCGGAATCGTTACTGGTGGTAAGCTACGAGCTGCCAAGCGTCTGCCTAGAAAATCCCATACATGCTCGATGGGATTGAGATCCGGAGATCGTGCCGGCCAATCCATACTTTCAATATCCTCACTCTCTAAGAGCTGTTCGGCAGCTACTGTGCGATGACATGGTGCATTGTCGTCCATGAAAAGGAACTGCGGACCCATAGCGCCTCTAAAAAGACGCACATATGGAAGAAGAATCTCGTTACAATAACGGGTCCCGGTGACTGAACCTGCGTCGAAGATGTGAAGGTCTGTACGGCTACCAAGCATGATGCCTCCCCAAACGAGGACACCGCCACCTCCATACCTGTCCCTTTCAATGATGTTCGAGGGATGATTGCGGCTTCCCCGCTCTCTCCAGATGAGTATGCGATGAGAATCGCTACTCAGACTGAATCTACTCTCATCTGTAAAGAGTACTCGTCCCCATTCATTGTCTATCCAATTCCGGTGTTCCCGGCACGACAGAGAACGCCTTCTCCGATGGGCAGGCGTTAGAGGTACACACCGTACAGGGCGTCGTGCAAACAGACCACCACCGTGCAGTCTTCTGGCCACGGTAAAACGCGATATCGGTCGTCCAGTCGCCTGTGTCGTGTGTCTAACGATTTCTCCCGCTGTCTGCCGCCTGTTTCTTCTGACCTGTAAGGCAAATCACCGGTCATCTGCGGGTGTGGTTCCTTGTGGACGACCCCTACTAAATCCCCGGATAGCTGTTCCTGTAGTTTGAAATTGTCTTAAAAGTCGTGAAACGATGCTGTGAGCAATTCCGAACTTTGCAGCCACACTTGTCACACTGCGGCCTTCCTCCAACTTCCCAATGATTCGACCTCGAGTAAAAGCATCCAGATGTCGTCTAACAGATTGATTATTCGCCATTTCTCGCTGAGGCAGCAACTCGGTGTGATTTTAACTGCTATACGGCGTGTAATCTCTTTGCCAGAAATACTGATCTTACACCGACAACATGCTTTATATTACTCAGACACTCCCCCATTACGTCTACCTGCATATCTGCGCATGTGCTACCGTACATCACCTTACTTAATCTCCTGATTGGTCTTTCTGCCCGCTCTGCCTCTTCGTTCAGCTGATATGCTAATTTTTCGACTTCGTCCTTAATTTTTGCACACCAGTGTATACCAGCGTTCTCTTCCACGACTTAAACCACCAACTTATGCGTCAAAAAATAAGATATGTTCTGCACAATATTAGCCTTTTACATTGCGTAAGGGAATAATTAAATATGTCAGTGAATGAATTAGGAGTTTGATTCTCTTACGTCCCCCCCAACCAAAAAAAACATACGGTCTGAGAAAATGGGATTCTACTACATTCGAATTTTATGTTCGTTTAAGATCTAAGAAAATGCATTGATCCTTATATAAGAAATATACATTCAAAAACATTTTCCCCTTTACTCTGTTATAGTTTGTCCACAGAAAACAGAAAAAGGGGGGAAAAGGTTACCTTGCGTATTTCCTTGGGGGGACTGAGACCCCTATTCCAACGCGATACAGAAGGAGTCCTTTGTCCGGCAGAGCAGACGCCGGCAGCGCCCTCTCACATCCATTACCGCACATCCTGCAATATAAAAAATAATAATTAAAACACGTTGTTGCTCGTCGGGAAAGCGGTTACTCTACGTCATGTACACAATGTATGGTATCAGAAACATCTTTTATTAATGAAAATATTGTTTGTTGAAGAAAGCAGAAGTTGGGATATGCAAATGATTAGTATTTCTGCGCATTTAAACAACGCAGGAGGGAGAAACAACATCTGAAACAATGCATAAAAGAAAAGTTGTGTAGTGGATTTCTCATTTGGAAAGTGATTTGTAAGGTTGAAGTTTGCTCATAATATCGTGTTATTCCTCAAATAAGAAGAGGAAATGCTTACCAGCAAGTTTCAAAATTCGATAGAGGCAGGATCATTGTCTATCGAAAGTGTAGATTATCGTTCCGTCATATCGATGGTCGCACTAGTCAACATCCAACCACTGTCATGCGAATATGTAATCAATGGGTTGCTGAGGGTCATACAGAACAGCATGAAGGATCTCAACGCTCTCCCACGACTAACACCAGAGAGGACAGACATATTGTGAGGTTAGCCCTGCGAAACCGTACGACCACATCATGGACCATTAGTTAGGAAACGGACATGTTTGCAGTACGCCCAGTATCAGTTCCTAAGGTGCGCTGACGTTTGCGGCAGCTTGGAATATCAACAGGGTGACCGTTAGCATATTTCACAAGCGCACATTAGCATAGCAACTGAGGGAGGGGTTTCGAAAACTGACCAATGAGCTTCTACTGCTCTTGTGACGCTAAATCTTCGAGCCTGTGGGCGTATGCTGTTTACGTTTTACTTTGTATTTTTTCGGAGTTATAAATGTATGGTGTAATAGCAGAAAATCTCGTAGTGCTTTCGTTTTATGAGTTTGATTAATCGCTGACATTTCACTTTCGCGATTTTTATCACGCATTAATATTTGGATTGATGTTCACGCGTATTATCGCTTTTTAACATCGAGAAAATGATTCAAGCTACAGTTAGCCTGGAATATTATGCATTTACTAACAGCTGTGGATTAAGAGAATTCAAGTGCATAATTTTTGGGACTGGAAGTGTTACAATGAATTTAGTGTTTTCTTATTTCAGTGCTTGCATTTGAATTTTAAAGTGTAAGATTCAGAATACATATTGTGTATGATCTGATTATATTCATTATTAACAGTAAAAGTTAATATGTAAATAAATTAAATATATTCGTTGTGAATAAGCTAAATTCATTCAGTTTGATGAGCATTTCTTGTTTAGACAGTACATGTAAGAGTGAGCAGTTATTAAATGTGAAATTTAACGCAACAAAATGTATACGAATAGAAATTAGTAAAGTTCACTTTCAATAAAATTCTGCATTAGTTATTAGAACATCTTTTTCATATATCCTGCAATAAAAATTCCTGACTTCTATTTACATATGTAATTGGTGCAAATATTTTTCTCATATGCATAGTTTTATATAAAGATAGCATTTTGGGCTCAGATGTTTATCACATATTTCTTTCTTCATATTAATTACCACTTATTAAGTAATATGTCACATGGATATTTTTGCGGAGTATCCAACATGTGTTTGTATTTATTTCAAATTCTTTCAACCAGGTAGTGAAATCTTCACAATTGCTTATATTTGATCGAATTTCGCAATGAAAAGTTTCAGAATAAATCGATGATGCTTTAATTATTTTGTACAGATAAAATTATGTGGCAAAATATTTTCAACCATCTTGCTTAAATCTTAAAGCAAGCGAAAGGTCATGTGACATGACAGAAATATTACTGGGTGCCCATTGGTCCATCCTAGAAACCACTCCCGAGGTGGCTAAACTGATGTGCACTTATGAAATATGCTGACCGTTACCTCGACGACGCAGCAATGTAGCATAGAGATGGCGACTCTGGTCCGCCGAACGACAAAGCTAGATACATAGTGGCATAATGTCTTTTCAGACGAGAGTTCTGCGAACAGTAGTCTGATGGCCGTATACGTGTCTGGGGCTCCGAGGAGACCGTACGTCGTCTGCTTGCTTTCGATATGGGCATAGGAGCCCTGCACCTGGTGTGATGGTTTGGGCTAAGAATTAAAAACTCCTAAATAATAAAATGATAAATGAACTAGACATATATAAATGCTGAAAGTGGCCACAATTTCAGGACTAAATAAAATACACAATAAATGAAAGTGAACGCCATAAAATACAGCAGAAATTAAATAAATAAATAAACAAACAAAACAAGATATACACTAGCACTCAACAGATTAAAAATGCATAAAAAACCAATATTTAAGCAAATGAACTCTAATATGTAAAAAACTTTGCAACAGCATTAAGAACATAAAAATATAAATTATTGTTATGAAATAAAATAAAGTTATAAATTATACAGACGCTGTTTTATTATTGTTAAACTGCTCAATTTGTTAATCAATACTAGACATTAAATTTGAAAGATAAATTAAGATCTTATTTTTAATTAAATGGTGATATTCTCTGAACGGCTAACCGTGAGAGCACGTCGATGTTAAAAATCTTAATTTCAAGCATTCAAAGCAGCACTCGCCGAACGCACATTTCTAAATACTTTCGGTATTCTTATCCATCATTTTTCATTCAAATGGTGATATTCTCTGAACGGCTAACCGTGAGAGCACGTCGATGTTAAAAATCTTAATTTCAAGCATTCAAAGCAGCACTCGCCGAACGCACATTTCTAAATACTTTCGGTATTCTTATCCATCATTTTTTTTTTCCAATGCATGGTCGTGTTTAGGGGTTTTATTTTACTATGTAAGGATTTTACATTATAAACTAAACGAACACACGTTCATTGAGGTTTAAGAAAATAAAATAAAACTGCAACCTGAAAATTTCAGATTGTAATTTTACACTTACAAATATTTTCCATAAAGAATTCATTTTTTAAAAAAACTACAATATGAAACACCGAACAAAGTTTAAAACATACTGCAGTCAGATTTTCGCATGCAGATAATAACTGGACACCTACAACACTTTTAAACTAAAGAATCGCTATAGGTCTGTTATTTTAAGGTCGAATTTCCGAAAATTCAAGTTTACGGAACATAAAAATCAAACATTTAAAATGCTCAAAACAAGAGTGTCAAACAGCAGAAAAGTCAAACTCTTTGAAATTTTATTATATCGTAAATTAATGCCAAGGGTAAACTTTAACATTTATTGAATAAAGGCGTTTTTTCAAGTCAAGATGCAGCTGACTTGAAAGACGCGGCTTGACTTGAAAAGGATGAAAGGAGTCAAGATGCAGCTGTGCACTTTTTTTCATTGGACCGATTACCTGTGGGATTTGCTATTGTACTTCTCACAACTGAAGCGGCAACTAATCCTGTTTTTTACATGATATTAAAAATAATCGGAGTGAAAAGAATAACATCTTTTTCGGGGTACTAATAAAAAATTTTAATTTTCAAAGTGTTAAATTTTAATTTTTTAAAGAAAATTTAAGTTTTCTTTAATAACTGAGAATCGTAATATTCCTGTCGTAGGATTGGAATGAAAATTAAAAGTTTAAAGCAGAACTTTTGAAATTTCATAGAAAGCGTATTCAAAAACGAATGTGGCAAAAATGATGAATGCAATAATCAAGCATTTCTTTTTTCCTGAAAAAAAGAACCTGACAATGAATAATGTGAAAAAACGTGCGGAAAAGCATAGGTATAAAACACGTGTAGCAAATAATGTTTGAAAAAAACTGCATTGCTTAATTTCTGTATTGGTATTCTGTAACATATATAGACGAATTCTCTGACTAAATGGGGTTACCTGAGCATTCTACCGGAAAACGAAAAATACACCAAAGGTTTTTTTACATTTATTATAGATAAGTGCATGAACATTAATGTGGAAGTGAAACGAAGCTAATGTTCGTTGCTTTAGCAATAAATTATCGGTGGCAGCAGAGTTACGAAAAAAAAGAGGTCAAGACGTGACCTTCACGAACTGCAAGGCCATGACACTTATCGAGCAGCTGCGGAATGAGTTACCCTGCCGGTTCGTTCCTCTTTCAACATTCAGAGCTTTTAGAAAAAAACCTGATAAAAATCTCTGATCGTCCTCTTAGAAATTCTTCACGTTAGAAATGGTGTTAGTAAAATCTCCGAAATGTCTGGATCGTCACGTTACGTTATTTTACGCGACCAACCATTTATCATCATACAACTCAGCATATGTAGCCAATGCGTGGAATATAGGATTTTGAATTTACTTCCCCCCCCCCTCATGCAGACTCATGGCACAGCTGATTCTCAGAATTTTACCATTCACAAAGTGTAACATGGATCAAATATAATTAATATGTGACCGAAAAAAAACTCAGCTATCTGAAAGTAATGAACACCTCCTCTTAATAATTTATTTTTTATTAAACAAGCTTTATATTATTTTATTTTCTAAAAATGTTACTAACTGATGTAAATTACAGTATGCCCAGTTAGTTTCTGTGAAATATTGCAACTTTGCCGCTATTCTTAAAAAATGGTTCTAGCGCTATGTGCTACATAAATGGTGCAGAATCATTTGATTCCTTTAAATAGTGCATATGGGAGGGTTTTATGAAAACAAAATTTTAATTTATTAGTTCTGGTGAACGACTGTGTAGATGTCTGTATATTTTCCTTCTTCCTGGGACTCAGTTAGTGTTAGGTTTTTGCAATGAAATGGTCGATTTGAAGGACGATTGAAAAAGAAGCGAATAAAAGAAATCTGTCTAAATAAACCCGCTTGATTAATCTATAGCAGCAGGAATGCATTGTTGTCACTGTGAGACAAAGCCATTTATATCAACACGTTTGCAACATTAGCTTCTCTGGAAGTAATGAAGTCCTCCACTGCTCGCTAAATTGATGCGTTGGTAACAATGCATTTCTTGGACAAAAAAGGGGCTCAAATGCAGGCACAATTTCATTTCTCAAGTTGCTGATTTGCTGTAAGGTGGACACAACTATACGCTGTCAGGCGTTATCCTAAAGCAGTACGACACCATGTGTTTTCAAAACAACTGGTTTTTCAAGATACAGTTTTGTTATGCAATTGCCTCTTATCTTCACAGTATCGAGTTGTTATGTATCTTTTCACCTCATGGAGGGGATAGCACACTAGAAGACTACCATACAGCAAACAACATCTTTGATGTAAAAAATACTTTCTGAAATGTTTTTTACTTCAAACTAGCGGTTTATCGTGAAATATACATTTCTCATCCGCAGTCACGATTCGCTGCAGGAGCCTTTCTTTCTTACTTTTTGCCCCCCCCAGTGACCGATTGGGCCCTAATGATCCCCCCCCCCACTGCCGAATATTGGCATTTTGTTCTGAATTCGAACCCAGGCTGCTTGGTTAGTTTACATAGTTTTACCCATGTGTAACATGAATAGGAGTCATATTCTTTTGGAAAATCTCCCTCAAAAGCATCCTCCCACTTAGGCAGATACCTGTCAAATACTCTGCCAAATTCAAATAACCAACCGATCTTCCTGACTTCTTAAGAGAGAAAAATTTACTTTCAAAGCTCGTGGTCTTTTTCATCAATGAGTTCATGAGACATCAAATTGTTGAACTTCCTTATCCTTTCTATTAATGTCAACTGCCATGAAGCAATAGAAAAGTGAACATCTGGTGTTTGGGTGGTCTCTCGTAAAGTTCTTCCCGAATCTGATATAATTAAATTCTTTAATCCCTCTCATCAATAACAGAAGGACGATAGCCGCGGAGTTCATTTTGTAGCTTAATTTTGTAGCCATTTGGAAGTGGATCTCTTATTAACCGTTCCTCCGTCCAGTGTTTTATTGACATTTTTAAATGCAACTAGTGCAGAATTTCTCAGTTTAAACTCGTAAAGGTATTGTAAACTTAACTATCTGGGTTCCAGAATCGACTTGATGTCGATAATATTCAACGTTCCATGCTCGTTGATTTGATAAAAAAACAGTAAAACGGTTGTCTCAGAATACAAAACATTAACTTTTAAATAACTACTTGAAATACATTAATATTTAGCCCAAAGAACGTCAACCCAATAGGGCTATTAGTCTCAAAACGTCATTTTGGGTTGAATCATTTAAATGCGATGTATCACTTTTCAAATTGTTGCCACCAAATATTATCGCTTTGAAGAAACTAAAGAATCTGCATGAATGAATGAATGTTTCTTGCATTGTGAAAAACGCAGCGGTATCTATAGTCATCAAATTAGTTCTCCACCCAAATATTGGACCCTGGACGTCCAAATTTTGAATTTGTTTTACTGTCTATTTCATATTTTGTAAAACTTTATTAAATTTTTTGTTAAAAAACTAAATAATTTCAAAGCGAGCAGTGAGAACACTGTAGTGAATAAAACACTTTTATCTCCAATGCACGAGAAATTCTATCAGAAATTCTAAAGATATGATGTTTTTAAATATTTTAGCCAAAATGTTCCTGAAACGTGCATGTATCTGTAAACGAAAAAAAAGTCTGTTTAAGCATAATATAAAATATGAAAGCTTTCATATTTCATTTTATTTTTACTTTTGGTCCTGTATTACCATTATTTCTTATTTTTATGCTATATTATATTACAAGGAATAAAATAGTATATTCCCCGCGTCACGTAGCAAATGAGAATTGAATCTGGTTAGGCTAAAACCTCGAAGGAAAGTTAGGATTAAAAAGCCTGAAAACTTTTACATGTATAAAAACTTTAAAATATGGAAAATGGCGTCTGAAAATTCTTTAAAATTGTTATAGTGCTAGTAATTATTAAATTGTTAATAATTTATCTGAGTTTTATTGAGTAGTAAAAAATAAAATCGGAAAATTATTACCTTAGTTTCCTCAAAATAAATAATAATCTGTATCAGAAACTATTAAAAATGACGGCAAATGCAAAAATCTTGTTTCGCACTCTTTACAGGAAAGAAAAATTTAAAAAAAAAAACTTTAATGCTTTAATCTTTAATTCGCATGAGATAGTTAGACATGAATTGTGAAAACTTACCTTTTTAGGCTTTTATTTTCAGATTGAATGTATATTATTTAAAGGGAAATGAGATGAATCCTTAATCTTAAGATTCTCTAATCTTTTGAATCCATCAATTAATAATACGGAGAAGAAAAATAAATTTAACTTATGGAGACCATTAAACATTTTGTTTTGAACCAGTAGACTTGAAAAATGTGCAGTGCTCTCACCGGGATTCGAACTTCGAACCTTTGGATTGCTAGCGAGACCTGCTTTTCAATTATACTTCGAAGGCACTCGGGAATGAGGAAGAAAATATCTTACACTGTAATATTAAAAGATTTTAAATAAACAAAATTTGAAAGCTTCATTTCATGAAAAACAAATTTCACACTATATTTTTTTAATTATACTAATATTTTTAACAGAATACAAACGAAATTAAAAAAAAAATTTTTTTAAACACTTTACTATTAAATTTCTTTTTCTCAGCACGATTTTTCAGGGAGAAAAAAATTAAGTATCAGTTCAAAATTCGACAGCCATAACTGTTGAATTTTCAGCTGGTAGACAACTGGAGTCAAATGAACCACGTAACATTATATCATGCTACGAGCAGCAGGATATTAGCAGGCTATATGTCGAGAATTATCGAGACGAGTTGAAAATTAGTTCAGAGAATTTTCGACTCGTCTCGAAAATTAGCGTTCAGCTAATTTTAACGATTACAGAGCGCTGTATTGAACTTGTTCATTCAAATAGCAATAATCGTGTTCTTCTTTTGATAGACCTTTCTACAGAATATCCATAAAATTAATCTTTTCCAAAGTTTTCAGTTAAAAACTTTCAACTGCTTTGCAGGCTAGGATTAAAATATTCAGACGATGTAAAAAGCATGAATATTCGAATGTCTGATCCATGGTGAAAAGGAATCTGAGCGTTTCAGAAGAGAGCCTTCTTTCAAACCATGGAAGTAGAAATACATACAATTACTTTTTACTTCCATGTTTCAAACTGAACTCCAGGCTATAGAATAAGAAAAACAGAGAATGATGTCGTCAACGGTCATGGTAAAGAACACGAAGGTGTTAAGACATAAATAACCTTCGCTCTATTTCTCAACTTAGCTGATATAACCAGTCTTCTTCTTGCCTCGGCAACTAAATGAAAACTACCATGACCTGTTACATAAAATAACAGTGCTTTCCGAAAATGATAGAGCACTTTTAAGTTCGTAAAATACAGTCACAGATTTTGAATGCATTAACTAAATATGGATTATTTGAAGCCTTCGAATCTCTAAAAATTCCAGATTGGAAACTCCAGTCTTCTAGTCTTTCTTCAATCATTCGAATCTTTCGAAGCCTTACTTAAAAAACTGTTAAATAATTTAGCTTAGAGTTTTGGAAAAAATAATTTTATTGCCTTCAAATAGAAATGTTCATTAAAAAAGAATGCGAATTCGCACTTTCAATTAAGTTGATCCACTCTTAATTTGTGAAAAATTTTAGGTTTCATATTTGGTGCTTATCTATGTTAATATTTGAAATAATTCCTTCCCTCTCTACATTTGTTCTGATTTAAGAAGAGAAACACTAAAACAATTGAACTGTTACTCATAGAGTTTTGTAAAATTATATTGAAAAAATAAGCTTTGAGATTACAAAGTTTTAATCTCGAATTTCCATTTACTAAATTTTATTTAGGTCTTCTTAATAAGTATAATATTTTTAAAAGGGCATTCTTTATCAGAAAAATTTTAATACTAAGCTTTCTTTTCACCATTCTTCTTAGATGGTGGATTCAAGAGACCAGAGAATTTCCAAGCCTTGGATTCAGATTCAAGAAAATAATGTATATTCGTTTCAACTCTGGATTAAACTGAAAATATAAAACAAGTTCTCTTCGAAGTAAAGTTTACTTAGCCTTCTTTTCATACTAAGCATTTTTTTCTAAAAATAAAGTATTAAATTTTAAATTAATATACATCAACTCTCGCTTAATCCGAGCTGGTATCGGGAAAGATGTCCACGGTTAATTCAAAATCATAATTGATCTGAATGCAGTTATCAAAAACACACGTAGCACGTATAACTCATTTTATAATTAAGAAAACAATTATATTAAAAATGTATTTATATCTCTAAACATCTGGAGAATAAATTCATCTTGTGACATAAATCCGATCAGTATTCAAAGTTTCTTTCTCGAATGCGCACTCTTTTTCTCTCCCTTTCTTACATTTACATATATTTCTTCATCAACTTACGGTGCACACGCTGTTGACTTTTCGTATTTTGATAGGAATCAGTGTAAAACAGAAAACTAATGGCTCTTCACTTGATTTACTTTTAAGACTAAACAATTTACTTTTAATTGATGTTTTAATAATGTTAATATTCATACAATAATAATGGGCACTGTTGTGGATAAAAACAACGCTCAAATACTATGACATCAATTGACGTTATTGCATTCATTTTAATTTTCTTTTTGTACTTTCCGTAGACAGTTTTGTTTTATGATGATGGTCTGATAACAATTTTCCGTCGTTTCGCAATAAACAAACATAATTTTTTTCTTACGCAAGGCTCGATAATCCATATCCCACCTTCACATAATCGGAAGTTGACTCGATTCTCCCTTAAGTTAGAAAATTATGTCACAAAAGTCTTCGGACATAGTTTAGACTACAAATAAAATCGTATGCAATAAATACAATGTGTATAGAAAATATTATGTAAAGATAATAAATAAAATATATAATGTCAGTTATGACATTACTTTGCAACAAATGATATTGAAAATTATAATTGTATTCAATTGTGTGAAATCTGTAAAACACTTACAGGAAGACGGGGAAAGCTTTTAAATGCAGAACGATTTTATCTAGCCTTCTTAATAACAAATTGCAACAAGTTTACATCATTAATGCCGACAATAAAATAGATTTCTAACATACTGTAAAAAATCATTTGCAAACTATTTTCTCTGTCTGGAATTAAATAAATAAATATGAAGCGTCTATTCGTCTACCAATAAATAATTAAACCTGAAGCTTTTCATATTTAAAAAGTCGCACAAAAAGGTTTGTTAAGGTGTAGGGTCATAAGGTTTTTTGGAAGCATAAAAAATGAGCAATGAACTGGACTTCTCGAATACGCGCCGCGTCTGCTAACCACCACAAAGGCATGCTGAAAGGAGGGAGACAATGCCTTATATACTCCCCTTTTTAAAGGGCGACTGGTGATTTGGGGACCAATCGCCAAATCCTGGTGATGAAGAATCATCATTCATCACCTTTTTTAGTTCGGGCGCCACTGTAGAGTCATTAGGTTTTTTGGAAAGCAGGAGACAAGAAAAATGAGCAATGCCCTCACCAAGACTCGAGCCTGGACCTCTCGAATATGCGCCGAGTGTGCTAACCATTACACCACGAAGGCATGCTGAAAGAGGGAGAAAATACCTTATACATGTTTTTACGCTCTCACTGAACTCGCAGTCTACCGATCTGCTGTTACACTCACTTCTCCTAGCATTTTTTTAAGCTTTAGTATCAAGCATAATTTTATTCGCTTGATACTAAAGGTTAAAAAAAAATACACATATATACAATTTATATATATATAAGTTAACAGCAAAATTAGAAAAAATTAAAAACCTCATATGAGTGTTTGGAATTCCCGATGCAACATTAAGTTATTGGCATACATTTTTCTGTTTTTTTCAGTCTCTTTTCAGTTCATCATACCAATGTTCAGTTTTCTTACTAAGACAGCTTTAGAATTATTATTATTATTATTATCGTTTTATGCATTTACTTTGTTTATTAAATATCACGTTCCTGGCACCTACACGACATAAAATTCTATTCAATGACAAAATAACAAAATATTAAAAAAAAACAGCATATCTTTAGAATTTCCGAAGCACAGTCGCACGATGGATGTAAAAATGTTGTTTTCTGTACAGTATTGCTACTGCTCGCTTTGAAATCATTGAGGTTTTTAATCAACAGTCCCTTAAAATTTTTACAAAATAGGTAACAAAACAAATTCCAAATTCAGGCTTCTAGCTGTGCATATTCGAATGGAGGACTACGTTATTCAAAATTTGATATCTCTAGGTACCGTTGTGTTTTTACAATGCGAGAAACATACATACATTCATGCAGATTCTTCATTATTTAATTTCTTTAAATATAATATAGGGCGATTATATCTGGTGCCAACAATTTGAAAAGTGATTCCATTTATAGAGCTTCAACACAAAATGCTATTTCGAAACTAATATCCCATTCGGGACTAACGTCCCTTTTGGGCTAAAAATAAAATAAAAATAACTAAATAAATGAATAACATAAAATTTAGCCATTGTGATGAAGTTTTGTAATAATGCAATAGATTGTAATATTTCTTGTATACAAGTTTCTTTGTTTTAATTTCATTTAAAAGGTCGTACATTCTCATAAAAATTTGATATATTTTATATGATTTTACAGTCTAAAAAGAAGCGCAGACAAACAAATGGTTTTCAAATTTACAATCTTTATGAGATGAGCTTTTTTCAAATTATTATTTTTATTAATTATTATTATTTTAGTCAGTCAGGATTTACTTATAATTCAGTCAGTCGGGATTTACTTATAATTTGGAAACAGCTGAATATTACTTTCGTCTGAGACAAAAAGCGAATTTTGTATGCTCATTTTGTTTTTAGAAAAATTTAATGCACTTCAAAACTTTTTATGTATTTTTAATTGCAAACTCTTCTTTGGCGTATATACAGAAGTTTTCAGACTGCAGTACATTATTATTATTAATTTCCAGCATGAATTCGCTAATTATGTACTTATTTTAGATACATGGTATGAAATTCGTTTGTGGGTAACCAAATGTTGGATAATCTACTGCATATGAGAAGGACGTGGGAATTCTTGCAACGTTGATTTCAAAGCTCATCTCTAGATGTTAATGGCAACAAATCGAGTCGTGTTAAAGGTCAAAGATCGCCCTAGTCGAACGCGCGAGCCCCGGCAGCTCCATCGATCCCGGCTCTATTTTTAACGTTGCATCCAGAGCGAAAGAACCCGCGCTCCGGACCGGCTATTTTTAGCACACTCCGCTGCTGCGGACGATTTTCCTTAAAGGGAGAACTTCTCCTTTAAACGTTTCACTCTTTCTCTTGTTTTTTGTGTGCTAGGGAAAGCTTACATAATGTACAACTGGAAAAGGTTGTCTTTGCATTAATAACTGTGCTTTAATGAAATCTTTGCTGTCTCAAAGCTCCGAAATTCCTTATTAAGCACTAAATTTATTTTTCTAGAATATAAATTCCTTCCCCAAACTCTTGAAAAATTCTGAGATTTTAAGAAAATTGTTCGCTTAAAATATTTTTAAAAATTAAGAAAGTATTTAAGAAACGTAAATAAACCATCCAATTCTTTATCAAGTAAGTAAGCGTTAGAACGGCTTTTATTGGTTACATAATGTTTGCAAAAATGATAGCTATAAATTAAATGTGTTTAAAATTACAGAAGTCAGGTACGTTTTTAAAAATAAATTTACAATCAAAGCCGTTATACATCGGTAGCCACACCTGAAATCATCGATGATAAACGACCTTGATGATTTCAAGTATGCGCTAGTGCATGAATTTAGGTTTTAAAATAGCATTTAACCGAATGACACACTGATGTCCATCAAATCAGTTATTGGGTGACCTGTAGTTTGATAATATCTGCTTGCTAATCCAAAGACTAAACCGAAAGACATTGAATCAAGTTAAAAGTAAATGGTCACCGGTAACCTCGTCGTCAGTTTATAGGTCTTCTATCTAAAGTGATATAGCAATATTAAACAGATTATTGAAAAGTTAAACTAACGATTGCAATTTATCAAGCCTACAGTTGACCGACGATCTATAGTTTGACAATTGATCTAAGGCAGTAGCAAAACTTACCACAGCAGATAGGTTAAAAAGGTATAATAGCGTAATCTAGCATAAAGTAAGGCTTTAAAAGCTTACAAAAATACGGATAAAGATATTTCTAACGTCAAAATCATCTATTTTTAATAAATGGAAGAAAGAAGATGAAGCAGGAAAAAGCGAAAAAAAATTATCTTGTGAAATGAAAATAGAAAATATTGGTTTCACGTTTATGTAATCTTTTAATTATGGAGGAAATGTAGTAATATTTCTTATAACTGCTGAATGTTTTTATTAAAACAGCTTTTCAATATCAGCAACAGTTTACTGAATGGCTTACTGTTTTAAGAAACATTTTCCAGAACTACTGCTGAGTTTTATTACTTTATTGATTTTAACTTGTTCTCATTGACGGAGTTGAAAAGCTTTAAGCCCAGCTAAAATTCCGTATGATGTTGAAATAAGTGATCTTCATAACGAATATATGAGTGACAATTTTTAAGACATGAGTTTATTTCTTTTAAATTACCCTTATTATTAAATAATAACAGATTGATTAAATTTGAAAGATAAAGTAAAGAGCATTGCTTCGCGGCAATCCTCTGAGACTGCAGATACCACCAGGTTTTTCGGAGCGTCAAATTAATTATATTTTTAACATTGTTTATTTGATCTCCTAAAATCATGAATGCCTTCGTCAGGATATAAACGACCTATTTTCTAGTTTAGTATCTATATGTTTTGAGTATTTACACCACAAGGACGTGAGTAAAAAAATGCGGAAGTCCTTAATATGCGTGAAGGCGCGTAGAATATAAATAAAAAATCTTATATTTCGCGCAATGGTAACACTTCCAGAAGGCTGTTTCTAAATTCTACTGTAGTAAGGAACCGCATGCAGTAATTATGTAAGCGTTCTCTGAGGTAGGAATATTATCACCAGCAGCTTTTAATTTACTTTAATTTTAATAATATATGTAAATATCAAGTGCGGTCACTACCATTATTTTCATTTTTCATTTAACTTTATTTTAATACTCTATCTAACTCTACTTTAATAATTTACTATTTAAAGAACGTTTATGTTATAATCAATGCAACTGTTTACCATTCTGAACGTTTGCAAGGGTGTAGTAATTTAAAACAATTCTAATACCAGAATAAGATTTTAGTTTCCTCTCTTTCTTTCTCTCTTCCATCCCTTTTTAAAAATTAAATGATATAGAAATCAACTGTCAACTCAAAATAGTCTGAGGTTTATTATTCACATTAAGTTGTTTATATTAATTAAAACTGAATGAATTGCGTGAAAACTAGAAATCTGATGAGGTCTTTAGAAATCATTAATAATACCGTGGTGAAAAAAGAAGACGTCTAACGGTCTTTTTGAATCATAATATTAAAAACTCATTCTTAACAGCAAATATTAAGTGTTTGCTGGTATCATGTATACTACAGATATTAAGTATATTTTCAAATTCAGTGGAACGAAGAACCATTTTAAACTAAAATAGTCAGTAAGAAAAGTTTATTTAAAACAAAAGAAGGTTAAGATTAAATCATGAACCAAATAGAAATATCTACGTCCATGAGTGCCTTACTTCATACGAAACTGATTTTCGCCAAAGCAGCGGTTTAGTTCAAGTGTCAGGTATCTTTCATCTTCTCGAGATATAACATTCTTTAAGTTTACAATTCACTGCATGTTTAAAGACTAAAACCATTCTCCATTAGATGAAATATCGCCTTTATCTGACTAACTGAGCGTCTTTTTTTTGCAACCGTACTAAATGAATACAGCCGCCAGAACCGTATAAATTCAATTTTTCATCGAACTTCCAAGCAACTTTGTCCCATTTTGAATCCATTCCATGTGACAGTTGGAAAATATAATTATGATATTTGGTCAGTCACAGGTACTGTTTCATTTTCTAGTGATGAATATTTTCACCATCTTTTAAAATGCAGTGCAGTGTGGGCTTAGAGACTTTCATGCGTAGAGCAGATTCAGCTTGCTTTACGTTTGCAATCGAGTCCTTCATCGGTGTAAAATCTTCCACTTTTATCGTAAAGTCTATACCATATAGCGACTGGTACATACAAACAGAGGAAAATCATGTAAAATGAAAAAAAAAATAATAGATTGCTTTATATTCTTTTAAATTTAAACTTTGGATTATACTAAAGGAATGATAGCATTTGTTTTCTTGGTTGGTTTTATTCAAATGCGTTTTCAATACCTACAAAAAGGTTATTGATTTATCTGATACATTGATCCCACTTCTGCATATCAATACCAGAAAAAGAAATTTTACTCGCTTTGCTTTGGCATCGATTTTATGCAAAACAGGACATCTCAACATTCGACACTCATACATAATATATTTCTCCTATAAAGGCGTTTCGTTTAACTTTTCCTATATGTGCACTATCCCTTAGCATGAAAACGAAACCTCATATCCATGATAAAACCCTATCGTAGCAAAAACACTGTAATTTCTATGGGTATAGAAATGGTTTCGTCTGTGAAATCTCATATCTCCTCTGTAAGAGTTTTAAATATTATTAAAATCTTGTAGTTTCAAATAAATAATTTAATTAGATGAACATTAAGGTATTTGTGAAAGGCAATATTTGAAACCAGACTCGAGTGATTCGTGCGACTCTCGCACGAAGAATGTAAATTATTTTTAAATGTTAGAATATGTTTTCTCTTTTTGTTTGTATGTCGCCATTTTTGAGTGTTAAATAAAAGTTATTGCTGTGTTCCATCATTGGAAGTGCTTCATATCGCCAAAGAAGTATTACAGTCTTAATTATTTTGGAGGCACCGACCGAGATCAAATAATCGTGCGTATTTTTATTTTATTAGTTCATCAATGAACGTAATATTAGTGATAACAGATTATTACTTCCTGTTGATATTAAATTGCCTTATTTTATTAGTTCATCACTGAACGTAACTTCCTGTTGATATTGAATTGCTTTATTTTATTAGTTCATCACTGAACGTAACTTCCTGTTGATATTGAATTGCTTTATTTTATTAGTTCATCACTGAACGTAACTTCCTGTTAATGTTAAATTGCCTTATTTTATTAGTTCACTTGAACGTGTACTTAGTGATACTATTTTAATGCCGTTTCTACTAGAGCTGAAAGGAAAAGAAAAATAGTTGAAGAGTAGATCTTGAAACCGATGAAGGAAAAAAATAAAGCATCCAGAGATATCTTTGAAGAAGAAGTTAAATCACTGGAATTAAACGTGGAAGAGTTTCACGAAAATTTGAAAAACGATAAAGAAATTATTATTGAGAATCATTTTGCAATGCAACGTTATCATCATCTTTCGGCTTTCGATTTAATATCAAAGCCGCTACTAATACACGAAGAAAACAATTGTCGAAAGCAAATGAAAATTGAATATTATCCGAAAGGCACAAATGAACTGAGGAAAGGCTTTGTAGTGAATTATAGCCGAGGAACTGATCCAACATGGAAGAGATCTAGGCACCGTCAAGAAAAAAAAGGAAGACTAATTTGAACTGTCCAATTTCTTCCTATTTAAATGTGGTGTAAAAGTATTTGTTTAAAACTTTAAATTTTTGACCTGAAATTTGTAACTTTATAAGAGAATTTACATTTACTCTTTAAGCAATTCAGCAAGCCGAGCTTATAAACTTTCGAATTTTTACAGAACTTTTCCCTTCGGTAAAAGTCTCTCCGTTGGGGGAGAGGTTGTAAGAGCTTTAAATATTATTAAAATCTTGTAGTTTCAAATAAATAATTTAATTAGATGAACATTAAGGTATTTGTGAATGGCAATATTTGAAACCAGACTCGAGTGCCTCGTGCGACTCTCGCACGAAGAATGTAAATTATTTTTAAATGTTAGAATATGTTTTCTCTTTTTGTTTGTATGTCGCCATTTTTGAGTGTTAAATAAAAGTTATTGCTGTGTTCCATCATTGGAAATGCTTCATATCGCCAAAGAAGTATTACACCTCTTTCAACAAACAATATCTTTTTCACAGCTCTATTTGATAGCGAGTAAATCCGATTGCATTCGGTCGCTCTCTATAGCAAAATTCTTTATTTTAGAAAAAAAATTAGAAATTCATTCTACAGTTTATAAAATAGATACTAATGGAAGCAAAAATAGCTGCTTATAGAAGCATATATTACAGGTTCTTAACAGCTTCATAATTATCCCTAAAGAAAAAAACTCAGTGTTCGCTTTATCTAGTCTTGTTAACACCAAAAGACAGCACTGAAATAATTTAACAAAATATGTAATATTCATTTACTCTTTAAGAAAATCCCTTTCGCTGTAAACAGCAATAGATCAAAGAGTTTGTTCTTTCGATAAATGTAAATTCTGTAATGCAAACTCTAATTAAAAATTCCCTTTTTTTATGTAACATTCTAAGGAATTTTCGCCTAACATACTGCATGCTGTAGTGGCTTAACTAGGCAGTACAACCGGTTAATAATCGGAAGATCTGAAGTTCGAACCGCGGTGAGGGCATAGCTGATTTTCTCCTACGTCTCGTTTCAGAAGTTCTAAATAGCTCTGCAGCATCTGTCGTCTAAAAATGTGATGAGTGATAATTCGTCATCTGAGTCTCGTTCCTCTTTCTCTAGTCACCCTTTTAGTGTGGGCAATATAGGGAGGCTTCGAAGGACCTGTTAGCTATACAGTGTAAGATACTCAACATGCTTCAGGAAGTAAGATTAAGTTAATCAGTCAAAGTTTGCGATTTTTTCAAATCATCCTCAGAAAATATCTTTTAAAAAAGTTCTTATTTCACATAATTTTCTTTTATTTTTTCTTCCCCCCTTCTCTCTATAAGTAAATGATCAAATCTTTCTTCCAAGATGAAAATCTTTATGTTTCATTCTTTTTAAACACAGCTTTAGAAATATTACCCTCAAAACGAAAAATTAAAAGTACATGGGTTGTATTCAAAACTTCTTTGGTGGTGTATTGAGAATACGGCAAAGCACACTAGGGCTATCTGCCTAAGGGAAGTGATGCCTTCGTGGAGGGCTTTCTAAGGGAAACTGGCTCGTATACACGTTACACATGAGGAAAACCACGAAAACGCCCATGCAGCCAGCCCGTTCGCGGGATTCCAATCTCGGACCGAACTACCAGTGTTCAGCGATTTTACCGCTCGGCCGCTGGTGGAGCGTCCAAACTTCTTTGAAATAGTATTAATCAAGTATGAATTTACAAGTAAACAGTTCAGATTTTATTATGAGTTTTCAAACTTTTCATTGACATTATTATCGATCATGAGTTAAATTTCATGTTGTTGTTATAGATGTTTCAATGGATCTCATAATCGCATACTATTAAAGACCGCCACCGTAAACAATTCCACATAGGAAAAGATTTCACTCCATCTTACATCAATACCTTTAAATGACGCTTTCTACAAATATATTACTCAGAAAATCATTCCAGACATTTATACACAATCATAATATTCCACACATTTATATTATTTTTTATCACTTTCAATTACCCTAGGTTACCTGGGTTTTAATGAAATTTCAAATTATGCTAAACATGGAATGTTTCCTTCAGAAGATGCTTAATACGTCATTTTCTATTTCATAAAATACTTAAGTTATTTCAGCTACTCTAATCAATGCAGAAAAATTATTTGGATTTTTCATAATATTTATCCTTTTTAAGGATTTAATTAATTTATCAGATAGAAAAATTGTATTGTAATATGGCAAAGATAGTAAATTTTTAAAAGTTAGGAAGGGAATTTTCACTAATGAGAGAAATAATGTATACAGTATAAAACAACTTAAAATATTAAGTCTGTTTTCGTGAAGATAATCAGACTTCTTTATAGCGTGATCTTAATATTCTACGGAACTAGTAACACCGAAAGTAGAAAATGGTTTAAAATTAAACTTTTTCACTGGCTCTTCAGCCGAATAAAATACACAACAAATTTCTTCAAACTAAGTATTTTTCCTTTCCCTTCGGAATTTTTACTTACTTGCTATTAGTTCCGAATCTCTTCATACGAAATTGACAAGATATTGACCGTTGGATTTATTACACAATGAACAATTTTTCTCACATTTTTTAAAAATAGAAGTTTATTCGGTTATACAAATTATTACAACGGGTTACCCGAATTTTATTACCCGTAGTATTTAGTATTTTGCTAACTGCTTAAATGCATTTTTCAATACTCATATATGCCCGAATATTAAAACAAATGTCACATATAGTTTCAAAACTCTAAATAATACAATAATTGACTAATTTATAAGCTACCTAAAGCATGAGCTAAAATTTTGAAGTATTGAAAAAAAAAAAATTAAAGGCTGAAAAAAAAACGTGTCTTATTCAAAGATATGTGCGATCTAAATATTTAGACTATTTCGTATGGAGATTTTCAGATAAATTAAGAAGTTTAAGGATATCCTTGTCCATATGTTTTTAATACTATACTTAGAAACTGCTAATTATTTATCCAAATACGTACATTCTCATAAAGTAATATAATACCAATAAATATAATTCCGCAATTAATATAGCATCAATCTATTAATTTAAAATTCTATTTAAATGCTTTATTACTAGTCTGCTTAATATCGTATTAGTCTGCCAACGGTTAATAAAACATTTTCTTTTGAAAAAAATCGTATTTTAATGCTTTTTATTAATAGACATTGTATTTGCTACTTACATAAATTGTTTTCTAATGAAATAGCTATAGCATTTTCCATTAAAATGGTTTTTATTTGAATATATTGTATTGATCATTTCATAAGGCTACATTATAAGGTCTTTCTCCCGCCTTAGCCTTCGTGGTATAGTGGTCTGCACGCTCAGCGCGTAACTGAGAGTTTCGTGGTTGGATTCCCGGTGAAGGCGTTGCATATTTTTCATCTTGCCTGCTTAAAAATACCTAATGTCTCTACAGTGGCGCCCGAACTAAAAGGGTCTTGGATGGTGATCCTCACCCAGGATTTGGCGATTGGGTCCCATAAAAAATTGCCTTTTAAAAAAGCGATTTCTCCCGCCTTTTTAGCGAGCCTTCGTGATGTAGAGGTCTGCACGCTCAGCGCGTAACTGAGAGGTCCGCGGTTCGATTCCCGGCGAAAGCGTTGCATATTTTTCATCGTATCTACTTAAAAAGAATACCTAATGTCTCTACAATATAAGGGAAAGTGTTAATACAGAAAAGTTATAAAGCGAAAGCTTCGGACTACGCTGTAACATCTCAAAAAAAGATTTTTACCATTAAAAATTTCAAAAAAATTTTTACCATTTAAAATTTAAAAAAATTTTTTAAAATATTAAAAAACGCAACAAAAATATTTTAAAAAAGCATTTTTAAAATTGTTTTAGGATCTATGCAATCAAATCCGCCTTGAACATTTAAACGTATTTTTAAGCTGAACTGTTTCAGTATACCTACTAGTTTAAGACTGTGTCTCTAGATATTTCAGATATAGATAATAAAATCGTATATTTAAAATTACTTTTGGAAAATAAAAATTCCAAGGAGTAGAGGGAACTGCTATATTATTGCATCCTACAGTAACACCAGGTGAAGTTTTTTCACTAAAAAAATATCAACTACACCTTGTCTAAGTAATTCAAGACATTGTTGGGCATTTGTTTTTGCTACACAACAGGAAAAAAAAATTAAATAATTTTCAGCTATAATACCTCAAAAATTATTAATTCAGGTTAAAGTTACTGAAAGTGTTTTCACAAATTTTTGAAAGGCGTGAAAGCAGAACAAAACTTATCTTACCATGAGAGTGATATGTGTATCCATAGATTCACAACACGTCCACACCGACCAAACGTTCAGTACTCCATCTGGAAATAGAAAAGAAAAAAAAAATTGAAACTTGCAGTCGGATCTTTCAGGCTGAAGTCGAACACTTAGACCACACGTAACGCTTATATATAACAAGCATATATATAACAAGAGTAGTTACTGTTCAAATATGGAAATAGCTTTCAATTAATTTTTAACAGACAGTAGTAAAGCGCAGTTTTCAAGCCACAAGTTAGCTTATTTCTGAACCGTCTGATAACTTTCAGGTCAAGTGGCAATATTAATTCCCATAGAATGGTGTATTGCAGACATAATCTTCAATTAAATACTTTATCACTAAAATTCTTTGCTTCATTTAGAATTTTAGTGTTTGTATTTTGTTTTTTAAATAGACGTTTAAATGTTACAAACTACTGGCGCACTCCATGGACCACATGCATGGACATGTGAATATATCTTTCTTTAATAATTTCATTCCATACAAAAGTGAAAAGCCACAGAGTAAAATTTCTTCTTCCCATTCATTCCATATTGAGATTAAATTTATCTCACTGCACTTTATTGAAATAAAGTAAAACCTAGTTCTTAATAAACATCCATCTTTGATAACATTAATAAATTTTATTTGGACTTTCGGAAATAAAAACATATAACTATTCTTTCTTAAACCAACTTACTCGTTTTCGCATCCGCATCCTTAGAACATTCTTATGAAGTTTCCATTCCGGAAAAGCACTGCTCTGTTTTCTTTATTTGTAAAACGCAATTTTTATTTTGTTTTATCGTCTGCTAAAATCAGAAATCATTTTAGTTTTACAATTCACAGAACTGCACAGTTAATATTACGGCTTTGAAAAAATGCTCTTTTCATTTTTCAAATCAAACAGTAAAAAAGACTTTTATGCATATTTTTAATTTGTGATTTTTACTTGCTTGTACAATATAAAGGAAGTATGGTAATCGAAAAAATTTCGGGTACCATATTTTAACAAAATTATCCATTTTGACTGCTTTCTAATCCATTTGAAAGATGTTTTTGTGTAACATCTGTATGTATGGACAGAATAAAGGACTCTTTTTTTCCGAAATTCTGAAATGGATTGTAAAATGAATATAAAATGGATTCAGAAGAGATTTGTTTTCATGACTTATACATATATATCTCGCATAACTCAAAAACGAGTAGCCGTAGAACGTTGAAATTTTGTATATGCGACTGGCTCTAACCAGAATACTAGCTATGGTCTTCAGCTCCCAAGAACAACTGGAAGACTGGAAGATTTCAAGACACTCTCTTGTTTGCTAAGAATGGAAAAAAGTTTCCTCTAAAATTTCTTAGTATCAATTTAGTGCCCCTTGAATGCTGCGCTCGGGAGCAAATATAAACCCTTGCACCTCCCTAATTACGCCTCTGGTTATAACATGTAGTCGAGCGTCTACCCTTTTCGTTGCAATCGGCCACACCAAACGCATGTATAATATACTGCCATTCTGTTACACGGCTCAGTGAGTTCTTTTTTCATTCCTATATGTTTAAAATTGCGCTTTTTATTTTAAAAGTGATTGAATTATGTTGTTCTTACGTTCCGATTAAGGTTTTATGCCTTTAGTTTGTAGAGACATTAGGTATTTTTGGGGGAGCAAGCAAGATGAAAAATATGCAACGCCTTCGTTGGGAATCGAGCGGCGGACCTCCCAATTACGCGCTGAGCATGCAGACCACTACACCACGAAGGCTCGCTAAGAAGGCGGGAGAAATACCTTATAAGCTAATCTTCATGCAATAGTTTTAGAATTATCAACGATTTAAAAGTTTAAGTGGAGTTAAGCCTAACGAGGCCAGCATTTGTTTACATTTAAAACTAATAGAATAGTGAATTAAGGCAGCTGGTGCACCATTTACAGTGTCTTTTTGCT
Organism: Stegodyphus dumicola; assembly: GCF_044657685.1. Taxonomy (NCBI): domain Eukaryota; kingdom Metazoa; phylum Arthropoda; class Arachnida; order Araneae; family Eresidae; genus Stegodyphus; species Stegodyphus dumicola. Next base: position 47,461,117 of record NC_140774.1, read on the forward strand.
TAGTTTGACCAAAAGTTAACTTTGAATTCCGTGCACCGAAAATTTTGTCTTCATTCCCGCTGGCCGAATTGCTTATTTTTGAATATAAATTCTAATTTTTATTGTAAAAATTGTTTTTTTAACAGTATTTGGTGTTTTAGTGTTCTAACTATATTTGGTGTTGGTGTTTTCTGTAGTTTACAAGTTTAATGAAGATTGAGTTTTTATATATTTTTGCTTTACCGCGAAGTGAGAAGTGAAATGACTGAATTAGAAGTATAGCTCTAACGAAATTCGAGAAAATAAGTTTGAATAAATTGCAGATAAAATTGTGTATAATTTAATGATCCGTACTAGGAAGTTATGTGGTGTCCAGATCAGATATTTTTAAATTATAATATCCTACTTAAAGAAAAAAAATTATAACCCTTTCTTGTTTTCTTTCTTTCAGCAACGTTTTTAAGTTCATATGCCTACATAATAAATCAGATATCTTTGCACTTTACAACATATTTTATTTTTTAAAACTGGTAAAAATTTATAGAAATGGTATGACTGATAAGAAATTTTCCAAATATTAAAAAAATTGTGAAAAGATTTATTAACATAATGACGGTAAAAATAAGATAAGAAATCAAACTGAGGCTAGTAATGTGTTTAATCAGATGACAGACACAGGAACAAATATTTCTAAATGATGTAAAATATCATACAAAATTTTATTATTGAAATATAACATTAATATTTATTATAATAATGAATTAAATCCTCTAAATTAGCATATTAATTAATACTGTAATAACAAATATCTATTAATGTATTTCTAATTAAAAATCTTACGCGCCGTTAGAAAAGAGAAAAGGTGTGCTCGTGTAACCTTTTTCTAGGACAAGTGTTAGTCTCTGCAAAAGGGTTTCGTCGAGCTATATTTATAGTACTGGTTGCCTGAACTAATTCTGCATTAATTCAGACAAAAAAATTTCTTATTAAAAATTTACACTACTTTAATGATGAAGCAACATTATTCTTCAATACAAAATTGTTTATGAAAGTCATAGGTATGGATAATTTAAACTTCATTTACTCAAATTGGTCTTAGAAATGCTGTATCTATTACCCTTTTGTATAAAAAAGCTTCTTTTTTTTCAGGGGGAGGGCGAAATCCTAGCTGAAGAGATGCTTTTAAGGAAGTAAAAGTTCTTTTTTCGAGGACAATTACAAGTCTATTATTATGATAAGCCATTCAAACATCATAAAGTATAGTCCCCATATGAAGTAAAAATACCTGTAGTTGAGGGTGAAAATATTATTGTAGTCATAGTCAAAGATAAATCACCAAGAAAAAACTAAATAGTTCATCGAATCATCCAAGGAATTTTAAAGCAGTTTGGTTTCTTAATGAAACAAGTATTCTAATAGTATTTCTTCAGCCCTTGATGTAAGCATCCAGGAATAGATACTTTTCGAGTATTATATGTAAATATACATGACAGTCCAGTAAAATTGCTACACCAGAAAGACGGTATGTCACACATGTGAAATCTACACAACAGAGAGAACATGCAGTCATGTGCAAATGATTTGTTTTTCAGCGCATTCACGCAGAGCAGGCAGCAATAGCGACACCTACAATATGTAGAAAACCAAAGATTTGACAGCAGTTTTCCTATACTCAGTTTGCATTTGAACGTTGTTTTCGACAAAGAAAATTGTTTCAGTCCCTTATGTAAGAAGAAAGGTCTATCAGCATGTAACTGCAATATTGCTGCTCCTGTTGGTTGAGATCTAATTACTATCCACAGAATATGGAATCGATTACTTCAGGACTGTCATACGGAACGTTGTACAAAATTTAGCGGCTCCCCATCAATAACAGCCAACAAGGCAAACATCTTATCCGCATGGCCACAAGAGATCGTACTACTATATCACGAACCCTAAGTTGAAAAATGGAGTCGTATGCTAGACAACATGTTTCTGCTCAAACAGCTCAACGACATTTGCAGCAACATGAACTGTCATCAAGGTGACCGTGGTTTCGGTACCCTTGACGCTCCGTCACAAATAGGAGTGTCTTCATTGGTGTAATCGATGACGTGCCTGGACGCAAAACTGGAGTCACGTCATCTTTACAGACGATCTCCGTTCTTTATACGACACTACTGTGGCCATAACCGTTTTGGGAAGGATCGTGGAGACGCACATTGCCAGCTTGCATTGAAAATCGTCATACAGGCCCATCAGCTAGATGATGTTATAGGGTGCGACTGGATACACGTCTCAATCATTTGTCATTGGCATTTCCGGAACAGCAACAGTTATATTCCTGACGTGTTAAGGCTTTTGGTTCTACATTGTCTTCGACACTTTCTAACGCTTTGTTTCAGCAGAAAAATGCACAACCGCATGTTGCCCGTACTGTCCTGACCTTCCTCAGTACAGAAGATGTTCGAGTAGCACTTTGTTCTGATTTGTCACCAATTAAAGATGTGAGGTCAGTGATTGCTGAGCATTTGGCACGCCAAAACTGACCATCCACTACTGTAGATGAACTGCGTCATAGTGTTGTAGTTGCATGGCCTGCGGTATCCGTACATGCAATACAATCTCTGACCCTGGCGGATAAATGCTGTTATTACTGCCAGAGGTGGCTGTCTGAGTATTGATTTCTCAGGATCTATGCGTTTGAATTTCCTGTAAATGTAATCACTTGTTCTTTCCAATATAATGTATGCGTCCAATAAATATCATTTTGTTATCTGTATTTCTTCTGATGTAGGTATTTTAACTGCCAATAGTGTAAATTGACTAACTAGGCGGCAGATGAGTGGTTACACTAAACCACTGAACACTGATAGTTCGACCGAGGCTAGAATCTCGGCGAACAGCTGGCTGCATGTGCATTTTCGTGGCTTTCCTCATGTATAACTTGGATACGAGCCGGTTGTCCTTAAAGTCTTCCATGAAGGCATCCTTTTCCTTCCGCCGATAGCCCTCGTGTGCTTTGTTATCTTCAACTAACCAAACCAGCCATCTAAAGGCATAACAAAATTTTTTACCTAATCTAAAGAGTTTGTCATTATTAAGAAAACCACGAATGGGTTTTACCAGTTGTTATTTTTTATGAAAATGAAGCAGTTAAATAAGAGTGAACCACCACATAAGGAAATAGTAGACGAAAGTGTTCTGCCTGGTGAAGAAAATATAGTAATTGAAGCATTAACAGATAACAGGAGGATTTCTTTACTTTAGCTTCATCAAAGAGGGGATTTTATTAAACTATCTATTAGAATTACAGATAAAAAAATGTTGAATGTGAAAACAATTTTCACGCAAGTCAATTTCTTTTCTTGATTTCCTTAAAATAGATGAGTGACAATGAAAAATAAATATTATATTTGGACTCAATAATGTGCAATTACAATAAACACCAAAACATTACAGGGACAAAAAACAAATAGCTTTTAAATTAAGAGTAGTGTTAATGAACTGAGTAAACCCCAGCAATTTTGCTTGTAAGTACAATTAACAAAAATGATTTTATACAATAAGCTTTTATTTAAAATGGATATGATAATTAATGCATAGAAAGAGCAAAACGATTTTAGTTTAATGAGAATAATAGATTAAATAATTCTACTTTCAAAATTAATCTAGAATTTTATATTGTGCATAATAAAAGCGAGGGCGCACATGATAAATTTACGAATATAATGTTTTATAAATTTGAATTAAATTAATGGAGAATTTGAAAGGATAATGGCTTCTGAATCTAACAATGCAAATAAACTAATAGCTTTCGTTACTTAGGTATCTCACGATTTTCTGTCAATAGAATTATTTAATCTATTATTTCCCTGACTCTGTATGATAAATTATTTTCTCCTTTTATTTCATTAATTATTTTATCCATTTGATATAAAAGCTTATTGTGTAAATTTTTTAAAAAATTGCATATTATTATTTTCTGTTTTTCAGTCTCAACTACCCGTTATCAATGATTAAATTTTAGTTTTTAGAAGTTTTAAAATTTTAGTTTAGAAGCATAAGCAATAAATTACAAGGAAATTATGAAATAAGAAATATTACCGAAAGTCATTCAGAAAATGAAGAAATCGCTTTGAATATTCAGTTTTAGAAATTGGATGTAATAACATTGTTACTTAAGAAGCATTTTACTTGAAGCTAAAATGAGAAAACGAATATCTCCAATTCGTCACTACATGCGCTAAGATGGTTAACGTTGGCATTAAGCGCGCCAAGATGATAAACTCAAAACGCTTTTTAATTCCGTCTACTTAAGGCTGCAACACTTTTAAAAAATATGTAAGAAAATAGCTCAATCAATATTTTTCATCATTCTTGTTTATCAAGAGCGCAAAACTTTGTTTTATAATCTACGAAAATTTCAAAACTTTATATCAGATATATTTTTAAATGTTTGAAATTTTAAAGCCATAAATGTCGAACAGTCTTAAAAAATCAAATGATTTTCGTTCGTCAAATAATTCACAAATTAGTTTTCATACAGCTTTCATTAAAAAGACATATTTCCGCTTTATTCGATGATGCAATTAAGATATGTGCGAAAAATCGTTAAAAATGTCGAAATCGAATTTTGAAAAAATCGCTTCATTGCATTGCATTGCCATCGACAAACAGTGTGTATACAAATTTTGAGTTCGACAGCCTTATCACGTAGTAAGTTAAAAATCGGTGAAAAACTCGCACTCACAATGAAACACCATGAATGAATTCATTAAAAGCTTATAAAAAGAACTAGTTAGTATCACGATCATGATTGGTGTTCTGTGCGATTCCATAAATCTGTGCTGAACATCCAAAAATGTTGTTGCATATAGGGGGTAATAAATATCGGAACAGAATATTTATAAGAAAAAATTACCCACAAAGCAAAACTAATTGAAGGAATTCCAACGATAATCGGGTTAGATTTTGTTTTATCAGAAGCGCTTTCAGAAATTCAAACACTTTATCTTTCTTTAGCTGCAACTAAATGAAAGACAAAAGTCGCGAATGGAAGGAGAGACTGAAGAATTTTCGAGAAAATGCAGACGCCTAATCATGCCATCCTTTACAACGAAGGGGGAAAAGAAAATAATGAAAGAAACGAAGTACGTCGAGACCATCTATAAACTGAAAACAGAATCAGAAATTATATTTTTACAGACAGGTGCCAAAACCCGGTTAGAATTTAAGTCATTAAGAAGGCCGTCTCATTGAGTAATCCAAGAGAGATTTTTGTGGGTATAGAAAGCCTGAGGAAAAACTAATGCATCAACTGGGAAGGATTTTTTGCATAATTTTAATGGAAGCAAAATATCATAAGTTTCTTAAAAATAAAAAAATGAAAAAAGTAAATTATAACATATCATATAAATGTCTTGATAATGTTTTTAATAAGAATAAATCTACAGTTGTCGGCTCGTTAAGCTAAATCTTGACTATCGAGGAATATTAAAAGTCAATTAAAAACAAAAATTCAGTTTTAAAAGCTCCGGCAGTTGTTGTTTCATTTCTTCAGGAGAATAAAATGGTACAAAAAGAAATATATCAACTACTGAAACATCAAACTGCAGTTTGAATAATGTATAAAAATGAAATACGTATAAAGGCTTTTAATCTGTTATAAAACTTCATAGTCGCCATTCGCTTTTATTTTCAATGCAGACGTTGAAGAAAGAAAAGTTAAAAATATTACAGTCGACCGATTATCATAGATACCTACTTTTTATGATATTTAAGTTACAAGAAACGGACATTGTAAAATATCTGTTAAAAAAACAATCCAGATATAATGACTTTTAAATTATTAACTTAACGTTGCATTCAGAAATGCATTTACAATATAGGAAGTAAATGAAATGTGTTATACTTCGTTAACCGGGAAGAACAATGTCAGCTATTCATATCCGATATGGTGTCATCGAAACTGAAAACAATAATACCTCGAAAAGGATTCTTAGAGGTATTATAAAATGCTATATTTTTAAGGAAATTGATGAAAACAAACACATTTCATATATAATTGAATAATATGTGGGGATATGATTAATTGTCATCCATTCTCTGAGATGTTAGCGCTACGTTTATAGTTTCAGCCAGTAAAGCCCATATGTAGAGCTTTAATTGCGCCGGATGCTTTTTAGTTTTGGGGATAAAAAATAATTCTAGCTGGAGTGCACCGCAGCCCTAAATAAGAAGGCTCCTGCATTTCTTTAATGTAACTGAACAGGAATTTCAGCAGAAATATGATCTCGAAAATTTGATTTATAGTAATAAAATTATATCAAATATCGATTCTAATTTCTTAATGCAAGGTTCTCTTTCCTTGGGAAACAAACTCTTGAAGAGAGGTCAAGACTTGTAAAGAAAGAAAAGCTCCCACCAGCATGTCAAAGTCTTATTCTCCAGAAAGTACAATGAATCTATGACAGGTGGTAAATTTTTCGTTTCAACGATAGTGTCTTCCCGCGGAAAAGAGCACCTGCACACTCTTTGGAGCTATATAACCAAAGACGACGGGTAACAAATTGTCATTTGTTAACTCTTTTCTCAGCTAACTCTCGGATTCGGTGAAAATTTGTTCCCTTGTCATAGACTGCTTGAAGTTAGAATTGTATTGAGAGGAGATTCTGGTCAGAAAATATTAGACTCTTCTTGTTTTTTCTTACCGACAGGTCATCAGTTAAAATTTTTAATCATCAGTTATATTCCCTGGATTTTCATTGGTGACGCTTTAACCATTTTGACATTTTTCATTGGTGTGCTAGAAAAAGAATGGTTTTGATATCTATCATCCCTTGAAGTAGTACAGTATATTCAGAGCTTGAATTAAACCGCATACTTAAGCTATTTCTTATTTTTTACGTGAAATCGCAATTCTAGCCGAAAATCCAAATAAGTCAAGATCCAGTACTTTATTTCATTATTTAATTATTTACGATTTATTTAATAACGTGTTATTACCACTATATGTTTATTTAGCTCTTTACATTTAATTAAATTAATAGTTTAATTATGCTAATCATTAATTATTAATTTTAATACTTAATTATTTAAATATGTAGTTATTAATTATGTTACTATTCATTTTATTTATTTATTTATTTATGCTTTTCTTTCCTGAGAGAGAATCTTCCATAGGATTCCGGCACTTCTAATTTTAAAAATTACGCCCTGCCTATATGTAAGAAATTCACTCGCAAACGTACCTTGATTACTAATAGAAAAAAAAATGCTGTAAATTCTATTCCCCCGAATAAGAAAATAAAAAAGGAACCCTCGTCTCATAAATTCTTTAAATTTTTCTCCCTTATTTAATTTCCTATAGTTACAAGTTTTTCTTCCATGAACGGTTCATTAGAACTATTCTTTGATTTTGCTGCGTCGTTTTGAATTTGCTGTGTTTTTTTCTCCTCCGCAGGTTTAATAGTCGTTAGATGAAATCAAATAAAGTTGATTATTTCTATTTTTCTCCTCCACAGGTTTAATATTCATTAGGTTAAATCGAGTAAAGTTGATTATTACATCAAACGAATGTTACTTGCCAGAGGGAAGGAATTCCTTCGCTGAGAAATTTCGAGGAAAAGTGACTGAATATAAGCCTACACATAGGAAAATTACGCAGGCAGCCCATTCAGTTGCCAGTTACAGAATAGAATCAGCCATCATAATACAGAATGTCTCGAATAAGTGATGGGAGATTTTTATTTTTGGAAATAACATCAAAATTTTAAATGCATTAAAATTAAACTCTAAAAACAAAATTTTTAAAATAGGCCTTTTTTTCTAGTCTTTTTCATATCAATATTTTTTGAAAAAATATTTTAATTAATCTATTCTCTTTAAAGAAACGAAACTGTGCACAAAAGTCTTCGTACTGAGATTGAAACTTAATCAACAATAATCACAAAACGTAACTTTTGAGCACTATTTTGCTCTGAATCAAGAAATAAAATTAAAAAAAAAACTCATTGAACTCTTTAATAAAGCTTTCTTAGCAATTACGACATTTCAATATTTTCTTTTCATAACTGCTTTAAGAAAGCGATGTGATTAGAAGACTTCAAAATTAGTTTTTAATTTGAAAATAGAAAGAAACGAAAGCGACTTGGCCATCTAAAGTATGTAACACTTTTTAATTTAATTAAACGATATTTGAAGCAAAGCAGAATTCAGTCTAAAAAAAATTCAAGACTCTCAAAACTGAATGAAACGAAAAATTATTGTCACAAATAATAATTAAATTTCTCGAAGGTAGAGTGCTCTGAAACTTGCGATAACCTGTTATTAAACTTACTGAGTATCTATTAATCCCGAGATTACTTAAAATATAATCCAGTTTTCTGTATAAGAGCCGAGAGGCAAGGTAAAAATTCTATGTTGGTGAAATTACAGAAAATCTTTGTTTTTACCCACTCAAAAGTTTTTAGAGATAAGAATTCGGTACATTTGAATAAGATAACATTTGCAGACGGAATGTACTTCAATATTTTCGGTTAGGAAAATCAATTTATGTTTTCACATTTGCTATTAGAGCATTATTCTGCCATTTAATTATCCTGAAATAAAGAAAATATTTTTAAATGTTTAGAGTGAGACGGTGTTGAACAAATTTGGTAAGATATGAAACAAATCTTGCAAAAAAGCATTCAAGAAATTAATTAAATGATGCGTAATGAGCAGAGAAAAATTTTAATTTGTTGTATTCATAGTGACATTCAAGCATATTAAAAAATATTAGTCATCTAAAGTAGAATTTTTAAAAAAATAAGTTTTTAGTCTTTAATGTAATGGAACACAAGGAGCCCCATTATTTTTGCGATAATACCTTGCACTTTAATATGAGTTATGCTATTCATATTCAAATTTTACGTTACACTTTTTATAATATATATATATATATATATATAAGAATATATAATAATATATATATTGATAATACTTGAAATATATATATATATATTGATACTGAATATATATATATATACGAGGGTTGGGGCAAAAGTCATGGCAACTATTTTTTTCTTGTAGATATGTGAACGGATCACAAAACATATATGTGTCATCTGAAAGTTCTGCAGTCATAGTGTGTATGCAGAACATCAGATGGCTCTGTGATAGCCGGCTGTGTTGTAGCGAGGGCTCTGAAATCAGTCAGTTGGTGAATGTCGTGCAAGATGGAAATAACCAGTGTTGAGCAGCGTGCTTACATCAAAATAGCCGTTCTTGGAGGGAGAAATGCGATGGAATGTCACAGTGAATTAATAGAAGCCCTTGGGAATAATGCCCTACATTATCGTACAGTAGGACGGTGGGTAAGAAAGTTTCAGCAAGGGCGTGTGTCAACCAGTGGTGAGCAACGTTCGGGACGACCGGTGAGTGTGCCGTCATCGAGCAACTCATGGATGAACACAGACGATGGACGTTACTGAAGTTAGAGAGGGGAAGTGCCATCGAGAAACGCACCATCCACAGGATATTGCGTAATGAGCTACAGCCACGCAAAATCGCTTCGCGGTGGGTACCGCATGCACTGACGGAAGTTCAAATGTCGGTTTGCTATGCAATATGCTTCGACCACTTTGCACGCGGCAACAGGACGGCGATCAATTCTTTTCACGAATAATCACCATCCATGAATTTTGGGCCAGGGCATACAAACCAGAACTGAAATGTCATTCCGCGGAGTGGCGACATCCTGGATCACCAAGGCTGTAGAAGGTCCGTCAGAATCCTTTCCCAGTTAAATTGATGGTGATCGTCGCGTATGACGTCAGGGGTGTCATTGTTTGCCACTTTGTTCGTCATGGCAGAACAGTGACCGCACGGTACTACAGGGAATCATGTCAACTTTATGTGTATTGTGTTATCATTCTTTTGCACGGTGAAGGCCATATTTCCCTGTATACTACCGTAATAAATTCGTGTGTTACGATATTTCAGTGCTATTCATTGTCTTCTCATGTATTTAAGACCTTGTCCTTTCATCTGCATATGTCACATTTTCCAACCGGACTGGTATCTTCGAGAAAAAAAATAGTTGCCATGACTTTTGCCCCAACCTACGTATATTGATACTGAATAATATATATTGATTTATATATAAGATTGAATTTTCATAATTAAAATTCAAGTTCCTTTTAAAAATATTATTTTCGGGATCCAATTTCAATGCTTCCGGGTTACTTCATTCAGATACATTCTACTAACTTTATATTAGGAGATAAGATACTCAATATTACTTTAAGTAAATATATATATATATATATATATATATATATATATATATATATATACAGGATGAAAGCTAAATGATTCTGTGTTGCGAAAAGTAATCAGTTTTAATTATATCATATTTTAAGCTATATAAATGAGCTATAATTTTAAAATTAATAAACAGCTGTTAAAACGCAGATTATTTTGTACCGAGGTGCGTAATGGCTGACATTAGAAATATGTTTTATTGATTACAAAAGTGCTGTAAATATTCAAAACAATTATCAGTTAAATATTATAAATTGCATACATTTTCAATGAAATCCATGAGATATACTGTTTAAAATTAAAATAAAGATTTAAGTTATTAAGATATAAGATCACTAAACTTTAAATTGTTAAAATGCGTGCTTTAAATCGATCAGTTTTCGAAACAGTTACACATTTATTAAATTTGAAAAACAAATTAAAAAACTTTAAATAGCAACGCTCTGACAGCTGACTAGGAGCCAGATCGAATGCAGTATAAAGATTTTAGTTTTCGATGAGTGACAATCGGTTATTACTTATCAAAGCTAGTGGATAATGGACACATAGTACAGTAACAAATGTAAGTTCCAAAAATTTTGGAAAGGCTTTATTTAGGATGTTTCGGCCGTCAGAATAAAATAATTCTGCCCCAAAACGTGTAATACATTGTATAAAAGTTTTCTTAATTACACTGACGATGCAAGAGGTTCATGAAATTTATTACTGACACATGCAGTAAAAAATTCAATTTATTTCAAATTACACTAATGATATATACTTTAAAAATTAAGGCGTAATTTATTAAGCAATCTTCTTTGCTCTTGATGCGACATAACATAAAGATCTAAAATTTTTCTAAGATTCATCTGAATAGAATTAGGAGTACATCAGAGGTCTGTTTTGGGGCCAGCGTTCTTCCTTGTCTTCATCAATAATCTACCGAATTCACTAAATACTAAAATTACTATATATGCAGACGACACAATTATTCTGATTAAATCCTTTAACGCAGAGGACGTAAGGAATAAACTATAACTTTCTACTGTATTCTGCTACTTTAAAATAGGAGCTTCAAGGTCATTGCGACACTCCTCATTTACGATCATAACATATATCATCGTCACCACACAGAGGAAATTTGGGGATCTTAGCAAATTAGAGGATTCGACCTTTTAACCGCAGCAATCATTTCTATGGTTATGAGTCATGGTTTTGGAAGAAGAAATAATCTTGAACTGCCTTTGGGAGAAGAAATAATCTTGAACTGCCTATTTCAAAGTAATAGACTACAGCATTGTACATAAATTGTGTACGTTATGTTCATACACTTAAACGCAGCATAGTTATTTATAAAAGTACAATTTAAGCATTCATAATTGGATTAAAATTAATAAAGAAGACATTACATTCTAAAAAGCATTCAAAAACACCTAAGTATTTAAGAATAGTTAACGATAGCAAATCAACATACGAGGGCTATCCAGAAAGTAGATTACGTTTTGGAATAAAAAAATAAAGTATAGGAAACAAATTTTATTATATACAGATGAAAGCCACACTCAAATACTACTTTTCTACATAGTCACCATACAAATTAAGGCATTTATCGTAGCGATGTACGAGCTTGGAAAGTCCTTCGTCGAAAAATTCGGCCGCCTGCGCCTTCAACCACTTCGTTACCTCTTCTTGCAGCTGTGCGTCGTCATCAAAACGCTGCATAGCCAGCCACTTCTTCATTGCTGGGAATAGGTGGAAGTCGCTCGGTGCCAGGTCGGGACTGTACGGCGGATGAGGAAACAACTCCCACTTAAAAGATTCAAGAACTTTACGAGTGACATTTGCCGTGTGGGGCCGGGCGTTGTCGTGAATCAACAAGATCTTAGAGCTCAACATTCCTCTGAGCTTGTTTTGAATTGCTCTTCTGAGTTTTTGGAGAGTTTGGCAATACCTTTGAGAGTTTATTTTAGTGCCTCTTTCCAGGAAGTCCACCAAAATTACACCTTTTCTGTCCCAAAAAACAGTCGCCATCATCTTCCTTGCCGACATTGTTTGCATGCATTTCTTGGGTTTTTGGGGAGAACTTGTGTGCCCCCACTGCATTGATTGCAATTTCGTTTCACAGTTCACATGTTTCACCCATGTTTCGTCACCAGTAACGATGCGATCGAGTAAAGAGTCACCATCCTTATGGTAAGCGTCCAAAAAGTTCAACGCTGCAGCCATTCGCTGATTTTTGTGGTCCTCTGTCAAGATTTTTGGAATCCATCTTGCACAAAACTTGTGGTAACCAAGCGTTTCGCTGATGATTTCGTGCAACAAACTTCGCGAAATTTGTGGAAAACTCAAAGAAAGTTCCATTATTGTGAAATTTCGATTTTCACGGACTTTAGCATCGACTTTTTCGAGAAGTTCGGCGGTCACTATGCTGGGTCTCCCACTTCGATCTTCGTCGTGAACATTGGTTCGGCCATTTTGAAATCTTATGACCCACTGACGCACTCCACCTTCAGTGATAATGTTGTCCCCATACACTTCACGAAGCTGCCGATAGATTTCTATCGGTTTACAGTTTTTTGCAGTCAGAAACCTTATTACTGAGCGCACCTCGCGGGATTTTCAATTAACGCAGACATTTCAAACCGTCACAGTATCTGAACGGAGCACAGCACGAACCTCTCACTAGCACGGCTAGATGCAGACTGAGCTGCGCAACGCTCTCACCCCAAGATGGCCGCGCTAGCCCCGCCCCTAGCGGACACAGACGGAAACGTAATCTACTTCCTGGATGGCCCTCGTATATAAATCATAATGAATACGTCACTCTTAAAGCAGTTAGTGGATTTATATGCATTTTTTAAAGTTAATTTAAACTGACAATTGCATTTAAAAGCCAAATTTAACAAACAATGATTTTCTTATTCTTCCGTTTGCGCCCTTACGTGGCTATTGCAGCTACTCATCACAGTAGCTGTTTCATTCAAGTTTTTCGGAACACAATTTTCAGATCGTCATAATATGCGACTAAATCACTAATTCACTGTTATTTAGATATTGGTTTTCATAACACCAAACTAATCAATATTCGTACAATTTCTTTGAAAGATTAGTTGCCTCTTCATAGTAAGAAATTAGCTCCTTATCTGACGTTGTTTTACAAGTGTACAAAACATAAATCTATTTTTATTGTCATTAATTAGTAGACTTGGTTTCTTATTTTCGACAGAATAGAATACCCCATACTCTTAACAGATGGCATCTTAGGAGTTATATTCAGCAAATTACCCCAAAGTATTGAACTTATTATCTCTTGCTCCAGAATAGTCCCATAATTCCTAACGAACTATTTCTAATGTAACAAGTTTACACCACTTCAGTAATTCGACACTTGTCAAGCAAAGCAATATAGAGATTTCGATTTCTACTTTGCTAAAGATATTTCAGGGGCAAAAATAAAATCTGATATTATACTAAAGGAAAGGAAATAATATACAAAAGTTATCCACATTAGCTTTACTCTTCTATCCTGCTTTGTCATTATTTACTTTGAATTCCATTATTTTTTATTGAAAATATTAAAACATTCCTACTATCATTCTTGTTAATATTAGAAACATCCTTTGCGGATTTTTTCCAAAAATTCGAGATCCGTGATATTAACTTACACTTCCATACAAATTTCAACCATTCACTCTGATAATTGTTTCCGCTGTGCGACACCTCTGGGTAACTTTATGATATTCGCGGCTATGCGTATAGCCATTTCTTAAAGTATTGCCGTTGAACAAAACCTAAGATTTATCTTCCAAATTTAATCAGTCTGTACTTGTTTAACAAATTAAGTGATTTGAAAACAAAAGAATTCTTAACAATTTAGATCGTTATTTTACTTTTTTAATGATGTACTTTATATGTGCAATAATAAAAATTAATAATTGAAATACATAAAATTGAATGTATATAAGTAATAAGTTAAATATATAAAATATATCTACTTTTTATTATGTTCATCGGATAAATTTTTTAGCATTTGCAGTTTTTTAATTAAGAAAAGAGCTTTGTTATACAATACTATATTAACTATTCGTGCAGAATAGATTGAGTTTCAGTTATTCTTCATTACTATTACATTTTTCCATCGATGCTTCTAACTGCCTTACATCAGCCCTCGAACAAAGGCTGAGTAATCGTTGCATAAAGTCGAAAAATACTGGTAGTTCGTATAGGGTTCTTTCTCCAGTAATACAGACCAGTGAACTTAACTAATAGGTGGCATGAATACTAAGCTTACATTGATTAGTGTATATTCTTTCTGAAAACGACGAGAGACAACTGATGATGTAATGAATAATATTATATTTTAGCTGTAAATTATGCAAATAAAAATTACAGCAAAAGTATATATGCTTATCCTTTGGGAACTAATTTAAATATCATAGAAAATGTTCATGAATGGAAGAATCAAGACAAGAAAGTTAAGCATTTACCATAAAATTCGATATCAAAATTCTAAAAAATATAGAACTTAAAGGATTTTTTTATCTTGCTTCTGAACGCTTTAATTTCACGAACGTTTTACGAGTTAATTCATTTGTATGGTAAATGTGAAATATCTTCCCTTAGAGAGTTTTCCCCGGAAAGATATTCTTAGAAAAATCTCCCGGAATCCCCGTATTTGATTAATTCATTGCAAGCCAACTGCAGCAGTTTTCCATTTTTTAGGAAAGAAATAAGTAGTTCAGTATTTCTAAAATAGTTGAAACATTATGTTAAGCTATTATGTACTTATCATTCAAACATCTTGGCAATACTACGATTATAAGAAACAATACTTTGACTGTCATCCATAAGTTATCAGTGACCAATGATCTTGAAGAACATTACCGCTTTCAGTTTAATTTTGAACTAAATAAGTCTTTAGAAAACCCTTTCCAATTTTTTTAATTGTCATATTGCTTTACTTCCCAGTTATGTAAACATGCATGTTAAGAAGTGCCTACCTCGAAAATAAAGTTTAAAAGCAATTAGCATCTTAATAATTCAAGGATTTTATTTTTAATAACATATGTATTTAGAATAATTTGAAAGATTCTTAATTTATATATCCAACTGATATTTTTATAAGCATTTTTAGAATTACTGTGACTAATAAAAATACTTCTAAAGCAATACTTCACGTGTCCAGCAGAGAATCGTTTAGTTTACGAATGTTCGGTACGAATGTTAATGTTATAATTTATCTTTTTATTTCATTTTATTTTTTCGTTTATTTAAATAGCTGGTAGCCAACTGGTCGTCATGGGGCTACATGAGGCCTGCAACAAGCTTAACAAAATTTATTGTACATTATCAGTATTATCTTTATCTACTAAAATACAAAAAATTCTGTAACGAATTGTTACAGCAGTGTATTTTATTACTCTTGCGCACCTATAACAAATAAAGCATAAAACTAATTTCAGCTTGAATGTATATGTCAATTTGCGAAAGATTCACATTTAGAATGTCAGGAAAGGAAACTTCAATCTTTTCCTTTTAGGTATAATGTGTGACGCATGTTTATGGAATAAGAAATGAAAATTTTCGAGCAGGTAAATCAGCTTTTTATATTTGAAATGTCTTGCATTAATCAGTTTCTTCTTTTTATTTTCAGCAAAATACAAAATAACCATGACACTGATGTTTAACAATACGCATAACTCTTCTCAAAAGGCAGGTATTCTATTAATAATCTTGTTGTCATTCTAAAATATGAAAATATTCTTTATTATTTCATTGTTTTTACGACTGCGAAACGTTATAAGTTTTATAAATTTTAAGATATTACGTGCCTGACAAGGAATTACCGGTTCTCGATGAAATCATTTTAACTTCTTGATGATTTTAAGTATTGAATACATAAAGGGTAGATATATATAGAGAGAGAGACATAATTAATATGTACAAAATTAATATAGCTTCAGAATGTGCTGCTTCATAACGGCTACATAAAATATAAAATATATTTTGGGATCCATGAAACCAGCAGATTCGTTTATCTTAAACTGGCTTCCGTACATTCACAGATGACTGCCACTGATTTGAATAATATAAAAAATAATACAATACAGCACATGTTTTAAAGAAAATTCTCGTATATCCGATACACAGAGTGTCTGCATTCGGTAATGCACAAAGGCTTTAATTTTTCATTTTAAACTTAATCTAATCAATATGTTACTAATTTATAAAGAAAGCGATTCAAATCTGATCAGTGTCCTCCATTTTTTTCAGTCTTGACCCTCTAATTTTTCACTTTTGTGGCCTAATTAAGTTTCAAATAAAAGGATATCACCATATGTTACGTCTAAAGAAACAATATAGAGAATTTATGGATGGAGAATGGATAGAAATACAAATAAAAGGATTTTGCCACGAAATGTAATCGCCTTGTACTATTTTTAAATAAATAATATAGCGATTATAAAAGAGTATGGCAGCACTTAACACTGTATCAGGAATTCTGAAGATATTCAAAATATATGCTATAATTTTTTTAATTTTGTGATTTTGCTATTGAATTTTATATAGAGTAAATGCAAAGAAAGTAATGTTTTACAAATAAAGTTAAGTAGACTAAAAGAAAAGGAGAAAAATCTGAAAGCCTTCAGATTTTATATTACGCCCACAGGGGCTTTTTGTTTTACATCTTGTGTGTTACCTTTATTTATTAAATATCATGTTCTTCGCACTTGAACCATAAAATTCAATCCAACAGCAATATTGCAAAATATTTAAAAGAGCATATCCTTAGAATTTCCGATACACAGGCTTGCGCACTGTAGATAATAAAAAAATGTTCTTTTTTCTGAATAGTGTTGCTATCGCTCGCTTTGAAATCGTTGAATTTCTTAATCAAAAACTAATAAATGGTTTACAAATATGAAGTAGATAATAAAACAAATTCCAAATTCGAAATTTGGGCTTTCAGATGCAGCATTGTTCCAGAATCCTAAACATACGCTACTTCTAAAAATTTTGTGATTTTTCTGTTGAATTTTATGTGGCGTACGAAGAAAACGATGTTTAATAATAAAGCTTAAAAGGCAAAAAGAGTTATGCAGATCATTTTGTTAAGAAAACTGAATACTGATATAATGAACTGCAAAAATACTGAAAAAATAAGCACAAAAATATGTTTATCCACACATTATCAGAATTACGAAACTATTCTGCATTCTGCTTTTAAAAACCCTGTAATTTTACTGTTGAATTTTATGTGGCATAAGTGTGAAGAAAGTGGTGTTTAATAATAAAGTTAGAAAGACAAAAAGAATTGTATGCGCAAGAATGAACCCAAGAGCAAATTGGTTTGCTATGAGCACCCTATGAGAACATAAAAAGCCTTAACAAAACCTCTGGTATGAACTTGATATCTTCCTTCTTTTAGATTTTTTTAAACTTTATTTTTTTTAAATAAAGACTCTTATGAGTTATAATAGATTCATTTTATAAATATATCCAAATGAAAAATTTTTACTAGCATCTGAAGTTTCGCTGTAGTTAATACAAGATGTTTTAAATTCCATGTTTTATATAAATGGTACGGAAACATTTAGTTTTACATTTTTGTAAAGTTTTGGATTTTTTAAAATATTTTTAGTGTTTTAATAATTTTAAAAAGTGGCAGAATTTTCTTTCATATGTTATATTATAATTCGAAGTTTTTGGAATACCAGGCCTTTTTTTCTAGCCCAAAGAGGGGTTAGCCCAGAAGGACTGTTAGTTTTAAAACGGTATTTTGCATTGAATCACTTAAATGCGATGTATCACTTTTCAAATTGTTGTCACCAAATATTATCGCCCTGTATTATATTTAAAGAAACTAAATAATGAAGAATCTGTATGAATGTATGTAGGTTTCTCGCACTGTGGAAAAACAACGGTATCTAGAGTTGTTTTTCGACAGTGTTCATCAAAGTGTTTGTTCAGCAAAGTGTGTTCATCACAGTGTTTTTCCACAGTTCTATCATCAAATTTTGAATAACGTAGTCCTCCACCCGAAAATGGGCACCTGGAAGCCCAAATTTGGAATTTGTTTTATTGTATATTTCATATTTTCTAAAACTTTAATGAACGTTTTATTAAAAACTCAACAATTTCACTGCGAGCAGTGACAACACTGTAGGAAATAAAGCATTTTTATCTCCGGAAATTCTGAAGATCTCCTGTCTTTAAATATTTTTAGTCCAAAGTGGCGTTAACCCAAATGCTCTCGAAATGTGTATGTGTCTGTAAACAGGAAAAAAAACCGCTTGTTTGGGCATAATATAAACTTTCAGATTTCATATTATGCCCATACGAGCGTTTATTTATTTATTTATTTATTAGTCCAAAGGGGCTTTGTCCCTGAAGGACTATTGTTTTCGTTTTGCGATTTTGCGTCGGACTCATAAACGTCGGTTCACTTTTCAAACTGTTGCCACAAAATGTTAGAGTCCTGCATTATATTTGAAGAAATTAAATAATGAAAAATCTGCATAAATGATTGTCTATTTCTCGCATTG
Organism: Stegodyphus dumicola; assembly: GCF_044657685.1. Lineage (NCBI taxonomy): Eukaryota > Metazoa > Arthropoda > Arachnida > Araneae > Eresidae > Stegodyphus > Stegodyphus dumicola. The sequence goes on from NC_140774.1 coordinate 47,479,911, forward strand.
TGATAAAACAATGGTACATAGAGCCATCGAATTTTGAATGACGAAATCCTACTGCGAATATGGGCATCTGAAATCCCAAATTTGGAATTTGTTTTATTATAGATTTTATATTTTGTAAAACTTTAACGAATTTTTTATTTACAAACTCAATGCTTTAAAAGCGAGAAATGGCAACGTTATATAGAAAAAAAATACTTTTATCTCCAGCTCGCGAGACTGTGTATATCAGAAATTCTAAAGATATGCTTAATTTAACATTATTTTGCGATATTGCTCTCGAACTGAATTTTATGGTTTAAGTGCAAAGAACATGATATTTAATAAATAAAGGTAACACTCAAAACGTTAAAAAAACGCCCCTTTGGACGTAATTTAAAATCTGAAACATTTCAGATTTTTTTTAATTTCTATTTTTTTATTTTATTTTTTTTCTACGCGTGTGAATGGATACAAAAGTATTTCATTTGCTAATTCTGTAATATCTGATAAAATAGAAACAAAAATTTCAAACGAAAAAGTCCTCACGTGCATAGCAATAATCACAAATTTGACCTACAGAAGAAATGTAGGCTACAGGGCCTACATTTGCCCATTTCTACATTTGGATTTTTCAGATGTCTAAATAGGATATGCCTTAGTTAGTTCAGATATTTCTTGTTCCTCACCTAGCAATATTTTACTTCCCGTAAAAAAGCAGCGTTCAAAGGTGTCCTTTCTTTAAAGGTGTCTTTCCTGCACATAACCTTTTTCTGCAGTGAACACAAGTATACGAGATCCGCGCTCGCTTTTTTTTTTTTTTTTTTTTTTTTTTCCCGCTTTCTGCGTTAATTGGAGGATGACGAGTTGTTTTGTATCAAACTCTTTATGAATACTTAAAAATAACTCTGCCTACGGAAACAGGTACATTGTTTTGCCACTATAGGATTGCCAGATCGAAACTCTGGGTATAAATACACATAATGGGATAAGATCATTTATTATCTTAGTAAACTGCCACATAAATTAACAAAGTTATGTACTTTATTTTTAGAGTAACATTTTGTAACAAGTGCTATTTTAAACATTACTGAAAATAAAATAAGTTTCGAATATTCTAAAGCGCAAATCTCAAAATCTACTTCTTCATTTCCTTGCAAAATTGAAACTGTTATCGCTTATCTTGCAGGAAATATTTCTTGGATGATTAAGTCTTTTCGCAGTTAAATAATTATGTTTCGTTATTAAATAATTAGTCCTTTGTTTGCTACTAAGTGCCAAAGTCTCTTCTTATATTAATTTTGCTGGAAGCATATTAAAGCAGTGTTCAATAATGTTCAGTGGAATAGTTCGTTTTAAATATATAATTTTATATTATTCGTTTTGAACTTCTAAAGGTTCATTATTAAATTAATAAGTATATGATAAAGATTTTGTTTCAGTTTCGAGTATAAAATCTGAATGCGAGAAGTTTTTATGAATGCAGTTTTAATGATTTTTCATACTATTTAAGTTATTAATATATTTTCCATTGTAAACTTTTTTTTAGATGTTAATCTATAAAGTTTTCTAACTGCAAGATTTGCTGTGGCTTACTTTCAGATATTCGATTCATGTGGTTCCCGTCCCCAATACTGTTCGTTTTGTTAGTGTCGCCTATGGCCATCACCTTTAATAATTTAAAAAATAATAGCCGGTATTAGAAAAAGAATTTAGCAACTATTTTTTAATTAAAAATGCATTTTACTTGCTTAAGCTACTTTAAATGAAAACACAAATGCAAAAGTTTAATTTTTATTATAAAATCTGTGTTTAGAATAACATCTATTTTGAAAATACTGTTTTTAAAAATGAGTCATTTACGTTATTTTTGTGGAAAAAACCTGACTTTGTGTTACCTGAAAATCCTAATACTTTTGTAGTTAAGTATGTAAGATATAGCACGAGAAACATATTTTATTAATTATAATGCTGGTGTGAACATTCATACAAATTATCGATTATTCAATCGATAATAATCGATAATTTGTATGAATAATTATGATATTTTTATGAATAGTGATAATATGATATTTTTATCCAATAAAAAAATTTCTATATTTAAAGTAAGTAATGCATGATGTTAGAAACACCTTTTGGTAATTATGTATAATTATGCTGCAACTGCACGTAGAAACTATCAGCTGCACGTATTATAAAGTAAAGATAATTTTAATTTTCATAAATTAAATAATTACTAAAATGTTTAAATTTGCCTCAAATTCCTTCTGTTGCTTTTCAAATACTCAGTTCATTAAGAAATAACAAACTGTTTAAATTTGAAAAGTAAATTAAAGATCTCGTGCCTTATGCAGTGAAAATACTCTTAGAACTATCTATTTGAAAACGGCGCACATAATACATTATAATTCATATGTTCATGCTGTAGCCATGCTTGAAATTAACCCGAAGGATAAATCTACGCTTGCGCAACTTAACTTAATGGTCTGAAAATTTTGAAAAGACTTTTTTAAAGTCAAACATTTGTTATTTGTAATAACGTTACTCTGGTCAGTTGGGCGAACAAGATTCCATCGTTTTCTTTGAAAAGGCAAAAACACACCTTTCTTAACACCTTCTGAACGTAACAGTTTTCATCGTCTGTTATATTACTGACATACTTCGCACACACTTCATTCTGAAATCTTTCCATTAGAAGATATTGTGTAAAGCCTCTTCTTTCGATACATCAAAATAAGCTTTTTGTGAAACAGTGCGTTTTCTACAGGTCTCTGACTTCTTTATGGTTATCATACTTCGCACTGTTAGTAGATTTTTCAGTAGCATTTTACTTTGGCTCAGTTGCTGATAAGTGTCACCTCAGTAAATTGTATTTATTGTTCAAGAATTCTGGCACACAGATAATTAGAAATACTTATATCATATTCTCCATTTCTACCAAATATTATTTATTTTATGTAATTCTCATAAAAATTAGACTACTTATATCATTAATAAAAAAACTATTTTATTTCTTGTGCAATTTTCATTTTTTAAATTTATTTATTCATTTGCTTTAATCAATAAGAATATAAGTGTATTATGAAGTATTTCGTGGCTTCATATCTAGCGAAAATTCTTATTACAATCTTATGGAATTCTTTGATGCGAAAATATTTAAAACTTGCGTATCCGAAAATTCAAACCTGCACCTTTTTAAAGATTAACAAAAAAATGAAATAGAAAAATTTCCCATTTCATCACATTAATACTAAAAAATCCAAATTTGGGTATCAAATAAAAACTTGTTACCTGAATCTCCTTTTTCTAATGTATTTTGAAATAAGCGCCATAAATGACTCACAGAAAAGTGCATTTTTAACAAATTATTTGAAACTGAAATGAAAAACATTAAATGTTTGTTTATTTTTTAAAAGATCTTTTGAGTATTTTTAAAAAGCATTTTTTATTGAATTGAACTTAAATTATAATATACGGAAATGTATATATATATTATAATAATATTTAGTGAGAGAGAGAGGAAGAGGGGGAGAAGAAATTAAAAAACTATTTTCGAATACTCAAACATTTTAGAAACTAATGATTGCCGCACATTATTTTATATCCCTAAATAAACCATCTCCATCCATCTGACACTTATCGAAATGTATTCTTTTCTCCAAAATATCCATTAAACTACTTAACATACAAGACTCTTCATACGAAAGGTAGCACTTTATTAGACTTCACATAGAGTTTTTAAATAGCATGTAACTAAACACCGTGCATAAACGATGTTTGTTAAACCTTAAATATATCAAACAACAATAAGACTATCACTGAAACAATTTCTAGACTGAGAAAATTTATAGACTATCTCAATTCCGCGTGTTATCAAATGAGCTTAGTTACAGTTACCTTCCCTTAAAGAAGATAAAATACTGAAGAATCAAAATAATATGAAATCCTTCGTTTACATCTACAACATTTATAAACACTCTTGCTCTTTTAAAAAATATTTTAAAATAATTACAGTATGTTCTTCCTAGTGTTTACGATTTTCAATATTTACTAATTAATTAATCGAAATGCAGTATTTTAACACTGAAATAAAAACAGACTATCCACGTTTAATAAAAAATAAGAATTCGAAATTAGACTTTTGGAAAATTGAATATTTTAACTGCAAAAAACTAAGGTCGTAGACTTTGAAAGCCTAAGCCATTATTTTATGTATTTGTAAATTCATCCTAAATATACCAAGAATTATTTTTCCTGATAAAAAAATGTTATTTTTTACAGCTAGCTTACTTCAATACTAGGGATAATATTTCCCATCATCTTTTACCGTTTCGCTCGAAGAATGCAAAGATATAGGAATTCTGATACATACCTTTACACTCGAAAGATAACAGAACAGTTTCTAAAATCCAGATAAGGGAATAATCAATTTTGGACAATCCACAAGTCACAGGATTTAAACGAAGAGATAGAAAATATGTTCTCTACAGTATGTAAAAATGTCTTTTCGAACAGATTCGTCACCCACAGGTAAAGATAGAAATTATTCGCCATGTTTCGAATACGACAGGCAGCGCCACTGAGCCGCCATGACAGTTTCGGCTACTCAACAAAATTCTGCCGTATTTCCAGGAACATCTGTCACAGAGAAAACTACGAAGAATCACTACAATCAAAGTTTTTCTCGCAAATAAAACAAACGAGGGCACTTACCGGCGCTGGCAGAGCGGCTACAGAGCCGCCCTTTTACGTCCGCATTGTACACGTCCTTAAAATAACATAACACTACTAATTTCCAACCCGCTTTGTTGTTTTTTCCTCCAACCGATTGCAAGGCAGCTTTGAGCAGTGTCCACCAGGGCGGCGCTGAGCAACACATTTCGATTATTCTTATGGGGCGAAAGGCTGTTTCCGGTATTTCCCAACGAGACTAGAAGAAGATGATATTAGGATGCGGAATAGCATTACTACGAGAACCAGAGAGAATTCAATATTAGTCGAAAATCAGAGAGCATCAAACGAAATAGCCCTCGCTTACCAGCTTAAACCGAGAGTAAAGAGAAAATGAATAATAGCGATGTACTAATGAGTATCTTAGTTTTAAAATTAAAAAGGGCAGCAATCCTAAAAATTTTAGAATCTGATTAAAAATAATTGTATTAATTATACAAAATATAAGTTACAATTTTGATGCATAAAATAATCAGTGAATTTATATTAAGATAGTGGAGATCAAAGTTTTAACATGATATCTAGAAGGCTGCTGAATTCAATGGAATGATTATTCTTTATAAATAGTGTAAGAATTTTATCGCTGCGAGAATTCCAAAGGCCTTTCTGAGACTTTACGAAAATCAGTTTTCCGCGAATATCAAGTCCATTAACTAATTTCAAGTTTTTCCTATTATTTATATTTTAATTTTTAGGCGTTTTTTCACATTTAAATAGTTTCAATACTACTTCACACTGAAAATCTGTATGAAAACTACATTGCAAAATAATCCTGTTCTAAAATTCAAACAAGAAACATAAACCTTAAACTATTGCTTCCCAGTTTTGTTGCATTCCTGGATTACTGGAAAACATTGTTTCCCAAAGTTGCAGTAAGTTACCCTCTTTTACATTTCAATATCGGCAAACAGTTTCGATGCTAAGTTATTATTTTTCTGTATATTAAAACATACTCCTTAATGTTGCTTTAATTCGGCTACATGCAGCGGAAAGTCTCAATTTTGACTCCATCATTTAAAAAAAATTAGCCAAGTTCCGTAAGCTTCATTTCTTGCTTGTCGAGTTAACACAGCTAAAATAGAATCTCACTTTTTTCGCAATTAATTTTTTTTTTCTAGAAATGAATTTTTTTTAGTTTTTGGACATTCCCAGTGTTAAACTGTTCATTGATTAGCTCAGAAACAAGCTGTTGATCTTTTACATTTTTTGAAATCTAACGATTAAAAATGTAATGGCCATGAAAATGTAAAACTTTTTAATTTTTTAAAAATTATATTTTTTATTTTTCTTGAATTTATGGAATGGCTGTTTTTATACTGTTTTAGTCGAATTCCATTTCTTGTTCCACATTGCTATATCTGAACATGATTTCAGAATTTGCTTTCAATTTTAGTTTTAAGTTTAAAATCATTAGCCTTTAATTGCAGCAACTTCCAAGGCGCGATATAGTTACCTGTATATTAGACCTTATTGCATCTTTTATTTTAATTATATATGCATGCAAATATAAGCAAGCATTCTGAAATTCCAAAATTAAGATTATTAGTTATTAAAGTCATGCAGTATGCTGCGAAATTAATGAAATAATCAAGTAATGATAATTAATTCAAAAAATGGTGGCTAACTAGTTTACACAAAGAACTCAAATCAACTCTGAAGCAAAAGCAAAACAACTCTAAAATCATATAATATAATAAATAGTTAAACATTCTTTAATCTTTTTTGAAGGAACAGCCGAATGAATCTCAAGAATTTGTTTTTGTAATTGTAAGTACTTATTTAGTTTTAAACTAACCACTTTTGCTCAGTTAATTACCTTTTCTATTTTCTCTTATTTCTATTTCCTGCCAGAATTATCTTTCAGTTTCGCGCATTATGCAAAGTACGTTAAAAAATATATATACGCTGGTGTCTGAGTTACTTTAGACAGAGCACGTTTTGCCTTTCGGCCAAGTTGATTCGCTGATATTTAAAGCTCGCTATTTTACGCCCGCGCATAAAGATTGCCGGTGTATATACGTAGCGTATTCGGAAACTAAGTACCGTTTCATTCTAGCGTCGTCGCAGCGCTTTGGTAGGCGTCCCGCGCATGCGCGCTAGTCTTTCTTGTTCACTGACTTTCAATTGTCGCCATACTGGTTGCTCTATGTTGTGTTTTCAGTTTGCTATATACATTCAAAATGTTTAAGACAATTAGTTCTCCCGCTGACTGTGAGATTCGTGCCGTGATTAAATTTTTGAACGCGAGGCATGTTAAACCGGCCGAAATTTATCGTCAAGTGATAGAAGTTTATGGAATGGTGAGAAAGTGGGTAAGAATGTTTAATGCAGGTCGAACAAATGTCCACGCCGAGGCTCGGAGTGGTCGGCCTTCTGTTGTCACCGATGATTTGGTAAGGAAAGTTGATGAAGCAATTCATGAGTACTGTAACAGCTTTAAATAATATTAAAATCTTGTAGATTAAATAATTTAATTAGATGAACATTAAGGTATTTGTGAATGGCAATATTTGAAACCAGACTCGAGTGCCTCGTGCGACTCTCGCACGAAAAATGTAATTTATTTTTAAATGATAGAATATGTTTTCTCTTCTTGTTTGTATATCGCCATTTTTTTAGTGTTAAATAAAAGTTATTGCTGTGTTCCATCATTGGAGTTGCTTCATTTCATCAAAGAAGTATCACAGTCATAATTATTTTGGAGGCACCGACCAAGATCGAATAATCGTGCGTATTTTTATTTCATTAGTTCATCACTGAACATAATATTAGTGATACCAGATTATTACTTCCTGTTAATATTGAATTGCTTTATTTTATTAGTTCATCACTGAATGCAATATTAGCGATACCAGATTATTACTTTCTGTTAATATTGAATTGCTTTATTTTATTAGTTCATCACTGAACGCAATATTAGTGATACCAGGTTATTACTTCCTGTTGATATTGAATTGCCTTATTTTATTAGTTGATCACTCAGCGTAATATTAGTGATACCAGATTATTACTTCCTTTTGATATTAAATTGCCTTATTTTATTAGTTCATCACTGAACGTAACTTCCTGTTGATGTTGAATTGTCTTATTTTATTAGTTCATCACTGAACATAATATTAGTGATACCAGGTTATTACTTCCTGTTGATATTGAATTGCCTTATTTTATTAGTTCATCACTGAACGTAATATTAGTGATATCAGGTTATTACTTCCTGTTAACGCTGAACTGCCTTATTTTATTAGTTTATCACTTGAACGTAAACTTAGTGATACCATTTTAATGCCGTCTCTACTAGAGCTCAAAGGAAAAGAAAAATAGCTGAAGAGCAGATCTTGGAACCGAAGAAGGAAGAAAATAAAGCATCCAGAGATGTATTTGAAGAAGAAGTTAAATCAGCAGAATTAAACGTGGAAGATGTTCACGAAAATTTGAAAACGATAAAGAAATTAATATTGAGAATCATTTTCAATGCAGCGTTATCATCATCTTTCGGCTTTTGATTTAATATCAAAGCCGCTACTAATAGACGAAGAAAACAATTGTCGAAAGCAAATGACCAATGAATATTATCCGAAAGGCACAGATGAACTGAGGAAAGGCTTTGCTGTGAATTATAGCCGAGGAACTGGTCCACCATGGAAGAGATCTAGGCGCCGTCAAGATAAAAAAAGAAGACTAATTTGAACACTGTTCCATTTTCTTCCTATTTAAATGTGGTGTAAAAATATTTGTTTAAAATTTAAAATTTTTGCCTGAAAATTTGAAAACTTATGAGAGAAGTTATCTTTTCTCTTTAAGCAATTGAGCAAGCCGAGCTTATAATCTTTCGAAATTTACAGAACTTTTCCCTTCGGCAAAAGTCTCTCCGTTGGGGGAGAGGTTGTAACAGCTTTAAATAATATTAAAATCTTGTAGATTAAATAATTTAATTAGATGAATATTAAGGTATTTGTGAATGGCAATATTTGAAACCAGACTCGAGTGCCTCGTGCGACTCTCGCACGAAAAATGTAATTTATTTTTAAATGATAGAATATGTTTTCTCTTCTTGTTTGTATATCGCCATTTTTTTTAGTGTTAAATAAAAGTTATTGCTGTGTTCCATCATTGGAGTTGCTTCATTTCATCAAAGAAGTATCACAGTCATAATTATTTTGGAGGCACCGACCAAGATCGAATAATCGTGCGTATTTTTATTTCATTAGTTCATCACTGAACATAATATTAGTGATACCAGATTATTACTTCCTGTTAATATTGAATTGCTTTATTTTATTAGTTCATCACTGAATGCAATATTAGCGATACCAGATTATTACTTTCTGTTAATATTGAATTGCTTTATTTTATTAGTTCATCACTGAACGCAATATTAGTGATACCAGGTTATTACTTCCTGTTGATATTGAATTGCCTTATTTTATTAGTTGATCACTGAGCGTAATATTAGTGATACCAGATTATTACTTCCTTTTGATATTAAATTGCTTTATTTTATTAGTTCATCACTGAACGTAACTTCCTGTTGATATTGAATTGTCTTATTTTATTAGTTCATCACTGAACATAATATTAGTGATACCAGGTTATTACTTCCTGTTGATATTGAATTGCCTTATTTTATTAGTTCATCACTGAACGTAATATTAGTGATATCAGGTTATTACTTCCTGTTAACGCTGAACTGCCTTATTTTATTAGTTTATCACTTGAACGTAAACTTAGTGATACCATTTTAATGCCGTCTCTACTAGAGCTCAAAGGAAAAGAAAAATAGCTGAAGAGCAGATCTTGGAACCGAAGAAGGAAGAAAATAAAGCATCCAGAGATGTATTTGAAGAAGAAGTTAAATCAGCAGAATTAAACGTGGAAGATGTTCACGAAAATTTGAAAACGATAAAGAAATTAATATTGAGAATCATTTTCAATGCAGCGTTATCATCATCTTTCGGCTTTTGATTTAATATCAAAGCCGCTACTAATAGACGAAGAAAACAATTGTCGAAAGCAAATGACCAATGAATATTATCCGAAAGGCACAGATGAACTGAGGAAAGGCTTTGCTGTGAATTATAGCCGAGGAACTGGTCCACCATGGAAGAGATCTAGGCGCCGTCAAGATAAAAAAAGAAGACTAATTTGAACACTGTTCCATTTTCTTCCTATTTAAATGTGGTGTAAAAATATTTGTTTAAAATTTAAAATTTTTGCCTGAAAATTTGAAAACTTATGAGAGAAGTTATCTTTTCTCTTTAAGCAATTGAGCAAGCCGAGCTTATAATCTTTCGAAATTTACAGAACTTTTCCCTTCGGCAAAAGTCTCTCCGTTGGGGGAGAGGTTGTAACAGCTTTAAATAATATTAAAATCTTGTAGATTAAATAATTTAATTAGATGAACATTAAGGTATTTGTGAATGGCAATATTTGAAACCAGACTCGAGTGCCTCGTGCGACTCTCGCACGAAAAATGTAATTTATTTTTAAATGATAGAATATGTTTTCTCTTCTTGTTTGTATGTCGCCATTTTTTTAGTGTTAAATAAAAGTTATTGCTGTGTTCCATCATTGGAGTTGCTTCATTTCGTCAAAGAAGTATCACAGTACTGACGCTTCACAATGACAATTCTTTCAGAGACATTTCCACAAATTTCACATACTGTTTTGTTCAAAATTGTGTCTGACCGCTCGAATTATCGCAAACTGTGTTCCCGATGGGTTCCAAAAATGCTCACTGATGTTCACAAAACAAAGCGACTTGGTAGTGCCCTGACATTTCTCACGCGGTACAGTGATGAGGGAGAAAACCTTTTTAACCAAATTGTGACAGGTGATGAAACTTGGGTGTGTCATTTCCCACCAGAATCGAAACAACAATCGATGGAGTGGAGACACACTCATTCTCCGAAAAAACAAAAGTTCAAAGTGACAATGTCATCACAAAAAATCATGTGCACTGTCTTCTGGGATAGGAATGGCGTTTTGCTTACGGAATTTCTTCCCAGAGGTGAAACCATTAATGCGGCACGATATTGTGAGACTTTAACAAAACTAAGGCGTGCCATTCAAAACAAACGAAGAGGAATGCTCAGTAAAGGAATTGTGTTGCTCCATGACAATGCTGGGCTCCATACTGCTGGTTTCACTCAATCGTTAATTCGACAGTTTCATTGGGAGCAGTTCGATTACCCGCCGTACTGCCCGGACTTGGCGCCGTCCGACTATCACTTGTTACTGCACATGAAGCGCGAGCTTGGTGGCAAGCGCTTTGGATCTGACGATGACACGAAAAATGCTGTGGAGTCGTGGTTATCAAAACTGGCGGGAAGTTTCTTTGACGATGGTATACAAAACCTGGTCACCCGCTATGACAAGTATTTGATCATTGGCGGAAACTATGCTGAAAAATAGAAGACATGTATTTTCATGTAAAAATAAAATTGGATTCGAAAAAATTGTTTTACTTTTTTTTTTTTTCCAAAACGGTACTTAGTTTCCGAATACGCCTCGTACATCGGTGGGAGGGCTAACAGCCAGCTCGTGTTAATTTTGTCTATGCAGCTTCAGCTGATTATTTAACTTAAATTTAATTTTATATTTGTACGTTGAGTTACAGTCTAAAGTATTGGCTAAGTTTATCCGCACTAGGAGTGCCTGCGGACTGTAAATTATTTTTTGAGTTGAATAAAAGGGTCTTTCCCTCTTCGTAAGTATTCTTATTGATACAGTTTAAACGTAGCGGATAGTCGCTTCACAGTTCAAGTAAAGATCTCGCCAACAAAGTAACTTTAATGTAGCTAGAATCTTACATTTGGCGCCCTAACGATTTACGAACCATGTCATAGGACAGTGGAAAATCCGCGTTGGCTCCTCCAAGGCTTCAAGTTCTACCGGCACCAGTTAACCCAATGGAAGGTTTTTGGCTTCATAGAGACCATGCGGCCGCTATGAAATCCGCTGCCACTTTTGACAGAAATAGTTTCATTATGTCGTTCCTATTTTACATTATAGCCTGCTCCAGAAATGCGAAAAGTTACCAATACTGCGACATACGAGTATTTGAAAGATCAGTTAAGCTGATACAGAGACATTGGCATGTTCCTGTTAAGTGAGCCAGGAAGTGACACCTACACCTAGGAAATGTTTAAAAATTCGTTAACAAAAGCATTCCCAGTGTTAAAGGACCGAGCTAAATTGGAAGCAGAAGTTTTCAACAAATACCAGAATAAGGTTGAGGAGTTGATCGAATATATGTTAAGAAAATTCAAATCTTCATCATGTTGTATGGTAAGAGGCTAGATGCCGAGGTGACCGACGTGATTGTACCGCGGTGATTTTCCAAATTCTGAACATTTTTTAGGTGAAAACTTCTACCACGCTTGAAATTTTATTTCAATTAACAGTAAAATTTGTCAGTCAAAAAAGTCAGCGAGCGATGGAAAGTATGCATACGACGGGATATAAGCAGAGAAAGAAAACCCGGCAGAACAGTTTTTCAGTTCTCCAACCTATCAAAGGCTGTACGGTAGCCAGAATAAGCACTACCCTTACTGTCAAATGGATGTGATCGCAAGAGACGATAATAGAAACAGTGGTCAGAAAAAGGGAAGTTTTGCCGATCGCTAGAGTAAGCCACAAGAAAAAAAATGGGTGGAGAAAGGGAATTTAAACTATATCGGGGGACCGATAACCCTGAACAAAAAAGCCCTTTAAATGAAATACAGTGTCCAAGAATTTGTCTCTGCGTAAAATCCAGAATTTTTGTAAGTAACGTGATATCTGTTGCTTTGTTAGTCATTGGGGATCAGTGCAGCTTTTTATCCTAAGACTTTTTCAAGAAATATTTTGACAGATATCGTGTGTTTAAGGTTACAGAAAATCATCGCCGCTCAGAGAAAGTACTGCATATGCCTCGAGAAAGTGGATCTGCATGTCCAAATTAAAAACGAAATACAACGAGTTACCTTCCTAGTAGTAAAAATTTGCTACCGCTAGTAATATTGTGGATTACTTTTTTTACCCGCGGCGAGCGCAAAATTTAATTTTCAAGATGCCATATTGCGGGTACAGATGGACAAGACACAATGAAGGAATTCCAAGCTCAAGAAACTGAAGTCAGCCATTTGCCAAAGTAAGCAAAGGCTAAAATAGAAACATGGTAAGAACATTTTCACAACTATTCGATTTTAAGCCAGGCTACAACCAAATTGTGAGCCATGAAATTGGTGCAGGAAACGCTTCCCCTGTAAGAAATAAAACCTATAGATATGATAAAATTAAGGAGGAAATAATCGAAAAATATATTAAGGAAATGTTAGAAAATAAAATTATAATCCCCACAAGCAGTCCACAGGCGAGTTCTGTAATGTTATGCAGTAAGAAAAATAATGTTCCATCTTCAGACCATGAATCATTACGGTTTGCCGTCGATTATAGTGAAATCAATAGTACTACTAAATATTCAGTATACACGCTGCCAGTAATAGAAGAAATCATACGGAAAATAAAATCCACAAAATGTATGGTAACTTTAGATTTAACTTCCGGTTATTTTCAAATCGATGTAAAGCCCAAGGACGTCCAGAAAACGGCACTTTTCATTAAATTAAAATTCTCTATTCATTATATGCTTTTCTAAGGATGCCATTTGGAGTATGCAGAGCTCCATCAACATTCCAAAGCGCAATGGATATTCTTTTAAGGCCCGTGTTAGGAAATAATATTATATATACTTGGACGATATAATTATTACAAGCGAAAGATTGACCAATACACTGATCATTTAAGTGAGGTATTTTTGCTGTTAAACGAAGCTGGCCTCAAATTAAACACCTCGAGGTTTAAATTTGCCGCAAAGAACTTCCTTACCTAGGTTATAAAATTTCACGAAAGGGTATTGAAACAGAGAATTAAAAATAGTAGCCATTAAAAATTATCCTCCACCAAACACTGCTAAAAAATTATCGTCGTTTCTTGGCATGTGTTTTTATTCTAGATCGTTTATAAAGAACTTGGCGAAAATAGTTGAACCGTTACTAATTTTGAAAAAAAAGAAAAAAAAAAAAAAAAAAAAGAAAAAAAGAAATTTATGTGAACTGAAGAAGCCAATACGTCATTCGAACAATTTAAACAAGCGCTAATTCAATGAAGTTGCATGAGTTGGTTAATGATTAATTATATCGCAAGAGCGAGAGGAATAGCCACTAAGTGCCAATCGCTAGGACTAGATGTATCTCCTCGGGAACTGGTGTTTTACACAGTCCGTGGACTTCGTGGAAAATTCTCTCGAATTAGGGAAATTCTAAAAACTCAGCGTGAAAAAACAATTGATGAAGTACTCGAAATACTCCGAAGAGTCTGTTCACAATTCAACGAAAACGACCTGATGGAACCAAAGCAGAGGCGTTTATATCAAGAAGGAATAAAAACTATAAGCCAAGAATTTGTTACATTTGCCGACGGCCTGGTCACATCGCGAAGGACTGCTATTACAGAAAAAAGAAGCCAAAAAGTGAGTTATCCAAAGGTAACAAGGAAAGAAAGAAGTCACAACCTACAAGTTTGAACGTTTCATCTCGTTCTGATGAAAGAGAAAGTGATTTTGCTCTTCAACTTACGCGTGGAAAAAATTATGAATGTGATAAAATTTGGTTGCTGGATAGTGGTGCAACTCGACACATGGCAAAAGACTTCTTTTGGTTTCAGAATATTACACCAGAGGTGAGGGAGATTTACCAGGCAGGTAAACATTCAAAAATATTTTCAGAACGTATTTGTACTGTTAGAGCAAAAACTATAAATAAAAAGAATTGTTGTTTTGGCTCTAGTGTAGAATTGGGTGCCCCTTCGATTGGCGACAATTTTTTAAAAATTTTGGCGATGGAACCTCACTTCTGGTTACCACGATAGTTTTAACTTTATTTTAGCTTCCCGATTTTATTTAAATGAAAATAGATTGATGTGTACATGGACATATTTAAGGCAGTGCGCAATACCTAGTTTGTGCAATTCTAGGATGTTTTTTTAAGTAAAAACAGATCAATGTGTACATGGACACAGATCTTGTGCAATTCTTTGACTTCTTGTTTTGGTTTTGTGTAGCGGCCATCTTGAAATTGTGCCTTCCTGGCGCCGATCTTGGCGTCAAAAAAGAATCGCCAATAAACAAGGGGCACCCAATTGTAAACTTTTACCCAGTTTTTATTTTCATATACCAATTTCTACCTAATTGAGGCAACCCATAAATACTTTTTTTCAGTTTACATACTTTTCCTTCTCCAATCAGTTTTTCATAACCAGGTGGAGGAGTCATTTACACACCCTCGTCACTGTACAAGTATGCTGTTTTTACATCATAAAATTTAACAGTGAAGTTTAATTTAGCTGAAAGTGCAAGCAATAATCTAAAACATTCAGTGTTAACTACTGGTGAATATGATTCGGTATAATCTTTATTTTTACTTCCTTGTACGAAGTAAAAAGGAAGTATTATAATCGCGAAAAGTTTCAGGCAGCATATTTCAACGAAAATATCCATTTTGACCGCTATCGAATGCAATTTAACGATGTTTTTGCGTGATATCTGTACGTAAGAACAGAATAAAATACTCTTTTCCTTCAAAAAAATTATAAAACTGCTTTAAAATTAATTCTGAAGAGAATTTTTCGTGGCGTCTGTACGAACGTATGTACGTACGTGCGTACGAACGTACGTACTTACGTATCTCGCATAACTCAAAAACGAGTAGCCTCAGAACGTTGAAATTTTGTATATAGGACTGCTATAACATGTAGATGTGCACCTCGTATTTTGATTGCAGTCGGCCGCACCAAACGTATATAAATATATTTATATATATATCCACTCTATTACCCGGCTCAGTGATCTCAGTTTCTTTACTCTTATATGTTTGTAAATTGTACATTTTTTTCTTTAAAAATGATTGAATTATATTGTTTTTATCTTCCGGTTAAGGATTTTATGCCTTTAGTAAATCTGTGTGCAATATGTTTAGAATTATCAACAATTTTAAAGTTGTCTAAGTGCCGCTAAGCCTTTTTTTAATGGCGGCCATTGATGTTTACATTTGAAACAGGAGACTAGTGGATTTGTTGCCAATCTAGAGAAACTTAGCTTCGCAACAACAGAGATAACGCATTCATTTATTATTGCCAATTAAATCATGCTTAATTCTTTCTGGAATTTTTTCGAGGAAATAAGCGTTTGAGATTTACTTCGTAATTTTTAATATAGATATTTTGAGTTTTTATGTATTTTTGCCTTCTCGCGAAGTAAGAACTGAATTAATTAAATGAGAAATACTCAATAGTCTGTGAAAAACTGTTTCTTTTTTGTTTTATTTGCTTAATTTCTTTTAGATATAGTCAGCGCCGGCGCAAGGTTATCCGGCGCCCGCCTGCAAAATAGCTGAAGTCCTCGCCCCCGACTTTTTTTAAAATTTCCATATAGGAGAAGGATGTTTTGAAGAAAGCATTTGTTGAAATTTTTTTAAGAATTTAACGAGAATAATTTATTTTTCTGCTTATCATATTTACAAACTTTTCTATAATTTCTTTTGCATCTTATCTCTTGACAGATTTCATTTTCAGTGGCAATCAAGCTACATTTATAAGTCTTTCTTGCGATATATTTCACCATAAACATGTCTTGATCAATTTTAATTTGGAGAATGATCTTTTGCTACTAGGAACACTAACAGGAATGCTAAGTAGTATTCTCAGTATGATCTTCAAGTTCGGGAAGCACAAATTATTTAACACAATTAAGTTCAGAATATCGAATGTGTCATTCATACTGGTTGTAAAAATATCTTTCAAAGCTACTATTTCGTCATAAAGGTCTGTGTTAATATCGTTATTGTCACCACACTGTAACAAGTTTTCTAATTTACTGCATTTTATTTTCAAATTTGCATTATCAATTTCTGATAAATTACCCAGGAAACTAAAATTATCTCAGTGATTTTTCCATTGCATAAAACCTTTCATTTAATGATACCCAAGCAATATCCAAAATTCTAAAAAAGACATTTCCCCTAAACTTCTCTTCTATGGAGATTAAGGGTTTTCATCAGAATGTTCGCAATCGAAGTGACATTTCTTTTTCTTTCGTCCGACTTCTTCAACAGTTTTAAACTATTGCTCGCCATCCTCTTCTTCACTAAATTCTTTGGCTTTCTCGAGAATACTTTTATAATTGGTGTCACTTCTATATTCTTCAATGAATGCTTTTATCTTACTGTCTTTAAGGCTAGTGTAACACTCAAACCCTTTGCTTGCAATTGTTTGCTGCCAGGATTAATTCTGTTACGCAAATCGTGGCAAAGTATCAAGGAACTAATAAATTTATAATCCTCGATTTTGGGACACAGACTTTGTGCTGCATGTTGCACTTCTTTTGAAAACCATTCACCTTCGGATATTTCAAAATGAGCGTCATAGATTTCTCCTAGTTGATATCTTAAAGATAGAATGGCTGCAATTTTGCTTTCCCATCAAGTGTTTGAGAGGGGCTTTAAGGTTAAACAGAAAATGTTTTTTTAAAAGAAAGAATTGCCCATCGCCAGAAGAAAGAAAGAAATTGCATAATTCTTAAATTGTCGAAAAAAAGATTGTAAGGATTATGTTTATTTTATTAACAGTTTAAATTTTCAGTTAAAGTTCATTTCCTATCGCTTCTTAACTTCAAATTACTACTTTCGGCCAGAACGTAGTTTTAGAATCACGGCTGAATACATAATGAGGAAGAGCAGTATTTAACCGCGAAGTTCTTATGTCTTAGAGAGAGAGATACCAGGCATTCTTTCTGCACGCGTCCGCCTTTTTAAGCTACTTTCTCGTAAGCTATTATCACGCTCGGCCGTACTTTAGGCCCTTGATAGCTTCGCAGGCTATTAACGTTAAGGGGCCAACTCTGTTAGAATCTTGATAGCTTCGGCTATATTTCTTTAGTTAAGATTAGTTTAGTTTAATTCTTAGTTTCTTAAGTTTAAGCCTAAGTGTCGGCTTTATTGTACACTCCAAGACGGAGTTTTGTTAAACTTTAGTTAGAATAATAAAGGGTTAGTTTACCCTTCTATCTTCTTGTTTCCTGTCACACGAACTCAAGCGATTATTCGCTTATCAGTTTTTAATATTCTTCACTTCCAACTGTAACTTAGAATTACAAAGTGAGGAACTCTACAAACTAACTGTATCTGCAACCTTTGCTGCATCGTTAATCATTAAATTTAAGCTATGAGCGGCACCAGAAACATAAAAAGCATTAAGATTTATTTTTAAGCTATTGTTTTAAAGACCTATTTTCTTCTCTTTCATTATTTACTCAGTAGTCATATTCCTGGCCTCCCACAGCATCAAGGAAAATGTTCCACATTTTCAACATTTCCATTATTGTCTCACATAGGCCGTTACCTGCAGAATCATCAACTTTAAGAAAGCCTAAGAATACTCCTTGATTTCTACCACTCCATCACTGCAGTAGACGAAATGTATGACAAGACTCATCTATTCAGTTTTACTAATATCGGGAGTACAATCTAAAATTGTAGATTAAAACTTCGCTTTTCGAAGAGATAGTAGGATTTTCTCTTAGACTATTGTCAATAATTTGCAGCATTTCATTTTGACTGTTCTTTGCTTAGATAATGAACTGTTGCTACCTTTAGGTCATAATACTCTATCTATGTGAAGTTCCATAACTAGATCGAACTTTGCAAACAAATCCACTTATTTTAACAAGTTTCCGTTGTCTTTTTGGTACAGCACATCAGATGAGCTTCCTAATACATTTAACCAAATTCCACCCCTTTTTTTTCTTTCATTTTCGTACATCTCTTGCATTTGGGAATCAATTGCTGCTTTAGTTTTTTAATTTTTCTCAAGCTCTTTCCCTTTTAAGAAATTTTTCATATGTGCTCAACTAGTCTCATGCCTTTTCTGGGCTTTAGATACATTTATTCAATCATTGTAGCCTTTTAGGAGGATACTACTGTCAATCGATGCAAATATCTTGCAACAAAAGCAAAAAACAGAATTTATATTTATGGAATATAGTAGCCATGTAAGGGGAACAAATTCTCCGTTTTCCATTTTTCTGTTGTAATATGTATCACTAAATTTACGTCCATTATTACTTTTCGGATACATTAAACCTTTCCTTTGAATAGGCCCCATTTCAGACAAATCATTCTCACTTTGTTGCTAAGAGTTGGCCACTTTACAGGATCATCAAAATCAATATAAAGCAAGGAATTTTCATTTATGCCAGCCTCTTCCATCGAATTATCTGGATAATCTTTAAATATTCATTTAATTCCATGATTGGATCATCATTCTCTTCCATTAGAGTTTCATCAGTCCTTTCAATAACTTCATCCAATGTAGTTGATGTTCTTCGGCTGAATGATGTGTATTATTTTGTAGACGATTCTCCTCCTGATTAAATATGAACATCATTTACGTCCGCAGTAGTCTTCGTCTCCGTTATGAAATGATGCATTGCGTCTGCCTGCTTCTGAGGAGCAGCATTATTTTCAGCCTTGCATTTAGAATTTTGCGCATCGGATGATTTCTTCTGTTTCCATGTAATCAAAATTTCACTCTGAAATTTAAATTTTAAAATTCAATTCTAGTTATTAAATATCTAATCTTTCTTTTAAAATAAATCATAACATCTGTTAAATAAAGATATTAAATCGATTTTCAGCAGGAGTTTATAATTGCAAATGAATGTATATAGGAAAATGAAGCAGCGTCGCCAATCCTGGACTTTAAACTACTGGTTTTGAGTACTGGTTTTGAGAAAAAGGAAAAAAATGGAAAATTTAGTGAGAAGTTTTTCAGTCTTATGTGATGAGACCCGAGGGGAAACTCATGTGGTGTGATTTAATCCTCCGGTGCACAGCTAAACCTCAACTACACTGTAAGAAAAAAAAAGGAGGTAATAGAAAAGCACGGTGAGAAAACACTTAAAATTAATTCAATTCTAATTATTAAATATCTAAAAATCTTTCTTTTAAAATAAATCATAACATCTGTTAAATAAAGAGAAAAAGTAAAAAAAAAATGAAGCTAATATGAAACTAAAACAATAACCTTTATGATAACGTTCTCGAGCAGTTGGTGAAGAATTAGCATCTTTCTAACAAAGGACAAGGAAAAGTTTGACCTGTGATGGGTCAAACTTAGATGCTTGCCAAGTGCTTCGTGTACAATAAGCCGGAAACTTCTCTCTCCCCAAACACCAGCTAAGTCTTACTTCAACCCATTTGTGCAACGCCACAACAGCACCGAAAACAAAACAGATACCAGCTCACGGCGAAAGTTAACCAATTAACAATGCCCCTGCAAATATTTCTGTAAAAAAGAAAGGTGGGGGACGCAAGCGCCCATAGTCTCTGTCCTGTGTAGCATTTAAGGTACATTTATTTTTCTTCCCTGGTAAGTGCAAATTCTTTTGCATTAAAAATATAGCTCAGTGTCGGTCCGCTGGTCGGCGCCCCTCTCTTGGTCGTCGCCCGCCTGCAAAAAAGGCCTTGCAGGCCCGCTTCCGCCGGCCCTGGATATAGTTCTAGCTTTATTATAGTATTTGAATAGAACATGTGGCAACGATTAGATAATTCTGTAAATGATATACATTTTGTGCATTCTGAGTTATGAATAAAATATAATACTGTTAAGTAAACCTAGCGCCAGAGTGTGCTATGGTAAACAAAGTGAATTTTAAAGAATGCATTTATTCTATTGTGGTTTATGCGCTGTCGGCGAAGTAGGTTTAATTCAATCTAATAAGTTTAAATAAAATGCAAGAAAAAATGCGTATAATTTAACATTCCGTACAAGGAAGTCATGTGGTGTACACATCAGATTTTTCTATTTGATTAAACCCAGCTGCTACTAATCGCGTTTTATATTTTACTTCCCCAGAGTCTCTTTCCTTCAAAGTATACACCCACTTACTTTTTACTAATTTTGTTTTTTCAGGCCTCTCTACTATTTTCCACACTTCGCGTTTATGTAATGAATCTAATTCATTTTCCATTGCGGATTTCCAGTCATACCAATTAGCACTTTGTTTTGCTTCTGAAAAATCATTCGGAACATTACTGATTATATTTGACGCTAGTTGTTTTGATTTGAGCCTCTCGGATCGTCTTAATGGTATTTCATTTCCATATTTATTACTTTTTTCATAGCTACCAGATGTTTGGACTTTATTCCCCCTGTCATCAATCCCGCTACAACGGCTCATATCGGCGATTTCGAAATTCGATGAGTGATCATATTCGCTTGTTTGAGTGTTTTTCGTAACGACCAGTTCGAGATGTGGTTTTTGATCTACTTCGTTTCTCTTTCCTTTTAATTCTTCAATATCCCAAGTTTCTAAGGCTTTATTTTCCCCATATAATTACTACCTTTTAAAGATTCGTTAAATTTAACTGATCGTTCTTCAATTATTTTATTACTTGCTATATCATAAATACGATATCCTTTTCTTTCTCTAGCATATCCTAACATTATCCCTCTTTTCCCTGGTATGTCAAATTTGTTTCGCATTACTTTCGGAATGTGAAAGTATGCCACACATCCAAACTTTTTTACATAGTTTAATTTGGGTTTCTTACCAGTCAAAATTTCTATAGGAATTTTTTATTTTCCTTTCCGAGGTGTTAAATTTGATACTTGAGTACTAAAATTAATTGCTTCTGCCCAGAATTTTAGCGTAAGCTCACCGTCATGTAGTAATGTAATAGCTCTTTCCAAAAGAACTCTGTTTGCCCTTTCAGTTTTCCCTTTACTCTCACTGTTATCTGGAATTGTTTTTTCCATGAAAAATACCTGAATTAGAAAGATAATTATCTAACTGTTGATTTATAAATTCTAAACCATTGTCTGTTATCAAACGTTTAATTCTTTTACCAGTTAAATTTTCATACTTAGCTTTAAATTTACAAAATGCGTCAAATACTCCACTTTTACTTTTAAGATAATAAGTAAAATACATTAAGATTCAGAATTATAATATGGTTCTAAATTAACTTCAAGCCTACCGTTATTCTTAAATGCTTTAAAAAGTAATTCATTACACCTACTAAAAACTAATAATTTGTCGCCAATCGAAGGGGCACCCAATTCTACACTAGAGCCAATGTGTTTGTATGTTGATGATTTAGTTGTATTCTGTAATGAGAAATGCTTGAAAATATTGTTTCTAAAATTAAAAATGTATTTGAGTTACATGAAAATTCTAATTCAAAATTTTTGGGGAACTACTCCGATATGCGCCCTCAAGTCGCCAAATTTCTCGCCAAACATCCACGCTGCCATATTGCTATCTAAAATTTTTGTCTTACACTTCGAACTTTAAGCCTAAAATGTCTCCAAAAACACGGTTTACGCGAATGCAAAAACCATGTTTTGAACACACAATTTAAGCTAAAAATCCGAAACAAAAACAAAATTTTTAGATAGCAAAACCGTAAAGTTTCTAACCAAAATTATTTGACAAGAGTCCATGTACACAGCGATATGTTTTAACTTAAAAAACATCTACGAATTGCACGATTTAGGCAACAAACGAATCTACGAACTACGCACACCTCACTTTAATAAATTAACATAACAACAATAAATTTCAAAGAATACCATGTCCTGTTTCAACTTAAAACATCTACGAATTGCACAATTTAGACTGTACGCACTAATCAACAAAATAACTAAACTAAATTTCAAACAATTCAAAAAAACAACAATAACGACAGAAATTCATACTAAAAAAACGATGTACATAACATTTTACAAAATAAGAACAAGAATAAAATAAAATGCACTTACCATGAATTAATGTTTTTTCGAACAGCAGAAATACCAATTTCATACCGCCTTTAACATGCCGCCACGTTGTAAGGATCTTAAGTTTTACTAACGTTTATTTTATTTTAAATCTTTACTATCACTTCTTATTTTCTACTTCCGGCCAGAATTATAAGCGTTAACATATTTATGCAAAGTTTGTCTGGCGAACGCCAGGTACTTAAGTTGTGGCTTTTTGCCAAGCGAGAGAGAGGAAGCAGTTAGTCGAAGCAGGCCGCTTACCTTAGAAGTTTTACTCAGTTGCTGGTTGCCTTCCAGGCCAGAGGTTTAATCGTCTTGATAACTTTAAACGTATTGTAGTGTTAGCAGTTCTCTGTACTACATACGGCTTCCTGTTAATATAAGGCCAATCTTCCACGTTTATTATTCTAAAGTTAAATTAGAGTTTAGGTCATTTTTATACTTTTACGTTTTGACCCCAAGTAGCGGGTCGGTGTATTCCGAAGTACGGAAGTCATTGTAAATAGAGGAAATAAAGGGTTTTGTATACCCTTCTTGTGTATCCTGTCTGCTTCCCACAATTAGTGAACATAGCTTTAGTAAGCTCTCTGTTCCGAGTCAGGTCCTTGCATGTTCCCGAAGAAGGTAAGAAGGAACATTGACCCTGATAGTGGCGCCCAACGAAGAAGAATAACCATGGCCGAGTTTCAAGAAGAACCTGTGCTGCCTGCAGAAACGGCTCAGAATCCAGAAATGCCAGCTGCCGCCCTGGAAGGATTTGGTTACATCGTCCAGACCATGCGCGCTTCGATGAAACCAGAAGCAACATTTAATGGAAACTCACCGGTAACCAGTTTTTTGGAAAAATTGGATGACCACTTCATGCTCTACCCCGTGCACGAGTTTCAAAAAGTTACCTTAGCTACCAGCGCTTTGAGGGGCCAAGCGCTTAACTGGTTCAAATGTATAGGCAGAAGTCTCTTGGGTCAAGCAGGAAGTCCCACCTATACTTACGAAAATTTCAAGACTGCCCTACTAAAAGCCTTCCCTGTTGTAAGGGATCGTGCGAAATTAGAAACGGAACTTTTTAGTATATATCAACAAAGAATCGAAAACCTCTCAAGTTTTATTTTAAGAAAAATTCACGTCTTCAAACTCTTGTATGGAAACCGTCCGGATCCTGAAATTATTCAAGTGATTTTGCCGAGGTTACTGCCCCAAATGCAAGACTTTATTGAATTAAGAAATCCGACTACACTGGAAAAGTTATTTGAGCTAGCAATCCAGTTTGAAAGTAGAAGAACGGCGGACGTCGAAAGAAGACGCCAATATCAACAGCGAAACCAATTTGGTACGCCAGGACTACAGCAAACTCAAGCACACGGCTACGGAAGCAAAGCGAATCAGTGGGCAAGGAAACCCGAGCATTCAAAAACAGCCGGCGGACGTCGACAGTTCAATAGCAACCCAGGAAAAAAGTCTCAAGGCCAGGGGAAAAAGAAGGAAAGCACGGAAATGAAAAATAATTTAAACTAAAATGGATTTCTGCTGACGAGAGGGTGCGGAAATCCGAAGGCCACGAAAACCCCTCTTCCTTCAAGTTAAATACAGTAATGGTGAAAAATTTGACTCTTCCGAAGATTGAAGTGTTGGTGAATAATTTCCCAGCCACCGCACTCCTGGATACAGGCGCGCAGTGTTCCTGTGTGGCAGAAGATTTTTTTAGGAAGTATTTTCGGAAATACCGCATATATAATTCGGATAATACGACAGTGTTAGCGGCGCAAGGAGAACTATGTAAGTGTATAGGTAAAGTACCGCTATATGTCCGTATCAAGGACGAACAAGTAAAGCTGATGTTTTTTATAGTAAAGAATCTGCAAGCACATATAATCTTAGGGATAGATTTTCTTTCAGACGCACAAGCAACACTGGATTTTAATGAAGCGTCCCTTAAGCTGACAATGAAACCAGTTCGTACTGAAAAGGCTGAACTGCCGATGTTAAAACTTGACCACCTCCCTAATGACGAGCAAGGAAGAATCCGACAAGTTATTAGTGAATTTGCTTCGTTATTTAGTGATATTCCAGGATTTACTCAGGTTACTAACCATAGTATTGACACCGGAGATGCAATGCCAGTTCGCCAAAAACCATACCGGTATGATAAGAATAAGGAAAAAATTATAGAATGGCATATCACCGATATGCTACGTAAAAAGATCACAACGCCCATCTCAGGTAGTTATGCTAGCCCGGTGGTTTTATGTAAGAAAAATAATGACTATCCTTTGACACATCCGAAGAGGTGGAGATTCGCGATTGATTACCGTAAATTAATCTCCATAACTAAATATCCGGTATATCCGTTACCGATCATTGAAGAAATTCTAAGGAACATAAAATCAACCAAATTTATGACGACTTTAGACTTAACGACTGGTTATTTTCAAATAGGGGTTAGGCCTGAGGACGTGCCTAAAACTGCTTTTATAACCAAGTCTGGCACTTACGCATTTTTGCGTATGCCGTTTGGCCTTTCAGGGGCCCCGGCAACATTTCAGCGATGCATGGACATTGTGTTAAGACCTGTTCTTGGAAAGTCCACATTTATCTATTTAGACAATATCATTATTACTAGTGATAATCTCGACCAACATGTACAGGATTTAAGACAGGTGTTTTCTTTATTAAATGAGGACGGTCTAAAAGTTAATGTCGAAAAGTGCAAATTTGCAGCCCCTGAATTAAAATATTTAGGTTACAAAATATCTCAAAAAGGAATCGAGACAGACGAATCAAAAATAATTGCTGTACAAAAGTATCCGACTCCAACCACGGCGAAGAAGCTCTCTTCTTTTCTAGGACTTTGTTCATATTATAGGTCCTTTATAAAAAATTTTGCAGCTATTGCTGAACCATTGTTAAAATTAAAAAGGAAAAAGGCAAGATTCTCGTGGACGGCCGAAGCCAATAGTGCTTTCGAAAAATTAAAACAAGCATTAACGCAAGCCCCTGTGTTGAAATTTCCTGAAAAGGATGAGAATTTAGAAATTTCAGCGGATGCTTCGGATTATGCGGTAGGAGCGGTACTTTCGCAAAATCAGCAGCCCGTGGCATTTTTTAGCCGAACTTTAAATCAAACACAAAGAAACTATTCCGCGACCGAGAGAGAGGCACTTGCAGTTCTGTTAGCAGTGCAAAAGTTCCGAGTCTATTTTGGAAAGGCGCCGATAACAGTGTACTCTGATCATGCGGCGGTAACTAGATTGTACTCAGGGAAAAATTTATCCCCAAGGTTAATAAGATGGGCACTCAAGCTGCAAGAATATAATCTAGTAATCAAGCATACCCCCGGTAAGGAAAATATCGTAGCTATCAAGAATTAAAATAGACGAACAAGGGAATACCGTAAAGGTGGCAATGCTTACAGCATGTACAATAAATTCCCGAGAAACTGTAATAACCGAACTGGGTAAGGATCCTGAGTTTGGAAGCATTTATGAGTATTTGAAGGATCCTGAAAATTTTAGCCACCAAGATATTGTGGCGATAAGAAATAGGGCGGCCCATTACGAACTAATAGATGGTCTATTATTTTATACAAAAACTACGAATTCCAACAACGAATTTCGACCTGTTATCCCAGCTAGTCTTAGATTAAATATCCTGCAGGAGCTCCATGACAGCCCTTTAGCTTCTCATGCTGGTATTCGAAAAACTATCCAACGCGTACGCGAGGCAGTCTACTTTCCTGAACTGCAAAAGTTAACAAGGGCGTATGTCCAGTCCTGCCCAACATGTCAAGCCGTTAATTATATTAATTTCTGCCCGGCCGGGTTTCTAAATAGTATTAAATCCGAATTTCCAAATGAAATAATTGGCATCGATTTATTGGGCCCTTTCCCAAAAAGTCAGTTAAATAAAAGTCGCTATCTCCTTGTTATGGTTGATCATTTTAGTAAATGGACCGAAATTGTTCCCTTAAAACGAGCCTCCGCGAAATTAGTTACTGATTCTATTTTAAATAAATATATTTTAAAATACGGGGCGCTCCTAAAAGTTATATCGGATAATGGTCCTCAATTTGTAAGTAATATATTTGAAGACGTGCCAAAAACTGGGCATACGTCATTTAAAAATGGTCCCGTATCGGCCGCAATCAAATATAGCGGAACGGGTCAATAGAAATATAGTGAAAATTATCCGTAGTTATGTTAAAAATTTTCATAAAAGCTGGGATAACTATGTCAATGAATTTGCTTTCGCCCTTAGGACCGCAAAACGTGATACAAAGGGCAAAACTCCTGCTGAGTTATTTCTAGGCAGAAAGATTATAACGCCGTTAGATAAGTTATTTAATGTGCAACAAAGAGCCCCAGAATTTAAAATGGGTGATATAGAAAAACTAATTAAGGAAGCAAAGAAGAATACGGAAGTAGCACAAAGAAAACAGAAGCTCTATTATGATTTGAAACGACGGGGAGTAACTTATAAAGTAGGGGATGAAATTTTAAAAATTAAGCATTCACTTTCTTCAGCACCAGAAGATAAGACTGCCAAATTTTTTCCACGATTTGAAGGACCATATGTTATAGAAAAAATAACTCACGCTGTAGTAGTGTTAAAAGCCAGAAATGGTGAAACCTGCTCCGCAAACATTGATCAAATTAAACCCTACTTCGATCGTAATAAAATGCAAATATTTTCAGATCTTTTGCAGGATCCGGCACGGCAGACACCGCAGGCACAAGCTCCAGAGGTGGAAAAACGACAAGTACAAGGGCAAGCCAGTAAGAGGCAGGAGCAAGTGAAAAGAAAATTTCCCCGCGGAAAAATTGAAGGGAGCAAGAAAAAGAGGCCCTTCCACCGTCCAGAAAAGAGAGTTCACGAACACCACCAGAATGAAGAACGGAGAAGGACGACGTATGTGAAGAGAACCAGGAGAAATGACGGCAACTATAACCCGGCTCTAAAACGGAAGATCTACTCATCCGACAGGACTCTCCGCAGTAAATGTAGCCGAACTGCGGAAGGGCCATCAGCGGCGGAGGAAAAGTTACAAGGAAAATTTGAACGGCCAGCAACGAGGTCCAAGCAGGAACACGACAGAAGTTTCCCGGTTCCGCCAAGACCAGCTGCCATCAAACGGCCAAGACCACAAGCAGAGGAGAAAAAGAAGGTATTCAAGGGTGACCGAACTGGTGAAAAAAGGAAGCTTCCAGAGGAAGGCACTGAATTGCGAGCCCGTACAAGAAGGAGGATAAATCAAACTACTATCTGCAATACCTTTAAAGACTGGGCCCAGAAAAGGATGTCCGAATATCACAAAGGTAAGTAAAATTTTATGTTACTTTGCAAACTTATGTTAATCTTTCATTCTTACTGCAAGTGGCAGATTTCAAGAAGTTTTACCTCATGCGAGGTCTACCTTTATCGCCAAAAGGGCGAGAAATGAGTTGTTACGGATTTTGGGTATTATGTTTTTCAATTACTCGCGCGTAAAACTAAAGTTGATGTATAATAGCGTTGTGTAAAGACTTAAATATTGTAAAAAGTTATTGTATAAATTTTATTTAAAACATGCTAGGAAGAAAGAAGTTTTAGTCTGAAAGACTTTTTGAAATGTAGTATTTCAATGTAGAAAGAATTGGCACTTGCTTTGAAAAGAATAGGAGTTAACAATGTACTACTAATGTATGTTTTCAAATGTGTAAAATTAACGGCATGTTGATATGTTCTTATATACAATGTGAACTGTTTTTTTAAATGTTAAGAAATTCCGTGATATGGTAAAAGTGAATGTTAAATTTTTTTTATTCGTGTGACTGTAAAAAGACTAAAGCATGGCGAATATGTGTTAAAGGTTGAATGATGTAGTTAGGCTCTCTGACGCTACACTTTAGATTTAGCCACTTTTAGAATAGTACCTCAGGGTTTAGAGTTGAAATTAGGGTGTGTTAAGAGGTCTTGTTATGTTGAATTTTAACACGTTAGTGTTTTGATTGTAGGAGGAAGTGTGGAACACGTAGACAGAAACACATTCGTGTTTGGTGTTCTTTTACAACACATGTCAGAGAGCACGGGGAGAGATAATTAAAATAGTCATGAATGAAATAAGAATGTTAAGTGAAATATAATTATACATGTTACTTGCCATTTCATTGTGTAACATTTCATTAAACTAGTTTTCCTTCCAGATCTCTGGAAGGAACCAGAATTGAATAAAAGCTCCTGTTTAGATGCAGTACAGATGAAAAAGAAAGTGTGTATCCTGGGAGCTGCTATTGTAAAAACAAATTTCTTTCTTTTAAATTTCTAGTTTCTAGCGAAAAATATTTGTAAAAGATTGGCCTCGCATTAGATTCTAGAGCTAAAAGTTTTCAACAAGGTCGTTTTAGACCTCAGTTTCAAACTAATTAACTCTGGCGGGAAGTATGTAAGGATCTTAAGTTTTACTAACGTTTATTTTATTTTAAATCTTTACTATCACTTCTTATTTTCTACTTCCGGCCAGAATTATAAGCGTTAAGGTTTTTATGCAAAGTTTGTCTGGCGAACGCCAAGTATTTAAGTTGTGGCTTTTTGCCAAGCGAGAGAGAGGAAGCAGTGAGTCAAAGCAGGCCGCTTACCTTAGAAGTTACGCAGTTGCTTGTTGCCTTCCAGGCTAGAGGTTTTAATCCTCTTGATAAATTTAAACGTATTGTAGTGTTCACAGTTCTCTGTACTACATACGCTTCCTGTTAATATAAGGCCAATCTTCCACGTTTATTATTCTAAAGTTAAATTAGAGTTTAGTTCATTTTTATACTTTTACGTTTTGACCCCAAGTAGCGGGTCGGTGTATTCCGAAGTACGGAAGTCATTGTAAATAGAGAAAATAAAGGGTTTTGTATACCCTTCTTGTGTATCCTGTCTGCTTCCCACAATTAGTGAACATAGCTTTAGTAAGCTCTCTGTTCCGAGTCAGGTCCTTGCATGTTCCCGAAGAAGGTAAGAAGGAACATTGACCCTGATAACGTAATCACTATCGTATTTATATAACAGCCAGACACACTATCCAGAAAATTCATACTATGGTTCACAAATAAAATAAAATAACAAATAATCACAAATCCCTACTTCTATCATGCACAGCCACTAAAAATAATCTCCCAGACTCTCTTTCCACACCTCCAAATACCCACTGCCCCTCAACAGGATGGCCACGACGATATTTCCTTTTGCCGAACTTCAATTCAACAACTTCCACCATTTTATCTTTCCCCCCCCTAGCTTCTCAGACACAGAGCATGACGCGAACCAACGAACTCCAGCGAAAGATTTTCCAACGTCAAAAGGGTTGCCATACAACATGCAATCGCGTCAAAAACCAGCGCAGAACACATATCGCCACATTTGGTGAAATTAGGGCGTATATCAAAGTTGTACCATTTTTAGGAATGCAAATATAAAAACTTGAAAATGGTATATGTTTGTCTCAAAGAGAATATATTGAATCTTTATTGACTAAACACAATCTGGAAAATTGTAAAGCAGTAAAAACGCCAATCATTAAAGGGGCAGATAAAGGTTTTTCATCTACAAATGAACAAAATGATGCAATTTTGTATCAGGAATTAATTGGAGAACTTTTATATTTAGCGAATAGAACGCGTCCTGATATATCCTTTGTAACAACTTATTTGTCACAATTTAATCATGAACCAGAAAAAAGGCATTATCTTTTGTCTAAAAGGGTATTAAAGTATTTAAAAGGTACAAAAAATTAAAAAAAAACTTTTCTGTAGCAATCATTTTGGAGTTTTAAATGCATATGCTGATGCTAGCTGGGGAAATGCAGAAAATGGTAAGTCATTTTCTGGTGGTACTATTTTACTAGGTGATTCATTGATTTCTTGGAAATGTCGTAAGCAGAGAAGTGTTAGTCTGTCTACTTGTGAAGCAGAATTATTTTCTATTTCTGAAATTTGTAAGTATATTATTTGAACTGTAAATTTATTATCAGAATTAAAATGTAAAAAATTTTTGAATGGTGCAGTGGTCTTGAATACAAATAGTCAAGCTACCATCCAGCGGATCAATTGTGCCAGATCTTCTACGAAATCCAGACACATGAACTTACGTTTCCATTTTATGAAGGACTTAACAAAGGACAACGTCATTAAGTTGGAATATTCACAAACTGATAATATGGTTGCAGATTTTCTTACTAAGAGTGACAGTGAAGAAAAATTAATGTATATATTGAAAATAATTTCCTTAATTTCTTAATGTAATGTGTTATATATTGTTTGTATTTCATTTTTGTATTGAAAAAATGTTGCTCGCAGGAGGGGTGTGTTGGGTAGAGGCGAGCGAACTTTTTTTTCTCATGCGCATGCGTATTAATTTTGATGGCGCAGCTGTCTCTTCTCCCGACACATCCGTCATTCGAGCGTATGGAGATGGTGAGATGATATGTGCTGTCTGATGATCAATATGATTTCCTGTGTGATATTTTTATTCATTATTTCGTGTAAATAAAGTGTGTTGTCCTATGATGGCTTCTTTACTCTAAATATTGGCCTCTGAACAACAACTTTAATGATTGATTTTGTAATTAATGAATTAGTTTCTGAGAAAACATTTTTATGCAAAAACTTTGAAACAAATACAATCCCATTTCCACTTCAAATAATTTTTCTTTTCAGTACAGTAGATGTTCGTTTTTACGAACCTCTTTTTTACGAACACTTTCGATTTGACGAACTAGCGAATGGTCCCGAATACACTCCCATAGATGTAATGTAATTTTGCGCTCTTATTTACGAACTACAAATCAGGAAAATCTCTTTTTTGTGAACTAAGTTTTCATACTTCTGCGTGTTTCATTGGGACAAAGTGTGAAGGTCAAATAAAATCTCCAACTATTTTGAGGCAGCAAGTGCGAAACATTCGAAGAAGTACAGTAAGGAAGGAGGGGGCGGAGAAGAGGGGGAATTAGGACAAATTTATGGTGCTGTTTGTTGTGGGAGGCTCTCAGAAGAGCATCGGCCTGATGTTGTTGGGTGGGGGTGAGACCATTCGTGTTAAAGGGGTTTGGGTTGCTTCTAAAAGAGAGTTGTTGCTTTTTGTAATGTCATAGTCATTTGATCTGGACAACTCAATCAGTGAAGTCTCGTTAGTCGAGAGGGAGATTGGGCCAGTTTTTGTTAAGTAAGATTCTTAGAGCTATGTCGCAAATGAAGAAACGAATTTGTTTAGCGGTTGAAATAAAGAAGAAGATTTTAAAAGAAGTTGACGAAAAAATATTAAGCAAGACACAAATTGCTCAGAAATATGGAATTCCTAAAAATAGTTTATCGACGATTTTAAAGGCAAGAGAGAAGATCTTGGAGCTAAAAACGGAAACGATGAATGTGGACCCTTCTCTTGAAAATATTTTCGAGAATCAAAACACCCAAATTTGGAAAGGGCTTTGCTTGTTTGGTTTCGAAAGATGAGAAGCTTAAACATTCCAATTGATGGTAATGTACTTAAAGAATAAGCACACTTTTTTGCTTCCAAATTAAACATCAAAGATTTTAAAGCATCGGATGGTTGGTTACAGAAATTTAAATTTCGGAATGGTTTGAGTTTCCGGAAAGTGTGTGGTGAAAGTGCAGCAGTAGACACGTCATCAGCAAATGAATGGGAAGAAGAAAAGTTGAAATTGCTTCTTTCTGAATACGCTGCAGATGACGTTTTTAATGCGGACGAAACGGCTTTGTTTTTTAAGATTTTGCCAGAAAGAACATTAGCTTACAAAGATAAATGTGTTGGAGGTAATAAAGCTAAAGAGAGACTTACAGTTTTGATTGTAGCCAACATGACTGGGTCACAAAAATTGCCTCTGCTCTTTATTGGAAAATATCTGAAA
This sequence comes from Stegodyphus dumicola, assembly GCF_044657685.1. Classification (NCBI taxonomy): domain Eukaryota; kingdom Metazoa; phylum Arthropoda; class Arachnida; order Araneae; family Eresidae; genus Stegodyphus; species Stegodyphus dumicola. The sequence goes on from NC_140774.1 coordinate 47,512,354, forward strand.
CCAAGGTGTTTCAAAAATGTTCAGAAGATTCCTGCTGCATATTATGCTAATAATAAGGCCTGGATGACTGGCAACATCTACGAAAAATGGTTGAGAGATTTAGATAACCGTTTTTCAGCAGAGAAGCGCAAGTTCTCCTAATCGTGGACAATTGTACTGCACACATGGAAGTCACTGGGCTTCAGGCAATCCGTGTGGAATATCTCCCACCAAATGCAACTGCAGTTTTACAGCCAATGGATCAGGGGATAATCAATAGTTTCAAGCGAAAATATAAGACAGTGCTCTTGCAAAGAGTAATCCTTGGCTTGGAAAGGGAACAACCTTATCAGATTGATATTCTTGGTGCAATGCAATTATCAATCAGTGCATGGAATGATGTTTTAGATGAAACAATTTCTAAAGCCTTTCGACATGCAGGTTTTATTAAAGAAACAGACGTAGAAGAAACCCATGACAATAGATCTCACGACGAAGATGAGGTTCTCATGCATGAACTTCGCCGTAGAAATCCACAGTTGCCAGAACTTTCATTCGAGGATTTTTTAAATGTGGATTCTAATGTCATCTGCACGGAGGAAATATCGGATCACGATATTATTAGCAGCATAATCAACGAGAATGAGAGACTTTCAGATCCAGAAGAAGAAGAAGAAAATGAAGTAACACCAAGACCGACTTTAAAACAAGCTGCTGAATACTTGTCAGAACTTAGACGATTTTTTGAGGCCAGTGATAATTGTGAAATGCTAACAAATATAGAGAAGATGGAGTCTTGCATTGTACAATCTGTTGTTTTAAAACAGACAAAGATAACTGATTATTTTGTTGCTCAATGACTTAATAAAGGTACGTTTTACAAATATTTTATATTTCTTGTTTGTTTAATAGAATGGATATCATTTATTAAGTAGTAATACTATTAAAAATAATTCCTAATACATAAATAAAAGCATGGAATAGTATCACTAACCTGTCTCGAAAACATTAAAATGTGAAATACTAACAATTTCCGATGCCTTTCTAAATTACGAACTCTCGATTTAACGAACTGTTTTCGTAGTCCCTACGAGTTCGTAAAAACGAGCGTCTACTGTATTTTGCAAAACCCATTCTTGTTTCTCTAAAGTACATAATTTTAATTAAGCGGTTAAAAAATGTTTAGGCCATATCTATATAAGTTTTAGGACTTTATATAACAGGATTTATCGAAAAAATGCAAACTGAGAAAACGCAGTTTAATGAATATAAGCTGTCTATATGGTCATTAAATCATTTCAAATTTCTTAAAAATTTTATTACTGAATTTCATTACATATATATACATTATGAAACTTAGTGCTATTCAATTGGTTAATACAAACATAAATTACAGGCTTTTATTTAAAGTCTTCGTAAAACACGTTCAAAACAATTTTATCAGATGAATTAATTATATAAAATATTTTCTAAAACGTTTATAATCAATATTAAAACATTTGTAATTAATATTAATGCTATTAATTTGTCGTTTTATTCATTTTTTCAAAAAAGCAAAGTTTGAAATTTTAGCAGCCACGAAACATTTTATTTAAAACCGCTCAGCATATGTGGTTTCTTTTCTTCTTTTAATCATTTGGTCTCGTATATAAATTGCATTTAAAATTAATTTAGGTGTATTTTATTTAATTAAAGAATTGAACTCCGACGGCGTTCTATAGCAAAAGTAAAAAATGTCAAAAAATATGTAAGTAAACATTAGAAATCCGCCAGTCTGATTCGCGTTTGTGACATTCATTGCGCGCAGTGGCTTATGGGTTAAGGCAGTGGTCGGCAAAGCGCGGCTCCAGAGTCGCATGTGGCTCTTTGGCTCCTTAAGTGTGGCTCTGGTACAAATATCCACGGAAGGCGCAATAATATTTTCATTTTAAAAAAACTTAATAAGGAAAAAATTACATCTTATTTTGATAAATTAAAATTCTTCTATAAATCGAGAACATGTATAATTTTTTATTTGAGTAAAAAGATAGATAGGTAATTAAAATTTTATATTGTTGTAAAAATACGTAACGAACATCGAGTTTAATTTTATTACTTTTCGTAAACGTAAACATAAACCATATACAAGGTACCGGCATGCGCCTGCATGCTTTCTATAAAGTAGCGAAGGTACAAATTGACATCACAGAGCAGCAGTAGCAGTGTGAACAGAACAGTTCTGTCTTATCTACCGTGTCTGCCGTTGTCCTGTCTTATTAAAAAGTTGTTGCATTTTTTAATCTAGCTGCACATCTTACAGGTATTTTTATACGATTTTATTACACCTGCTATGTATGTTTGTGGTTCCGGTACAAAATTTGTAATCGATTTTTCGATAACTTCTATTTGTTCAAATGTTGGAAGTTTTCTTCCATTTTTGATAATATTAAAAGTTTTGTTATTCTGATGATGGAAAATATTTTTTTTTCTTTTTAGTACAGTTACATATAATAATAAAATTGAATTTTTTTAAATTTTTATTTTCATCAATTTAATAATGATAATTTTGTACTCGTGGCTTTAGAAAAAAATATAGTTGCAATATTTTTATAGGAACCCCAATTAACATGGCTACCAAAAAAAAAAAAAAAAAAAAAAAGCAAAGAAAAACGGAAGATGAAAACAACGAATTTAAAGTTGAGTGGACAGAGAATTTTGCGTTTATTCAAAACTTGAATGGACTTCCGACATGTCTTATTTGCAAGGAAAAATTCTCGCATAACAAGAAGTCAAATTTCGAGAGACAATTTACAAGAAAGCACGCGTCACTTAGCATTAAATATCCTACCGGTGATGCAAGGAAGAAAGCAGTTGAGGAACTTCAGAAGAGTCAAGAGTCGTCAACTTCTGTGTTTAATAACTGGATGCAATCTTCCAGCAATATTAATATGGCAAGTTTTGTTTGTAGCCAAGAGATTGCTAAGAGAGGAAAACCGTACACAGACGGCGAATACATCAAAAATTGTTTTATAAATGCATCTGAAGAGCTATTTCGGGATTTTAAGAACAAAGTAGATATTCTGAGAAGAATTAAAGAGTTACCATTGTCTGTCAAAACCATTAAAGATAGAACAATTAAAATGTGTTCGAATATAACCACCCAGCATATCGAAGATCTGAAATTGGTTTCGGTTTTATCAAAAGCAGTTGACGAGTCTTGTGACATAAATGATATAGCGCAAATTTCCCTTTTTGTAAGATTTATGTCTCAGTCAGGCCCTAAAGAACTTTTAGGATTATTGCCAAAGGTCAGACGCGTGGAGAAGATATCGCCAATGCTGTAATTGAGTGTATGGATAAACATCATATTCCCCTTGATAAAATTCTGTCGATTTCAACAGATGGGGCCAAAAGTATGACCGGCGTAAGAAAAGGGGTTGTTGCTATTTTGAAAGAAAAAATTAATCACGAGATACTTGTTGACCATTGTATCATTCACCAAGAAACGCATTTCCGGAAGAAATTTGTAAAGTTATGGAATTAGTGATTACCATTATCAACTCCATTTTAGCTAAAGCTCTTAATCATCGCCAATTCAAAGAATTTTTATTTGCAATGGAGAGTGAGTACGCTGATCTTCTGCTTCATAACAATGTACGTTGGTTATCAGGAGGGAACGTTTTAAAAAGGTTCGCGTCCCTTTTTCCGGAAATTAATGCATTTCTCCTTGAGAAGGGCGTTCACTATCCAGAACTAACAGACGATCAGTGGATCCAAAACTTTTATTTCATGGTCGATGTTACGTCTCATCTAAATCAGCTTAATCGTAAACTACAAGGAAAAAGAAACTTGATTTTTTCGATGTTAGAAGGAGTAATAATTCAAAATTATCCATTTTTGCACAGGATTTTGAAAGGAAAACATTGTTTCACATTCCGAGCCTGCTGAAGCATCGCCAAAAAAATAACTCCTGTAGTGACAAACACTATTTTAAAACAATAATTTTTGATATGAGGGAAGCACTTCTCAGCACGTTTCAGGAATTTAAAAACAGCAGAGTAACTTTAGCATTTGTCAAAAATCCTCTTAATGCTACGATAACCAAGTTGAAATTTTCTCCTTTTGAAATTGACATTGGTAGCTTTGAAATACAATTATTCCATTTAAAAAAACAAGGAGATATGGCGCTCTAAATTCGAACGTCTTTGTGTTGAATTGGAAATATTGGAGAAGAAAAAATGTGATCTTAGTTCACAACACAAGTGGTCTACTTTGAATGACCTGGAGAAGGAAGACATGATCATTTTCAAAGCTTGGAATAGTATTCCTGACTCTTACGATCAGCTGAAAAAGCTCGCGTTTGCTGTTCTTTACCTTTTCGGTTCTACATATATATGCGAACAGTCTTTTTCAAGCATGAGCATTATCAAGAGTAAACTAAGAAGTCGTCTTATTGATGAGAACTTGGAATCATACCTAAAATTGAAAACTACAACATACAAACCTGACTTACTCAAACTTTCCAAGGAGATGCAAGCACATTGTTCGCATTAATAAATATTTATTAAGTATTAAATTTAATTTTATTTAGTGTAATAAAAGTTTACTAAACAAGCAGATTTGGCTCCCAATTTTTTTAAAAATTGTTGTAATGTTCATATTTGGCTCTTTGGCTAATAAGTTTGCCGACCACTGGGTTAAGGGATGGAAGACGATGTGCATCTGAACTGGTCCTGAAGGCGAAACTGCTTCGTATCCCCGTTTCTCCCTAATAAAAACTGTGGCTGTGCGAAAGAGCGTTGCATGTGAACAAGGCTTAACTGTCATTATGCTTAGCCGTATTATGTGCCTTTTGATATCTTCGCTGGCTAATTTAACATCACGGGCCAACTAGTTTAGAGTTGTGTTAGCTTCGATTAAATATCTTTAGTTAGTCATTAGTTAATTCTCATTTCTTACATTTTGAGTTTAAGCCCAAGTGGAGGCTTTGTTTACGTCCTGAGAAAGGGGCCAACTGTGAAATCTTTATTTTGAGCAAATAAATGATAATTAACGCTTTTTGAGTTTACGTTTTTGTTTTTGGACTTAAGCGATTATTCGCTTTGTAATTCACTGGGTTCCTTGGCATTACGCTTAGTTGATAAAATACAAGTGATGAACCCTACAGTAGAAAGTGATTATTTCTGGTTTCTGTGTTTCGCATTAGAAAGCTGAATAGCTTGGTCATAATGCAATGATGGTACAACAAGGACATTTTTGTTTTTTCTTGGAACGTAGGACACCAAAACATTACCATCACTACTGAGGCCAAAATTACTGGAGTGTTGTGACCTGGCTTTGTCCCAAGTAATGAATTTTCTTTTTTCCTATTTTCTTCAATGTCGTCTTCTTCGCTTCCCTCTTGTTCTACCTCTGATCTCTTTTCAAAATCCTCTACACAATCGTCTGAATCAATATAGCTTTCGACATCATCGTCTGCATCTGATGCCTCCAATAAACAGTGAATTTCTTCAAGATCTTTAGGGTTTAGCAAATCAAACTTTTTTTGGACATTTTGAAACCTGAATCAAACAAGTATTTATAATGCTTTTAGAAAAATGTCTTTGTCAAATTTTGTCATAAGCAAAATTTTATATTATTAAAACATTTTAAAATTCATGACATCAGCAGGGACAATCTGCTTGAGCCAGAGCCCTAAAACATACTCAGTCTTGTAGATCAGGGTTTCTTAAAACTTTTGGTGACCCGAAGGGGTCACCAAAAATTTTATCACTTTTGATATTTTTTAACTTATTATAATAATTTTACAATTACCAAATAACTTTACACAATGTATCTGAAAATAGATAAAGATAAGGCAATACAGACAAAGAAAAAAAAAAAAACGAAAACGTTTCGACACATTCTTTTTATAATATAAACGTTCATTTTCCTTGCTTTCCAAGTGACGTTGTCCTTTCGTCTGTTACTTATTTAAAATTTTCACATTGTTCTAAGTCTTAAAATTATAAATTAAAGTTAATTGCCTAAAACTGCAATAGAATATATATTATATATATTACAGTACAAGTGAAAAAATTGACAGTTTCACTCACGCGTGTGTCGGATTTACGCAATACTTATGGGGTCCCACAAAATTTTTGTAAATGTTATGGGGTCCTGGAGGTCGCGAAAAAATCTCAGTGATAAAAACGGCTCGCAACTGAAAAAAAAAGTTGACCCTGTTGTAGATAATCATAAAATATTTTTATATGAAATTGGTAAACAAAAAATGTAGTTTAAAAAAAAATCATAGAAAACTTCAAATGTTGCCAAATTGCAACTAATCGGGCGCAATGAGCCAATTAGACCATTTCCTCTGTCAACTGGAAATAAAGAAATATCAATATATTCACTGACTGACCTTACGACTGCCATTGACACGAGAAGAGGACAAGCTAACTGGATGGAGAAGTGACGACGTCTGAAGGAGGCAAGGCAAAGAAAAGTGCTCCAGGTGTGCCCCGCCAGCTCAAATGTGCAATTAAAGTGTTAAGAATTTATTTCTAGGCATCTCGCAAACTATTATTCTGTACCATGGTACGTAATATATGGCAATTGAAACATTTTTATTAAATACATTTATTTACAATAATTAAAAAATGACATAGAAATATTCTAGATGAAAGCATATTATGAATGAGTGTAATTTTATTTCTAATTTCTACAATTTCATTTGCAGAAACATGTGGAATCATTTCTCAGAAGAAAAAGTTGCATTCCAAGCTGAATAAAAAAACTACTAGTCATCAATGTAGGGTTTAAAAAAATACCGAGTTATCGTATTAGTTTGCCTTCACTTTTAGTCGTCTTTACTTCTTTTGGCTTCCTTGGAGTTAATGTTAAGTATAGAGAGAGTTCTTGTACTTGAATTCAAGAGCTTTTGACAGCTATCACTAACCGCCTAGCTTTTAGTACTCCCAGCACTATCGGCTTTAGCTTTAATCGACTTTAGCTTTGAATCGGCTTTAGCTTTAATAGCCATACATGATCGTTAAGTTTGAGAGCCTAAGCGAAAGCTTGTAGGCGTACTTTGTTTTGTAAACCTCATATTTTAATTTACTTGAATATTTGTTTGCTATCTTGATAATATTCCCTGTATTACTGAACTGTGCAATCAACTGCATTTTCAAACACAATTGCATACCTCTCTATCATATTCGTGAATGTTAAGAATCAGTGTTGTGTGACATCAATTTTGAATACTGTTGCAATATTGAATAGTGCTCCTTGCCATGCGACGAAAATCTGCTGTACCGACTGAAGAAGACCATATTTAATGAAATTATTTCATTAAATATGGTCTTATAATTATTTAAATGAAAATAGATTGATGTGTACATGGACATATTTAAGGCAGTGCGCAATACCTAGTTTGTGCAATTCTAGGATGTTTTTTTAAGTAAAAACAGATCAATGTGTACATGGACACAGATCTTGTGCAATTCTTTGACTTCTTGTTTTGGTTTTGTGTAGCGGCCATCTTGAAATTGTGCCTTCCTGGCGCCGATCTTGGCGTCAAAAAAGAATCGCCAATAAACAAGGGGCACCCAATTGTAAACTTTTACCCAGTTTTTATTTTCATATACCAATTTCTACCTAATTGAGGCAACCCATAAATACTTTTTTTCAGTTTACATACTTTTCCTTCTCCAATCAGTTTTTCATAACCAGGTGGAGGAGTCATTTACACACCCTCGTCACTGTACAAGTATGCTGTTTTTACATCATAAAATTTAACAGTGAAGTTTAATTTAGCTGAAAGTGCAAGCAATAATCTAAAACATTCAGTGTTAACTACTGGTGAATATGATTCGGTATAATCTTTATTTTTACTTCCTTGTACGAAGTAAAAAGGAAGTATTATAATCGCGAAAAGTTTCAGGCAGCATATTTCAACGAAAATATCCATTTTGACCGCTATCGAATGCAATTTAACGATGTTTTTGCGTGATATCTGTACGTAAGAACAGAATAAAATACTCTTTTCCTTCAAAAAAATTATAAAACTGCTTTAAAATTAATTCTGAAGAGAATTTTTCGTGGCGTCTGTACGAACGTATGTACGTACGTGCGTACGAACGTACGTACTTACGTATCTCGCATAACTCAAAAACGAGTAGCCTCAGAACGTTGAAATTTTGTATATAGGACTGCTATAACATGTAGATGTGCACCTCGTATTTTGATTGCAGTCGGCCGCACCAAACGTATATAAATATATTTATATATATATCCACTCTATTACCCGGCTCAGTGATCTCAGTTTCTTTACTCTTATATGTTTGTAAATTGTACATTTTTTTCTTTAAAAATGATTGAATTATATTGTTTTTATCTTCCGGTTAAGGATTTTATGCCTTTAGTAAATCTGTGTGCAATATGTTTAGAATTATCAACAATTTTAAAGTTGTCTAAGTGCCGCTAAGCCTTTTTTTAATGGCGGCCATTGATGTTTACATTTGAAACAGGAGACTAGTGGATTTGTTGCCAATCTAGAGAAACTTAGCTTCGCAACAACAGAGATAACGCATTCATTTATTATTGCCAATTAAATCATGCTTAATTCTTTCTGGAATTTTTTCGAGGAAATAAGCGTTTGAGATTTACTTCGTAATTTTTAATATAGATATTTTGAGTTTTTATGTATTTTTGCCTTCTCGCGAAGTAAGAACTGAATTAATTAAATGAGAAATACTCAATAGTCTGTGAAAAACTGTTTCTTTTTTGTTTTATTTGCTTAATTTCTTTTAGATATAGTCAGCGCCGGCGCAAGGTTATCCGGCGCCCGCCTGCAAAATAGCTGAAGTCCTCGCCCCCGACTTTTTTTAAAATTTCCATATAGGAGAAGGATGTTTTGAAGAAAGCATTTGTTGAAATTTTTTTAAGAATTTAACGAGAATAATTTATTTTTCTGCTTATCATATTTACAAACTTTTCTATAATTTCTTTTGCATCTTATCTCTTGACAGATTTCATTTTCAGTGGCAATCAAGCTACATTTATAAGTCTTTCTTGCGATATATTTCACCATAAACATGTCTTGATCAATTTTAATTTGGAGAATGATCTTTTGCTACTAGGAACACTAACAGGAATGCTAAGTAGTATTCTCAGTATGATCTTCAAGTTCGGGAAGCACAAATTATTTAACACAATTAAGTTCAGAATATCGAATGTGTCATTCATACTGGTTGTAAAAATATCTTTCAAAGCTACTATTTCGTCATAAAGGTCTGTGTTAATATCGTTATTGTCACCACACTGTAACAAGTTTTCTAATTTACTGCATTTTATTTTCAAATTTGCATTATCAATTTCTGATAAATTACCCAGGAAACTAAAATTATCTCAGTGATTTTTCCATTGCATAAAACCTTTCATTTAATGATACCCAAGCAATATCCAAAATTCTAAAAAAGACATTTCCCCTAAACTTCTCTTCTATGGAGATTAAGGGTTTTCATCAGAATGTTCGCAATCGAAGTGACATTTCTTTTTCTTTCGTCCGACTTCTTCAACAGTTTTAAACTATTGCTCGCCATCCTCTTCTTCACTAAATTCTTTGGCTTTCTCGAGAATACTTTTATAATTGGTGTCACTTCTATATTCTTCAATGAATGCTTTTATCTTACTGTCTTTAAGGCTAGTGTAACACTCAAACCCTTTGCTTGCAATTGTTTGCTGCCAGGATTAATTCTGTTACGCAAATCGTGGCAAAGTATCAAGGAACTAATAAATTTATAATCCTCGATTTTGGGACACAGACTTTGTGCTGCATGTTGCACTTCTTTTGAAAACCATTCACCTTCGGATATTTCAAAATGAGCGTCATAGATTTCTCCTAGTTGATATCTTAAAGATAGAATGGCTGCAATTTTGCTTTCCCATCAAGTGTTTGAGAGGGGCTTTAAGGTTAAACAGAAAATGTTTTTTTAAAAGAAAGAATTGCCCATCGCCAGAAGAAAGAAAGAAATTGCATAATTCTTAAATTGTCGAAAAAAAGATTGTAAGGATTATGTTTATTTTATTAACAGTTTAAATTTTCAGTTAAAGTTCATTTCCTATCGCTTCTTAACTTCAAATTACTACTTTCGGCCAGAACGTAGTTTTAGAATCACGGCTGAATACATAATGAGGAAGAGCAGTATTTAACCGCGAAGTTCTTATGTCTTAGAGAGAGAGATACCAGGCATTCTTTCTGCACGCGTCCGCCTTTTTAAGCTACTTTCTCGTAAGCTATTATCACGCTCGGCCGTACTTTAGGCCCTTGATAGCTTCGCAGGCTATTAACGTTAAGGGGCCAACTCTGTTAGAATCTTGATAGCTTCGGCTATATTTCTTTAGTTAAGATTAGTTTAGTTTAATTCTTAGTTTCTTAAGTTTAAGCCTAAGTGTCGGCTTTATTGTACACTCCAAGACGGAGTTTTGTTAAACTTTAGTTAGAATAATAAAGGGTTAGTTTACCCTTCTATCTTCTTGTTTCCTGTCACACGAACTCAAGCGATTATTCGCTTATCAGTTTTTAATATTCTTCACTTCCAACTGTAACTTAGAATTACAAAGTGAGGAACTCTACAAACTAACTGTATCTGCAACCTTTGCTGCATCGTTAATCATTAAATTTAAGCTATGAGCGGCACCAGAAACATAAAAAGCATTAAGATTTATTTTTAAGCTATTGTTTTAAAGACCTATTTTCTTCTCTTTCATTATTTACTCAGTAGTCATATTCCTGGCCTCCCACAGCATCAAGGAAAATGTTCCACATTTTCAACATTTCCATTATTGTCTCACATAGGCCGTTACCTGCAGAATCATCAACTTTAAGAAAGCCTAAGAATACTCCTTGATTTCTACCACTCCATCACTGCAGTAGACGAAATGTATGACAAGACTCATCTATTCAGTTTTACTAATATCGGGAGTACAATCTAAAATTGTAGATTAAAACTTCGCTTTTCGAAGAGATAGTAGGATTTTCTCTTAGACTATTGTCAATAATTTGCAGCATTTCATTTTGACTGTTCTTTGCTTAGATAATGAACTGTTGCTACCTTTAGGTCATAATACTCTATCTATGTGAAGTTCCATAACTAGATCGAACTTTGCAAACAAATCCACTTATTTTAACAAGTTTCCGTTGTCTTTTTGGTACAGCACATCAGATGAGCTTCCTAATACATTTAACCAAATTCCACCCCTTTTTTTTCTTTCATTTTCGTACATCTCTTGCATTTGGGAATCAATTGCTGCTTTAGTTTTTTAATTTTTCTCAAGCTCTTTCCCTTTTAAGAAATTTTTCATATGTGCTCAACTAGTCTCATGCCTTTTCTGGGCTTTAGATACATTTATTCAATCATTGTAGCCTTTTAGGAGGATACTACTGTCAATCGATGCAAATATCTTGCAACAAAAGCAAAAAACAGAATTTATATTTATGGAATATAGTAGCCATGTAAGGGGAACAAATTCTCCGTTTTCCATTTTTCTGTTGTAATATGTATCACTAAATTTACGTCCATTATTACTTTTCGGATACATTAAACCTTTCCTTTGAATAGGCCCCATTTCAGACAAATCATTCTCACTTTGTTGCTAAGAGTTGGCCACTTTACAGGATCATCAAAATCAATATAAAGCAAGGAATTTTCATTTATGCCAGCCTCTTCCATCGAATTATCTGGATAATCTTTAAATATTCATTTAATTCCATGATTGGATCATCATTCTCTTCCATTAGAGTTTCATCAGTCCTTTCAATAACTTCATCCAATGTAGTTGATGTTCTTCGGCTGAATGATGTGTATTATTTTGTAGACGATTCTCCTCCTGATTAAATATGAACATCATTTACGTCCGCAGTAGTCTTCGTCTCCGTTATGAAATGATGCATTGCGTCTGCCTGCTTCTGAGGAGCAGCATTATTTTCAGCCTTGCATTTAGAATTTTGCGCATCGGATGATTTCTTCTGTTTCCATGTAATCAAAATTTCACTCTGAAATTTAAATTTTAAAATTCAATTCTAGTTATTAAATATCTAATCTTTCTTTTAAAATAAATCATAACATCTGTTAAATAAAGATATTAAATCGATTTTCAGCAGGAGTTTATAATTGCAAATGAATGTATATAGGAAAATGAAGCAGCGTCGCCAATCCTGGACTTTAAACTACTGGTTTTGAGTACTGGTTTTGAGAAAAAGGAAAAAAATGGAAAATTTAGTGAGAAGTTTTTCAGTCTTATGTGATGAGACCCGAGGGGAAACTCATGTGGTGTGATTTAATCCTCCGGTGCACAGCTAAACCTCAACTACACTGTAAGAAAAAAAAAGGAGGTAATAGAAAAGCACGGTGAGAAAACACTTAAAATTAATTCAATTCTAATTATTAAATATCTAAAAATCTTTCTTTTAAAATAAATCATAACATCTGTTAAATAAAGAGAAAAAGTAAAAAAAAAATGAAGCTAATATGAAACTAAAACAATAACCTTTATGATAACGTTCTCGAGCAGTTGGTGAAGAATTAGCATCTTTCTAACAAAGGACAAGGAAAAGTTTGACCTGTGATGGGTCAAACTTAGATGCTTGCCAAGTGCTTCGTGTACAATAAGCCGGAAACTTCTCTCTCCCCAAACACCAGCTAAGTCTTACTTCAACCCATTTGTGCAACGCCACAACAGCACCGAAAACAAAACAGATACCAGCTCACGGCGAAAGTTAACCAATTAACAATGCCCCTGCAAATATTTCTGTAAAAAAGAAAGGTGGGGGACGCAAGCGCCCATAGTCTCTGTCCTGTGTAGCATTTAAGGTACATTTATTTTTCTTCCCTGGTAAGTGCAAATTCTTTTGCATTAAAAATATAGCTCAGTGTCGGTCCGCTGGTCGGCGCCCCTCTCTTGGTCGTCGCCCGCCTGCAAAAAAGGCCTTGCAGGCCCGCTTCCGCCGGCCCTGGATATAGTTCTAGCTTTATTATAGTATTTGAATAGAACATGTGGCAACGATTAGATAATTCTGTAAATGATATACATTTTGTGCATTCTGAGTTATGAATAAAATATAATACTGTTAAGTAAACCTAGCGCCAGAGTGTGCTATGGTAAACAAAGTGAATTTTAAAGAATGCATTTATTCTATTGTGGTTTATGCGCTGTCGGCGAAGTAGGTTTAATTCAATCTAATAAGTTTAAATAAAATGCAAGAAAAAATGCGTATAATTTAACATTCCGTACAAGGAAGTCATGTGGTGTACACATCAGATTTTTCTATTTGATTAAACCCAGCTGCTACTAATCGCGTTTTATATTTTACTTCCCCAGAGTCTCTTTCCTTCAAAGTATACACCCACTTACTTTTTACTAATTTTGTTTTTTCAGGCCTCTCTACTATTTTCCACACTTCGCGTTTATGTAATGAATCTAATTCATTTTCCATTGCGGATTTCCAGTCATACCAATTAGCACTTTGTTTTGCTTCTGAAAAATCATTCGGAACATTACTGATTATATTTGACGCTAGTTGTTTTGATTTGAGCCTCTCGGATCGTCTTAATGGTATTTCATTTCCATATTTATTACTTTTTTCATAGCTACCAGATGTTTGGACTTTATTCCCCCTGTCATCAATCCCGCTACAACGGCTCATATCGGCGATTTCGAAATTCGATGAGTGATCATATTCGCTTGTTTGAGTGTTTTTCGTAACGACCAGTTCGAGATGTGGTTTTTGATCTACTTCGTTTCTCTTTCCTTTTAATTCTTCAATATCCCAAGTTTCTAAGGCTTTATTTTCCCCATATAATTACTACCTTTTAAAGATTCGTTAAATTTAACTGATCGTTCTTCAATTATTTTATTACTTGCTATATCATAAATACGATATCCTTTTCTTTCTCTAGCATATCCTAACATTATCCCTCTTTTCCCTGGTATGTCAAATTTGTTTCGCATTACTTTCGGAATGTGAAAGTATGCCACACATCCAAACTTTTTTACATAGTTTAATTTGGGTTTCTTACCAGTCAAAATTTCTATAGGAATTTTTTATTTTCCTTTCCGAGGTGTTAAATTTGATACTTGAGTACTAAAATTAATTGCTTCTGCCCAGAATTTTAGCGTAAGCTCACCGTCATGTAGTAATGTAATAGCTCTTTCCAAAAGAACTCTGTTTGCCCTTTCAGTTTTCCCTTTACTCTCACTGTTATCTGGAATTGTTTTTTCCATGAAAAATACCTGAATTAGAAAGATAATTATCTAACTGTTGATTTATAAATTCTAAACCATTGTCTGTTATCAAACGTTTAATTCTTTTACCAGTTAAATTTTCATACTTAGCTTTAAATTTACAAAATGCGTCAAATACTCCACTTTTACTTTTAAGATAATAAGTAAAATACATTAAGATTCAGAATTATAATATGGTTCTAAATTAACTTCAAGCCTACCGTTATTCTTAAATGCTTTAAAAAGTAATTCATTACACCTACTAAAAACTAATAATTTGTCGCCAATCGAAGGGGCACCCAATTCTACACTAGAGCCAATGTGTTTGTATGTTGATGATTTAGTTGTATTCTGTAATGAGAAATGCTTGAAAATATTGTTTCTAAAATTAAAAATGTATTTGAGTTACATGAAAATTCTAATTCAAAATTTTTGGGGAACTACTCCGATATGCGCCCTCAAGTCGCCAAATTTCTCGCCAAACATCCACGCTGCCATATTGCTATCTAAAATTTTTGTCTTACACTTCGAACTTTAAGCCTAAAATGTCTCCAAAAACACGGTTTACGCGAATGCAAAAACCATGTTTTGAACACACAATTTAAGCTAAAAATCCGAAACAAAAACAAAATTTTTAGATAGCAAAACCGTAAAGTTTCTAACCAAAATTATTTGACAAGAGTCCATGTACACAGCGATATGTTTTAACTTAAAAAACATCTACGAATTGCACGATTTAGGCAACAAACGAATCTACGAACTACGCACACCTCACTTTAATAAATTAACATAACAACAATAAATTTCAAAGAATACCATGTCCTGTTTCAACTTAAAACATCTACGAATTGCACAATTTAGACTGTACGCACTAATCAACAAAATAACTAAACTAAATTTCAAACAATTCAAAAAAACAACAATAACGACAGAAATTCATACTAAAAAAACGATGTACATAACATTTTACAAAATAAGAACAAGAATAAAATAAAATGCACTTACCATGAATTAATGTTTTTTCGAACAGCAGAAATACCAATTTCATACCGCCTTTAACATGCCGCCACGTTGTAAGGATCTTAAGTTTTACTAACGTTTATTTTATTTTAAATCTTTACTATCACTTCTTATTTTCTACTTCCGGCCAGAATTATAAGCGTTAACATATTTATGCAAAGTTTGTCTGGCGAACGCCAGGTACTTAAGTTGTGGCTTTTTGCCAAGCGAGAGAGAGGAAGCAGTTAGTCGAAGCAGGCCGCTTACCTTAGAAGTTTTACTCAGTTGCTGGTTGCCTTCCAGGCCAGAGGTTTAATCGTCTTGATAACTTTAAACGTATTGTAGTGTTAGCAGTTCTCTGTACTACATACGGCTTCCTGTTAATATAAGGCCAATCTTCCACGTTTATTATTCTAAAGTTAAATTAGAGTTTAGGTCATTTTTATACTTTTACGTTTTGACCCCAAGTAGCGGGTCGGTGTATTCCGAAGTACGGAAGTCATTGTAAATAGAGGAAATAAAGGGTTTTGTATACCCTTCTTGTGTATCCTGTCTGCTTCCCACAATTAGTGAACATAGCTTTAGTAAGCTCTCTGTTCCGAGTCAGGTCCTTGCATGTTCCCGAAGAAGGTAAGAAGGAACATTGACCCTGATAGTGGCGCCCAACGAAGAAGAATAACCATGGCCGAGTTTCAAGAAGAACCTGTGCTGCCTGCAGAAACGGCTCAGAATCCAGAAATGCCAGCTGCCGCCCTGGAAGGATTTGGTTACATCGTCCAGACCATGCGCGCTTCGATGAAACCAGAAGCAACATTTAATGGAAACTCACCGGTAACCAGTTTTTTGGAAAAATTGGATGACCACTTCATGCTCTACCCCGTGCACGAGTTTCAAAAAGTTACCTTAGCTACCAGCGCTTTGAGGGGCCAAGCGCTTAACTGGTTCAAATGTATAGGCAGAAGTCTCTTGGGTCAAGCAGGAAGTCCCACCTATACTTACGAAAATTTCAAGACTGCCCTACTAAAAGCCTTCCCTGTTGTAAGGGATCGTGCGAAATTAGAAACGGAACTTTTTAGTATATATCAACAAAGAATCGAAAACCTCTCAAGTTTTATTTTAAGAAAAATTCACGTCTTCAAACTCTTGTATGGAAACCGTCCGGATCCTGAAATTATTCAAGTGATTTTGCCGAGGTTACTGCCCCAAATGCAAGACTTTATTGAATTAAGAAATCCGACTACACTGGAAAAGTTATTTGAGCTAGCAATCCAGTTTGAAAGTAGAAGAACGGCGGACGTCGAAAGAAGACGCCAATATCAACAGCGAAACCAATTTGGTACGCCAGGACTACAGCAAACTCAAGCACACGGCTACGGAAGCAAAGCGAATCAGTGGGCAAGGAAACCCGAGCATTCAAAAACAGCCGGCGGACGTCGACAGTTCAATAGCAACCCAGGAAAAAAGTCTCAAGGCCAGGGGAAAAAGAAGGAAAGCACGGAAATGAAAAATAATTTAAACTAAAATGGATTTCTGCTGACGAGAGGGTGCGGAAATCCGAAGGCCACGAAAACCCCTCTTCCTTCAAGTTAAATACAGTAATGGTGAAAAATTTGACTCTTCCGAAGATTGAAGTGTTGGTGAATAATTTCCCAGCCACCGCACTCCTGGATACAGGCGCGCAGTGTTCCTGTGTGGCAGAAGATTTTTTTAGGAAGTATTTTCGGAAATACCGCATATATAATTCGGATAATACGACAGTGTTAGCGGCGCAAGGAGAACTATGTAAGTGTATAGGTAAAGTACCGCTATATGTCCGTATCAAGGACGAACAAGTAAAGCTGATGTTTTTTATAGTAAAGAATCTGCAAGCACATATAATCTTAGGGATAGATTTTCTTTCAGACGCACAAGCAACACTGGATTTTAATGAAGCGTCCCTTAAGCTGACAATGAAACCAGTTCGTACTGAAAAGGCTGAACTGCCGATGTTAAAACTTGACCACCTCCCTAATGACGAGCAAGGAAGAATCCGACAAGTTATTAGTGAATTTGCTTCGTTATTTAGTGATATTCCAGGATTTACTCAGGTTACTAACCATAGTATTGACACCGGAGATGCAATGCCAGTTCGCCAAAAACCATACCGGTATGATAAGAATAAGGAAAAAATTATAGAATGGCATATCACCGATATGCTACGTAAAAAGATCACAACGCCCATCTCAGGTAGTTATGCTAGCCCGGTGGTTTTATGTAAGAAAAATAATGACTATCCTTTGACACATCCGAAGAGGTGGAGATTCGCGATTGATTACCGTAAATTAATCTCCATAACTAAATATCCGGTATATCCGTTACCGATCATTGAAGAAATTCTAAGGAACATAAAATCAACCAAATTTATGACGACTTTAGACTTAACGACTGGTTATTTTCAAATAGGGGTTAGGCCTGAGGACGTGCCTAAAACTGCTTTTATAACCAAGTCTGGCACTTACGCATTTTTGCGTATGCCGTTTGGCCTTTCAGGGGCCCCGGCAACATTTCAGCGATGCATGGACATTGTGTTAAGACCTGTTCTTGGAAAGTCCACATTTATCTATTTAGACAATATCATTATTACTAGTGATAATCTCGACCAACATGTACAGGATTTAAGACAGGTGTTTTCTTTATTAAATGAGGACGGTCTAAAAGTTAATGTCGAAAAGTGCAAATTTGCAGCCCCTGAATTAAAATATTTAGGTTACAAAATATCTCAAAAAGGAATCGAGACAGACGAATCAAAAATAATTGCTGTACAAAAGTATCCGACTCCAACCACGGCGAAGAAGCTCTCTTCTTTTCTAGGACTTTGTTCATATTATAGGTCCTTTATAAAAAATTTTGCAGCTATTGCTGAACCATTGTTAAAATTAAAAAGGAAAAAGGCAAGATTCTCGTGGACGGCCGAAGCCAATAGTGCTTTCGAAAAATTAAAACAAGCATTAACGCAAGCCCCTGTGTTGAAATTTCCTGAAAAGGATGAGAATTTAGAAATTTCAGCGGATGCTTCGGATTATGCGGTAGGAGCGGTACTTTCGCAAAATCAGCAGCCCGTGGCATTTTTTAGCCGAACTTTAAATCAAACACAAAGAAACTATTCCGCGACCGAGAGAGAGGCACTTGCAGTTCTGTTAGCAGTGCAAAAGTTCCGAGTCTATTTTGGAAAGGCGCCGATAACAGTGTACTCTGATCATGCGGCGGTAACTAGATTGTACTCAGGGAAAAATTTATCCCCAAGGTTAATAAGATGGGCACTCAAGCTGCAAGAATATAATCTAGTAATCAAGCATACCCCCGGTAAGGAAAATATCGTAGCTATCAAGAATTAAAATAGACGAACAAGGGAATACCGTAAAGGTGGCAATGCTTACAGCATGTACAATAAATTCCCGAGAAACTGTAATAACCGAACTGGGTAAGGATCCTGAGTTTGGAAGCATTTATGAGTATTTGAAGGATCCTGAAAATTTTAGCCACCAAGATATTGTGGCGATAAGAAATAGGGCGGCCCATTACGAACTAATAGATGGTCTATTATTTTATACAAAAACTACGAATTCCAACAACGAATTTCGACCTGTTATCCCAGCTAGTCTTAGATTAAATATCCTGCAGGAGCTCCATGACAGCCCTTTAGCTTCTCATGCTGGTATTCGAAAAACTATCCAACGCGTACGCGAGGCAGTCTACTTTCCTGAACTGCAAAAGTTAACAAGGGCGTATGTCCAGTCCTGCCCAACATGTCAAGCCGTTAATTATATTAATTTCTGCCCGGCCGGGTTTCTAAATAGTATTAAATCCGAATTTCCAAATGAAATAATTGGCATCGATTTATTGGGCCCTTTCCCAAAAAGTCAGTTAAATAAAAGTCGCTATCTCCTTGTTATGGTTGATCATTTTAGTAAATGGACCGAAATTGTTCCCTTAAAACGAGCCTCCGCGAAATTAGTTACTGATTCTATTTTAAATAAATATATTTTAAAATACGGGGCGCTCCTAAAAGTTATATCGGATAATGGTCCTCAATTTGTAAGTAATATATTTGAAGACGTGCCAAAAACTGGGCATACGTCATTTAAAAATGGTCCCGTATCGGCCGCAATCAAATATAGCGGAACGGGTCAATAGAAATATAGTGAAAATTATCCGTAGTTATGTTAAAAATTTTCATAAAAGCTGGGATAACTATGTCAATGAATTTGCTTTCGCCCTTAGGACCGCAAAACGTGATACAAAGGGCAAAACTCCTGCTGAGTTATTTCTAGGCAGAAAGATTATAACGCCGTTAGATAAGTTATTTAATGTGCAACAAAGAGCCCCAGAATTTAAAATGGGTGATATAGAAAAACTAATTAAGGAAGCAAAGAAGAATACGGAAGTAGCACAAAGAAAACAGAAGCTCTATTATGATTTGAAACGACGGGGAGTAACTTATAAAGTAGGGGATGAAATTTTAAAAATTAAGCATTCACTTTCTTCAGCACCAGAAGATAAGACTGCCAAATTTTTTCCACGATTTGAAGGACCATATGTTATAGAAAAAATAACTCACGCTGTAGTAGTGTTAAAAGCCAGAAATGGTGAAACCTGCTCCGCAAACATTGATCAAATTAAACCCTACTTCGATCGTAATAAAATGCAAATATTTTCAGATCTTTTGCAGGATCCGGCACGGCAGACACCGCAGGCACAAGCTCCAGAGGTGGAAAAACGACAAGTACAAGGGCAAGCCAGTAAGAGGCAGGAGCAAGTGAAAAGAAAATTTCCCCGCGGAAAAATTGAAGGGAGCAAGAAAAAGAGGCCCTTCCACCGTCCAGAAAAGAGAGTTCACGAACACCACCAGAATGAAGAACGGAGAAGGACGACGTATGTGAAGAGAACCAGGAGAAATGACGGCAACTATAACCCGGCTCTAAAACGGAAGATCTACTCATCCGACAGGACTCTCCGCAGTAAATGTAGCCGAACTGCGGAAGGGCCATCAGCGGCGGAGGAAAAGTTACAAGGAAAATTTGAACGGCCAGCAACGAGGTCCAAGCAGGAACACGACAGAAGTTTCCCGGTTCCGCCAAGACCAGCTGCCATCAAACGGCCAAGACCACAAGCAGAGGAGAAAAAGAAGGTATTCAAGGGTGACCGAACTGGTGAAAAAAGGAAGCTTCCAGAGGAAGGCACTGAATTGCGAGCCCGTACAAGAAGGAGGATAAATCAAACTACTATCTGCAATACCTTTAAAGACTGGGCCCAGAAAAGGATGTCCGAATATCACAAAGGTAAGTAAAATTTTATGTTACTTTGCAAACTTATGTTAATCTTTCATTCTTACTGCAAGTGGCAGATTTCAAGAAGTTTTACCTCATGCGAGGTCTACCTTTATCGCCAAAAGGGCGAGAAATGAGTTGTTACGGATTTTGGGTATTATGTTTTTCAATTACTCGCGCGTAAAACTAAAGTTGATGTATAATAGCGTTGTGTAAAGACTTAAATATTGTAAAAAGTTATTGTATAAATTTTATTTAAAACATGCTAGGAAGAAAGAAGTTTTAGTCTGAAAGACTTTTTGAAATGTAGTATTTCAATGTAGAAAGAATTGGCACTTGCTTTGAAAAGAATAGGAGTTAACAATGTACTACTAATGTATGTTTTCAAATGTGTAAAATTAACGGCATGTTGATATGTTCTTATATACAATGTGAACTGTTTTTTTAAATGTTAAGAAATTCCGTGATATGGTAAAAGTGAATGTTAAATTTTTTTTATTCGTGTGACTGTAAAAAGACTAAAGCATGGCGAATATGTGTTAAAGGTTGAATGATGTAGTTAGGCTCTCTGACGCTACACTTTAGATTTAGCCACTTTTAGAATAGTACCTCAGGGTTTAGAGTTGAAATTAGGGTGTGTTAAGAGGTCTTGTTATGTTGAATTTTAACACGTTAGTGTTTTGATTGTAGGAGGAAGTGTGGAACACGTAGACAGAAACACATTCGTGTTTGGTGTTCTTTTACAACACATGTCAGAGAGCACGGGGAGAGATAATTAAAATAGTCATGAATGAAATAAGAATGTTAAGTGAAATATAATTATACATGTTACTTGCCATTTCATTGTGTAACATTTCATTAAACTAGTTTTCCTTCCAGATCTCTGGAAGGAACCAGAATTGAATAAAAGCTCCTGTTTAGATGCAGTACAGATGAAAAAGAAAGTGTGTATCCTGGGAGCTGCTATTGTAAAAACAAATTTCTTTCTTTTAAATTTCTAGTTTCTAGCGAAAAATATTTGTAAAAGATTGGCCTCGCATTAGATTCTAGAGCTAAAAGTTTTCAACAAGGTCGTTTTAGACCTCAGTTTCAAACTAATTAACTCTGGCGGGAAGTATGTAAGGATCTTAAGTTTTACTAACGTTTATTTTATTTTAAATCTTTACTATCACTTCTTATTTTCTACTTCCGGCCAGAATTATAAGCGTTAAGGTTTTTATGCAAAGTTTGTCTGGCGAACGCCAAGTATTTAAGTTGTGGCTTTTTGCCAAGCGAGAGAGAGGAAGCAGTGAGTCAAAGCAGGCCGCTTACCTTAGAAGTTACGCAGTTGCTTGTTGCCTTCCAGGCTAGAGGTTTTAATCCTCTTGATAAATTTAAACGTATTGTAGTGTTCACAGTTCTCTGTACTACATACGCTTCCTGTTAATATAAGGCCAATCTTCCACGTTTATTATTCTAAAGTTAAATTAGAGTTTAGTTCATTTTTATACTTTTACGTTTTGACCCCAAGTAGCGGGTCGGTGTATTCCGAAGTACGGAAGTCATTGTAAATAGAGAAAATAAAGGGTTTTGTATACCCTTCTTGTGTATCCTGTCTGCTTCCCACAATTAGTGAACATAGCTTTAGTAAGCTCTCTGTTCCGAGTCAGGTCCTTGCATGTTCCCGAAGAAGGTAAGAAGGAACATTGACCCTGATAACGTAATCACTATCGTATTTATATAACAGCCAGACACACTATCCAGAAAATTCATACTATGGTTCACAAATAAAATAAAATAACAAATAATCACAAATCCCTACTTCTATCATGCACAGCCACTAAAAATAATCTCCCAGACTCTCTTTCCACACCTCCAAATACCCACTGCCCCTCAACAGGATGGCCACGACGATATTTCCTTTTGCCGAACTTCAATTCAACAACTTCCACCATTTTATCTTTCCCCCCCCTAGCTTCTCAGACACAGAGCATGACGCGAACCAACGAACTCCAGCGAAAGATTTTCCAACGTCAAAAGGGTTGCCATACAACATGCAATCGCGTCAAAAACCAGCGCAGAACACATATCGCCACATTTGGTGAAATTAGGGCGTATATCAAAGTTGTACCATTTTTAGGAATGCAAATATAAAAACTTGAAAATGGTATATGTTTGTCTCAAAGAGAATATATTGAATCTTTATTGACTAAACACAATCTGGAAAATTGTAAAGCAGTAAAAACGCCAATCATTAAAGGGGCAGATAAAGGTTTTTCATCTACAAATGAACAAAATGATGCAATTTTGTATCAGGAATTAATTGGAGAACTTTTATATTTAGCGAATAGAACGCGTCCTGATATATCCTTTGTAACAACTTATTTGTCACAATTTAATCATGAACCAGAAAAAAGGCATTATCTTTTGTCTAAAAGGGTATTAAAGTATTTAAAAGGTACAAAAAATTAAAAAAAAACTTTTCTGTAGCAATCATTTTGGAGTTTTAAATGCATATGCTGATGCTAGCTGGGGAAATGCAGAAAATGGTAAGTCATTTTCTGGTGGTACTATTTTACTAGGTGATTCATTGATTTCTTGGAAATGTCGTAAGCAGAGAAGTGTTAGTCTGTCTACTTGTGAAGCAGAATTATTTTCTATTTCTGAAATTTGTAAGTATATTATTTGAACTGTAAATTTATTATCAGAATTAAAATGTAAAAAATTTTTGAATGGTGCAGTGGTCTTGAATACAAATAGTCAAGCTACCATCCAGCGGATCAATTGTGCCAGATCTTCTACGAAATCCAGACACATGAACTTACGTTTCCATTTTATGAAGGACTTAACAAAGGACAACGTCATTAAGTTGGAATATTCACAAACTGATAATATGGTTGCAGATTTTCTTACTAAGAGTGACAGTGAAGAAAAATTAATGTATATATTGAAAATAATTTCCTTAATTTCTTAATGTAATGTGTTATATATTGTTTGTATTTCATTTTTGTATTGAAAAAATGTTGCTCGCAGGAGGGGTGTGTTGGGTAGAGGCGAGCGAACTTTTTTTTCTCATGCGCATGCGTATTAATTTTGATGGCGCAGCTGTCTCTTCTCCCGACACATCCGTCATTCGAGCGTATGGAGATGGTGAGATGATATGTGCTGTCTGATGATCAATATGATTTCCTGTGTGATATTTTTATTCATTATTTCGTGTAAATAAAGTGTGTTGTCCTATGATGGCTTCTTTACTCTAAATATTGGCCTCTGAACAACAACTTTAATGATTGATTTTGTAATTAATGAATTAGTTTCTGAGAAAACATTTTTATGCAAAAACTTTGAAACAAATACAATCCCATTTCCACTTCAAATAATTTTTCTTTTCAGTACAGTAGATGTTCGTTTTTACGAACCTCTTTTTTACGAACACTTTCGATTTGACGAACTAGCGAATGGTCCCGAATACACTCCCATAGATGTAATGTAATTTTGCGCTCTTATTTACGAACTACAAATCAGGAAAATCTCTTTTTTGTGAACTAAGTTTTCATACTTCTGCGTGTTTCATTGGGACAAAGTGTGAAGGTCAAATAAAATCTCCAACTATTTTGAGGCAGCAAGTGCGAAACATTCGAAGAAGTACAGTAAGGAAGGAGGGGGCGGAGAAGAGGGGGAATTAGGACAAATTTATGGTGCTGTTTGTTGTGGGAGGCTCTCAGAAGAGCATCGGCCTGATGTTGTTGGGTGGGGGTGAGACCATTCGTGTTAAAGGGGTTTGGGTTGCTTCTAAAAGAGAGTTGTTGCTTTTTGTAATGTCATAGTCATTTGATCTGGACAACTCAATCAGTGAAGTCTCGTTAGTCGAGAGGGAGATTGGGCCAGTTTTTGTTAAGTAAGATTCTTAGAGCTATGTCGCAAATGAAGAAACGAATTTGTTTAGCGGTTGAAATAAAGAAGAAGATTTTAAAAGAAGTTGACGAAAAAATATTAAGCAAGACACAAATTGCTCAGAAATATGGAATTCCTAAAAATAGTTTATCGACGATTTTAAAGGCAAGAGAGAAGATCTTGGAGCTAAAAACGGAAACGATGAATGTGGACCCTTCTCTTGAAAATATTTTCGAGAATCAAAACACCCAAATTTGGAAAGGGCTTTGCTTGTTTGGTTTCGAAAGATGAGAAGCTTAAACATTCCAATTGATGGTAATGTACTTAAAGAATAAGCACACTTTTTTGCTTCCAAATTAAACATCAAAGATTTTAAAGCATCGGATGGTTGGTTACAGAAATTTAAATTTCGGAATGGTTTGAGTTTCCGGAAAGTGTGTGGTGAAAGTGCAGCAGTAGACACGTCATCAGCAAATGAATGGGAAGAAGAAAAGTTGAAATTGCTTCTTTCTGAATACGCTGCAGATGACGTTTTTAATGCGGACGAAACGGCTTTGTTTTTTAAGATTTTGCCAGAAAGAACATTAGCTTACAAAGATAAATGTGTTGGAGGTAATAAAGCTAAAGAGAGACTTACAGTTTTGATTGTAGCCAACATGACTGGGTCACAAAAATTGCCTCTGCTCTTTATTGGAAAATATCTGAAACCAAGGTGTTTCAAAAATGTTCAGAAGATTCCTGCTGCATATTATGCTAATAATAAGGCCTGGATGACTGGCAACATCTACGAAAAATGGTTGAGAGATTTAGATAACCGTTTTTCAGCAGAGAAGCGCAAGTTCTCCTAATCGTGGACAATTGTACTGCACACATGGAAGTCACTGGGCTTCAGGCAATCCGTGTGGAATATCTCCCACCAAATGCAACTGCAGTTTTACAGCCAATGGATCAGGGGATAATCAATAGTTTCAAGCGAAAATATAAGACAGTGCTCTTGCAAAGAGTAATCCTTGGCTTGGAAAGGGAACAACCTTATCAGATTGATATTCTTGGTGCAATGCAATTATCAATCAGTGCATGGAATGATGTTTTAGATGAAACAATTTCTAAAGCCTTTCGACATGCAGGTTTTATTAAAGAAACAGACGTAGAAGAAACCCATGACAATAGATCTCACGACGAAGATGAGGTTCTCATGCATGAACTTCGCCGTAGAAATCCACAGTTGCCAGAACTTTCATTCGAGGATTTTTTAAATGTGGATTCTAATGTCATCTGCACGGAGGAAATATCGGATCACGATATTATTAGCAGCATAATCAACGAGAATGAGAGACTTTCAGATCCAGAAGAAGAAGAAGAAAATGAAGTAACACCAAGACCGACTTTAAAACAAGCTGCTGAATACTTGTCAGAACTTAGACGATTTTTTGAGGCCAGTGATAATTGT
The DNA here is from genome assembly GCF_044657685.1 of Stegodyphus dumicola. Taxonomy (NCBI): domain Eukaryota; kingdom Metazoa; phylum Arthropoda; class Arachnida; order Araneae; family Eresidae; genus Stegodyphus; species Stegodyphus dumicola. The sequence continues at coordinate 47,538,205 of NC_140774.1, forward strand.
GAAATGCTAACAAATATAGAGAAGATGGAGTCTTGCATTGTACAATCTGTTGTTTTAAAACAGACAAAGATAACTGATTATTTTGTTGCTCAATGACTTAATAAAGGTACGTTTTACAAATATTTTATATTTCTTGTTTGTTTAATAGAATGGATATCATTTATTAAGTAGTAATACTATTAAAAATAATTCCTAATACATAAATAAAAGCATGGAATAGTATCACTAACCTGTCTCGAAAACATTAAAATGTGAAATACTAACAATTTCCGATGCCTTTCTAAATTACGAACTCTCGATTTAACGAACTGTTTTCGTAGTCCCTACGAGTTCGTAAAAACGAGCGTCTACTGTATTTTGCAAAACCCATTCTTGTTTCTCTAAAGTACATAATTTTAATTAAGCGGTTAAAAAATGTTTAGGCCATATCTATATAAGTTTTAGGACTTTATATAACAGGATTTATCGAAAAAATGCAAACTGAGAAAACGCAGTTTAATGAATATAAGCTGTCTATATGGTCATTAAATCATTTCAAATTTCTTAAAAATTTTATTACTGAATTTCATTACATATATATACATTATGAAACTTAGTGCTATTCAATTGGTTAATACAAACATAAATTACAGGCTTTTATTTAAAGTCTTCGTAAAACACGTTCAAAACAATTTTATCAGATGAATTAATTATATAAAATATTTTCTAAAACGTTTATAATCAATATTAAAACATTTGTAATTAATATTAATGCTATTAATTTGTCGTTTTATTCATTTTTTCAAAAAAGCAAAGTTTGAAATTTTAGCAGCCACGAAACATTTTATTTAAAACCGCTCAGCATATGTGGTTTCTTTTCTTCTTTTAATCATTTGGTCTCGTATATAAATTGCATTTAAAATTAATTTAGGTGTATTTTATTTAATTAAAGAATTGAACTCCGACGGCGTTCTATAGCAAAAGTAAAAAATGTCAAAAAATATGTAAGTAAACATTAGAAATCCGCCAGTCTGATTCGCGTTTGTGACATTCATTGCGCGCAGTGGCTTATGGGTTAAGGCAGTGGTCGGCAAAGCGCGGCTCCAGAGTCGCATGTGGCTCTTTGGCTCCTTAAGTGTGGCTCTGGTACAAATATCCACGGAAGGCGCAATAATATTTTCATTTTAAAAAAACTTAATAAGGAAAAAATTACATCTTATTTTGATAAATTAAAATTCTTCTATAAATCGAGAACATGTATAATTTTTTATTTGAGTAAAAAGATAGATAGGTAATTAAAATTTTATATTGTTGTAAAAATACGTAACGAACATCGAGTTTAATTTTATTACTTTTCGTAAACGTAAACATAAACCATATACAAGGTACCGGCATGCGCCTGCATGCTTTCTATAAAGTAGCGAAGGTACAAATTGACATCACAGAGCAGCAGTAGCAGTGTGAACAGAACAGTTCTGTCTTATCTACCGTGTCTGCCGTTGTCCTGTCTTATTAAAAAGTTGTTGCATTTTTTAATCTAGCTGCACATCTTACAGGTATTTTTATACGATTTTATTACACCTGCTATGTATGTTTGTGGTTCCGGTACAAAATTTGTAATCGATTTTTCGATAACTTCTATTTGTTCAAATGTTGGAAGTTTTCTTCCATTTTTGATAATATTAAAAGTTTTGTTATTCTGATGATGGAAAATATTTTTTTTTCTTTTTAGTACAGTTACATATAATAATAAAATTGAATTTTTTTAAATTTTTATTTTCATCAATTTAATAATGATAATTTTGTACTCGTGGCTTTAGAAAAAAATATAGTTGCAATATTTTTATAGGAACCCCAATTAACATGGCTACCAAAAAAAAAAAAAAAAAAAAAAAGCAAAGAAAAACGGAAGATGAAAACAACGAATTTAAAGTTGAGTGGACAGAGAATTTTGCGTTTATTCAAAACTTGAATGGACTTCCGACATGTCTTATTTGCAAGGAAAAATTCTCGCATAACAAGAAGTCAAATTTCGAGAGACAATTTACAAGAAAGCACGCGTCACTTAGCATTAAATATCCTACCGGTGATGCAAGGAAGAAAGCAGTTGAGGAACTTCAGAAGAGTCAAGAGTCGTCAACTTCTGTGTTTAATAACTGGATGCAATCTTCCAGCAATATTAATATGGCAAGTTTTGTTTGTAGCCAAGAGATTGCTAAGAGAGGAAAACCGTACACAGACGGCGAATACATCAAAAATTGTTTTATAAATGCATCTGAAGAGCTATTTCGGGATTTTAAGAACAAAGTAGATATTCTGAGAAGAATTAAAGAGTTACCATTGTCTGTCAAAACCATTAAAGATAGAACAATTAAAATGTGTTCGAATATAACCACCCAGCATATCGAAGATCTGAAATTGGTTTCGGTTTTATCAAAAGCAGTTGACGAGTCTTGTGACATAAATGATATAGCGCAAATTTCCCTTTTTGTAAGATTTATGTCTCAGTCAGGCCCTAAAGAACTTTTAGGATTATTGCCAAAGGTCAGACGCGTGGAGAAGATATCGCCAATGCTGTAATTGAGTGTATGGATAAACATCATATTCCCCTTGATAAAATTCTGTCGATTTCAACAGATGGGGCCAAAAGTATGACCGGCGTAAGAAAAGGGGTTGTTGCTATTTTGAAAGAAAAAATTAATCACGAGATACTTGTTGACCATTGTATCATTCACCAAGAAACGCATTTCCGGAAGAAATTTGTAAAGTTATGGAATTAGTGATTACCATTATCAACTCCATTTTAGCTAAAGCTCTTAATCATCGCCAATTCAAAGAATTTTTATTTGCAATGGAGAGTGAGTACGCTGATCTTCTGCTTCATAACAATGTACGTTGGTTATCAGGAGGGAACGTTTTAAAAAGGTTCGCGTCCCTTTTTCCGGAAATTAATGCATTTCTCCTTGAGAAGGGCGTTCACTATCCAGAACTAACAGACGATCAGTGGATCCAAAACTTTTATTTCATGGTCGATGTTACGTCTCATCTAAATCAGCTTAATCGTAAACTACAAGGAAAAAGAAACTTGATTTTTTCGATGTTAGAAGGAGTAATAATTCAAAATTATCCATTTTTGCACAGGATTTTGAAAGGAAAACATTGTTTCACATTCCGAGCCTGCTGAAGCATCGCCAAAAAAATAACTCCTGTAGTGACAAACACTATTTTAAAACAATAATTTTTGATATGAGGGAAGCACTTCTCAGCACGTTTCAGGAATTTAAAAACAGCAGAGTAACTTTAGCATTTGTCAAAAATCCTCTTAATGCTACGATAACCAAGTTGAAATTTTCTCCTTTTGAAATTGACATTGGTAGCTTTGAAATACAATTATTCCATTTAAAAAAACAAGGAGATATGGCGCTCTAAATTCGAACGTCTTTGTGTTGAATTGGAAATATTGGAGAAGAAAAAATGTGATCTTAGTTCACAACACAAGTGGTCTACTTTGAATGACCTGGAGAAGGAAGACATGATCATTTTCAAAGCTTGGAATAGTATTCCTGACTCTTACGATCAGCTGAAAAAGCTCGCGTTTGCTGTTCTTTACCTTTTCGGTTCTACATATATATGCGAACAGTCTTTTTCAAGCATGAGCATTATCAAGAGTAAACTAAGAAGTCGTCTTATTGATGAGAACTTGGAATCATACCTAAAATTGAAAACTACAACATACAAACCTGACTTACTCAAACTTTCCAAGGAGATGCAAGCACATTGTTCGCATTAATAAATATTTATTAAGTATTAAATTTAATTTTATTTAGTGTAATAAAAGTTTACTAAACAAGCAGATTTGGCTCCCAATTTTTTTAAAAATTGTTGTAATGTTCATATTTGGCTCTTTGGCTAATAAGTTTGCCGACCACTGGGTTAAGGGATGGAAGACGATGTGCATCTGAACTGGTCCTGAAGGCGAAACTGCTTCGTATCCCCGTTTCTCCCTAATAAAAACTGTGGCTGTGCGAAAGAGCGTTGCATGTGAACAAGGCTTAACTGTCATTATGCTTAGCCGTATTATGTGCCTTTTGATATCTTCGCTGGCTAATTTAACATCACGGGCCAACTAGTTTAGAGTTGTGTTAGCTTCGATTAAATATCTTTAGTTAGTCATTAGTTAATTCTCATTTCTTACATTTTGAGTTTAAGCCCAAGTGGAGGCTTTGTTTACGTCCTGAGAAAGGGGCCAACTGTGAAATCTTTATTTTGAGCAAATAAATGATAATTAACGCTTTTTGAGTTTACGTTTTTGTTTTTGGACTTAAGCGATTATTCGCTTTGTAATTCACTGGGTTCCTTGGCATTACGCTTAGTTGATAAAATACAAGTGATGAACCCTACAGTAGAAAGTGATTATTTCTGGTTTCTGTGTTTCGCATTAGAAAGCTGAATAGCTTGGTCATAATGCAATGATGGTACAACAAGGACATTTTTGTTTTTTCTTGGAACGTAGGACACCAAAACATTACCATCACTACTGAGGCCAAAATTACTGGAGTGTTGTGACCTGGCTTTGTCCCAAGTAATGAATTTTCTTTTTTCCTATTTTCTTCAATGTCGTCTTCTTCGCTTCCCTCTTGTTCTACCTCTGATCTCTTTTCAAAATCCTCTACACAATCGTCTGAATCAATATAGCTTTCGACATCATCGTCTGCATCTGATGCCTCCAATAAACAGTGAATTTCTTCAAGATCTTTAGGGTTTAGCAAATCAAACTTTTTTTGGACATTTTGAAACCTGAATCAAACAAGTATTTATAATGCTTTTAGAAAAATGTCTTTGTCAAATTTTGTCATAAGCAAAATTTTATATTATTAAAACATTTTAAAATTCATGACATCAGCAGGGACAATCTGCTTGAGCCAGAGCCCTAAAACATACTCAGTCTTGTAGATCAGGGTTTCTTAAAACTTTTGGTGACCCGAAGGGGTCACCAAAAATTTTATCACTTTTGATATTTTTTAACTTATTATAATAATTTTACAATTACCAAATAACTTTACACAATGTATCTGAAAATAGATAAAGATAAGGCAATACAGACAAAGAAAAAAAAAAAACGAAAACGTTTCGACACATTCTTTTTATAATATAAACGTTCATTTTCCTTGCTTTCCAAGTGACGTTGTCCTTTCGTCTGTTACTTATTTAAAATTTTCACATTGTTCTAAGTCTTAAAATTATAAATTAAAGTTAATTGCCTAAAACTGCAATAGAATATATATTATATATATTACAGTACAAGTGAAAAAATTGACAGTTTCACTCACGCGTGTGTCGGATTTACGCAATACTTATGGGGTCCCACAAAATTTTTGTAAATGTTATGGGGTCCTGGAGGTCGCGAAAAAATCTCAGTGATAAAAACGGCTCGCAACTGAAAAAAAAAGTTGACCCTGTTGTAGATAATCATAAAATATTTTTATATGAAATTGGTAAACAAAAAATGTAGTTTAAAAAAAAATCATAGAAAACTTCAAATGTTGCCAAATTGCAACTAATCGGGCGCAATGAGCCAATTAGACCATTTCCTCTGTCAACTGGAAATAAAGAAATATCAATATATTCACTGACTGACCTTACGACTGCCATTGACACGAGAAGAGGACAAGCTAACTGGATGGAGAAGTGACGACGTCTGAAGGAGGCAAGGCAAAGAAAAGTGCTCCAGGTGTGCCCCGCCAGCTCAAATGTGCAATTAAAGTGTTAAGAATTTATTTCTAGGCATCTCGCAAACTATTATTCTGTACCATGGTACGTAATATATGGCAATTGAAACATTTTTATTAAATACATTTATTTACAATAATTAAAAAATGACATAGAAATATTCTAGATGAAAGCATATTATGAATGAGTGTAATTTTATTTCTAATTTCTACAATTTCATTTGCAGAAACATGTGGAATCATTTCTCAGAAGAAAAAGTTGCATTCCAAGCTGAATAAAAAAACTACTAGTCATCAATGTAGGGTTTAAAAAAATACCGAGTTATCGTATTAGTTTGCCTTCACTTTTAGTCGTCTTTACTTCTTTTGGCTTCCTTGGAGTTAATGTTAAGTATAGAGAGAGTTCTTGTACTTGAATTCAAGAGCTTTTGACAGCTATCACTAACCGCCTAGCTTTTAGTACTCCCAGCACTATCGGCTTTAGCTTTAATCGACTTTAGCTTTGAATCGGCTTTAGCTTTAATAGCCATACATGATCGTTAAGTTTGAGAGCCTAAGCGAAAGCTTGTAGGCGTACTTTGTTTTGTAAACCTCATATTTTAATTTACTTGAATATTTGTTTGCTATCTTGATAATATTCCCTGTATTACTGAACTGTGCAATCAACTGCATTTTCAAACACAATTGCATACCTCTCTATCATATTCGTGAATGTTAAGAATCAGTGTTGTGTGACATCAATTTTGAATACTGTTGCAATATTGAATAGTGCTCCTTGCCATGCGACGAAAATCTGCTGTACCGACTGAAGAAGACCATACCCCTATCAATGGCATACTAGACCCTTTTGCCTTACTTTCTTCAGATTGGACGCACGCAGAGAAAATCGTAGCATTAGCCGAAGATATCAGACAGGCCTCGGCGACATCCAGAAGGAACAAGTAGCTCTTGCCAAACGACGTAAGGATACGCATACAAAAGTCGTTAGAAGTTCTACAAGGGCTAGTTGTAGAAGGCCCGGAATACACACTGAAGCCTAAGACAATTGAAATTGGGGTCAACACATCCACCTTCGTCTGTTGCGAAGCAGTACGCGCACAGATTTATACAACCTCGAGCGATCTTCCTGCACTGAGTGCATCAGTTTCTTACGCAGCAACATCAGCAGTTATACAGGAGCCATCCCCACGCTCTTTTGCAAAAGTAGTGAAACTAACACAGAGGCCTAGTTTAATAATAAAGCCTACTGGTAAGAAGAGAGAAGCACAACTCAGGAAGGAGCTCCAAGAAAAAGCTCCGATTAGCAGCCTACAAATTGCGGTGGAGCATATCTCCTCAACATCGAAAGGAGAGTTAGAGGTCTTTTTCAAATCAACTAAAGACATAGATCAATTAGAAGAGAAATTACAAAATGCCAACCTTGAGATTGATCTGCAAAGACGGCAAAGAAGAAAGCCACGCTGCACAGTTCATAGCGTCCCGGACAACATCATGCCCGAGGAACTCATCGGGAAAATCGCTGCAACAGCAGAAATCCCATCCAAAGGCATCAAAGCGCTCTTCAGACTCTGAGAACGGAACCCAAAGCGAGTCAAATGGGTTTTGGAGTGCCAACCGTCCATCCTTCCGGCAGTCCTTAGGGCAAGACGAATTTTCACAGGCTGGCACGCACACGCAATCACAGAGTACCTGGGCATCCGTCGCTGCTACAAGTGCCAGCAGCTCGGACATACCCAGAATAAATGCACATGCAAGAAGAACTTCTGTGCCTACTGCGCCGGACCGCACAATGTCAAAAGCTGCAAAGCAGAACTACCAGAATGTATTAACTGCCGTGACGCAAACGATAGACATGGAACCATGCACGACTGTAGGCACCCAGCTTACGCAACTGAATGCGCAGAATACCAGCGAGCAGCTGCCTACATCCGCAGCATCACCCAATATTAATAACAACACACCACGTAATTGCGTAAGTCAACAAGCGCAAAACGTTCAGATAAATACAGTGTTTAACTCAAACGAAGAACCCATCAGATTTTTACAAATCAATATGCAGCGAGCCAGGGCTGCGGTCGCTCAGACAGTTCAATTCGCAATTGATAATAAAATAGACTTTATCATAGGTCAAGAGCCATATACCCGCGATGGCACGGCAGCAGGTTTTCCATTGTAATGGACAGTATTTCAAAGTTCCAATCACGACCATCCACCAAGAGCTATAATAATAAGCTGTAATCCAGACTGGTCTCCAACATCTATCTCACTCGATCAAGATCATGTAACAGTGCTCGTAGAAGTACATTCCTTCTCTGTTATCTTAGCGTCGATCTATTCTCCTCCAACAGCGGATATTGGCGCGACGACAAGATTCATCCAAAGTTTCATACATCGATTTAAAATCCCAAATATGATCTTCGCAGGGGATTACAATTCACATAATACGGCCTGGGGATATCGAACAACAGACCCGAAAGGAAGAGAACTAGAGGACTTCATATCCTCAAGTAATCTAATAGTCCAGAATACAGCAGGTGCACCACCATCCTTCGACAGGGTCTTTGCGCAGGGATGGCCAGACCTCACCCTGACCACTCTGCACGTAGCACCTCTTTTGCAGGACTGGAAAGTCGAAGAGGAAGAGAGCCTCAGTGATCACAAGTTCATTACCTTCTCTATATCGCAGACTACCTCCGTGTCCAAGATCAAACGCTATAACCTTCCTGGCCGAAAATTAACATTTACGAAGAAAATTAAAGTGCAGCTAATGCGCCTCGAACCTTCGCTCCAACTAGCTAACACGTCAGCAGAATTAGAAGACTTCTCCGTAACATTACAAGAAACAATGCAAGCCATATGTAATGAAAATCTCCCTCTTAGAAAACCTAAGAGACTCCAAGGCATTCACTGGTGGTCGAGTGCGCTCAGAATACAGCAACGAAAGTGCAGAGTACTGTGAAGAAAACTCAAAAGCGAAATACGGTTGGAGTTAGAGTCCAACACCCTCACCATATTTCAACGGGAGCGGGCGCGGTACAAAAAGATGATTATTCAGGCTAAGATTACTTCCTGGAGGGAATTCTGCACCCAAGCAAAAAAGACGTATGGTATTCACCACAAAATAGCTACCGGTAAAAATTTTTAAACCTTCGCAGCTACAGATCTCTCTCTCAATCACCAACAGTCAGGAGTACACGGCAGACACCCTACGTACGCTGCTAAACGCAGTTTTCTGCAAAGATGATGTACAGCAGGACACAACAGAACAAGCTCTTCTCAGGACAGTAACAACCACACTGGACACCCCAACAGACCCGGATATTACAATTAATGAACTTCAAAAAGTTCTTGCAACTCTTCCGCGCAAGAAAGATGGGATGGACTATGCTATCATCAAAGCAACGATCAAAACTCACCCTAAATTCTTTGTCAACTATTTCAACAAGCTTCTGGCAGCAGGTATATTCCCAAAACCCTACAAGATAGGGCAAGTTATTTTATTTCTGAAAAAGAACCGGAACCCAGCCGAGGCCACATCCTTTCATCCTATCTGTCTCTTATCGGCAATGGGTAAGGTGCTAGAAAGGATTATCATGAACAGGCTACGGTACCATTTACACATGCAAGGATTCTTAAGCCCGAGACAATACGGGTTTAGGACGGGCACTTCTACAGTCCACCTACTCTTTGACATTAGAGAAGCAATTTTAGAGAATCGACATAGCGGCCACCATACTGCCATGATAAGCATAGATCTCAAAAACGCTTTTGATACATTATGGTGGCCGGCTATCAAAGAGGCTCTGCGGAAGGCAAAATGTCCGAGCAACCTGTATAAGATGCTAAGCAACTATCTACAGGATAGAAGACTACTAGCAGTTCACAACTCAGGCATAATAGAACAGGAGCAGACGAAAGGCTGTCCACAAGGGTCGTGCGCTGGTCCACACCTGTGGAATCTAACTTTCAACGAAGTTTTAAAAGCTACATGGCCAGCGCACACAAAGATCTACGCCTACGCAGACGACGCAGCGCTAATAGTGAAAGGTCGAACCCGAAGAGAATTAGAGACTCACTGTAACGAAGTGTGCCAACAATTCTATGCCCTATGAGACAACCTTAAACTGAAAATTGCAGAGCACAAATCCAAAGTGTTATTAATACCTAAAAAGGGAGATTATCTTTCAAGAAGACCAACCATTAAGATCAACAATCAGAGGATACAAATAGTCAATCAACTAAAATATCTGGGCCTTACGTTCGACCACAAGATGACCTGGATACCACACATCCAGGACATCAAAATTAGAACAGTGACAATAGCGAAGCAAATGCGATTATTTCATGGCTACAAATGGGGCCTCAATCCTCACATTCAGAAGGTTCTCTTCACCACAGTGGTGGAAAAGATAGTCACTTATGCAGCAGCAGTATGGGCTCACCCAATGCAAAGCAGGAAAATTAAACACCTTTCTACCATTCAAAGACCCTTTGCATTGGGTATCACCAGAGCCTACCGCACGACGTCTTCAGACGCGATCAACGTTCTGGCTGGCCTTCTTCCCCTACACATCCGTGTGGAAGAGGAGGCAGCAAGACAAATCGTCCTGCAGCTTAAAAGACCTGTCACCTTTGACGAAGAATATTTTAATCCAGAGGACTATGAAGCTAAATGCTGCCCTCTGAAAATCCATCCAGCAGCCAAAGGCACCGGAATAAGCATAATTACCAATCCAACTACGGCCCACCGTCCAGCACAGATTACTATCTTCACTGACGGGTCGAAGATAGACGAAAACGTGGGAAGTGCCTATGTGGTCATGCTGCAAGATACAGTCATAGATCAAGGGAAGGGTCAACTAAGGCAATTTAATAGCGTTTTTCAGGGAGAAGCAGTGGCAATTGCGCAAGCAATCCGCTACCTACAATCCCACCACTCCCGCAACGCTACAATAAAGACAGACAGTCTTTCTTCGCTATACGCAATAGGAAACCCTGACCACCCCTCCGATATTATTCAGGGAATACAGGAAGATCTGCGAAAAAATTCCCAACTCCATACAAGACTTGAATGGATCAAAGCGCATGCCGGCCACCACGGCAATGAGTTGGCTGACCATCTAGCCAAAGAAGCTGCCACAGGAGCAACATCTCAACAAATCAACATCCCATGGCCAGTGTCTTACCTGAAAAGAACATTGCGCTTAAAGGCAATCGGGAAATGGCAGCAGACATGGGATAACAGCGATACCGGCCGACGGACTTATTACCAGCTACGTGGACACTACCAAAAATTTTGCAAACATGCAATTGGTAAGATACATTACGGGTCACGGACCATTCCCCGAGTACTTTAACAAACGCGGGATATAACACTAGCCAGTGCGCCTGTGGACAGACTGGCTCTTCGGAGCATTATCTGACCTCCTGTCCCCTTACAGAAGGGCTACACATCAACCTTCCGTCGACCAATCGACAAGCTTTCTGTAAGTTTTTGATAAAACAGAGGCACTTGGGTAGAAAAATAGGGCTTTTAATGGATAAACTGGCCGATTTTAACACAGACCTGTGCCATACTTAGCCATATAGACGAATAGTAATTCAGTGTCTAGCACCAACTACCAACACCACAAAATAACTGTGAATTATCGTAAGGAGTGTCCAACACTCCTAGTAATATAGCAAGAATAAACTATTTAATCAATTTGCATTATGCCAACCAAACGAATTATGTCTATTATCTGTACCGCAATATGTAAATAAGGACCATCTGTACCTGTTTATAAATGTATCTTAAGTACCATCACCATGTAGTTATGTTTTATGTATGTATATGTATAATGCACCCAATGCTTCTATACTCAATGTAATTATGTACTTGTATTTGTATATATACGTTCTAGTATAAATGTTACTGTATTGATCATTAACTGTATTAATCATTGCTGCATTATTGTATTAATATTATTAAGCATCATCAAATTAATAGCACCATTTGAACCTTATTACGTACTTTCAAGTCTACGAGACTAAGGTACTATGTGCATTAAGATTGTGAGCCCAATGATTACTATGTGCCTAATAATATGTATATATATCCTCGTATATATGATAATGTAACCATGCATCCGAATATAACATCACGCAACATGACACTTTACCGCATAGTGTTAATCTAAAGTCTTAATTCTAAAAACCCCATTGCATTAACTAACTTCTATAGCATTATTATTATATATATTATATATATATTTGTTTATATATTATGTATCGTCTGTATATGTACCATGTATATAATGCTTATAAATCCAATAATTACTGCGTGCCTAATAATTGTGTATACGTGTTTTAGTATGTATATAACTGCATCCATGGCTCCGCGCATATCATCCTGTAGCATGGCACTATACCACATAGCGTTAAACTAGGATCTTACACTAAAACTAACAGCACCAATGAATTGTTCCAGCATTGTATTAATCTTATGTATTATGTACGTATATGCATAGTGCATCTAATAATTATGTATCCTATGTTAAGTATGCACCTAAAAATATTTGTATATTTTTATATATATAGTATTAAAAAGTAGAAATATTACTGTATTCATGCGTCAGTATTTAACACTGTGTAACATGAAGCCGTTTCGTATAGTGTTAAACTAGAATTTTACTATAAAATTAACTGCATTTATTACTTTCCATAGCACTGTATTATGAACCATCTGTTTATATATGTATATGTATACCATGTACCTAATGTCTGAGAATCTAGTGATTATTATGTGCCTAAAAGTTGTGTATATGTATATTAGTATATATATTAGTTTATTCATCCAATCGCCTACAGCATCATGTAACATGTAAAAATAACAGCACCAATTACTTGCCCTATCATTGTATTAAGAAACTAATATATGAATATGTATATGTATTATGCGCCTATTGTATATGTACCCAATGACAATTATGCACCCTATAATTGCGTATAAATGCATTATTTTTAAAATACTATAAAATTAATTGCATCAATTATCCTCAACGGCACTCTACAATGTACCATCTGCTCATGTATATAAATGTGCCATGTACCTATTGATTATGAAATCGGATTGATTATGAATAGGAAGCTGTACCCATGCACCCGCATACATTTCTACGTAACGTGACACAGTAAGGCAAAATATCAACGTAGTGTCCTATTATGAAATTAAATAAGCACCTATTACTAGTTATAACATTATTTTATGGATCTAGAGTTTAAGTATATGAAGTAAGTACCAAATGTTTATGTCACCAATGACTATTGTGTACCAAAATATAAGCGTATATACGCTTTTGTCTATATGTAATTGTGTATGTCCTTGTTTATATGTAATTGTACCCGTGTATCTACTAGTGTTATCACATATCTTGGCACTGTATAGTTAATATACATCTCTTACGCACTGAATAATCATGTACCTAATGTGTCTGTATATATGTATATGAATTTATGTTCTGTATATATGATAATGTAACTATGCATCTGCACATTTTATCCTGTAACACGGCACCGCATCGCAAAGAACTAACTAGAGCCCCACTCTAAAATTAATTGCACCAAAGACACTGTACTACACAGTACTAATCTAGGGTCTAACTTTTAATTCACTGTACTAATTATTTATTCCAGCATAACATTGCGCACCTAATATTTCAGTATGTACATGTCTTCTGTAATCTAATGATAATGCTTCAAAGGGTCATAGTGTACTCAACATATGAGTACACATGTTATGTATATATGCTACTGTATCCATGCTTTTGCATACACGTTGTAACATGGCAATGTATTATCCAGTGTCTAACATTAATTAGCTTTAACGCCACTGTATGAAGTACCAAATTTGTATGTATGTTTATATATTAGTATATTAGCACAATGAACACGTATGGTTATCTAGATAAAGGTGGACGTGGCGCTATACCGATTAACCGTATTGGTAGAGGGGTGGTGCCCACGTCCTCCGTCGCATGTCGCATGTCAATTGGCTTCTAAAGCAAGAGCAATCGGAAAAGGAATCTATAATGCGGATACCAATTTTCGGCAACAGTAAAACACAGATACCGAAACTGATATACAAAATATTAAACAAAAAAAAATTTAAATATTAAAAGAAAAATTATTAAGCAATAAACATTTTTTACAGAATTACGTCCAAGTTATTACTTTTACTTAGAAGCATAGGTATTGAAATGTAATAACGTTAGTATATATATAAATAAAATTAAACTTATTTTTAGTTTCATATGATGTTTTTATATATTTTTCAAATTTTACTTCATTTTAAACGTAACTTCTTTTTAAAGAAAAGTCTCACAACTTTGGTTTATACATATGTATAACGTGCAGACGAGTCAGTTTCAAAACAGTTTTCAAAATGTGTTGAAAACATCCCTCCTGTCAAGCTGATATAATTTTCGTGTACACTACAATTTTAACAAAAGCCTAATTTTCCTGAATAGTAGACAGTCATAAAAAATAATGATACTTTACTTAAAATTCAGCTTTAAATAACCTATAAAATTAAGTCAGCATTTGCCTTCTCAATTCGTTATGGTATTATTTCCTTTATCCCTGTAAAATACACAATGAAAATTTGTCTGTTCGTTCTTATGTTAGATGTTTTCTAACACAATGCCCACCAAAACTTCGATTGTGAGCTACAGTAAATCACCGCAGCGTTCTTTGTCGTTCGTCTTTTAAGATAATAATAAAAACTAATGTCATAAATTTACGGTATATGATAATTTCAATTTATAATTCGCGAGGCACTGAGTGAATAACTCTGTATCAGTAAACTGCCTTAAATTTAAAAAACAAGAAACTATTCAGCTGTTTCAAGAATTATGAAGAACTGAATTGTAAAATTTTCCGGCTGTATCATAGCAAATTAATCAGAAGCAGAAGTTCAAAGTGTTTCGTCTCTAAACATATCGCGTAAATTGCAAATCCGAATTTTTGCTTCAACAGAAAGTTAAATCTTTGAAATTTTCAAAGCATTCATCCTTATAATATAACGTTTAAAGTGTTACTAAATGAGCTAAACAAGCATCGTGTAATCCTAATTCATTTTGTAAAGTGGTAAAAATGCTTTTAAACATATCGGTAGTTACCAAATAACTTAAAATTTTAGAATATCGCATATGTTAGTTTAGTAATAATCATATAAATATATAATAATGCAACATAAAATGCCGTTATTTTACACTACGTTGTTATACAGACTATTTTATACAAAGAAATTTTAGGAAAAATTCGAGCAGCATCTTAATCCCCTGCAGAAAACTTCAAAGCGATATTCATAAAGAAGGGAAAGCGTGTAAAATCGGAAAACTTACTTCAGCTTGTTGGGGGGGGGGAAGAAGTGATTTGGGAAGAGAAGTATCAGAAGTGTGGAGAGAATCATCACAGGGAGGTCGAATTATTCTCGTCGAAGAAGGTATTTTTGAGCTAAATAGCATGGACACGCTTTTCTTTAGACTTGTCGTGTCTTATTATCTCATGTTACAGTCTATATACATCCCTTTCAGGAAACATGATTATCATGGCTTACTTCTCAGTTCTTTTTTCAAGCTGCTAACATCCTGTTACTCCAATTGTTTATACATCGAACTTACTATTTTCCCCACGTCTTGTTCAAGGAGAAAACAAGCTCAAAAGTCACTTCGATTTTGCATTTTTATTTATTTTACTGCACATTTATTTCTTTATTTTTGAAGGCAATAAAGAGGTACTATTGCTTTCATTTTACAATAACTCCTGCGTCATTACAAATAAAAATCAGAAACGTCACAACAGGACATTGATACCAATCAATGCTACATAAGATCCTTTACTTTTATCCTTTACTTAACGCTATAAATCTGTTCGACTGTCGTACTTAAGGGCCCAAGTTCGAATTTCGAAGAAGGCATGGATGTAAAGTATTTATCCCTTCATAGGAGGCATTGGTACCTGTTAGGTGCCTCTATAATAAAATGACTTCTTCCGGCCTTAGTAGTGGCCAACGCCTATAATGGCTGGTACCCACCAGTGGAGAAAAAAAATTCTCGCAATTCGAAGCAACCTCAGGCAATTGCGCTGATAAAAATTATGAAGTATTATACAAATTATATTTCAACTGCCATATACATTTGACTTGAGTCGTTGCTTGATTCATTATCAACGAGTTTCTGGCTTATTTAGGTTTTCCTTTATACATTTCTTTACTCGTTTTATGTCTTTTTGGCTCTCTATTTTGCTACGATTTCATTCTTCCATTTCTTTGATTACGTTGGAACATTCTTTCGACGTAATTTTAAGGTATTCATTCGACATAATGACCTTGCAAATTTTGACAAAATTACCTTGCCATCATCAGTTATTTTACAGGTTCTTTTTTGTTCTTCAGTTTTATGCAGCGAAACTAGTTGATATATTACTTTACTTGCAATTCACAAACCAGTTCATAGTTCAGTCTCATATAAAAAAAACTAAAAATTCGTTCTAACACCGGGGAGGGGCTTGAGTTGCTTTATTAACAGCTACATTTCCTTGGGAAAGAAAATTAGAGGCAGAGCTTGTCCAGTCTCTTTAATTCTTTATACTTTCTCTATTTCATTGTTCGTACATAGATTTTTTTGAAAGAATAAAAACAGTAGCTAACGTTACAAAATTAAGAATTGTATTTTTAGGTTTTAAGGCACCACACCACATATTTCTTCTAATGTTCCAAATCATCTTGGAGAATACCTCGACAATAAATTTCATTTGAATTCGAACTTTTCTATCATGGAAATACAACTATGTCATCACATATTCAATTTTCTCATTTTAAGTTATACAGTCATTAATATTTTCAATGCAGGACGTAAAAATTTCACATTTTTCAAAGTGAAAAAATGAAAGACTCGCGCGGATTTGAACTCCGGACCTTCCGATTATGCGTCAGACGAGCTTCCAGTTACACCACGAAAAAACGCAGAAAGGAAGGAGCAAATACATTATAAAATCATAAACTAGGAACGGCCTTTGGCTGCAGCTCTTTACTTTAATTATAGAAGTTCAGATAATTACCAAACCTATTACTTTTTTCCAATAAATTTGAAGAGTCATTAGGTTTTTTGAAATACGAGCCGTGAAAAATGTGCAATGGACTCGAATACGCGCCGAGTGTGCTACCATTATACCCCGAAGGCATGCTGGAAGGAGGGAGAAAATACCTTATATACTCCCTCTTTTAAAGGGAACTAGAGATTAGGGACTCACTTGTCATATCATGATAGTGACGAATTATTGACTACCATCTTTTAGTACGACGCGACTGTAGAGTCATTAGATTCTTTGAATTAAGAGACGTGAAAAATATATAATGCCCTCACCGCGACTCGAACCTGGACCTCTCGAATATGCGTCCAGTGTGCTACTGTTACACCACGAAGGCATGTACAAAGGAGGGAGAAAATACCTTATAAGTTGGTATCGAAATCAGCAATAACTTAATATTCCTTCTTCCTTAGGGAGAATCCCCCTTTAGCTAAGTTTTCAATTTAATGACAAACTATTTTCTTACATTAGGATATGATCTGTTGTAAATAATGTAACCTATTGTTTCTACAGTTAATTTTACGTGTAGCAAACTTTTTTTGCTAGATTGTATTTCCTATTCACCTCGCGAGGTGACTTGTCGCCCTCCGTTTGTTTACGCAATTCGTACAACCATATAATCTTTTCTTTGTTTTTAAGCTTCAGTTTTCTTTATATTTTGGGTACAAATCAGATAAGACAAATTTTATTACCAGTTATATCCTTTTCTTAAGAAAAAGGAGCAGCACAAAGACACGTTTATGGAATAACGAAAGCTGTAGCCGCGAAGGGCACCTACATCATTAATTCCTTTTTAAAAAATAATAAACCTGCGTTTAAAATTATATCTCCTTCATAAATCCGCTACTGTCTGCTCATTTAAAAAAGCATAATATTAAAAAAAATATTAGGTTCAGAATCGATTTATGCACGCAATAAATAAAACTAAAAATAACTATACTTCGCAACGCAATACTGTTTTGTGACTTTCCGATATTTAAAATTACTTTCGATGTTTTTTCAAAAAATTGGTTTTGGCATTCAATAAATATCATTATTGGTACGCATTTTTAATTATTGTTATCTGTATAGGGAATTAAAAAATAAGTTTAACTTAATTTCTTCTTTCTTAATGTAGGAAATCAGCCCTCTTCTCAAATCATTCTCAAGTTAAAGGTTATTCTTTGTTAAGGACTTTAAAACTCTTTCTTTCTGAAGTTTTTAAGAATTTGTTAAAAAAACTGACATTTCGAATGATAGACTTCCTACCGCATAATACGGAAATACAACTTTAATTTTTAAAAAAATCCTAAATATTTATAGATGTTCGTTTCTATATCGCAAATGAACTGTATTAGTAGCATAAACTGTTAATATTATACATACGATCAAAACGCATTAATTTTTCAACAATGTTTTGAGCAATCAATTTTAGATCAAAGAGTGCGGCATTTAATGATGTTTCAAAATAAATAATCAAATAGTTTCCGAAGAAACAGAAAGGCATGACAAAAGTCTCAGAAGTTCTAATTACATTTGATGTTTAATAAAACTCAATTTCATTGTGAAAATAGGTTATGTTTTAAATATGCTTTATACAACTGAAATTCCTATTATAATTTCTTCTGAACTGTTACTTTATGAACTCTTATCTAGTGATGAAATTTTATATCTTAAGACTAAGCATACGTACGGCACCTCATTTTGGATAGCAATCGCTTGTAGAACAGGCCCTTCAGACCCGCTTCCATTGATCCTGCTTGGGCACATTATATATTACTGCATCCAGCGAAGATAACACAGAACTAGCATTTAAAAAAATAAAGCTAAATAATTTAAGGTGTAGTATAACACTTTAAAAAAAGTTCCATTACAAATTTTTAAAAAATCAATCTAAACAAGAAAATTGTGATCAGGCGACTTCAAATTACAGACAAACACCTCAAAAAAGATTAATACGCGTGACGAAAATTTCAGAAAATTATAAAGTACTGAAAAAATTCTAAAATATAAAAGTTATGAAGATTGAAAAATAAATGAATCTTTATCCACTTAACGCCCCATACAACGATTTATTTATTTATTATATGCTTCGCATTAGGCACAATGCGGAAGGGAAGAGATGCCCGTGGAAAGGGAAACTGGCCCGTATCCACGTTACACATGGCAGCGTTTGAAGACACTTCTACTAATGATAAAGTTGCAAATATTCACAAAAATTACCAATTTGACCTATTTAAAAAGCAAAATAATGCTTTATAGTATATGGACCAAAGTTATTTTTTTAATTAATAATATAATTAGCCGAATGCAAATACTCGAGAGTCTGTTATGTGCGAAAACGCTTGGAAAATAAATTAAAGGTCTTGCATTTCACATAGTGGCAATACTTCTCAAGAACTGTTTCTACATTCTTTCAGTTCTTCTCGCCAATCAGTTTTCCCAGAATAAAATGTTACATGTTAAGGGAAGCATTACATGCAATGCTTCGAGATGCCAATTATAAAAAAAAAAAAAAAAAAAAAAAAAATCATTGTACTCTGCTCTCTTATTCAAATTTGTGGATAATTGTGCCCTTATTTGACAAAGAAAAGACTTATCCAAGACACACTGCTTTGCCTTTCTTCCACTCGATTCCACTCGCATGATGTTAGCAACAAATATTTCCTACAAGTGGAGTGGCAATAATTTTTGTCTTAACACATGAAATTTGCATAACGGAAACAATGAGAATTATCTTCAGACTGTTTAAAAAAGTATATATCGAACTAAAATGACATTAACTCCAAGAATTGCTGAGTTCACTATACATCTTTGGAAAAGTATTTCACATCAAACTAAGTATAACAAAATATTTTCTAGAAGCTATGGACAGAAAAGAAAATTTTTATTTCCCAAGCACAAAATTTTTCTAACTTTGTAAACGGCACATTTCACTCTTCCTCGAGGAAGATAATGCCTAATCTTGAATGAATTATCAAATTTTATCCAATCAAATGGCAAGAAATACATTGAATTAATTAGTAGGTTTTATAAAGGTGTTATAAAACATTCCAGTGTAGTAAGTCCTTAAGGTTAATTTTTCGGATTCAGTCTTGATTGTCTTTCCATAAAATGCTTTATCTTTAAATGAGGAACGCTGAGAATTTCCTTCTGGATATGGGAATAATGTAATAAAGAGAAGATTAATTTCAAAATGTTAATCGACTTCAGCTGGAACGTAAAACAAACCAGTGTTAAAAACTAACTAAACTTCCAAAGGCAAAGTTACCGAAGAAAATGAGCTATAATTTTATGGGTGTACACTTTAAATAATAATTATTAAAACAAATATAACAACCAGTTTTCTCCCATACAAAAAGTAGTAATAAATTTCCTTGTAAGTACCCATTTTCAAAATTTGAATTCTTTGCGATACATACAGTGGATGGACAAAAATATGGAAACACCTTGTGAAATGCATGTTTGAAAAGAAAGATTGATTTTAATGAAATATGTAGGTGGCGGTGGCGTTCTGGACTACTGACGCCACCTATACAACTTGGTAAATGTGCTAAACAGTTCAGTTGTTGTCGGAGAACTTATGTGAGGTTGTCATTGCATTATGTCACAGTTAACAGACTTCGAACGTGGGCAAATTGTTGGAGCACGTATGGTAGGTGCTTCCGTAAGCAAGGTATCCGAGGTGTTTAGTGTTTCAAGAGGTACTGTATCGAAGATTTATTCCGCATATTTGAAAAGCGGAAAAACATCATCTGCTAAATCACAGCGCGGACGAAAGTGTGTTATGAGTGATCGTGACAGACGATCATTAAGGGCAATTGTGACGAAAAATAAGAAGACCACAGCTGCAAAAGTTACTGCTGAAATGAATGTTGTGTTACCGAACCCTGTGAGTACCACAACAATTAGAAGGGAGCTTCATAAACAGGGAATTGCTGGCCGTGCTGCAATTGAGAAGCCACTCATCAGTGATGCTAATGCCCGTAACAGGAAAAGGTGGTGTTTAAGTCTTAAAGCCTGGAATATAGAGCAGTGGAAGCGAGTAATATGGTCTGACGAATCTTCTTTCACATTGTTTCCCACTTCTGGCCGAGTTTACGTCTGGAGAACGTCATCTCAAGCTTATAATACAGACTGCTTGTTGCCAAGAGTGAAACATGGCGGGGGTTCTGTTATGGTTTGGGCAGCCATATCGTGGTTCTCTGCTAGCCCCATGATGACTGTGTCAGGGCACATGACTGCCAAGACTTATGTGAACATTTTGGCCGATCAAGTTCATCCCATGGTACAAACTTTGTACCATGGCCACCACAGTCACCAGACCTGAATATTATCGAACCTTTGTGGTCTACATTGGAACGGAAAGTGCGTTCTCGTTATCCACTGCCAACATCGTTATCTGAACTTGCCACCGTTTTGCAGGAAGAATGGTATAATATTCCCTTGGAAAACATACAGGAAATGTATTTATCCATTCCGAGAAGACTGCAAGCTGTTTTGGATGCCAACGGGTTTCCTACACCATATTAAGCAAAGAAACATGTTTTTTAAAGGTGTTTCCATATTTTTGTCCAAACCCTGTACATGTTAATTTTCTTTTTTAATGATAGCTATTCAAATTTCAGCCCAACAAATGACTGGTATATCCTACAATTGCTTATACTTTGTCCGGGATATGATTCTGGGTTCGGCTGCTTGGTTAATTAATTTCTGAAAATGGGCTTCAAGCTTCAAAATTTTGTTTAGTTAAATTTTGTTTTGTTTAGTTAAACAACTTTTAAGTTGTTTACCTGAAATGGCAAAGCACACGTGGGTTATATGCATTCATTTACCTCTTTCAAATTCTCCAAAGAAAATTGATGCATATTCACATTACATATTTTCATATTTATAAAATGAGATTCATGACTTCTTTAAGCTATTAAGAATAGTACCATCAGAAGTTAAAAGAAGGTGTACTACAATTTATTGAAGCATATTTTTAGCTAAAAAATTACACAAAGAAAACTGCTTTTATCAGAATTAATGCAAATATGCTATCATGCATGAGCATTTAGAAAAATGCAATGCATCATATCAATATGGCTAATAACAACCTTTTATCTTGAAGTGCAAAAATGTTACACTATACATTCAGAGAATGATTTGGCCTAGCTGACAGAGCCCTGAGTTTATTAAGAGTCCCGAAGTATGTGCATTGCTCTTAGCCCTTTCATTTCTTTATTACGGTAGGTACAAAATATAGAGGTAAGAAAGTCTTTTCAAAACTATTAATGTGTTGCCAATATTTTGCATCCAACCTTTGGAATTTCCTTCCATGTATTGATAAAATTTTTATAATAAAAAGGGCTTTGCTGATCAGCAGCATAGCGAGGGGGGCAAGGGGCTGTATGATGCCCCAGGCGCCGCTCACAGAGGGGTGCCAAATGGTCTCCAAACAAGATTTTTATCATATCATTGTTTTTGTTTTTCGGGGAAAGGGATGCCAAAAAGGTATTTAGCCCCGGGCGTTAGTTATGCTCACTACTCCACTGTTGTTGATGGTCTGTTACATAATCAGAGCAAAAACCAGTTGTTTTTTTCAGTGTATTTTATTTCACTCACACACCACAAGCAAAGTAAATAAAGACACAATAACATGAAAATGACAAATATTTATTACATTTCTGGAAGTAAAACACCTAGACTTTGTGCCTTAGTTCATGAGAGGGGGAAAAAATAATTTGATGTCAAATGCAATTTCAGTACAGGAAATTTTGCAGCATGAAAATAATGCCATCAAAGTTGGTATCACAGATACATAATACAATAGCACACACAGCCATTTTTATGAATGATTTTTTATAACAAGAATGCTACAGATCAAACACAATTTAAAGCTTTTACAATACACCAAATGCCCATGATGCCCAGGTTTTGAACAGTGATGTGGTAATGTAAAGGCTACCAGTCATTTAATTCCATGATTACAATTTATGAAGGAAAATTTAATTTCACCGATTAAAATAAACTGTGAATAAAACCCTCAGTGAGTTCGAAAAAAAGTAAAATTTCCATCCTAAAAATTTAAGAAAGAAAAGATTCTCACATTACAATCACATATTGAGAAGAATTGGAAGAAACTGATGCTGAATTCCATAAAAATCTAATCATCTGCAAAACTCTAGATCCACTTTTTAAAACTAGAGATCTTTTTCAAAGTACAAAAACTGCAGAGTCATTAAAACTAAGATCTAAATTTACTTCCATAATAAAGGCCATTAAAATCAGAAAAATACTAATATTTCAAAGCTCATTTGGTTAACTTCGATGTATTAGACACCCAATTTGTTTTTCTATGCATTCAATGATTTTTAAAATATAATTCTATTGCCAAAAGAAATAGAAAAGAACTTTAAAATTAAAATTATTAGTTTTGGTTAAATAATGGTACAGAATTTTGGGAACTTAGAGCATGTGATTTTGGTTCCGTTTAAATCTCTAAATTAACAACAATTTAGGATTTATTTTAGTTGTTTTCAAAAGAATTTTTAGAATAATTAAGAAATTTAACATGCTCTAAGGAAAATAAGCTTTGTATTTATATATGTAGCTGTAAAGCATAGTTAATAATTGCAGTACCCAAATTTTCATATCAACTTAATTAGGTTCAACAAAAATGTACCAATGAAAGTGCAAATTTTTCACGCTGATTAAATCTTTTATAACCCTCCAAAAAATTTGTCTGCAAAGGTCTAGCATTCAAAATGCTGGGCACTTTCAGCAGTTGTTCATTAGGAACCGATTTATTGGAAGGAAAGAAAAAACAGGAACAGGTATTCAATGAGGCAATAAAATCAACATTGTTTAAATGCTTCAGTATCCCATTTAAAATTCCACACAACAGAAGAGAATAAAAGACATTTCATTAATACTGACCAAACTATTCTACCAATGAAAATCTTATAAACTTGTGTAGCAAATAATTTTAAAAGAAATTTTCCTTTCGAAGCAAGAAAATTCAGTCCATTTAACATTTGACACACAAGTTTTAGAACAGCACTTAAAAGTTGTTAGTTATCAAGAAAATTAATTCAGTGGAACTCTGACAGAAGCTCATTCAATTTTGATGTGGTTCCTGCTGTAATGGTCGGGATGGCATACGGTATGCAACAGGAGTTGGTGGTGGAATATAGATGCCAGATTGAGGACTCCAAGTTGGAGAGAGTATTGATTGGTAAGCATTCATCTCTAGTGGCGATGGGGGTGGCGAAAACGTAACAGTAGGTGTAATGGTGGGGGGCCAGGTAGAACCATAGCTGGGCACAGCACTAGGAATCCAGGAAGTAATGGGTGGTGACATTCCAGTTGGTGGTGTGTTGAAAAAAACACTCGGAACACCTTTAAAATATATAAATCCTGGATTAGCAATTATTTTAAGCTAGATCATTCATCAAAATTTCTTTAAGAGAAGGCTTCAAAATAAAAGACATAATAAAATGTAATATATGTAAGAAAAACTATAAAAAATTTCTACATAAAACCATACTTACAAAATTTTGTTAGTTCTTTCTATCAAACAACTGATTTTTAACATATGAGAATCGAATAATAATTAAGATATAATTTTGCAATTAAACATGCTATTTATTTCAAAACTGTAAATCCTTTTTTTTAGAACAATTGTGTATGGAATGTAATATCTGAAAAATATTTTCACAATTCTGTTGGCACTCTCTTCCACAAACACAGCCCCCAAAACACATTGTCATCAAATACTGATCACTGCACAAACAGTAGCTTTTCATAAATCACTCAAATAGCATCTGCAACCCAATCAGGCAATTATTGTTTTTTATTCAGTTGAAAAATGCACTTTTTTTTTCATCAATTACTGTTTGCGTTATCAACATTTAAGATAATTTTTCTTGAAAACTTGTGATCAGTGCTTTAATTTTCTAACACATAGTTAATAAAATTCTTGGCTGCAATTGATCTGCTAGTTAGAGTAGTTCTTTTAGATGAATGTTTTTAAAATGCAAATGCATATTTTTCATAAGAATTTGCTGCAATGTGCTTCTTAAATATTCAGTTGTCCTGAACAATGACAAACTGAGAATTTTAAACTCTCGATAACATTTTCACTTATTGCAGTACTGTTATCAAAAGACCAGCTAGCATGATGAGACAGCAGCCTTTCAGTGTTAAATAAATAACCTATATTTAATTAATTAATCATTAAAAATAATTGCTGCTTTGACAAACTTTTCAATCAAAGGTAAAGCACTTTGAATTGTTTTGCATAGCTTCTCCATATTTGTTAGATATGGTCACAATTATGATGCTAGGTCTTTCATCTAACATTTCATAATTACTAACTGTAATGTGTTCACATGACAGATACAAAAATTGAAGTGCCAAACTGGCAGAAATTGCAAGAAGTTTAACCTTGTACTCTTGCTGAAATGCCTTTTACATTTCTACTCCATCCAAAAATAAAAGCAATGCATCATTTTCAAATTTCAACAAGTAATCATCAAGTTTCGACCACTCTCATCAAATCGCTTTCAAACAAATAGTGTAATCAGAGCAGTCAAAACATTGTAGTACACAATCTGGAGTTAAGAAAAATGCCTAAATGAAATAAGGCTCACTAGTGACTGAGAGGTAAAATTGCTGAACGCCAGTAGGTTGGTCTGAGGTTCGAATCTGCAAATGGGCTGGCTGCATGGACGTTTTCATAGTTTTCCTCGTGTGTAACATGTATACAAGCCAGTTTCTCTTAGAAAGTCCTCCACGAAAGCATCCCTCTCCTTAGGCAGATAGCCCTCAAGCTTTTGCCCTAATCACATAAACCAAACCTAAATGAAATATTTCAGTTTTGTTAAATTTTCTGAAACTGGGCCATGGCTTTATCATGCTGAAGCCAAATTCTTTTGTTATCATCATCATAATGTAAAAACACTATGAAATACAAGATGCAACTAACTGGTTTGCCATTGAAAAGCAAAAATAATTTTTTAGATCTAATTTCTAAAAATAAGTTTGCCATCATATCCAAACCTAACTATGTAGCATAAACCTTCCTAGAAAACGTTCCACCTCTTTCATAGAAAGGATGCCTGCAAGGAAGACTTTCTATGAGAAATTCAATCATATCTATATTACACATAGAAGAAATAACAAAAGCATCCATGTAGCCACCCCACCAGAATCTGAACTATAGCTAAATTTGTAGTTACAGAAAACTATCAACCTTATGCATAACAAAAAAAAAGAAATTACGAATTGTCAAAGTAAAAATCCTGTAGATAACTTTATGTGCAATATCACTCAGCTCGTGTGGCATTAAAAAGCTTATAAATGCCATGGTACCTTTATCAGTGTGGCTTTTCCTTTAAGAGAAAATTGATCTTGTTTATTCCCTTTATTTCATTGTTACAATTAAAGTTCTTTATAAACTATTTGACATCAAGCCAAAATCACAAATCTGCATCTTTTGCTGTTTATATTTACAGTTGTTTTATATATGACCATTTTCAAAGCCTTTTATAGTATGATAAAAGAACAAATGCAAAATCTGTGAAATGGCTAAGAATTATTGCGCAGAAGTCAATACCAGATTTTTCGCAAACCAATATGTATCAGGTTTTAATGAAAGTTTCCCGCTACTGCAAATATCATCTGCGCAAACAGTTCACATAGGCTTATTTAATCTGTCAAATGATTTTTTGATTTGAAAGAAAGAAACTTGCTTTAAAACACCATGTTATAAAATTTGTAAAAAATATCGTTAATACGAAGTACAAGATGTCTAAAATGGAACTAACAAGCTAACAGATTAGAACCTTCATATGAGACTGTAAAGGTTTGGTACAAAAGTTCAAAAACAAGGAGCATGACATTCAGTAAGCAGAGTGCTCTGGCCGGCCTACTAATATTGACGAGGCCCACCTGCGAAAACTTGTGGAAGAAGATCAGTATGCAACCACTCGAGAGCTTGCTAAAGAGTTACACACTAGTGACATGTCCATTAGTCAAGTTAGTCGCATAAACTAGATGTACAAGTTCAATCGCTAGGTGCCGCATGAGCTCACCCAAGCAGATAAGGACAGGCGAGTTCGGACCTGCACTAATCTGCTCGAATATCAGCAAAAGGACAAAATTCTGGATCGGATCATCACTTGAGATGAAAAGTGAATTTACTTCAACAACATAGGCCAAAAGGGAGTTGGTCTGCATGCAGTTTGGGTAACAAAAAGATCATGCTTTATATCTGGTGGGATAGTCATGGTATTAGACAAAGAGTATCTGGAAAAAGGTAAAACCCCAACAGTAAGGTATACAGTGACATGCTAGTCCATGCCAATGCTGCTATCAAGGAAAAACATCGAACCGAGTTCCGGCGCAATAGGTAATGTTCCATCAATGTAATGCAATATTACATATGTCTGCATTCACTGGCTGGACTCTGTACAGACTTGAATGTGATTTTTTATCACACCCACCATATAGCCTTGACATCGCTCCTTCGGACTTCTACATATTTTCATAGCTCCAGCTACATCTTGCTGGTACTATCTTCCATTCTGCACAGGATGTTCAAAATGAGGTTGATCTGTTTTTGGGACTAGCGGACACCAAGTTTCTGGGCTGAAGGCTTTGAAAAACCACCAAAACATTGGCAGAAAAATCACACATTTGGGTGGTGTTTCATAGATTGTTTCTACCCGCACTAGGCACTGCTTTCATTTTTTTTTTTAAACTTTATTAAAAACGTTTTTTGACGGAAATCTTTTGTTACAATCAGATATTTTTCATAAAATCATGTTGACATGAGGATAAAAAAAATTCAGGTTTTTAAAAATACAATATTAATTTAGTTACGCGTAAATTAGTTTCATTACACACTGATATCCGGTAAAAGTTTCCTTTCCTTGAAATAGTACTATAAATTCTCAGCTATAATATTTTTCATAAAACTGCTAATTTAATCCCAGGCCACAAAAAGTCCATTTAATTTCTCTCTTCCTCCTATGATTGACCTGCAAGTTTAGCCTTTTTTCCTGCAACAAAATCACTTTCATAATTACTAGTGTTCAGTGGCCTTATCCATTCAGCAAATGATAGGCATCAAAAAAGGAATAAAAAATGTTTTAAAACAAAATGCAAAAATCATTCTGCTCAAACAAAAATATACCTAAAAATTATTTTGCTTTTATATTATTTTATATTTCTCCAGTTCACTGGAAATTTATGACAAAGAAAATCAAGAGTTCACATACATAAAAAGGTAGGGCAGCCCTGATACAAAAGGCTTTTTGGCAAAGCAACTTACCAAAAGGCCTTAAAAAATAAACTCCTAGCAGGGTCAGATCTAGTGATTTTGCTGCCATAGGCAAACATCAAAAGTGCTGTCTCCCAAGCTTTAAAAACTTTAAAAATAAAAGAAAACAGATTTATAAAAAAAAATTACAATGACCAGAAAAATACGGTCTAATCAAATTGAAATAAGACAATAGCACTCTTACAATATTTACAAAAAAATTTTATTAAAAACACGCAAACTTTCGAACTAATGAAACCTAAATTAAAATAATTGCTTTCAAACTCTTCCCCCCCCTTCTTTCTTTTGAGAAAACTAATAGCTTCTTTTAGATCTAATTTATTACTGAATTCCCGTTCAATGGCCTACACTGGAAACCCATTAAGAGAATTGACTAACTTTTTATTGTTTAGAAAAAGATCTTTTGTCAGTAGTAATAATTATGGGCAGGTTTAGAAAAGTTCTTAAAGCAACACTTGAATTTGGCCTAATGTTAAGGGAGGTAATGAATTTAAGAACATCAGCTAGACCTTTTCTTTTTTTAAAATGAAGAAATAAGATCTATTTCATCATCCAATACTAAAGCAATAAGATCGGAGGAATGACCATCTGTTAAGACGTTTTCCAGATCTTTACAATGTACCAGTAATTCATTTTTACACATGTCTAAGTTTGGGTACAGGGTTATAAAACCTCAAAGAATCATAACTGAATAGGTTAAATCTCAGCTCCAGTGCACTATAGGTTATCTATACTTTCATGAGAAAAACTTCGCTTTTTAAATTGAACACAATGACATGGTGTAGTCAATTCAAAATTTTTTCCCACGTCTAATTTCGTTAGCAATTTTTCAGCTTCTAAGATAATGTTGTCAAAGAATTCATCTGATCTTAATTCTTTAAAAATAGTTAATGAGCTATTTAATAAATCAATGGCTTGGTTTTGACAAAAGTAGCTTACTTATCAGATTAATAAGATTCAAAATTTTATACCAAATGCCGATCGAACATAAAAAAAACCCAAGTTAATCAAATGAAATGAAAACGGTGGTAAACGCAAATTATCTGGCATAAAATTTTGGCCCTTTTTTAAGCGGTGAGTTGAGCCAACAGCAGAATACCAACAATCTCAATACTAAGTGATAAACATACCAGAAGAGATTTCACTGCCATTCATTACATCCTGAGATCCCCAAGTTAACGGTAAGGTGGATCCATCTCTGCATACCAAATACATGCCAGGTACAGTGTACACGGGATATGGGTATACTGCCATTGGAGCAGGACAATGTGTGGGTGAAGTGGACATCACTTCATCAACTGGCTGAGAAGCAGCTCCAGGTATTGGTAGAGGTAAAGAAGTAGCAGTGGTAGCTATTGCAGAGCTAGGGAATGCACAGCTCATGGGGAGGGAATAATTTGTACCATCATGATTTGGATGTCCTGCATAAAACGCTGGAGGGCTGAATGGATGAGATACGGAAGAAGTCTTTATTGATTCACCAGCCCAGTCAGATTCCTGTAATTAGTAAAATGATTACACTGATTGGCGTGTGATAATTCCTTTTTGAACAATGCATAGACAAAAATCAAAACAAAAAAATTCGAAATCTATGACTTAATGCCAAAATATAATGATTTGTGTTATGTTGGAAGCAATGATAATTAAACAATAAAATATCTTACTAAAGTTAAAACACAATAACCACACAGATTCAGTTATAATGAAATAGGAGAGAAATATTATGTGTTATATAAAAAGCCAACCATACATAAAACAGAAATATCAAGTGCGATTTTCTAAATTTAAATTTTCTCTTAAAAAGTCCCAAATCAAAATTATGCAGAAAAGAAAACCATTCTTTTGGTTATTTCTGAGAACATACCGTATTTACGCGAATCTAATGCGCATCGTTTTTGGACAAATGTAGTATTCAAAATTGGGGTGCGCATTAGATTCGAGTGCAAAGTTCGCCGATGACGTCAACCAAATTTCTCAACTACATTTACCGTTACATTTATCGTTGACACATTATTGCATAGAGGATACAAACTGCAGAGTACGTAGTCACGAAATGGAGGGCAAACAGAGAAGAATGTTTGCCCACTTTCAAAACTTTCAAACGTAAAGTAATTCTTTATGCTGAAAAAAATGGCAATAGAAAGGCAGGGAGAGAGTTCAACGTAGCTGACAGCAATGTTCGCTTGTGGCGGCAACAGAAATTGGCACTGTTTGCAACTAAAGCTAGTAGAAAGAAATACACTGGCCCTCGCAAAGGAAGACACCCTAAAATTGAAGAAAAAGTTTTGGAATTTGTACGTGAAAGGAGGAAGAATGGACAACCTGTGACTAGTGACACCATAAGAAATAAAGCAAAAGAGGAGGCTGAAGTTCTTGGAATACCGAAACAAGAGTTTAAGGCTAGCCGTGGATGGGTGGATCGGTTTATGAAGCGGATGGGTTTATCTCTAAGACGCCGTACAACAATATGCTAAAAGCTTCCTGCAGATTTTGAGGGAAAACTACTAACATTTCAGCGGTATGTCATCACACTTCGGAAGGAAAAGAATTTTTCAATGGGGCAAATTGGCAACGCTGACGAGACGGCAATTTGGTTTGATATGCCTCGTAACTACACCATTACGGAGAAGGGGACTAAGGAAGTTATCATCAAAACTTCGGGATGTGAAAAACAACGCGTAACGCGTAACAGTGATGCTGGCAATAACAGCAGACGGGTGCAAACTTCCCCCTTTCTTAATCTTCAAATGGAAAACATGCCCTAAAACCCCTAAGAATGAAAAGCTGTTCCCAGATGATGTCCTGATTCGAAACCAAGAGAAGGGGTGGATGACGGAATCATTAATGCTTGATTGGCTCCGAAATGTATGGAAACGCCGTCCCGGTAGGCTCTCTAATCCACCATCAATGCTTTGTCTGGACGCATTTCGTGGTCATCTCACCGACGACGTAAAAAAGAAGATGCATAGCCTAGGCAGCGATCTTGTTATCATTCCTGGAGGGATGACGTCTGTGTTACAACCCCTGGACGTTAGTATAAATAAATCTTTTAAGGGGTACGTTCAGGCGGAGTACGAAAAATGGTTTGGTCAGCCAAACCGTGTATTGACCCCAACAGGAAAAATTAAGCGTGCTGCACCGCACATTGTTGCACACTGGGTTTCTGCTGCCTGGAAAAGCATCGAAGCACCAATGATTGTGAAATCTTTCAAGAAATGCTGCATTTCAAATTGATTGAATGGCAGTGACGATGACGTGCTCTGGAACGCTGAGGATGACGATGACGATGATGAGGAAAGAAGAAATGAATCTGCTTCTGACAAAGAGAGCTGCGAGGATTCCAGTGATGAAAACATTAGTGAATAAAGACGTTTACTATTAATCACTGATTGTAGAAACTATTAGCTAGATAGAAATGTTACGATTTATTTCATGTTCATATTTTACGATAGGTACCGTATATACGGTAGTGCTAATTAACATTGATTGTTTCACATGACAATAACCCACTAATAGGTTAATTCTATGTTCTGCTACTTTATGTATAAATCCATTGTTGTATAAAATATGGTATCTAAATTTAAATAAAATTATCATACCATTAATTGATAGTTTATATACAAATCCATTGTTGTATAAAATAAGATTCAATAAATTCCTCATATCATTGATGCGCATTACATTCACCGACAAACAATTTTTTTATCATTTGAAGTTTTAAAATGGGGATGCACATTAGATTCGATGGCGCATTAGATTCGCATAAATACGGTATATGTTATAATATGAAATACAGCTGGTTATCAAAATAATAGAAACACCTGTGAATAAAAGTAACACCGATGAATGTGTTTAAGTAATAAAATAGAATTCTTGCTAAGAGGACTTTTTATATATATAAGAAGTATATATCATAGTAGTATAAGATAACTTTATTGAAATTTTATACACCTTGAATTTTCATCAGAAGCGAAAAATTTCAGACCTCACAGAGTTTCAAAGAGGCCATATTGTAGGAGCCCGACTAGCTGGAGCAACTGTGACTGAAGCATCCGAGCTATTAGCTTATTTCTAGAGGTACGGTGTCAAAAGTCATGACAGCATGCAGTGCAGAAAGACAAGCTCAGCAAAGCAAAATAGTGGATGGAAGGAAAAGCTAGATGAAAGAACGACAGTTATTGAAGCGGATTGTAAAGTCTAAGAAAGAAAAGTGCAGCCAAAGTGACTGCAGAGCTCAATCAGCATCTGTATTCTCCAGTGTCAATAATTATAGTTAGGAGGCACCTTCATAAACAGGATATTTATGGCAGAGCAGTTATTACTGAGCCACTTGTCACACATGTTTATGCCAAACATTATCTAAAATGGTGACACAACCATAAAATTTGGTCGATTGATAAGTGGAAGACAGTTATATTGTCAGATGAATCATCTTTCATACTTTTCCCTACAACAGAACGGGTGCACGTTTGAAGGACACCTGCAGAAGCGCATGATCGTGACTGTCTCCTTCCAACTGTCAAGCATGGAGGTGGATCCGTCATGGTAGAGGCAGCCATGTCGTGGTTTTCTGCTAGTCTAATTGTAACCCTGCAAGGAAGGATCACTGGAGAGAAGTATAGAGAAGGTTTAGCTGACCAGGTCTATCTTATGATACGAACTTTATTTCCTGCAGGAAATTGAATTTTCCAGATTGATAATGCTTCTATTCATGCAATGAGATTTGTCCAATCGTGGTTTGATGAGCATGAGGATAAAGTGAAACATCTACCTTGACCCGCACATTCCCCCCGACCTCTTTATAATGGAGCTGTTATGGTCTGTTTTAGAACGTTCAATCCAGAATCGATATTCTCCACCAGCATCTCTCTCGGAACATTCATAATATCTCCATGAAAGAGTAGTGCAATACTCCTCAACAGACTATTCAGCACTTTTAATGATTCAACTCCCAGACGAATCAAAGTTGTATTACATGCCAAAAGCGGTCCTACGCTATATTAATAAAGAATTCCTTATAAATCTAGTGTGTTGCCATTATTTTGATAACTACCTGTATATAAATGTTATATATGCTTACTGGTATAAACTGGTAATTGGATGAAGCAGTACAGTTTACCTGTTTGATAAATTATCAAAGAGAAGAGATCATTCTTATACATATTATTAGCAACAATAAAATCCCAGAAGTGTAAAGAGAAAACCTCAACAGTGAGAGGAAACTTGGTATATGTGAAATTATGTTTTTTCATCACTTCATGTTACCAATGAACATGAAAAGCACTTCAATCCCAATATCAAGAAATATCAATTATGATATTTGGTGAAAACACTTTAGTAAAAGATGGTATAAGCAAGGACCAGATTTTAATGATATACGTGTTGTAAATTAATCACGCATTTTGAAAACTCTTTTATAACTCACCTCCAGTATAATCCTAGCAATGCCGAGGCATCCAGATCATGGCCAAAAACAATATCTCAATTTTTATTCCTTAAATATTATTACTCCCTTTTCTGAGCTAGTATATACCTTTAATGTATCGGTCGCTTCTTATCATTTAAGTCAAAAGCAAATAAATGTGATTAATGAACATTCGCTTATTATTAATGAAATACCGTTAACCACAAGATTTTATTTCGAAGATTTAACCTGCCACGAACAAAAGGCAAGCAAAGTTTGCTATCCTTATCTTCATCGATTATGAGTCCATAAATCCCGGAACTAAAATTAAAAACTGTGCACATTAAACTTTCTGAAACCGATAAACAAGAATTAATAATGACACAATCAGGTCTTAAAGAATAAATGCAAATAACGAAACTGAATTCCAAAAATTACACTACTTAAGGCTTTTAATGCATGATGGGTTGGATAATCTTTCTTGCCCCCCCCTCTAAATCTGACGATGAATTTCTAATGAGGAATAAACAAGCATGAGCTGTAATAAATCTATGCACTGACGACTCTCAGATCATCTATCTACGTTAGAAATAAAATGACTACTGCCAGTATCTGACGGTAGTCAATTCTGGGCGCTCCAATTTGAAAGGCAAATTATATCTTGTGAGAATATTATATTCAATAAAAATGCCTAAACACGATATGATCTCGCCCATCTCTCATATGGACTCAGTCGAAAGACTAAGCTATAGGCAAAAATATTTAGTCGAAAGACTAAGCTATCGGCAAAAATATTCCGGATCAGCCAGCTGCCGCACTTTTGTTGGTTTCAATTCTCGAATCATACAATACTCTTATAACTGCCCTAAAAGCCAGATAGAAACTTTCATACCTGCAGATCTTGTAAAAACGAAACTCACTGATGAGTATGACAGAAGAACAAGCACATAGAAGTTCTAATTCTTTAACAGCGTTTAAATCTGCAAGAAATTCCAATAATAATAGGGCGGGGAAATTCTGTACTTTTTGTAAATGTACTAGTCATATTCGTAAACGTTGTTTTAAATTACAAAACAAAAATAACAATTCTTGTCCTGGTAACTCAAAATCAAAAACTCGCATGACCAAATATGTTCGAAAATTGAACCGGCATCATGCAAGCGCCGAGATTTCTAATGAAGCAAACTACGAATCACGTAGCAGGCCAGTCAAGTACAATGCGCATAAAAAATGGGAGGCAGTTCTATAGGATGATTGACGAAATTCAAATTGTGAAAAATTTGTAAAAATTATTTTAAAATAAAAATTTTAAAAATAAATCATAAAAATAGGCGAATTTTATTTGGAATGACCTTAAATTTCAAAATATCAAAGGAAGAATCAAATAAGTTTAATTAAAAAAAAAAGAGATAATAAATATATATCAAATTCAATTAACATTGAGGAGCTAAAATTTTGAGAGGTAATTTTTTAAAAACTACTCCTGAGATTTTTGCAAAATATGGCAATTTGGCACAATTTGAACTAGAAACGAAATATAAAAATTGGCATGTTATTTCAGAAAAAGTCAGATTCTGTGTCAAAATACCTATATTTAAGCAATGCCATACATAAATCTAATACAGATCCTAAGTCGCACTTTTAAGACGAAAAACGCAAGTTGAATTTCGTCAATCGGCCTAGTAGAACAGGAAATTTAGAATTGCCCCACCTTTTTTTTTTTTTTTTTTCCTCGCAGTGATACAAATAGAAACCGTATACAAACGTACCATTCAAATTTAGGTCATCAAAATTATGAAGCAATCAGACAATTAGTATGAAGAATTTTTGACAAAGGAATAAAATTAGATAATTGTATTCAAAATAACTGTTCAGAGCGCTTAAAGAATAAAATTCAACAAATTCCTTTATCCAAAAGCTGCTAGTGTTTGCACAATCAAGCCACTTGAACTTGCACATAGTGACTTTGCTCACCTATTCGCACTCTAAGGGAAAACTTTATTTTGTAATCTTTATTGATGATTTTATTAAACACACCTTGCTAAAAAGAATTGAGTTCATAGTAAATTAAAAGTCTTTGTCAGTATAACAAGAAAAATTTGTTACATATACAATATCCGAACCGATAACGGCATATTAGCAACAAAATGGAGGAATTTCTATTGAGTAACAGAAACAAGCATCAACTTACATTCCCTTTTCCCATCCTCAAAACGGTGCTAGGTGAAAAAAAATAGAAGCCTTACTGAGATGGCCAGGTGCCTGCTATTCCAAGGCAGACTTTCAAAGAACTTCTGAGATGAGCTCTCAGCACAGCAAATTACATCCAGAACTGCCTTCCAACTAGAGCTTGTGATAAGAGTCTATGAATGATTGAGCGGCAGAAAACCTAATCTAGCTCATACGAAAAAATTTGGTTGCACAGTATATGCATTTATGCATAAGGAAAACCAAAGAAAACTAGGCCAGAAAGCAAATGAAGGAACTTCTGTCTGTTACCATTAATGATCAAAGCCGTACAGTATCTATACAGGCGAAAATCCTGTATTGTCAATGCAAGCATAAAATTTGTGAAAGAATCATCAGCGAATGAAAGTATTGAAATTTGCCTCTATCCAAAGTTCGAAGACTATGAAAATTAGGAAAAAACTGAGGAAAAAAATCTAACATTATATCCAAAAGAGAGCCAAGACGATCAGACAGGAAAATGAAGGGGAAACCACCAGAACGCCTAGGATTCTTAAAACACATGACTAAAAACATACCTGAGAATTTTAAAGACTTCGATAAGTTTAATTGCATATGAAAGGAAAAATGGTTACTCGCAGTTTATGAAGAAATCAATTCCTTATCCTAAAATAAAACTTAGGAACTAGTTGAGTTTCCTGTATGAAAGAAACCTATTGGATATCAATGTATTTTCAAGCTGAAAGAAAATGAAGACAGAACAATCATTCGTTACAAGGCGTGACAAGTTGCAAAAAGGTTATATTCAAAAATCAGGAACTGACTACGACCATACCTTTGCACCAGTAGTTCAACGTACAATCATCAGAGCCTTTGTTGCTGTTGCAACATATGATAAATTCACGTGACTCATGTAGACATCACTAGAGTGTTCCTACACTAAAATTTTTTAAAAAATATACATGCAACAGCTGAAAGGAAAATTCCATCAGGAAAGAAGAAAAGGTTTGCAAATTGAGAAAATCTTTATACAGCTTAAAGCAGGCCGCTACTTTACGGAATAAAAGAGTCAAAGCAGTATTAAAGAATATCAACTTTTCACAGGGTACAGCAGACCCATGCTTGCTTTCAAAGAAAGATGGGAACGACACAATAATGATTACTGTCCATGTCGATAATATCCATATAGGATGCAAAAGAGAAAATTAGATAAAAAAACTAAAAACTAATTAAATGTCTGAATGAATTCTTTGAAGCAAAAGAATTAGGAGAAATCAGAAACTACTTTAGGAATCAACATCAAAAGGGATGACAACAAGTTCCTATTGAGTTAAAAAAAAAGTTTTGAGATTTTTGTCCGGATATGCACAAACCGTCTTACACAAAAATGGGTACTTCTTATCAAAGGAAAAGGACATCTCTCTAACAATAGAAAATAACAAGTATAGGCAAGCCATCAGAGCCTTACTTAGCCATTGTAACCAGAACATGCATTAACGTAGCAGTGAACCTATCAAGCAAGAAAAAAGAATCTCCAAATGAGCAGTTCTAAGAGTCATCCAATACCTGAACGTTACACAGGACATTTACCTACAAACTGATTCTGATAACCCACTAACACGTTTTTGCTATATGGATGTTGACTACATATCTCATTTAATCACCAGATAATAAACCTGGGGAAATTAATTTTTCTTGGGAAAAAGCTCAATATTCTGGTCCACAAAGAGACAAAATTGCATTTTCTCATCATCTTCCAAGCCCGGGCTAATTTCTGCAGCCATTGCTGCTCAAGAGCTCAAATGGATATTAAACCTCTTTAAAAATTTTGGACTAGCCCCGAAATTAGCCATTAAGATATTTGAGGGCAATAAATCCCCAATATCTCCCATCCAGCATGAAAAAGTGAATACAGTCAAAAGTCTTTAATCCGGACTCGTCGGGACTTCAGCGATTCCGGATTATAGATCATCAGTTTAAATCTGGTAAGATGGCATGCAGAAATTATAAAATTAAAAATATGAAACCGTAATTTATAAAATAATGAGCAATTATGATCTAAAGGGTATCAAAATTTACCAAAAAAGAAGCCCAATATTTGTTTATGTTATTAAACATTTCTTTCAACGCGCGGATGCGTAAAGCATACCTTACACATAGCCGAAATTAGAAAATTGCAACCAGAAAACTATTTGATTTGTATTCGTGGTATTTATAATGACGAGGAATTTGATTTAAATCATATCAAAGACGGAGTACATCGAAATTAAATACTACATTTAGTAAGGAATTATAAGCCGAATAAAATAAAAACATCTGCTCTGAAGATAACGATAGTGTTGACAAATCAACTTCCAATTCATTGCACGTCGGGACATCTTCCCCCCCCCCCGTGCAGAGCAGCGTGAAATTGATAAACAGATTTCGGAACGGTTAGATAAACAAAGAATATGCCTTTATCGATTTTTTGTAGCAATTCATTTTTTGTTTGATGGACATCGAAACATACTTTCGTTTTCTAGATCCTTTGGGAGCTCCAGCATCGGAAATTCTATTTGACATAATCAAAAGTTCAAGCTTACTTTTAGAAAATTGCTCTTACAGTCTGCAAAAAATAATAAGCCGGATCCAATTCAAAGATTAAGGAACAACGCAATCATCAACATTAACTGAAATAGATAATTAGATAATTTTAGCTTATACCGTCCATTATACATTAAACGCGCACGCGAAAATGTATTCTGCACTTTCGCAGACGCATATGCGCAGTCGTAAATGTCTTGGGCGCACGAGTAAAACGCCTATGCGCATGCGTCAATGCGGCGCATGCACAGAAAGATTTTAGCTTTGAGGTCCGGATTATAGATCATTCCGGATTATGGGTGTCCGAATTAACGACTTTTGACTGTACCATGTTAAAACATATTAATGTTATATATTTCTTTTTTTAAGAGAATAAATCAAGATAACATACTGCAAAACAAATTCCATGATTGCAGATATTTTCAACAAGCCATTGCCCAAACAAAATTGCTGAAATTAAGAAGCGAGCTAAATCTAATTTCCACACTTTTCCAAAATGCATGATCAAAGGTTGGACTGTCGTAAATCAATCGTAAATCACATTTTGAAAAATATTCTTTAGTAACACTTTACTATTCTTAATTAATATTACTCTCTTATGTGCTTGTATATATGTTTAATGTATTCGTCACTTCTTAATATTTCAGTCAAAATTTAATAAATTCGATTTGTGTGTAAATATGCATTGCTATTATTGGTGGATATATCATGAAACATCCCTCGCTTGGATATTTAACCCATGAATAAAAGGTAAGCAAAGTTTGCTATCATTATCTTTAATATGCAATTTTTCCACTTTTTGAAAAATTTCCTCTTTTAAAGCAGTTTTTAGAGCATTCCGGAGGCTTTCTTAGTTGTTGCACTCTGCTGCTGCCTCTTAGCCATTTTTGGATATTTTCGAGCAGTTTGATGTATATTCCAATATTCAAAATCAAAAACGATGTTACCCTTAAAATAACATTGTCTTAAATCCATCAAGGGAATGTAGATTCCATGAAGGGA
The DNA here is from genome assembly GCF_044657685.1 of Stegodyphus dumicola. Taxonomy (NCBI): domain Eukaryota; kingdom Metazoa; phylum Arthropoda; class Arachnida; order Araneae; family Eresidae; genus Stegodyphus; species Stegodyphus dumicola. The sequence continues at coordinate 47,577,527 of NC_140774.1, forward strand.
ATGTAGATTCTTGTACCAGTGTTTATCAATGTCTATACACTCTCACAGCAAAGTTTCCAGCAGCCTCCTTTCCTTAGCAATGTGTCCAGCAGAGGTTCCAAATGCTTAAATCCTACAAACTCATTTGTACTACACAGCTTAAAGATGCATAAATAAGAAAGAGATACATAATGGAATAATTCAGCAATATTTTTCATGACAAAGAATTTTGCAGACTTACATACACTCTGTTGCTGCCTTTGATAGGAAGTATTAACTGCATTTAAAAATGCCATATTGTAAGACTATAGCAAATATTTTTGGATAAGGCCATACCATGCAGTCCAACAAGGGAATGTAGATTCTTGTACCAGTGTTTATCATGTCTATACACTCTCACAGCAAAGTTTCCAGCAGCCTCCTTTCCTTAGCAATGTTACCCTCCCTCTTTTTAGCTGGACACATTGCTAATATGTGTCTAGCAGAGGTTCCAAATACTTAGCCACAAGCCAAAGTATAATTAGACTAGCATATTGATACATGTGGGACTAGTATAGAAGAAGCCAAAGCAGCTGAGCTTTGATAATACTGCATCCATTAACTAACAGTGTCCTCCTTTCCAACCTTACAAGTCCTTGCTTAACATGAGCAACTTTCACACCATAAGAAGCCAGAAGCAAAAATGTTACAACAGCCCCTCAGAGTGACTTTGAAAAGGAAACCACAAAGAGGAAAGAAAGAGAAAATAGTATACAGGATGAGAAGGAAAGATTACTGGGGCTCTGGCGATAGTGACAGCCAGGCTCATCAAAGATGTGATCCTTCAAGAAATCACTTTAAAAAAAATTAAAGGCCTTTCCTCCATATGCCTTTGTGATGACAACAAAAGGTCAACACATTTAGCTGTCAATTGACTATTATCGGATTTGATTACCAGAGAAGGCATAGTGGATTTTTTAAAATTCCTGCTCCCCCCCCCCACACACACAAAAAAAAAAAAAAAAAAGTAATAACTTCACAGTACAGTCTAAACTAGAATGTAGTGGATTATAGTGGCTTGTCTCCATCTTCTCAGTCATATTTCAATTGTGAAGAGGATGTAAGGAATTAAATGTGTTTTTCCCATTTCTTGTAGTGTTTTTCCCATATTTTGTGTATATGCAAATATCAGTTGAAAGTGCTGGAGTCGTTCTTGTCAAAGGCATGGTTTATTTTGTAAGATTGCTTCTAACGAAAACCTAACAATTTATTAGATTAAATATTTCAATGCTATATAGCTAATATTACAAGAAACAAAACCAACAGCATTTTAAAAATTTCTCAGAAAAGAAGTTTATATAGATCAACAATATCAACTTGAAAATACTGCTGCAATATAAAGCAATGAAACATTAAATCTTATAAGGCATTAATTACACTAAGCCTTACATTAAGCTCACTCGCTGTTTCTGAAGCTCCAGGTTGAATTCTGTAGCATTCAGAAGAAACTTTGCCTGTAACATAAAAAAGAAGGGGGAAAGGACAGTATGTAAAAAGAATGAGTAAATAAGATAATTCATCATAAAAATCATACAAAATTTTGCCAAAATCATTACACGAACTCTGTTTTCAAACAGTTTGTTCTTTCAGTTTAAAACATTAAAAACCATATTGTTGATGATAATACCACACAGTTATTAATATAACACGTGCATAAAAGTCCTTAAATAGCCTTTATTTTCAGAAGTACTGGTTGGAAATATGCACTTTGTTATAAAAGTATTGTTAATGATTTAAATATTTATGCTATAATGTTTTTAAATTTAGATAAATAAGTTTGTAAAATTAAAAAATCTAGCTTTAAGGTCCTCCAGTCCCTATAGACATATTTAGCAAAAGTTCATACTCATTCTAAAGAATACATTAAGAATGTTTAGCTCTTATACATTAAAAAGATATTACAGTATTTAATTCAAAGTCTGAGATTTTTCAATTTTGTCATTGATAAAAATTAATTGCTTGAGAGATTGGTTAAAAAATAAATTGGGATAATTCAAAGCTTTTTTTTTTTTTCTTTAATATCTTTCAGCAATATTCTTTCATGATCTACTAACATGTACTATTCTATAATATATAATTTTGTTATATTTGATATGCTGTACACATTTTCACACAATTTATAAATTTTCAAATGTGAAAAACATGTTAATACTATTCATAAACAATTTTGTTACAATTTTAGGATCATAATCTAGCTATCGCACAAAACAATTCATTTTTATTACTATATTAGAAGTAATTTACATTTCTAATTTATGCAAATCATGTTATAAGTTGGCTATGAGTCAATATCTGAAAGAATGCTACTGTTTTCTAGACCATAAATTTTATAATATTCTGTGAATAAGATCTCTTTTTTGAGGAAAACAAAATACATTGACCAAAACGTTTTCATGACATGTTACATACCAGTACTTGTCACTTAATCTGTTAACAGAAACCTTTTCTTAAACTAATATTTCCTTTTTAGTTGCACATAAATTTAAATATTTTATTTTTTAATTTGTGAAGCACCCCTGAATTTTCAAAAGCATCATCTCAAGCAAACATCTTGATCAACTTTTGCTGTACGAGATCCAAACTTGTGTTTAATTTGTTTATAACTTTCGGTACTTATTCGTTAATGCAATCACTTTGGTGCAATTTGGTGGTTTTTTACAGATGAAAAGTTAAAACTTATCTGATACAAGTTGGCGGGATTTGCAAACTTTAAAAAAAAAAAATTCCTAAATTATCAATATTAATTTGTAAGCTGACAAACATTATCAACATATGAAACGAAAACATAGCTTAATAATTTAAAATACCATATTTTAATTACTGAATGAGTATTATGTGATACATTAAAAAATAAAACAATTACTTTTCACCCAAATTTTTCTGTTTTTTTTTTTTTTTTTTTTTTTTTTTTGTGTGTGTGTGTGTGTTTTCGCCAAATACACAGAGATCTGTTTACAATTAAAAAATCATCAGATAATTGCAGACATGCAGCATCGTGAAAACTCTGGTAACACTGGCTATCTATCAATTGCATCTCCTCGTTGTTCTCATTGAGATTTTTCATCAAAATTTTGTATTTCTAAAGAAATTTTACTAGTTTTTTTTCGATGCTGGCAAATTCCCCAAGTGCATATTTTAAAATTAAGGAAAAAAATATCATGATTTGTTTATAAAAGCTATTGGAATGTAAAAAAAAAGAACGTATGCAAAATAGTGATATTGTTTGACTGAAGGTTTGTAATGACCATAGTTGCCTGACCAATAGTTATGCACCTGGTTGCCAGAGTTTGGCACATCCTGAAAATTTGGTTAGTTCTATTAAGGTGGTTGCAATAATACATAAGCATCTAAATTTTTACTAAACATAGTTATAGGAACTGAGGAACCATATTATTAAAAGTAAATTTTGTAATTTTTAAAAACTGATTATTTAAAATTTAGAAACGCAAAACATATCAAAACATTTTGTTATTAAAAACATATCAACAATAGTTGCGAAAATAAAAGTCACATAAAGGCATTTGTGTACACACTGCATACATCATAAATGAACAGTGACAAATTAAAAATACTCCTAGTTTTCTAATATCTTAAATAAACCACCATTTCAAAAAAGTACAATACCATATATGTCAGGTGAAATTTACATTGCTTTATATGAAATGAAGCAGAAAATCCACAGATCCAATGAAATTACATTGAACTGATCACATTATCTTGATATTTTATTCGGCCAGCCATAAATTTTGCAAAATAATTTTTGTCAGGACCTAAAAAATCTTTATAACTTAACTATGCAACTATGCTCATTACAAACACTATCTCATTACATTTCAGTCAAACAATGTCACCATTTTGCATACGTTCTTTTTGTTACATTCCAATAGCTTTTATAAACAAATTGAAAGGAGAGGAGAACATCCTCTTGTAAAATCATAGAGAAAACAATACATACTTTGATAAAGGTATTTCAGTCAATACTTTTAAACATTTATTACTAAAACAATCTGTTAGAGATCTTGAATAATAATAATAATAATAATAAAAATTATTCTGTACCAGGTAACTAATACATAGAATTTCATAGCACCTTTACTAATTATTTCTGCAAATGTTAATAAAAATCATTAGTTGAAATACTGTTATGAATTAAATGTATTTAAAACTTTAATAAACAGATTATTAAAATAAATCAATGGTGACCAATAAAACAATGGTAACCTTTGATTTTACTTTCAAATAACTCAATTTGTTGAGTAATTACGACCCAATTTCAAAAGTAAAAATTTTATGCTTTGACAAATAACCATATAGAGAGAACTGGCTACTTGCTAGGCTTCATTGGAGGTTAAATTGTTAACATTTGCCAAGCTGCATGAAAGACAACAAATGGTATTCTTACAGCCTAAAATTTTGAGAAAACTTTGTTAAATTTCTTAAACAAAAGAATAGCAGTGACAACCAACACAGTTGGAAAATTTAAATAATTGATAAAATACACTGAAAAACAATGGACAAGGTGTACAGATGTTAAATGCATGGTAGCATAATACTCCAAAACTTTTTGAAGGACTTCATTAAGGATGTGACTAACGTAAAAATAATTTAAAGTCCACAAATATGTCCACAAACTCAATTCAAATAAATCATCAGCCTATTTCTTATAGCTATTAGAAAAGGAAAATTTATGAAATATGCAAATGTAGAAAAATAAGAATTAAAATTAATCAAGTAATGGGCAGATCAATAAACATGAAGGTTGTAAAGGATTACAACACCAACAGGAGGAGGGGAATGATATAAGGTTCAAATGACTGATCACAATAGCCAATGCAAGATACATTTATTTTTTTCTTTTCACATAATATGCTCGTTTCCTTTATGAATCTGGATTTCTTTATGTGCGATTGATATACAGAACTGTGTTTGCTGAATGGCTTCCCCCCCCTCCCAAAGGAAAAATAATTTTAAAAAAGGCTACATTAGGATCATGATGGCTTACAAATGAAAATTCATGTCTTCTTTCATGGCTCAGAGTATCTAAACTGTACAGAGTTTTCCATCCAAAATGTTACTTCTAATTTCTTCCTACATTACACAGTTAAAAGTCCTTTGATAAATTTAGATTTGAAAGCACCCCTAGAGAGTTAAAAATGACTTAATAGTTATGCTGCTTTTTCTGAATGTTGATGGATGCTAATGTTTGTAATAATGTTTCCAAATGAAAGAAAAAAAATGAGTTAAATAATACTGTGTATTTAAATGTTTTGCAACATTTGTAATAATTTGTTCTCTAATTTTTCAGCCTGATGAATAAATAACAGACATCTTGTATTAAACTATTCTGATACACATGTCCTCAAGAATTTACACAAGATATTTTAAAACTAGACAAAACATTTTACTTTAAAAAAAATCTCAAATCAAGTTTATATAAAAACTACTCTTTTTACTTCCTTGTACAAAGTAAAGAAAGTATTACGATGGCAAAAAATTTCGGTTTTCAGATTTCAAAGGAAATATCCATTTTGACTAGTTCTGTCATAACATCTATTACATATAGCTCAAAATCTAGTTATTCTATAGCATCTAGTTATGCACCTCCATTTTTATTGCAGTTGGCAATGCCAAAAGGGTACTCTGAACTGAAGAGCATGTTCCACTTTCAAATGAAACAAGTTTAAATGAAGTGCATGAAAAAATGAGTATAATTCAATACAAGGAAAGTCATGTGGTGTGTGCATCAGATTTTTTAATTGAAAGAAAAAATCATAAACACCTAAGGATTAACCTTCCAGCTCTTTTGAATTAATAGATACTCATGGTCATTTTAACAGCAGACACTTAAAACCTACCCACATTTTGATTTCCTTATAGCATAACTTTCTTAACAAGATTTAATCCTTTGAACTCAAAATATTCCTCTTAAGTATATACAAAGCTTTGTGTTATACTATGTGGACCTCTTAGTCACACCAAACAATATACTGCACTAATGAATAAAAATTTTGGGATTTATAATTAAATTTTAATTGCATTTTGTTTCATTGCTTTCTGTACCTAGTTCGGTACAGCTAGTTTGAGAGATATATTATTCACCAGGGTAAAAACAGTAACTGAAAAAAAAAATTATTTCAAAAGAAGTGCTAATAAACACAAAAATTATCCATTAAATATATTTTGGTATCAAATTACCATTCTTGATAGTAGTAACATTACTAAGCCTTTAAAAAAAACATTGTTGTTCAATAATAAAGACAAGAAAAAATGCTTATTATTGTAGAACCTGTGATTGCCAATCAGGTTTTTTGCAACTATTTAAGAAATATATGCAAATATATTGTAATACATCATGTAATTATATATATTATAAAATAAAATATACAATGTAACTGGAAATTACAAATAATTAAAATTCTATTTATAACACTAATATTATAAGAAAGATAAAAATTAAGAATCATGGCCTTAAAATTTTAATCAGAAGTATTGCTTTCATAAAATATTTTTTAGGCATAAAAAGTCAAAAAATCCTCAGTTACTATAAACCTTAACCAAGGAAAATTTCAAGAGAAAAGGATTAATAAATATTTTATTGAGAATAAAAATATTAATCCTTCAAAATATTAATGATTTATTATTCCACTTTGCTCTTTAAGCACTGAATATTCTTCACTGCCTAATCTTATTGAAGACTGAACATAAGAGCTGTTGTTCCGGTGACAAACATTTCTCTATTATTGATAAAATATCCTTAAAATTTCTTTTGCTAGCATACACTGTTCTCTAAAAGACATTCCTAACCTAAGTATAATTTAACTTAAAAAATATACCAATTCTCCATAGATTTAATTGTTAATTTCCCAACTACCACTCGAGCAAAATAAACATAATTACCTGGTATTGGAATAGGAGGTGTAGACAAGTTTCTATCGACACCATTCCATACGTACGAAAAATTTGTAGTTGAGCAAATTGTTTGCTGCAAGACATGAGTTGCATTTTAATAGTGAAAGAAAATTACAAGCAAATGAATCACATCATTTAATCTGTATGTACAGATTTCACAAATTTACAAAATTATTTGCAAATAAAAGCATGGATTTAGTTCAAATGCTTCCCTTCCTTGTTTCTATATCTATTTTAGTTTTTTTATATTTTTTACTTAATTTTTAGAAGACTCTCAGCTTTACATATTAAATCACATGAAGTTTTATGAGTAAAGATAAAAAGCCTTTATTAAGAATTTTTTAAAAAAATCTATGTCCTGTTAAATATAAAAAAGGGTTTAGTAGATATTTTAACATAATGTTAGTTTGTATTAAATTGCAACACTGCAATCAAACCTTAGCATCATCCTACATTTAATTAAAATAAAAACAAACATTACAGAAGTATATATGGAGGACCTAGAAAAGCTGGCTTATAATTCATGGGGAAAAAATAAAAATTCCTTACATACAGCCCATTTATTAGTTGAAAAATTTTTTATGGTTTAAATCATTTGGATTATAAAATGCTGTGGCTATAAACATTCAAGCCTTGGTAGATTCCTTTCAATTAAGTTTTATTAAAAAGAGTTAAATATAGTGAATGTAAATTACAACAAACAATTAGCTTGACAAACTGCTGACAATGAATAGTACATTAATTATGGGCATTTATTTGTATTTAAAGATTCTACAAAGGAAAGCCAAGATGTGTCCCTTAAATTAGTGGTGATAAATAGGTAACACTAAAAGTTTTTAGATCTGCAACAAAGAATAAAGCAGTGAGATATCATGTTGCTGTATTACAGACATGAGTCTATGACATGTAATAGCACCATAAAACTGGCTATAGTTTTATGCCATGCCTTGATTGAGGAAATGGTGCCAGTATGTCAGAAGAAAAATGAACTATTGTAAGAATATTCCCCAGTTAAAAATTTTGTTAGATTTTGGAGCAAGTTCATCAATATAAATAAAGTAACAATTAAATCCCACTTTTATTTTGGATATACACCTTATGCTAACATTTTTTTTATTAAGGTACTGAGTTATGTCTCAGAAAGCAAAAGTTGCATGACAAATGTGGCATTCATCCTACAACAGGGAAACATGGATAGTAAGCATGTGATCTAACAGGAGAAGCCGGTAAGGTATATGGAACTTTGTTAATCCTTGGGCATTGCTATAAATAAAATTCGAGAAATCTTGAATTCTCATTTAATTATTTAGAAGATTTATCGCATATGGATCTCCACAAACACATGATGGCATAAAAATGTCTCAATATTTCGTCAAGTCTTTTGTAGGTTACACAAAGCAAAATTTAATTTGTGATGTTCTTTGGTACTGATAACTGAAAAGTTATTTTTCAAAATTTCATATGCAACATTCTATGAAAATTCCATATATAAACGTAATATTAAAATGTCTATTTTTTTAAACAGTTTCTTAGTTTATTTCATGATAAACTGCAGCAAAATGGGGGTAATGCAGTAATTCAAAAGAATGACGCAAAGTTTGAGACCTGAATATATTTCTACAAACAGAGCACAGTTGTCTGATATTTGTTGAATGAAGTTTGTGATGACATTGTGAAAAAATTAAGAATTCTTAGGTGTAGAAGCAATTACTTTGGTTTTTGATGATTGGTAAAACATAGATCCAGTTTTACATGTAATATTCCTTTTGGAAAATAAAATAGTTTAACTTAAAAAAACCTACAGAATGCTGTATTTTTTACAGAAAAAGCAATAGTGGAAATCAAAGGGAATATAAAAAAATAATTTTGCAATTTGTACAGACAATTAAAATTAATACGATGAGCAATATATTAAAGTTAAACAAGAATCATTCTGATCTTATATATAGAGGTTAAGCATATATATTATAAATATTACACCTGCATGGTAAAGAAATGGTAACAAATTATTTGATAAAATATATACAGAAACACAAAACTACTTTGAAAATAAACACCATGCTCATGGTTGGCTAAAAGAAAAATGTATAAAATGTTTTTCAAATGAAAAGGTACAAAACATCATAACAAATAAATCGGTTGAAATTTGAAAATGCCACTTTAGCATGACATAGCGAGACACCTAACGATGTGAATGCAATGTCTGGCATGGTTGTCTGCATGCATGAGTGCCTGCACATGATGCAAAAGAGAAGGAGGCAGTTGTGTGTTCCTTTCAATTGATGTGCCAGTGCATGTGAGGACATCATGGCATTCACACTGCAAAATTCGATGACTGAGGAGCAGTGAAATGTTATCACATTTCTGACTGTGGAAAGGTTTAAACTGGCTGATATTCATTGCCGGGTGATGGTCATATATGGAGAGACAGTGCATCTGACAAATTAGTGAAAAAGTGGAGAGCTAGTTTTCATGAAGCCCTGGTATGTTTGAGTGATGAGCCCAGGCCATGCAAATATGGTAATCATGGCTGAACTCATCGACAAGGTGAGAAGTGGCATCTCAAAGGGAAGTGCTTCACCTCAGATGATGATCTGAAGAACACTGTGGAGGACTAGCTCCTGTCACGGTTACAGGAATTCTGAGAAGAGGGAATACTTTGACTCATGAAACAGTGAGATAGTTGTATTCAAGCCTCTAGTGATTACTTGTGAATAAAGACTTCAATATACCCATAGTGCCATTTCATATCTTTTCATTTGAACACCCCTTATTAGCAGCTTAAATTCCAAATGATGTCAAATGAAATTCGTAAGAGCAGCCCTTCAAACAATTACAAATTTTCATTAATATAAAAAGATGGAGTATCTGCAGAAGTTTAAACTATAAATCAGATATGTTTATTAATAGCGCCAGAATTTATTCAGAATCTGTTTACTTGCTCAATCAGCTAAAATTCAGGGTATTGACAAACTAGAAAGTGGCAGTGTTACCTTGTAAACAGCATTAGTAGAACATCACATTTTTAGCACATACGACTGACCTAAATTAACTATTGAAATTAAGCAGGATTAACTATGAAACAAGAAGAAATTTGTAATAAGTAGCCACACTTTCTACTTAATATATTTATATTAAAGAAAAAAGCCACATGGATTTACCTATAATTTCTTTTCAAAAGATACCACTGAATATTTTGCATAAAATAAAAATAAAACCTTTTTAAAGCAAATACACACACACACACACAAAAAAAAAAAAAAAAAAAAAAAAAAAACACTGCCTACAGACTTTTGCAACTGTCATAAAATTTAATAGATGCCTTCCTATTTCTGCTTCAAATGAGATTATTCTCTCAAATTATTACTTATCTCAGAATAAACAGGAAACATTTTAGATAGAAAGAAAAAAAATTATTAGATCTTTAGTTGTTAAAGTCTTATAAAAATTCACAATAACTAGACTGAACATATCAGTTGAAAGTATAATACTTCCTTATAAGATTACCTATTATTTATTAATTCCCAACTTTTTATACTTGCCATAAAATACAAAAATGTATGATTAACAGAAACATTCAGTGCATATAGAAATATCACTTAAAGGTCAAGTTTCCAATGCAAAAGGGGAAAGTGATCAAGAATTGGCCTTTACACACATACACATATAGGGGGTTATCAAAATAATGGAAACACCTGTGAATAAAAGTGACATTTAAGAATGCATTTTGTATGTAATAAAGTTATACTCCTAGCTACTAAGTTTTTTTAATATAAGAAGTATATATCATAGTAGAATGAGGTAGCTTTATCGAAGTTGTATACATCTTGGATTGTTGTCAGAAGCAAAAAATGTCAGACCTCACAGAGTTTCAAAGAGGTCATATTGTAGAAGCAGACTAGCTGGAACAACTGTTGACTAAAACATCTGAGCCATTACGTATTTCTAGAGGTACGGTGTCTAAAGTCTTATGACTTTAGACACCGTACCTCTAGAATAAACAGCATACATGCACCGAGACAAGACAAGCTAGACAAAGTTAAAATGGTGGACGGAAAGAGAAGCTGAGTGAAAGAGACAGATGGGTACTAAAGTGGATTGTAATGTCTAAAAAAAAAATAACTGCAGCAAAAGTGACTGCAGAGCTCAATCAGCATTTGTATTCTCCAGTGTCAAAACAGTTAGAAGGCACCTTCATAAACAGAATATTTATGGCAGAGCAGTAATTACTGGGCCAGTTGTCACACATGTTAATGCCAAATAACGTCTAAAGTGGTGCCAGAACCACAAAACCTGATCGCTTGATAAGTAGAAGACAGTTATATGGTCAGGTGAACCATCTTTCATGCTTTTCCCTAAGACAGAATGGGTGCACGTTCGGAGGATACCTGCACAAGCATATGCTCATGACTGTCTCCTTCTAACCATCAAGCATGGAGGTGGATTTGTCATGGTATGGGCAGCTGTGTCGTTTTCTGCTAGCCCGATTGTAGCCCTATAAGGATAGATCCCTGGGGAGAAGTATAGGGAAGTTTTAGCTGACCAGGTCTAACCTATGATGCAAACTTTGTTTCCTGCAGGAGATGGAATGTTCCAGGATGATAATGCTCCTATTGATGAAGTGAGATTTGTCCGATTATAATTTGATGAACAAAATGAAACATCTACCTTGGCCCACAGAGTCCCCCGAATGGAGACCTATATCCATTCAAGGGACTGTGCGGAATAATAATATAATGGAGTCATTATGGTCTGTTTTAGAGCATTCAATCCGGAATCGATATCCTCCAACAGCACCTCTCCCGGAACTTTCACGATATCTCCATTAAGATGGTACAATATTCCTCTACACACTATTCAGCATTTTTATGATTCGACTTCCATGCGAATCCAAGCTGTATTACATGCCAAAGGCAGTCCTATGCCATATTAATAAAGAATTCCTTATAAATCTAGAGTGTTTCCATTATTTTGATAACCACCTGTATATATATATAGAGAGAGAGAGAGAGAAAGAGATATTGATAGATAAAAGTAGATTGATGTATTCATACAGTATAAACTCTGAAATCTGGACATTTAATATCCAGAATAATCTAATATCCACGGCTCTGCATTACCAGTCCAATATATATAAAAATAAAATTAAGGTAAGAAAAACGTCCTTACCCATGGAGATAAAGTCTAAGAATGAAGCATACAATAGTCAGCAAAAGAGAGTGGGTATGGCATAGATGCTATTATATATATATACACATGTGATAAAAATACAAAAAGACTTAGCAAATGTTGATTGGTGTAGAGCATAGATCCACACTGCAAAGGAAGAATTCTGCTTGCTTAGTATGCTAATCCATAATGATTATGAAACTTAGTAGTTCAAGCTTATAATTGGCTACGTCATCAGCATAATGCAAGCCATGTATCATAGATTGATTAAAATTTTTAGAATACAGAGAGGAAATATTTAAAAATGAAGAATTAAAAGCCTATTGTTAAATTGAATTATAAAGCCGATTTACCTATTTTTATCTTACATATAAAGCTGATTTTTTAACTGGTTTGAAAAACAGAGTGCCCCTTTTTTTTGGGGGGGGAAGAAGGACTTTTTTAATTCAGCAGCTGTGTGTTGAAACAGGTAATTAAGGAAGTGGGATACAATCACTGCTGAATGATAATTACCTATGGCAATACACAGAATGATTTGAAAATCACTCTGTGTATTGCCATAGGTAACTTAATCTAGTTTAAGCACAATATACAAGACCTTTAATGTTGACCATTCCATTAAAATCATTCTTTTGTCTTATGTAACTAATTTAGTTAAAGCGAGCATAAGGACATCTAACTTTCTTAGCAGACCACAGCTGTGAAAGCGCTTACACTTCTTCAATTACAATTTCACAAGAACCAATATAAGATAATTTTTTGTGCCCCCGTCACTCACTAGATAGGTTTACTTAACTGTGTCTGTTTAAATTTACTTAAATGCATTTTATTACTGCTGGTATCACCTAGAGCAAAATGCAGAGATTACAGAAATTTCTATACAATGTAATTTATTAAAAGCCTAAAAGTGATTTCATATAGAATAGATTTTATGGCATTAAACCTGGTTTTGAAAATACAAAGCAAGCATCCTTTTTTAAGGTGTTAAATAGCTTAGGTATGTGAATTGTGGTAAAAATGCCATTCATCTTAAATGTACTATTACTATATTATCTAAGATAGAAAATGTGTAATAAAAGTAATCCAAGAAAACTCTTACTATATTTTGTTTATTTTTCTGTGGCAATACTTTTGCTTTCTGAGATGCAGGAACATTTGTATTTCCTTTTCTAAGATCCAACTGAAATGAGCAAAAGCTAGAAAAAGAAACACTGAAAATGTTAAAACTGTCATTAATTTAGGGAAGACGGAATTTTTCATGACAATTCTTTTATTTTATAAATATTTTAATTAACTACTTATTTATAACCGTTATCATTTCCAGTCATTAATTAATGAATAGATGAAAAATACAAAATAATTACATCTGCTTTTTACATAAAAAAAGTACTTCAAGTTTGAATTTTCAATACTGCTAAGAGAAAGGGAGAAAAAAATTAAAGTTTGTCTACTTACCTAAAAATGAACATTGATATAGAATTGACAGTTGAAATGCTGCAGATTAGTGGTTAAAAATGCAAATATAATTAATATTTTATAATACGTAATTTAAAATTCTGTTTCCGAAGCTCATAAACAATTACTCTCCAAAAGAAAATATAAAATGATAAAACTAACAGATATGCAGAACCTTTCATTGGAATATATCTATTAATTTTTAGTTCAATTTATTACATATGGTTACCAGCATGTTTGATTTTCACTCACAAGAAAGACTACACAACTTCGAAAATAACAAAACTTTCAGGAAACTGCAATGAGAGAAAACAACAAATGCAAAGAGTAGAAATTTTGCAATCATCATTAATCCCCAGAGCAGGATACAGAAAAGTGGCACACATGCTGACAGTATCTGCAACCATGGACTAGAAAATGTAATATATCTGCAAGATTTGAAGCACTCTGTTATAAACAAAGATCATGTACCACCTCATAAATTTTCACATTCCTATGCCAGTCCATTACATGGTAATGGGATTGGAAAATGCAAGGCTGCAAGCAAAACAGATGCATGTACCATGAATAAGTAATGAAAGCATTAGATTCATGGATAAAAGCAAAACGTATCACAAAAGACATCTAAGGCATTTGAGATGAAGGAAATGTGCCCTGTACAATAAAACTGAGATATCTGCTTATTTGGCCTACTTAGTTAAACATGAATAGTGAATACAAATCCCATATTACACGTTTTCCAAAATAAGATGTTCAGTGGCTAAAAAAGGGGGGGAACACAGTTTTATATCTCTCATTCTAGTTGGCCAATTGACGGAATTCAAATTGATTTTTTCATGTCACAAAAGTACAACTTAGACTATGTATTATATTTATACAGTATCAAGTTTGAAATACAGATGTCCAATATCCAGACCACAAGCAAAACTTTTTTCCCCTTATGATGTCTAGAAATGGAAAACAAAAGCAGATGTGACATCAAAGAGTCTTCTTTGGCTAAATGAGATTTCTATGTGTCCGTTTCAAACAAAACTGACTATGGAACCACACTGTGGCCGAAGCAATTCATCAATTGATATCCGTCTGACTGACATTGTTTTGATGTAAGCCATGAATATATTTTCAGGCTTTCAGTGGTTACATATATGTAGAGAGAGGTGTAGCATTTTTCTATCTGACACAAACAATTAAGTGAAGACTCAAGACAGATTTATTTGGAGTGGGATGATACTCATACTGATTTTCTTTTGTTGGTATAACAGCAGCTAAGGGTGAAAATTAGATTTCTAAAAACTCAAATTCAGTTAAAGTAAGTTGAAGTAGTAGTTTGCTCTTCTTTAACTTTCTGGTTTGAAGAATCATTTTGTTCTATCTAGTAACCTCACAAAAAATAAAGTTTTACAATATCATAATGTCTCCATTTTGCATTTTTCCCAAAACTATACATCTATCAATCAGCCAATGGATATCGGAATTTTGTAAGAACTCTAATGTGGTTTTTATAAAACTATCTTATATCCAATGCAGCAGTAAAATAATCCAAAAATTCTGAAAATATTTTAATATAAAACCTGATGTACGAGATATTTATAAACTTAAGAGAAAACATGTTTGAAGACATTTTAAAATGTTCATCATAATATAACTGCTGGCCCCCCCAAATTGCAACACCAAGAAAGACAAGAGATATCACAACAAAATTTATTTAGTAAATAACATGTTGGCCAAGTACCAAATGATTAAATTTATAGACTTCTGTGAAGTGTGGTTCCTTCCAGAATCAGTAGCTAAAGTAGCCGCCATTGTTGGAGATTGAGGCTGCCACACATCTCGGCATTGATTCGAAGAAACTTTGGATGTGTTCTTGGGGTACAGCAGACCAAGCAGCTTCCACACATTGTCAAAGTTGATCTGGTGTGGCAGCTTGGGATGTAATCTGGGTCAATCGTTCAGCAACCATAGACCACATGTTTTCTATCAGCGAAAGATCCTGAGAGCGAGCGGCCAGGGAAGCAATTCAATCTGGCGATTGACAAAGAACCCTTGGACAACGCATTGTAGAGACATTAGGTATTTTTGGAAATAGGAGACTTGAAAAATTAGCAACCGCCTTCGCCGAGAATCAAACCACGGACCTCTGGAATATCGGCTCCCTGTGCTGACCACTACACCACGAAGGCAAGCTAGGAAAGCGAGAAAAATACCTTATATACTCCCCTTTTTAAAGGGGGGCTGGGGTTTTTTAGGAGACCCAATCACCAAATCCTAGATGTATAGAATCCTCATCCAGCACTTTTTTAGTTCGGGCACAACTGTAGAGACATTAGGTATTTTTAAACAGGCAAGATGAAAAATATGCAACGCCTTCACCAGGAATCGAACCGCGGACCTCTCAGTTACGCGCTGAGCGTGCAGACCTCTACATCACGTAGGCTCGCTAAGAAGGTGGGAGAAATCGCTTTTTTAAAAAGCAATTTTTTATGGGACCCAATCGCCAAATCCTGGGTGAGGAGAATCACCATCCAAGACCCTTTTAGTTCGGGTGCCACTGTAGAGACATTAGGTATTTTTAAGCAGGCAAGATGAAAACTATGCAACGCCTTCACCGGGAATCCAACCATGAAACTCTCAGTTACACACTGAGCGTGCAGACCACTATACCACGAAGGCTAAGGCGGGAGAAAGACCCTATAATGTAGCCTTATGAAATGATCAATGCAATATATTCAAATAAAAACCATTTTAATGGAAAATGCTATAGCTATTTCATTAGAAAACAATTTATGTAAGTAGCAAATACAATGTCTATTAACAAAAAGCATTAAAATACGATTTTTTTCAAAAGAAAATGTTTTATTAACCGTCGGCAGACTAATACGATATTAAGCAGACTAGTAATAAAGCATTTATCAATAGAGTAGTTTTTTTTATTTGAAATGTCACTTTTATAATTAAATTTGCTTGTCTTCTTTCTCTTTACATAATCTAATTTCAGCTTAAATCAAATATATTTTAAGTAACTTTTATGAGTTTTTTTAAAAACTTCATAACATAAAACAAAATTTGCACATCATCTTAAAACAGATGTTTTTAAGCATATAATATGTATACATTTTATTTAAAGGAGCATAATATGATGAAAATGAATTTTGAACTCTCCATTCTTAGAACTGTACTTAAAAAAAAAAAAAATTAAGTCACAACAAATGTTAGAATTGCACAAAGCAAACAGAAGAGAACAATTGTGTGTGGTTATGGCAAAGCCTCGAGGGCTATCTGCCTAAGGGGAGAGATGACTCCGTGGAGGTCTTTTTAAGGGAAACTGGCTCGTATACACGTTACACATGGGGAAAACTACGAAAACACCCATGCAGCCAGCCCGTTCACGGGATTCGAACTTCAGACCGAACTACCAGTGTTCAGCGACTTTACCGCTCGCGGATCGCAAAACAGAAGAGAAAACATCCATTTCTATCAAGGCCATTCCTTATCAACCATAATAAATTAAATAAAAGAAAAATGCTTCAATCTGAAAAACCATAAAACTTTTTGGATGGCCTAATTAAAATTTTATTTCAATTTTGGATGACCGAATAATAAAATAAAATTATGCTATTTAAGGAAGAAGTACAACTAATTAAATCTGAAAAGCATCTAAGTACTACTAGATTTTCAGATTTAATCAGTTGTACTAACCTATTTGTCAGGTTTGTTTCACTAACCTATTTGTATTAATCTAATCAGTAACCAACCTATTTGTCAGGATCTGCACCTTTCCTTCAGATGTTTTAAGTATTTTCTATTAATACGAGCAAGTTTTTAATTTGACCTTTTTCAATTGAAATCAATTTAAATATTACATAATTGAAATTTTACATAATTTACTTTCTAGAAAGATAAAATAAATTTTAATTGAAAGTAATAAAAAGGCAGTTTTCCAGTTTGCACAAAATTCATAATAAAAAGTTATATTACTTCCAAAAGGATTGTTTTCCTTTTCAAAGCATAAAAGGATATACTTCCAAAAACCTCCATATTTTATAACTTCAACCTTTTAATTTAGAACCTTCAGAGACGTAATTTTATATACATATATAAGTAATTATAATTAAAGGGGAATACTGCTAGTGGTGTTGCTGGATCTTAAAAGTTCCCTAAATAAAATCATACTTTTTGTAAATTTAGTTGACCATGAAAAAGCTTGTAATAATTATCTGCCTAAGAGAAGATGAGTTGCCTTTATTAATGAATTTCTGAAGGAAATTCACTCATATTCACATTACACATGCAGAAAATCGCAAAAACACTCATCTAACCAACCTATTTGTCAAGATTTGAGCACGGCTCAAACTACCAGCACATAGAGAGATTTGTTACTCAATTAATGGTGAGCTAATTTTTGGAGATACATTTCAAATATGTTTTTACTCATTCACAAAAATTAAGACCAATTCCATACAGAGATAAAAGGCATCAAATCCAGTTAATATTTTCCCCAAAAATACAGAAAATTAGATACATATGATTTATCTTCCAATAAAACAGTAATTACATAAATCATGATGTTCAAGCTTTTGGGACTTTTACACATTGTAGTATATAGCTTTTAAGCTTTTATTTGATGTAGTTAGATTCCTATGTTCACTAATTTTTTACATCAAATACAAGAATTTTATAGCAAAATTATACCAATTTTAAAGAATTATGAAATTTTTTATTTGGATTTTCTGTTAAAACATTCAATTGCATTCCTTAGACAACCTACAAATGACCAAGTGGATATTTTGAGACATGTAAAACAAAAGACAAGTTTCAATGAACAGCCAACTTAAATGGGATTAAAAAACTTTGTTTTACCACTATACATATTTTGGGAAATTCATATCACTATGTGTTCTATTGTACCATCCATCTTGAGAGCTGAGACAATTATCACATTTTATTCAGTTTTATCTTGCATTTTCGAGTAATTTCTGCTAAGGAATTTTGTTGTCTCAATACAATAAATGACTAGCATACAAAATAAGTTGTCACTGTATGATAGAAATGCATTACGTATTATATATTTATGCAACACTTCAATCAATATTATTTTTATTATAATATGATGATTATAATCTATTTGATTTATCGTACAACATGCATTAATCCAATAAAACTAATTTTTATTAACTGAAAAAGCTCAAGCTTTATATGACAATACTCAAGCAGCAGTTACTTCTGTACAACATGCATGCCAACTACTAATAATGCACCTTAACATACAACAAGCTTTTGACTCAGATTATGTATGTCAGTCTATGGCTGCAAATATTGCATACTTCATGCACTCTGTTCTGCAGGTTGCTGGCAATCATGAAATTGTACACTTTACACCTATTTTGTTTACATGTTTAAATCACTCCTAAAAGTTTGTGATAGTTATGATCTGATGACAACTTTCCTGCTTAGCTTTTGCACACACATATATAAACAGTCCATATAAAAAACTTCCTATTCTTTTCCTTAATATGCATTCCTTTTAATAGATAATACATGAAAGGTTAAAAGATACGAAATTTATGACAAAAGTATGTAGAAAATTCTGAAAAATTTATTATGGAAAGATTCCTTATACTGTGACCAAGTTTGCTTTGCACAAATACTGGAAGTTTATGCAACAATCAGTATGCTGTTTATGGGTCAAATATATGGTAAAAATCCATGTAAAAACAACCTGTTTCAAACAGAATATATTTTACAATGGTTACATTAAGTGAACTGAATAAGTTTGATAACAGCAAAGAAATTAGTATATCAAATACATATTCAACCATAATTTCATTGACATACATAAAGCATTAACCATTTGATAACTTCAAAAATTATATTACACATTTTGGAAAACACTAAAGAAGTATTTTCAATAATAGCAGTAAATCATCTAAAAATAAAGCAATGCACTCAGAACTGCAAATAAACTCAGCTTCTAGAAATACAAAATGATTATACATAAGCTACTTGATATCTAAACAGTTAAAAATTAAAATACACTTAGCTATGGAACATCATTTTGTAATTTTCCAAAACTAAATATTTTCCCAGAAAATTTTGCTCCTAGTGATAGAAAACTTAACTTCCCCCCCCCAGTTTATCAATATGCATTAAGGAGATAATCTTAAATGTTTTGCTGAATTTTGTATAATCAGTCTTTTCCAAAAACAAATAAAAATTCAAGGTGAGATGACCTTGCTTGTTAATGCTTCGTGCAATTATAATACTCATAGTATTTGTAAACTTAGAAAAAAATTAAATGACAGAAAGTTAACTTTTTCTCTCCACTTTATAGCAAAAAAGAAAAACCCAAGTAATCTTCTATGCACATGAAAAAAAACCACAAAACAACTAGTTCAGCAATTCATTTCAGATTAAGAGAATATTTAGAAAGCAAACCACTAAACTTTCAACTTTTTTTTTTTCTTTTCAAATCTGGGTCAAAGGCATTACATGTTCATACACGACTCCTAAATATGCAATAGTAATAGTACAATTAGAACATGCACTGAAAACATTTTTATAATTCCTACCCTTATTTAAGAGAAGGTTAAACAGAATAATGAAGTTTTCTTAGTTTCATATTTTTCATTCCTTGAAACTATTTAAGTTCTTATAACTAAGAAAATAATTGACAAAATGCTTCCAAATTTCTGTTAATGTAAACAATATACAGGGTGATCTTTTTTAAAGTGACAGTGTTTGGAGCGCCCTGTAGTGTGATCTAATAGCCGAAATGGCACCAAACTTGGTATTTAGACTAATCAAGACATACAACCATACAGTTAAATTATTAATGTTTATTTACCACATTAGGTTCCCCGGTGAGAAATTAGACTACATTCAATGTGAGCAGTGTTCTCAGAAATAACACCATGCATTCTGTGCACAACGTTCTCCACAGCCGTATGTAACATATCACAAGAAATATTCCTCACTGTCTTTGTTATGTTGTCCTTTAGAATAGACAAATTTGATACTCCACCAACATAAACTTAAGATTTCAAATAACTCCAGAGCCAAAAATCACATGGCGTGAGGTCAAGGGAACAAGGTGGCCATGCGACTGGAAAACTGCGACTTATGAATCTATCATGAGTGAAGTTTTGGCACAACAGCTGCTTTACCTTATTACTAATGTGTGGCAGAGCACCATCCTGCATAAAGATTGTCTGTTGGAGACTGTTTCTTTGCTGCAGTTATGGAATAACAAACATTTGCAGCATTTTGTGGTACCTTTCTGCATTTATCGTGCACGTTTGGAGTCCTGTCAGAGTGATGGTGCCTCAAAAAAGAATGGCCAAATTATGAATTCGGCTGTGAAACCACACCAAAAAGTGACTTTTGGGGAATTTAATGGGATTTCATGCACGGTGCGAGTCTGCTCAGAAGCCCAAATTCGGGTATTTTGTGTGTTTACTGACCCATTGAGCTAAAACTGATACTGATCTTCCCACAGAACGTGCCATGAGAAAGCATCATCAATTTCTACCCTGGCAAGAAACGATAGAGCGAATGTCACTCGCTTATCATAATCACTTAGTTTCAGTTCGTGCAAGCGGCTGACTTTGTAGGGGTAAAATCCAATAACGCGGCACAAAACTCTCCATACCATGGAATAATTCATGTCGAATTGTCGAGCTAAACCCTGGGCACTGCTAGTACCTGCAATGGTTCCCTGCAATCCTTCGACAATTGCAGTTGCCATATCAGTTATTACATCTTCTAATACTGGTTTACGTCCTCTCTCAGCTCAAATGGTCAGTGACCCCGTTTCCTCGAACTTCTTAATAATTTTCTTAAGACCTTCAGCGATAAAGGCCCCTTTCATAATTTTTTTCTGGTTCGAAATTCCCGAAGAGCTGCAGATGCATTGCATTGATTCATGTAATACAGCTTCACCAGTAATGCACGTTCCGGTAAAGGCATGTCCACTGGAGCTCGTTTACTTCAGCTGAGATTATTTGTCGGAGCTGTCTACTACTTGCTTTTATAGCCTCTATTACTGGCGCTGTCATCACACAACATTTGCATTTTTTTTTTTTTTTTTGATAGCCGTTTTTTATGCTAATTCTCGTTATTGGTAAGCTACAGCAGTGCCACAAAATGCCCTAGCGGCGATTTTTGGAACTAATTTTTTTGTTTACGGAATCGTTTTCCCCATATCTTGATTAGCCTAAATACCAAGTTTCGTGCCATTTTGGGTATTAGATCGTGCTACAGGGCGCTCCAAACACTATCCCTTTAAAAAGGATCACCCTGTACATTAAAAACATGTTTTTGGAATTATTTAAAAATACGTTAAACTTTTTAAATCTTATTTTAATAACATAGAATTCTAGTCCTTCTGTAGATAAATATTCTGATGTCGTTTGAATTTTTAATGTTTATTCTTTATTGCATATTTAATGTATGAAAATACTGTACAAAGTCCAAAATCTGAAATTCAGTATCGGGAATGATCCAAAATCCAGACCACTAATAACCTTTAGTTTTCAGAAACTTTTTTGTATGCTTTACACATGTGCATTAGATACGTTTTCACAATAAAATGCATAGGGAGTCCTGATTCTTTATTCCCCTTTGGCATTAAATAAAATACCTCCATATTGAATAAACAATCATTTATTAGCATATATCTGATCAATAGTTTGGCTCTCCCCTTTTGCTTGCCATTGATTTTACACCTACCAAATAATTTATTTCCCTGAGGGTAACCGTGCAGATCGTTATTATTTTTTGCTTTCATTGCTACACGACTATCAACATCTCACAGCTTGAAAAATGACTCATGTAGCAATGTCAAAAATTTTCTTTAATATTAGTAATTGAATTACAAAAAGGAAGGCAACCTTTTATGTTAACATTATATTTGATGATGATTAGCTAACTGCGCTGTGAAGTGTTTAGTGTTCATGAGAAATTTAACAGAAATTTCTTTCCATTAGAATAGATTACTGCAAAGAATTGATTTTGTAAATGATACTCGTAGATGAAAAGATTACAAATTAAGAGCTGTTTGAATTAATAATAACCGATTTGTTACTCATTTAAACCCTGAACCGGCATCAGAATTGATGTGGCAGAATTTAGGGAAGCACCAAGCAAGAAAATTAAGGAATGGCAAAATCTTTAAAACTTGGAGAAAGCACAGAGATGCAAAATTTACAGATAGGAAAATTTTTAGAATTTAGGAACCGCAAAAACTGCACTGGGCCACAAAATGCCTACAACTGCCTTAAAGTATATGTGGGAATTTATTTATTCAGATTCAGGACTCGGATAAGCTTTAAGCATATGCTGGAAACTGGCATAGTAAAATAAATAAATTAATATAATTCAGGGTTAACTTCATCTATGTGTGACAGAAGCAAGACAAAATTTTAGCATAGCGATATGTCTTTAGTCACCAATCTCATGATACTTCACCAACAGTGTATAGTGAAAGCCAGTTACACTTTATGATACCTGTGAATCTGAAGCTTATCAGATAATGCAAATAAAGCAAAATTTTCCAACTGATGAAATTTATGAAGAAACGTAGAGATGTGGTAATACATGACGATGACATTACAAAAGTTTTTCTGCTGTGATATGCCTCAATCATCAGTTGACTAACATATGACAAAATTTGTACTATGGTTCTAAATCCAAAAATTATCACTACTGATAGTGAGGAAAGTGATGTAGATGTTGAGAACGAAAAATTTTTAATTGACAGTTTAGTGGAAATTCTTGCAGTGGCAATTACAGGAACAGAAGAATGGAACTTTGTAAGCAAGGAAGAAATTATGACTATCTATAGAACTAAAGAGAATGTATTAATATAAAAAGTGAAACACATTAAATAACTGACATTGAAAGAAATGTTATTTAGGAAAGCCAAAAACAAATATTGAGTGCTTTTTTTTTGGTAAAATTTGATTCCATTATAGTCATATATACTTCATTATTTCATAAGCAACTATTTAATTTTCTAATTTTATAAATTCAACCTGTCACCTTTTTAAATTTAAGTTGATCTAAAATCCAGAAAAATCTCAAATCTGGAATCACCGAAGTACCAAGTCAAGATTTTAGACTTTGTACTCCGTGTCAGTTCTCGATTTGTTTTAGGTGACGATGACTTAATAATATTCATTAAAACTATAATGTTCTAAATCACTTTTATTCATATGCATAATTTTGTTTCAGAAATATTTTTCATAAAATATGTCATAATCTGTGATATACCAATTAATAAACTGGTTATATGAACAACTGTCATCTTGAATATTTAAAATAAATATTTTATGCAAGTTTCAATTAATCCAAGTTCTTCTAAACTGTTTATTTCATTCCACTTGTTAATTCTTTGAAGCAATATATTGACATGTGAATTACAGTACAGGATAATCACTTAAATTGCATCTATAATTGTTGCACCCTCCCCTCCTTTTTAGCTGACATCTTCATTCATTTCCCACATGCACTTTGATCCAATTAATTTCAAATATGAATTTTGTACTCCTTGTGAGATTATGCTTTTATTTCTTATTTATTTAGATAATTGGAAAATGCATGCAATGTTGACAAGTCCATTTTGATATTAATAAGGTTTATTATATTTATGCAGTCATATAGCTTGTTATTAAAAATGCTTCTGCTTGAAAATTATTTTTACTTAGATGCAGCCTTTTGCTTTAATGAAATGTTAATTTAGAATTAAATAATACAAATGCACATTCCTAGTCCATCATTTTCAGGACCATCCGCACATCATATAGCGATTTTAAAATTTACCAAATTTAAACTCATGTTCTTGATGTTAAAAATAGAAATTAATGTTTTTAAAAGTTAAAAAATACTTGCATATTTCACTGTCTTTCAACTTAAAAAATTAACATAATAGAAGTTTATTAAAAATAGTTAATCAGCTATAAATAGCAAAATTAGTATTAATGTTTAATAGACTACTATTTCAGTAAAATTCAAAGAATTAAACTGCTAAGAGTACAAAACAAAGAGCAACAGACAAATTTGTATTCCACTGCATATGCAATTTTCAGTATAATAACATTATTAAAAGTTATTTCAAAAAGTTAATACTTTTTTATTTTGTAAAGTTTTAATCATGGCAATTTTCCTTTTACCTGTTCTTTGCAAGGAATGAGTTTTGAGCAACAGACGTACTTGATACAGAATTTGAGCACAGAATGGGGCTTAATTTTCGTGGACTACTTCCACTAGCAAAGTGAGATTGTGGATAATCCTATAAAAATTTCAATTATAAGGTAGAAGATTAAAGTTATATTACAAATATACCTAGTATAAAAAGCAATGCAATAATAGTCACCTGGCAGTTTTTCTTAAATCCTTTTTTCTTGCTCTTGTCCTTATCTAAGAAAATAAAGTTCGTGACAGAAGTTGCATACTTCGTAAAAACATAATTCAATCCATCAAAAAAATTATGAAATACTTAAATTAATCAAAAAAATTATGAAAATATTTATGAAATATATATAATATTTGATACATGAAAAAATTAGCTCCAGCTTATCATATAAAACACTAATTCAGAATTAATTATAAACTCTACAAAACAATATTTATATAATAAAGTAAATATAAATTAAGATGTGAAAAAAATTTTAATGAAGAAAATAGCTAATAATAATAGAGAAATCTTTTCTCTCCTTTATGTTATCAAAAACATTATGTACATAATCAGTTTTGATATCAAGTGCATGAAATTATTTTACATCTATCATTTTTTGCCTTGAAAATTTAGAATTTGCAGTCTTAATATTCTATTCAATTATGCTAAGTATAAAAGAGTAATTTTAATCTGTTTTATTTTATACATAGTATGTAATAAAAGTCATCATAAGTAGAAATTAAAAAACTGTCAGACCCTTAATTTTTAGTTTTTCAGAACTTATATTAATACAGGAAAATCCCCCATGGAAAAATTTAACGAGTAAAATTTGGTACATTTTAAATTTAATTAATCTACAAGCCAGAAAATGAATATTACAAAGTTAATATCGAGCAAGGAAGTTGAGCACATAAGTTCATTCTTCCTTTTTTGTACTCTTCCATTAAAATTTTGGGTACGCAGCAAATGTACAGAGCAAGAACAATTTTGAACAAATGCTGTGCTGTTGCACAGTGATTTCAAATTTCTTCAATTTTTAAAGAAAGTATCAGAAATTAAATATATCCTATGCATCATTCATCAAAAATATCAATCTTGCCTTTTAAGAATTCCACCACCACTTTGTCATTTTCTGTCGATTCATAATGTCATCATAAATAGTGCAGTTTGAATTTGAAGTGGACACTTACCAGTTGCACTGAAAAACTACATAATATTACATGTGGAAAGTTACCAGTTGCACTGAAAAACTATGTAATTTTACATAACTTTCATTTGTGGGGATTTTCTATTGTCACTGCAAATTCAAATATACCATTTTAATAAGCATAGGTGCATTACTATTAATCAAGCATCAGAAGAAGTTCGAGATTGCTGGAATTATGCTGCTTAGTGCATAATAATTTCTCCCTTGTGTCTAAAATACAATGTGTGCTTGTACTTTCTGGACACATGTATCACTTGCAAACGCACGTTACTAACACATTTTTAATCCAGAAAATTGTCAATGTTATTTCCTAATTTATTAGTTTATTCAATGTCAAAATTGACAATTCAACAGGCCAAGGATAACATGCAAGCAGAAACCTGAAAGCTGCAACTAGTGTTACAATCACCGTCATAGAAAATGACAGTAAAAAAATATATATGCAAGAAGCCATAAAACTTACTTTTAGCAGATATTTAGTTAATTTAAGTATTACTTTCTAGTTTCTTAATCAAGATCGATTACTCAGATAATTTTTTGTTACATTTATATTTTTATTTCATTTTGCACTTCTACCATGTTTTCAGACTTTTAACACATATCAAGTACAAAACATTTTTGTATTATTTTACAGAATAATATTGATCTAGAAAAGAAATGAACATTTTCCAGATAGATCCCAAGTTTAACAATGAGAATTCACCAGTACTCGAAATTATGCAAGTTTCGCAGCAGAACTTTGAAAATTTAGTGTAATGTGGACTAAATTATTGGTGGGTTACTGAAAATATCAAGTTCTAGGCAATCTGATATAGACATCTCATTATGTATTGCTATAACCTAATTTATTAAAATTATACAGAGTTTATAACATTTTGCTAAAAATTCATCTATTAAATGCTTAAATACACAAAAAAATTGAGAGATGTAAGTTTTAAAGAATAATTATTGTGCAGGTAAAAGGATTGAAAATACATAAATGTAGGAATATCAACTAGATTCTTTTGGATAAAAAAATAGTGATACTTCATTACCTCTCTCATAATCATTCCCTTTTTTGCACTACTCCATGATATACTATATATTCAGGCCCATAATGCACACCTATTATTTCAAACTATGTAACTTTCAGGTATATTCTCAGTATGATGCACAACTTTTTCTTTACAAAGAAACCGGAAATGTACATGTGTGATGCTCTTATTTTTTCAGTCATTCACTCGAAGATGTTTCTTAGGATTTCAAACAATGATTTACAGAACTGATAAGGGGACCTGAGGAAATGCTTGAGCAAGTAAATAATTGTGCAAAGAGGGTAGATTGTACTCAGTGCAGATGCACACAACATTATTCTAGCATTTCAAGAAAAGGAGGGCATAATTTGTGGTAAGAATCCAAGTTCCGACCTGAATGAATTCACAGAATTAGGAGTCAAAAGCTTTCTCTTTTGTAGTCATTTGAAGCCATGATTTTGAAGTGAACATGAAAATCTTTAGTAAACCACATTCACTTTAGTTGAAGTACAGTTGATCTAGTGTTTCCTTTAGTAGTAAATATGGCTCCTACCAAATGAAACAAACACAATACTAGTTTCAAATGCAATGTTTCATTTGTGAAAGAAAATGGAAATCATGCAGCAGCAATTGACATTTGCTGTTGGTGAAAGCTCCATACATGATTGGAGAAAAATTAAATTACAATAATTAATATGCCTAAGAATAAATGCACTTACTTAAAGGAGTAATGAAATGACCTGTCTTTAAGGGGAAAAAAACTGTTAGAACTAGGTCCTAAAAATTCACCAGAATGCATTAACTGCAACAAGAAACAGAATACATTTGCTTTAAACTGGGCAAAAAAATAATGCAAGTGAAAGTGAAATTTTAAAGCAACTCTGAGTTGGCGTTGTTAATTTATGACATGGAATAACAGTTTTATGAGAAACAAAAATGTTTCACAAAGGCTTCTGAAAGATTAGGACAACAAATTGGTAAGTTTCTAGAAATATGTGTATTGATTTACGAAGGCCAAAAAAATTTACTATCTCATATTGGAAATATGGATAAAACTTCAGTAATGTTTGCTATGACAGGAAATAAATCAGTCGATAGGAAAGGTACAAAAACGGTTCACATAAAAACAATAAGTCATAAAAAAAATCACACCTCGGCATAATGCTTTCCTACTTAGCAGAAGGTACAAAATTTGAACTCATGGGTATTTTTAAATGAGAGACTATGCCAAAGTGCAATTTCCCAAATGGTGCAAGTTATACACCATAATATATGATATACGATAGAATAAAATGTTCACTGAAGAAACACCTCAAAATAATGCCAATATTTTACCAATATAGTCAAAAGTCTTTAATCTGGACATCCATAATCTTGAATGATCTATAATCTAGACCTCAAAGCGACAAACATTCTGCGCATGCATAAATGAATAATATATTTATGAATGCACATAATATGTTTACGCATGCGCATAATATCTTTAGGCATGCACATAATATCTTTAGGCATGCACATAATACCTTCATGCATGCGCATAACACCTTCATGCACGTGCACAATACTTTCATGCATGTGCACAATACATTTACACATGCGCGTTTAATATATAACGGACGGTATAAGCTGAGCTAAAATTATCCTATTATCTATTTCAGTTAATGTTGCAGATTGCGTTGTTCCTTAATCTTTGAATTGGATCTGGCTTATTATTTTTTGCAGACTATTAGAGCAATTTTATAAAAGTGAGCTTGAACTTTCAATTATGACAAAAAAAAATTCCGATTCTGGAGCTGCCAAAGGATCTACAAAGCAAAAGCATGTTTCGATGTCCATGAAAAAGTGGAATTGCTGCAAAAAAATGGATAAAGGCATATCCTTTGTTTCTCTAACCATTCCGAAACCTGTTTATCAGTTTCACGCTGCTCTGCAGGGGGGTAGTTGCGGTGCACAATGAACTGGAAGTTGATCTGTCAGCACTAACCTTATCTTCAGGGCAGATGTTTTTATTTTATTCAGCTTATAATTCCTTACTAAATGTAGTATTTCATCTCTATGTATTCTGTTTTTGATATGACTTAAATTCCTCGTCGTCATAAATATCACTAATACACATCAAATAGTTTTCTGGTTGTAATTTTCTAATTTCGACTATGCGTAATGTATGCTTTACGCATGTGCACGTTGAAAGAAATGTTTAATAAAGTAAATAAATATTAAGTTTTTTTTTTTTTTTTTTTTTTTTTTTTGGTAAATTTTGATACCTTTAGATCCTAATTGCTCTTTATTTCAGAAATTACTGTTTCATATTTTAAATTTCATAATTTCTGCATGCCATCTTACCAGATTTAAATTGATGATCTATAATCCGGAATCGCCGAAGTCCCGACGAGTCCGGATTACAGACTTTTGATGTAGTCTTCTGTGCTTCATATGCATAGTCTTAAATTTTTGCATTATCTTCCAGGTCTTCATCTAGCTCTTAGATATTTTTATTCCACCATTGCAACAATGCCATCATCTTTAAGAAGTTGATCATTCTCATCTTGTCTGATTTACTAATCTACGTCACTGTCCACAGTTTCCTCACTGTCAGGATTCTTTCTATTAAATTCACTGGCCTACCAAAAAAAAAAAAAAAAAAGTGCATTCTTGAGTCCCATATTCTAAAATGTCAAGTAACTTTCTCCAGGAGCAACTGAGACTCGTATGTTGAATCACCTCTCAGCATATAACATTAAATTTCTGTACAACCTACAATTGCATTTTCTTTAACTTTTCAGTTGCGCACATCTTTTTTTTTTTCTATAGTTAAGACAGTGATGAAAAAGATTTATGCTTACATTTTTTCTAAAGTGACAAGAATGCCCCAATCTACAAACAGACATTTTCAGATATAAAACTAGGTCTCTATCCCAACTGGGTTTCCATCTTACAACTGTTGTACATCAGGACACTATGAGGTTTGTTTAGAATAAGAACTACTTTCAGAGGTAGCTATTTTATCTCATAAATTTTCTACTGAAGAAACAAAATACTGATGTAACCAATACTGCTGGGGCTATCTTCCATTCTGCACAAGATGCTCAAAATTAGCTTGATCTGTTTTTGGACTCGTGGCCACCAAGTTTCTGGGCCAAAGGCTTTGAAAAACTGCCAAAATATTGGCAGAAAATCATTGATTTGGGTGATGATTACTATCCACACAGATGCTGCTTTCATGTTTGTTTTTTTTTTTCAAGCTTTATTTAAAATATTTTCTAGTGAAAAACTTTCATTACAACCAGATATTTATTTCATTCCATGCAGAACTTCTTAAATCGTAAAAATTTAATGATGCTGATGATGTAAAATGTCATTTAATTCAGTTTTTTCTGATAAAAATCATATGTTTTATAAAGATAGAATTATGACACTGCTTGAAAGATGGCAAAAAGGTCATTGACAAAAAAAGACAATACCTAATTTTATAAAGTTATATTTTCAGGTAGCAATTTTGAGTTTTCCTTCTTATTTAAAATCTGCAATAACTTAGTTGCCAACTTAATAGAATTAAAATAGTGTTTAAATTAGAACTATTATATATTAGTGTACTTAAACATACCTATTTGAGCACTGTCAGTATAAACTTTATAAGTTTTACCTCCTTGCCAAGTCAATGCTAAAAAAAAAGTGTTTAAAAAATGAAAAAGATAAAATACATACTTTATGCAGTTTTTAAAAATAAATAAGTATTTTACCTTTATAAGCAGGCACAGGAACTATTTCAATTACATTAGACGACACTACACAACTAAGAGAATAAGTTAAGTTTCAATACAGCTATAATTATGAAAAAATTCATTTCATAATTTGAGCAAACTGATCAGTTTTCATTCATATTCTAATAAATATCTAAAATATTCTTCAAATATTAAACAGAATTTAAAAAGCAGAACATTATTCAAATTACAATATATTTACCGTTTGCACAATTCTTCGATATATACCGAAACATCTTCACTATCACTCAAGATATCTTGGACATGCCCTATGTAAATTTCTTTATTGATGTACACCTATTTCAAGAATATTATATATAATAAATAAATAAATAAAAATTAAAAGTCCTGAATTTGTAGAAATTTTATTTAACCTACTTTGCATTTCACGCCAGGCTCCAGTTTCGGGACAACAAATTGCTCACTCTTCTGTTCTTCTGTCAAATTTTATTTAAATTAAAAATTTGATGCAATGAATCATACATATTATTTCAAGCGTTAAATTTACGCATATTTCATAGTAACAGAGCCATTGATAAAGAAAAGAAACTTGCATAAATTAAACAAATTATTTAGTTTATTAGATCTGCAAATGATTTTAATAAAATGCAAATTTTTTACCTATCCTAAATTCCTTCACATAAGTTTAATAAACAAGATATTACCAATATTCTGCAAGTTACTTCTAAATAACAATATTTTAGTTTATTGATCAGTTTGTCTTGCAAGAAATATGCTGCTATAGCATAGTATTTTTTGCTCCTTGATCATTTTGACTTCTACGGAGAATGCTGCTTGCGAATCTAATTTGACATCAAGGAATGGCTGTGCTCAAAATTATCAGTTTTTAAGAAACAAGATAATCAACTATACTCGAGTAATCAAACTATATATCTTTCAACTACTAATTTATATTTTAGCCACTATGTTATACAAGCATATGCAAAGGAATGCCATCAAACTTTTTTTCCACCTCCACTTAAAAAGCAATTAAGGAGAGAGGATGAAATTCAGTTAACTAAATCAAGGTGATGGTAAATCATTATTTACAATATTTTAGTTCAGGTATCATGCAATGTAATGGTATAATAGTCAGCTGGATGAGCTAACTATTAACCACTACAATGTGCTGCATGAGAGGGATGGTATAATTCTTCAGAATGTGCAGAGGTATATTTTTTACTTTAGAATTAGAACCTAATCCTTAAAAAAGCTGCAAAGAGAAAATATCTCACAAATAAACGCTACAAATATGCATATCAACTTTTTGAACAAAAGTGCAATATAATTAACTTATTTTGATTAAAGACATTTGTTTTAGTATTAATACAGTTATTTGTACATGTTTCAATCCTTATCATTCAAATACAAATCATAAGTTTCTGTTATTTTTTAGTTTTAGATAAATCATTATTTGTGGACATACATTAAGCAGTCTTCTAATTTTCCAAGTTGCATGACTGCCTGGATAAGACAGTCATCCAGTCAGATATCCAGTCATGAGATTTCTTTTGATGTATATAACTTTGTTCAGAACATTTCATTTTCTTATTTTCTTCAGTAAGCTAAATATTATTTTACCGAATGAGTTTTTATGAAAATGAATTACACAAAATTACACTAACAAAAGCTCTCTAAATACAGTTCTTCATAAGCAGATCAAAAAATGCCATGACATTTTAAGGGTTAAAAATAATTATCCAAAATCTGTAAAGAATTTATTTAACGAGAACGTTTCAGATGCTGAGTTGCAATTTAAATGCATCTTGCAGAAGATAAAATTACATTGAAATGTAATAAATAGCAATGAGCAATCTTATTTACACCAACGATAAATAGGAGCACATTATTCAAAATATCCCCTTTAGAAAGTTTTCTTGTGTTAAATATGGAAAACGAAGTAACAGGACATAGTTTAATAAATTTGGTTTTATTTTACAGTTCTGAACAAGACATAGATAACAGACACAGATAATTTTTTACAGCATCTTATTTAAAATACATAATGTATTCAGTTTCAACCATCAAACAGCCTTAAAATTAATTAAAAGGTAATGATTATATAAGATACTATGACAAAGTAATGAGTGCTCAAGTGATCAGGAAAATTAAATAATCCAAGTGAATAATGAGAACTAAAATCCATGAAGATAATTTCTAACAGCTTCTTGCATGGCCAAAAACTTTTTATCAGAATTGAAACTCCAACAGGTGTTACAGTAAGAAATAAAGTTTATAGCTTTTAATATACAAATATATATATATGTGCCAAATAAAAATTTAATAAACAAGAGAAAAAGATAAATTGTTATCATTTATTCTCATGCTTTGTCAAAATTCTCGCCAAAAAGTTCAGAAATTTTCACAATTCATTCATTTTTAGTTTAAATTTAATTAAGTTATTTAATGATCAATTAAACATGTTAAAGTTGCCTGAAAGAAAAGTCGATCTGAAAATTTAATATTTAGCAATCAATGTATTTGAATTACAAAGTGTAACCAACAAAAATGTCTTGCAAGTAACAAACTTAAGATTTCAGAAAGAAACTAAATACTCATTTTTTTTCCTTTGTAATATTATTATTACTGTTTATATATCCTTTGATAAATACTTAGTAAGCAAAATTAAAAATTATTTAGAAATATTTTTTATTTTGTTAATAAAATTTGTTAAACCTTAAAAGCATCTCAATCATCTTTAAGCATTTAAAAAACAATCCTATCCACTCTTTTCAGATTTCACATTCGCTCCATATTCATTTGAGTTTGAAATCAATGGACCAAGACATTCAGAGATGGCTCAGAAAATGAGACAGATTATCTCGGAAAGCATACCACCAAAAACAATGAAGAGTATTAATATTAAAATGCAAGAGGCAATATGATCCAATAAATGAACAAGTATGAGACTTGATAGCTGAAGAATTATGGATGAGTCAAAAAAACAGGCCAGTTTCATTTGAAGACCTGGAAATCAGAAAAACTTCTGTAAAGTTTATGATTATCACTCACCGTTTATGATTATCACACTATCATTACGAGAGATATTCTGAACAAAAGCAATATTACCCAATTATATCATCTTTCCATTCACCTGTCATGTCTGGTTATTCTAAAACCTAAAAGCTGCACTTATGGGATGATGGTCTTTAAAATAACCAATACTCATTAGAATATAAAAAAGAAAAAAATGAATAAAAATCTGAAAGGTTTCAGATTTTAAATTATGTCCAAAGAGTCTTTAACATTTTGCCTGTTACCTTTATTTATTAAATATCACGTTCTTTGCACTTAAACCATAAAATTCAGTTCAACAACAATACAGCAAAATAGTTTTAAATTGAAAACTTTAGAATTTCCGATACAGAGTCACACGCGCTGGAGTAAAAAATGTTTTTTCTGCACAACATTGCCATTGCTCACTTTAAAATTCTTGAGTTTCTTAATCAAAAATTCGTTAAAGTTTTATAAAATATGAAATCGATAATAAAATTTCCAAATCTGCACTTCCACATGCCCATATTTGCAGTAGGTTACGTTATTCAAAATTAGATGACTATGTACCATTGTTTTATCACAATGCAAGAAATAATATACATACATTTATGCAGATTTTTCATTATTTAATTTCTTCAACATTTCAAATATAATGCAGGACTAACATTTGGTGGCAACAGTTTGAAAAGTGAAACAGACATTTATAGCAAACCAACGCAAAATCGCAAAACGAAAACAATAGTCCTTCAAGGACAAAGCCCCTTTGGACTAGTAATATACAGTGTTGCAATAAAATGAGTTCAGTGCCAGTTACCAGAGGTATTAACATCTAAGTTAGCACATAGATGCGCAAGGTGAGTACTTTAAAAGCAGCAGTATTAGTATATAGTTCCATAAGTGTGTGTATATACACTGCCCTCCAAAAGTTAAAGAACCGCATGTTTTTTGTGTCTAATTTGAGAATGAAGCAATATAGAAACAAGAAATTTACAGGACATGTTCACTAAACAGTTTTTTTTAATGAATGCAACATAGAATGTTTCTAAAGTTCAACACAAATATGAATTACAACAAAAAATTGCACTCTTTGCAGAGAAATCCAGTCTTGGAGAAACAATATAGGACAGATTTTTGAGAAACACGGGGTGCTAACGTTACAAAAGTGGGTTTTAATAAGGAATGTGTATCTCTAGCTGCAATGCATAGGCATCAGCGATGCTCCATGCTCTCAATTAAGTTGTCAGTCAGTGAAATGGGAAGCAACAACCAGACACTCAGTAATCCTTGTTCAAGCTTATCTAACGACCTTAGAGGAGAACTTAAAGCAGCAACCTGGCAACCTGTCTCCCAAGGTAGTCCCAAAGATATTCTACCGGATTCAGGTCCGAGGATTGAGCTGCCCATAAAATCTGCTCCACATTGTGACCTTCAAAATATTATTCAGCAACCCGAGCTCGGCGAGGTCATGTATAGTCATCTATCAGAAGAAATCCAGGACCAATAGCAGTGGCATATGGGTGGATGTATTGATCCAGGATCTCGTCTCGATATCTCACACCAGTCAAAGTTCCTCCATGGAACACATGCAGGTCAGTGTGACCACTGAAAGAGATTCCAGCCCAAACAATTATTCCACCACCTCTGCAACTGTGTTTTTCCACAATGTGGGATTGGTTGTATCTGGTGCATTGTTCCATCCACATCAGCTGACAACCTGAATCACTCTACCATGTGAACCTAGACTTATCTGTAAAGAGAACAGACACCCATTGTTGACTGGTCCAGGAGACGTGTTCTTTTGCCAACATAAAAGGCCACTTCCTTATCCTTGCATCAAGGGGACACAAACTGGTCGCTTTGCATACAGACTGTATTGTGCAGGTGTCTGTGCAGTGTAATAGCAGAGATTCTTGTTCCTGTTGCCACTAAATGATCTGCTATGAGCTGGGGCACAGTAATGTTACTCCTTCTTTCGGCCAAGAGAGCTAAATAACAGTATCCCACATGCGTTTACCTCTAGGTCTGCTTGGAACATGTCTTCTAGACACAGAATCCTCGGATTCAAACAGATTCCATAGTCGGTGGACCACACTATGAGAAACATTGAGAAGGCTAGCAGTATCAGCTTGTGACATCCCCATTTCCAGTCATCCGATTGCCCGCTACCTCAACGAATTGGGCAAACGACTTCTCCTGGACATTGATAGAATCTCATGGATATTGTCCACGAAACTGTAATAACAACTGAAGATCAACACTCATGAACAAAAATTACAATTTTTGCATTTTTTCTCCAACTCCTATATAAGTATTCATTTCTATAAAATAAAAGTGGTAGCTATTGTTTTTGCATATGAACTGTGAATTAAATGATACTGAAATTTTTGTAATGGTGAGCTCTGAAAAACATGCTGTTCCTTAACTTTTAGAGGTACATATATGTAAGATAAAAATGTATGAATCAGAATTATAATATAACTATAAACATTAATTCTTCCTCTCTATTCTAAAATCGTAATAACTTCTCTGCATTGCGTCATTCAAATTAATCATGCGATCTTACGTAACCGTTAATACCAGATGCCTCTTGACAACCAATCACCGAATTGCAAACAAAAACTTTTCTCTTCGCGTGCTTCCATCTTGCATAACTACGCACTTCAGCTTTTGCTCTCTACTGTGCTAAGTTGTAATTTCGCTGGCTTGCTTTCTATCCCAACAATATCAAAAACGTAAATCTTCTGTGGAAAGGCACGACTAGAGTGCCAAGTGATTGTGGCCACAAATATCAATTGGAAATAAAAATGGAATTAAAACTGCCTCGACTGCCAAGCTTTTTAAATACTACGCAATCAAAATTCTTCTTCAATATGGATCTAGGCACGCATCGACACTGTTCCGGCTTTTCCTTGTTTTGCTCTTATTATGACGTATATATATGCATTTCCAGAATTAAATTGTTATAGTGATACAATTT
This sequence comes from Stegodyphus dumicola, assembly GCF_044657685.1. NCBI lineage: Eukaryota > Metazoa > Arthropoda > Arachnida > Araneae > Eresidae > Stegodyphus > Stegodyphus dumicola. The sequence goes on from NC_140774.1 coordinate 47,614,203, forward strand.
TGAAATAATCAAATATATTTAATTTTCCAATTAAGGAAATAGTTAAGAATATTACAATTTAAAAATTCTAAAACAATTTGCAAAATTACTTATGTATTTTTTAGAATCTTATTATCAAATAAAAAGTTCTTCAAATTACTTCTATTAATGTTAGTCACCTAAAACATGCAATATGCATTTAAAAAAGAATAATATGTTTCAGACAGGACCTTCGAAAAGTAACAGAAGTACACTTTACAGCACTATGCTCAAATCATAGAACATATCCTAAAAATATATTAAACAAAGGAAGCATTCTTAATAGATATATAATAAAAAATAATACAGATACATATGCAACAATTCATAATTCCTTTCTTATTTGAAGCTGTAAAACTAACATAAAAGTTACACGTAACACCTTTATACAGTTAATAAAAAATCTTTCCACAAATATAAAACTAAGCACCTACCTCAGAGAATAACCTTAAAAATTTAGATATAACTAGTCAATAATATTTCATTTTTCTTGCAATCTATGTAAATGTCATGAAAATTTTAACAATAAAACCCAATGTAAAAACACATTGTGCTGAAATATACCTTTCCTCTTTTCATTCCACATATCAAATTCAACATTCCTATAGATGTTAGGATCTAAAGTCTTTGCTACTTTATAAGGAAATGGAGGGACGCCTTGTGCCAAAGCTCTACGAATTTCAAAGCGAGGATTCTGTTATAAAAATTAGATTCAGAAACAGGCTTAGAAAATTATAAATTGCAACAAGTAATAATACAAACACAAAGCAGTAAATTAACTACCCCCATAAACAAACCTCATCATTCCAATGAATGGAAAAACTATTGTAATAATATTCTCAAAGATAAATTTTTCAAAAGTGACCTTTTTTCTTGAACACTCTTGCATAAAAAAGATATATGATTGGTAGCAGAAGAATTATCCTTACCAAAGAACTCTTGTTTCATTCCTTTTCCAAATTTTGCAGATTTTACATATTTGAAGCATAATCTGCTCTATCCAAGCATTTCAATTTATTTGCACCCGTTTTCAGTTAAATTACTTGATTTCTAGATCTATAGTTTATTACAAATTTAATGTAAAAGCAAACTGATTTATGTTTGGGCTGCAGTTTAGTTCCCATTACTTCAAAACACAGCATTCAGGTTTATGATAAGGAAATGAAATATTCTCAAAGATTTTATTGCTTAATGATGATACAGCAACCCATCGTACCATTTTGATACAATTTCGAGAAAGATAACTTTTTATAAGTTTTGCCAGACTAAAAAATTTGATTTAGTTTTAATTTTAAAAATCCCTCCCTTTTTTATTAGATATTTTCTCACTTATGTTTATATGCCAAATTATAATTTCAAGTGTGCAATAGACATAAAATTTGAAAGCAATGTTTGCTGCAATTATTGATAAAGCACATAAAACTTCAGCCTGTGCCTTAAACAAAAACAAAGAATGATTTTCTAGCAGTTACCATAAATATTAATAATCAAATCCATAATACTGCTCATAATTTATAATAATATAACAATGATTTACAATAGTAGTTACAAGCATTTCAAATTACATTCACCATCTCTAAAGAAAGAATGAAAATTTGCTTACTCATAAATATTATTGAAAATAAATGGTTGCAATTCTATAATAGATTTTAAATTTTTGTTAGATTATCTTGCTATTGACTTTTAGAGACCAATAAGTTTTCAAAGTAAGAAATATGAAAATTCCCTATGACTAAAGAAAATGCTGAGAAATTAAATCTGTATATTATCCCAAGGATTGAATTCAAGCTATTTTACTGATTACTATATCAGTATCCAAACCAAAACTGAACCATGAAGTTCAGTCTTTGTTCGTGAAGGTGCAGTTGCCCCTCGCTTCCCATTTTTTGATTTGTTTACGTTTTAGTCTATGTGTTATATGTTTGATCAGATAGCCTGGCTCGGTAAAAGTAGGCGGCCAGTGTAAATCCGATTCAAAATCTAGTTACGACCACATGTGTGCTGATAATGACTACGTGTTTCTGAGACTCCTTTGCCAATGCTTTATTTTTCTGCTTTTTCCCCTTTCTAATAATTTCATTCTCCTGATGAGGAGGGACCTTTAGCTGCTCTTGAAATCGATCGAGTATTTTAGCATATGTACACTAAATACAAGGTTGTTATTTCGATTTTAAGTGGCCTATAATCTAATTTTGACCAAATAACTGCTCAATACACATGAAGCACAGAACAATAGTTATTTTCCCCGTGGATATTCAAAAGTTTCAAAAGATTTAAAGCTTTTAATTTTTTCTTCTTATGGCTAGAAAGTTAGGTATGAAACATGATTTTTTATCACATTAAGCTAAGTTTAAAAGTGTAACACTTCATACACAGCTTTGTAGTACATCTTCCTCTTGAAAAGACAAAAAAAAAAAAAAAGACAGTGTCCACTTGAAAAGCTTTATTCCACAAAACAATGTGTATAACAATTAACAAATATCCTTGAAAGTTCTTATATACATCATGATCAGATAGCTGCATATGATGTCACAAGCTTTCTCAATGTAAAAAAAATATTAATCCTTTTCACAAATGCATTTTCAATAGATGCACATTGCACACAAAAAAAAAATCGACAGTTCTATATCTCCTGTTCTTCTGGGCCAACTGACGAAATTCAAGATGCATTTTTTCAAGGATTGAAAGCGTGACTATTTTAAGACTATTACCATTACTCGTGTTAGATTTATACATAGCATTGTTCTAACAGATTGACACAAAATCAGACTTTTTATGAAATGACATGCCAATTGTTTTTCCATATTTAGTATTCTACAACTCAAATTATGCCAAACTGCCAAGTTATGTAAAAATTGCATAAATAGTTTTTAAAAAATTAGCTCTCAAAATTCTAGCTCCTTAAGGACTCTTACACCTTAAAACCCATAAGATGTTCGAATAGGTGACTGTTGCAAGAATTGGGATAACTTATTTATTTTAAAAGCAATTACTACCAACTTTTTACAGCTGACTACATAATATAGCTGCTTTCTGAAATAGTAATCAGAAAGTTTGTTTTGTCACAAATATTTTTATAATTTAATCCGCTTTGTGACAACATTTTTCGTCATGTTTCCAACTTGCGCGCACAGTTTAAAACTTTGTTTCATAATTTAACTCCATATTTAATATATAGCTTTTATAACATTTGGAAACTACTGTGAACCTAAAATTCTGAAAATTTCATGTTAAATTTTTATTTTATTTTGAGTTGAGTTTATAAAATGTATTTTATTTACAAAATTTGTAATGTTTTCGTCCATAAAATTTTTCAATATTAAAATATTCATCAGATTTTTGGTTCAGTTAGAAAATAATGTCCATATAAAGAATTCCATCAAATTTCAAGTATGTACCATTAGCCATTTTTAAAATATCATGCACGCAAGGTGGAAACATGGCGAAATATTTTGTCACAAAGAGGATTAAATTACAAAAATATTTGTGGCAACACAAACTTTCTGGTTACTAGTTTCCAAAGCAGCTACATTATGTAATGAGCTGTAAAAAGTTGGAAGTAATTGCTTTTAAGATAAATAAAATATCCCAATTCTTGCAATAGTCACATATTCGAAGATCATGAGGGGTTTAAGATGTACAAATCCCCTTAATATTAATTGAATTTGATATATATTAATTAATACCTCTTTTTTATCAAACTTACTTAATTCTTTCTTTTACATTTCAAAATTTAGGTTCATTCCAAAGAAAATTAGCCCATTTTTTACGATTTAATTTTAAAATATGCAATTTAAAACTTTTTTTAATTTTTGAATTATAATCTACAATATTTTTACAATCATCTTAAAGTAGATGTATTTCTAAGCATATCTGAAAAAAGTAGAGTTTTTTCATTCAAAATTTCCTAAGATATATGTGAATTTACCGTATTTGATGGCATGCAAGACGCACCCTTATTTAGAAGGCCACACACAAGGGAAAAAAGTTTCAATAGTCCGCACTACAGCGCGGTACCACAATAACTTAAAATGTGGTTTCTTTTAGTTCTCACGTTTCATAAAAGCCAAATAAACGATCATTGAATGCAATTACCAAACATATTTTTATTAAGGAAAATAACAAACGGCAAGCTATTTTGAACATGATATGTAAATTTCAATAATGAATAAATGAGTGAATGGCAAGCAATCAAACATAATACAAAATAAAGCAGAAACAAAAAAACACAGATTCAAGGAAAACGTGGCTTATCATGAAATTAGACTTTAATCGCTTTCAAAACCATAAAAATCCTTTTCACTATCATCATCATCAAAAACGATAATATCATCATCACTACTGTTCCCATCATCGCTAGTATCACCTTCTTCGAATAATGCATCGTCTTCTGTTCCATCAAGAGTATTACTGATTCTGCACTTCTTAAAGGATTTAACAATTACTTCAGCCTTTACGTCCTCCCAAGATCTTTTTACCCACTCGCACACTTGTGAAATAGAGGGCCGCTTCATTCTACCTGAGGGTGTGAGGGCGTGATGCGACTCTCCTATCCACTTGTTCCATTGTTCTCACACTTTTTCCTTAAATGGCTTATTCACCGATACATCTAAAGGCTGCAATTAGCTAGTCAGTCCACCAGGAATGACAGCTATCTAGGTTTTTAATTCTCTCACTTTATTCTTTATGGTTTCAGTTCTATGGGTGCTAAACTGATCCAAAACCAAAAGAGAGGGTTTTCCTAAGAGTCCACCAGGTCGCCTCACCCATACGTTCTGTAACCACAGTTTCATTCCAACTTCGTCCATCCAGCCTTTCGGATGAACATGAACAATTACACCCGTTGGAAGTTTTTCTTTCGAACAAGTTTTTCTTTTGAATATGAAAAACGGCGGTAGTTTTGTGCCATCAGCACAACATGTTAGAGCTACCGTATATCTGGATTTTTTATGACCTGTGGGTTTTATGGTTATTAATTTGGACCCTTTAATACTCACAGTCTTGTTGGATGGTACATCAAATGTGAGTGGAATTTTATCCATATTTCCTATTTGACCGAGCTCAAAAGAAGTTTTCTTGCATGCATTTATAACAAACCTATGAAATGCTAATATTTTTTCTTCATAATCTGCTAGCATTTTCTGTGCAATAGCTGTTTTTGTGCGCATTGATAAGCCTTGCCTTTTCATGAACCTGTAGCACAAGCCCTCAGACCCTGAAAAGTTCTGATTCCCATGTTTTTCTGAAAATCCTTTGGCCACATTGATTATCATTTTTGTTGAAACACTTATCCCAGATTTCCTCTTATCTATCACCCACATTTTTACGGCATTTTCAAGTTCAGGCCAATCCGGGCTAAAAATAGCATTCAGTATTGAAAGTTAACCTGCGTCCTTCACGTATAAGACGCAGGTAACTTTTTTTGGAGACCAAATTTAGGAAAAAAAGCGAGTCTTATAATATGCCGTCAAATATGGTACATATTGGCACATTTTGAAATTTTTCACATTTGTTATAACAGATAACACCACCAAATGTGGTTTACGCAATTTGTTAAAATTATTTGAAAGTGGGAACGATGGGACTTTTTTCCCACTTGTGTACAATAAAGAAAAAAGGAAAGGAAAATAAGTTGCTATAAATTAGGAATTTTGCCAAGTAAATTATTTATTTTGATGTAAACTAAAAAAAATGTGCCAAGATAAATTTTTGAATTTCTCCAAAACTTTTGCACCAAATTTTACACAATTTAATATTTAGGCATAATCTGAGTCATAGAATCAAAATATGGAAAAAATTGGCATGTCACTTCAGAAAACGTCTGATTTTGCGTCAGAACAATTCTATGCATAAATCTAATATATATCTTAAGTCTCACTTTTGAGACATGAAAAAAGCAATTTTAATTTTGTCAATTGGCCCAGCAGAACAAGAGATATAGAACATTTTTTTCCTGGCACAGTGTACCTACACTGTTAACCATTCAAACTAACACAATAACACCATAAAGAACAAGAGATATCAACTGGACAAATAATATAAGGTAAAAGGAAGAAATGGCTGAAGTTGCAGTCCTGTTCAGTTTTGCAGAACATGAAGAAATTGTATAGCCACCATCCATAGCTAGCAAGAGCAACGGTGACATACTTCAGTACTGAAAATAAGAGGCTTTGGATGTACACTTACGGTTGTCAGTCCATCTGGTTTCTATGTGCAGTCATCTGGCTTACCCATGGATGGTGTATGCTGGGCCACTCCTTTTTCAGTAATATGTAATATTTCAGTAATAACTACATGTGTTTGATGGGAGAACAGGGAGCAATGTGACTTGACGAACAATGAATTGTTAAATAATGCATGCGACATATTGTTATGAATTTTGTATTTAGATAAGTAATTTTAGTAGAATTATAATTAAAATTGTATATCCTCATGCAGTGCAGCACAAGACAAATATTAGGAAAAAGCTATGCTGGAAATATAAAAATACAGGGGTATGTGCATTTAACATTGAGTGAATGGATATTTTGGCAATTTGTATTTAAATTGAATAAATATAAATTGACCACTGCATTACTTGTAATCGTAATTCCCCACTTTTTTTGCTTTCCAGAAATCTCAAGAAGTAAAAATTGCTAGAAATATCTTGTGCAGCCGGCTGAAGCTCTCAGTTGTTTAGTTAGTTGCTTAGTTATAGTTGAAAGTTGTAGTTCCACGTGAACTGAGATAAATTGGATTAGCTTTCTCTTTAAATGCGCTGAGCATTGTGTTCTGTTTAAGGTTTTTAGTAGTTTGAACTACTCATTATTACTGTGTGATGTTGCGAACACTTACACCAATATCTCTGAGGGAAATTCCAAAGTTCTGATATATTCCTTTTGATAAGAATAAATTTTATTAACCTATCACTGGACTTGCACATTCAATCTATTATGAACACATATGCAAGCAACACTTTTTGATGTCAGAAGTAAGACTGAATGCCAGTAACAAGAGTGATGGAGGATCAGTTAAGACATCTAGTGGCAGTCTTGACTGCATTTAAAGATGATATGAAAGCTTGCCAATAATCTGTTGAAGAGATGAAAGCCATTCAAAAAAAGATGGAAGAATTCGTTCAAGAAAAGATGAGAGAATCCGTTAAAGAAGATATGAAAGCCATTCCAGAAAAGATTGAAGCAAGTTAAGAGGAACTAAAGAAATTACCTGCATAATAGAAAACAAATTTGAGGCTATGAAAGGAAGAATAGATGCTTTTGAAAATAAAGCTAGAAACATTGAAGAAAGAGTTTCTTCTGTGAAAGAACAAAGAGAAAGAGTTTCTACTATGAAGAAATGAATCGAAGGAAGACTTTTGTCCATCCAACAAATCGAAAAGAGTTTCTGCTATCATTGCCAAAGAAGTTGACATTAAAAAAATGAATAGCAACAGCATGAAGCAATTCGTGGCTTTAATTTTTTGCCTGTTCATTCCTAAATTTATCCACATATGATAGGAAGACCTATTGGCAAGTATTATAAGACAATTCTTTATAGTGGGGGAAGTGAATGGATGGGACTCCCAAGCTAAGTCCTGTCATCTCACCGCTTTTCTGAGAGTAGACACATTGGATATCCTTCAGATTCTTCCTGAAAACAAAAGGCTAGATTCTGAAGCTCCATCCAGTGCATTGGATCTTCACTTTGGGAAGAAATGTTCAAAAGACTACAGCAGGCTTCATTTAAAATCCCATCAACGGAAACACTCCAGGAACTTGCCACGGACGTTGAAAGGCTGTTTCATCTCACCTTTTCAGAACACCTGGCAGAAACAAGAAAAATCCTGTCACTACAGTATTTCATCAGCAGCATCCCGGATCCTGAAATACAAGGAGCTCTACGAATGGCGGGTGTCAAGGACTTAAAAAATGCTCTGGTGTATGCCAAGAAATTCGAGGCAGCCCAGCAAGCAACTTGTAAATACTGACAAATGGCTCCTCACCTAGATGTTTATGCTCACTTATAAAGCAAACAAGTCAATGCCTTGAGATGGAATAAGAATGACTAGAAACCAACCATAGAGTGTTAGAACTGTGATGCTGAAGGCCACAAACAACAGAACTGCAGAAGATTCCGAGGGCATGGAAGTTAAGACAACATCTATCAAAAAGGAGAAAAACTAATTAGTGGCCATTTCGCAGGGCAGCAGTTTCCAGATAATGAAAAACAACAATTTAAAGAGCTTCAGTCTTCTACAGTGAATGGCAGCAGTAATGGACTTTTCATCATGGAACATATCAATGGAGTTCCTTGCAATATGACCATCGATACAGGAGTCAATGTTACCATCATCTGAAAAGATTTAGCTCAACAATTGAAAGGTAAACACATTAGGAAGCTGATCTGCGTTACCCTCTAGACTATGTTCTGTGATAGAATCGACATTCACGGAAAATTAAACATTAACATCATGTTTGGGAGTGCAGCCTACCCCACATGGCATATGAGGCAGATACTACAGATCCTTGCATACTCGGATTAGACTTTGAATAAAAATACAATTTTACCTTGGACTCTTAAAATAAACTGCATTCTGCCTCTGAGGATATAGCCCTATTTGGAATTACTGATGAAGGAATTAAATCTTTCCAGAAAATCATAGCTCAAGATGACATCACAATACCAGCAAGAACAGAATTTTTACTTCCTGGATCCATAGCCAAAATAGAAATTTTTGCTACAGAGTCAGGGAATATCCCAAGAACTTTAACAGCCCAAAAAGGAATACTAATAGCCTCATCAAGCTATAAAGGACATTATCCTAGTGAGAGTTATCAATGTAAACAACAAGGCGAGAGTTGAAGAAAGGTGAAGTGTCCCATAACATCCCATAATCCGTGTCTTCAGAGAGCATTACATCGGAGTTATTGCAGAATGCGCAATTAAACGATGAAGAGAGGAATGCTGTCAAACGTCTCATTAAAGATCTTTAAGATGTTTTTGCCCGCTCATCTTCAGACATGGGTCGAACCAGTTTGACTCGACATCTAATCGATACCGGTGATAATTCACCAATCAAGCAACATCCAAGACATCTACCTATTGCTAAACAGGAAAAGGTACAAACACTTTTAAAGGACATGGAAGAAGGCGATGTCATCAAACATTCAGCAAATTCATTGACATCTCTCATCCTGATCAGAAAGAAAGATGGTGCAACTAGATTTCGCATTGACTATCCCTGATTGAACAAGGTTACGAAGAAAGACAGCTACCCTCTTCTTAGAACTGATGACATTCTGGACACTCTGGAAGAAATATGTTTTCAACATTTGATTTAAGAGTGGTTATTGGCAAGTAGAGATACATCCTGAAGACCAAGAAAAGGTAGCATTTATTACCGGACAAGGGCTTTGGCAGTTTAGGGTGATACCATTTGGACTATGCAATATGCCTGCAACACCAACGCCTGCATGGAGACTGTTTTGAAAGGACTTTCCTGTGAAGCCTGGCTGATATACCTGGATGACACCATCATTGTCGGGAAGAATTTTGAAGAACATCTAGAAAATTTTTGAAAGGTGCATCAGAAACTGAAAGAAGCCAATCTAAGTTGAGTCCCACTAAATGTAAATTATTCAGGCAGGAAGCGACTTAACTGGCGCACGTCATTTCTGCCGAAGGTGTGTGTAGATATCCAGAAAAAATGTCAGCAGTTAAAGACTGGAGATGAACCGAAAATGTTCATCAGCTAAGAAGTTTCCTGGAGCTTTGCACCTACTATAGGAGATTTGTGAAGGACTTTTCTTCTGTTGCAAGACCCCTCTACAAACTGACAAAGCAAACAAAAGTTCTTGTGGACAAAAGAATGTGAGGATGCATTTAACAACCTGAAGGAAGCTTTAACATTAGCTCCAATCTTGATGTATCCTCAGCTCAACAAATCATTTATTCTCAACACGGATGCGAGCAATGAGAGTGACAGTGCTATTGTGTCATAAGAAATAATGGCAAAGAACCTCTACTGGAGCAAGTGCCTATCAAAACCGAAAAGGAATTAGAGTCACCAGGAAGGACTTGCTTGACATAGTTAAAGCCATCCAACATTTCCATCGTTATCTCTCTATGGCAGAAAATTCCTACACCACACGGATCATGCTTCGTTGTTCTGGATTTTAAATTTCAAGAATCCTGAAAGTCAAATTGCCAGGTGAATACAGACACTCCAGGAATATGATATCGGTATCCATCATCAGAAGGGATGATCACACGGAAGCACCAATGCCCTGTCTAGAAGACCTTGTCCAGAAAACAGCCGATATTGTTCCAGGGTCGAACCGAAGCACGAGCTTAATCCAGTCGCACAGCAAATTACATCAACATCAGCTGATCAAGACCCAGGGAGTGATAAGGAAGTCGAGAAACTCCAGCTGCAAGATGGACACATTAAACCCATAACTGTCTAATTTCTGTCTACACATGCCATGTGGCAACATTAAACCCATATTTCTGTCTTCAGACAGAAAATCTACCTGGCAGAAGATTTTGATCTATAGACCTACAACAAAACAGTATTGGACACTCTGGGACTCTCACCATATTTGAAACCGCATCTTGTAACGGAAATTCAAATCGGATGACAGGAAGGCTTTTCGATGGCAGCTGATACTTCCAAGATTCCGGATCCCAGATATCCTTAAAGAACTGCATAGCAGCATTATAGGAGGCCACTTTGAAATAATGAAGACTTTGCAGAGACTTCGAGAGCGCTTTTAGTGAAGTTATGCAAAGTATGAGGTGCAAAAGTGTGGCCAATCTTGCAATCTGGGTCAGAAAGAACCAAAGAAATGCAGCCAAGGCAAGTTGCAACATTACAACGCTAGAGTGCCTTTTAAATGTATCGCCTTTGACATTTTGGGACCTCTGCCATGAACTGCTGATGGCAACAAATACATCCCTGTTGTCATTGATTACTTCACAAAGTGGCCTGAAGTGTATCCTATTCCTGGTCAAAAAGCTCTCACATTAGCAGAGGTAATGATAGAGCACTAAATTTCCAAGTTCGGAGTGCCTCTTTTACATTCTGATGAAGGAAGGAATTTTACCTTAGCTGTAATTAAAGACACTAACAAAACCCAAATGACACCTTTACATCCCCAGTCAGACGGCAAGGTAGAGGGAGTTTTAATTGAAATATCCTTAATAACCTCTCATTGGTGGTTTCCAGAAACCAACAGGGCTAGGACAAGAAGTTACCTCTCTTTTCATTGGCTTATCACAGTGTTGTCTACAAGATATCAATGATGCTTTTAGGTCATGATCTCCATCCAATGCTTTTACGTCGTGATCTTCGTCTGCCTTGCAACCTTTTATTTGGTCGCCCTCCAGATGCACCTTCATCACCTGAGGAGTACATCCAAGATCTGTTTAAAGTGATGCACATTTTAAACAGGGCCTGGAGATCTTGGATTTATCTAATATTTTGCAGGAGAGCAAGTCTACTTTTGTCGAAGAAGAAGACCCGATGCAACACAAGATCTACAGGACATTGATTCAATGAAGGAGGCAAGGTGTGGTTCTGGAATCCAATTTGATGGAAAGGACTTTGTCTTAAACTATAGTCACCTCGGGATGGTCCTTGCGCAGTTCTAAACAGGCCGAATGACATCGTAGTTCAGATCCACAAGTCATCAAATTCTAAGCCCAAAGTCATTCATTATGACAAGCTAGCTTCTTACTATGCCATAGTAGTGTATATCACGTAAATAATATAAGACCATGGTCCTTTTTGTTTCTAAATTTGTAATTTTGTGAACTCATTTATTGATTTAGTATTTGATTTGTTTTATGTTATTTATTGCAATTACGCTGTTCGTTACTGCATTGTAATATTTATTATTGGATTGATGCTTTAGTTGTAAGTATGGCTTCTAGTCCAGGTATTGTACTGCCGGGACATACAGTCCTTGGGAAAGCAACAATGTTACAAATTTTGTATTTAGATAGGTGATCTTAAAAGAATTACAATTAAAATTGTTGCATTTCCTTGTGTCATGCAGTGCAAGGCAAAATTTAAGAGAAAGGTATTCGGGAAAAGTAAAACTACAGGGGCATGTGCATTTAACATTCAGTAAATGGATATATTGGTAATTTGTATTTAAACTGAATAAATGTAATTGACTGCTGTGTTAGCTATAACCATAATTCTACACTCTTTCTACTTTACAGAAATCTCGAGAAGTAGAAATTGCTAGAAATATCTTACGCAGCTGGTTGAAAACTAAGGCGAAAAGAGAGCATCTAGCTCTCAGTTTTATAATTAGTTGTTTAGTTGTTGCGAGTTGTAGTTCCATGTGAACAGAGATAAATCAGATTAGCTTTCTCTTTAAATGTGCTGTGCATTGCATTGCATTCTATTCAGCACTTTTAGTAGTTTGAAGTATTTATAACTACTGATTATTACTGCGTGATATTGTGAAAACTTATACCTCTGAGGAAAATTCCAGAGTTCTGATACAGTCAAAAGTCGTTAATCCAGACTCGTCGGGACTTCGGCGATTCCGGATTATCGATTTTTCCGGATTATAGATCATCAGTTTAAATCTGGTAAGATGCCATGCAGAAATTATAAAATTAAAAATATGAAACCGTTATTTATGAAATAAAGAACAATTATGATCTAAAGGGTATCAAAATTTACAAAAAAAAAAGCTTAATATTTATTTGTTTACTTTACTAAACATTTCTTTCAATGTAAATTGTTTAAGTTGCTTCGTTTTTTGTGCTAAATGCACATGCATAACATTAAACGCGCATGCGTAAAGCATACAAAAAAAAAGCTTGTGGCTTTGAGGTACGGATTACAGATCATTTCGCATAATGGATGTCCGGATTACAGACTTTGTACTGCATTATTGCAAATTCTTGAGCACTTTAGAATTTAATTAAAATTGTCCATCCAATTGTAATAAGAGAGATATTATTATGATAAAATATGTTTTTGAAGATGTTATAAAACACAGATGCAAAATTATTCCAAAATTTGAGAGATTTAGTAATTGCTGTACCAACAATATTAGGTAAATGCAGGAAGTAAAATCCAGCAAGATCCCAAACCATAATTTCAGGTGAAGGACCTGTATGGTGATACAAACTTATGCACTCCCTTTGTTAATTCAAATTACATTTCATGTGGTAGCAATTTTGGGAATGCACATTTTCACTCTGGTAATAATTTCAACGCATTTTTAGAGAATCAATTTGCTTACAAATTTGATTCCTTAAACATTTTTTTAACAAATTCCCATTAATAAGTATATCTAAAACTCTCAGGGACTCAAGAAGTCAATGTAATGCCTGTTACTTAACACTCCTTGTGCATTGGTCGCAATAATATCTGCTAAGAAAAGGTTCCACTATATTTACTTTCATTTTTCTTTTCATATTACTTTAACATATAATTAAGCAACCAAATTTAGGATATATTTTTGATATTATTCACAAAGATTTTCAAAGTAATAAATTCAAAGATTTAATATAACGAACTGTAAATTAATAATGCACTGCAATTAATATTTGAGAAGAGCTTACTTTAAAGATTAATTGATCATCCTCAGGTAAGTTGTGATCTTCTTTAACACTTTCAATACAGCAACTACACATAAAAATAACTGCTCTTAGAAATTTATTAAAAATAAAAGACACATTAATTTTAAAAGCATATCAGCTAAAATTAAGTAAAATCTTAATTTGATAAAGCAAACATTTTTAAGTTCATGGACGAAAACTTCGTTTGGTTTGTTTCCATCTGCAATTAATAGAAGCATGCCTCTTACTTAATATTTTAAAAACAAAGAATGCAATAAACATTTAAAAACTCGGTTAATAACAAACATTCTAAACCAGAAAAAATTACATATGACTAATAGCTTCAAAAATAATTTATTAGCAACGACTAGCAAAATACATACCATCCTTAAGTAACGAATGGTCCAAATTGCAACATTTATATTTATAAAAAATTTCCTTTTGTAAATAATTTTGCAAATAAATTTCAATTTTACAAAAAATTTCCTTTTGTAAATAAAGATAATCCATAAATAAATGATTTATTAATAATTTAGGAACAAGACTTTTTCCTATAGCATAAATAACAAAACCAAATTCCAATTATCTATCACAAACATTAGGTATGCTTTAAAATTGTCAAGTTTGTCTTAAACATCAAATACATATTTAAAGATAAACTGTATTACAAAACTGACTATCGTCGTTACTTTTAGGGTAATGATGGAGAGCAAGTTTCCACACAGATTTTTTTCAGGATTTAGGAAGATGCAATGATCACTTTTTGTTTCACCTTAATCTGAGTTATAGGATACCAGGAATCCCAGGCACAAATTTTTATAACATGTTTTAATTTAACATGCTCAAATAAAAAATACTATATTTTATAAGATTAGAAATTTTAATAACAGAGCATACTATCATCTCCAAAGTAGCCTTTTTAAAAATTATTTTGAAAGAGATAAAAGACTAACAAAATAACATTTGCCCTTCAGAATTCAGGTACCACGTTTCACATGCCGAGCTGACAGGTTTTTAGTTAGAGCAACACAGAAATCGGTCATCAACAAGAAATAATTTCACATAAACATGTCATATTATATAATTTGCATCCTATTATTTTAAAATATATTCATTATTATTAAAATGTAGCTTACTTTTCTTTAAATAATTGATTTAACAAATTGTTCCTTCTTTGCTTTGAATATGCTTTATCATGAAGCATTTTTTCCACAGCTATATCAACATCAGATCCAAGTTCAAAAACTCTTTTGTACAATATTTCATAAACAAGAGCTGAAATATTAAGGTACATAAAGGCATAATAAGTTTTAGGCACATTAAAAGAATATTCATTTGCAAGATCATTAAATTAAAAATATTCTAAACTTTTCCATCATAATGGAAAATTAGTACATGAAGTATCTAATAAAGCAAGAATTTAATAAAACATCACGATTACTTCAATTAAATGTTAATTTGACACAATGAAATTTTGCACGCTGCTTTGCCAATTTTAAGCTTAGAGTAAAGTGACCACCCGTCCTGATTTTGGCGGGACAGTCCTGCTTTTTGGAGTACTGCCCCGCATCCACCGGTTTTTAAAAATGTCCCGCTTTTTAGAAAACATCTGCATTTCTTATTTTAAATGTACTGTAAAAATATGTTACTTATTACTTATTAATCATTATAGTAAATATACAGAAATAAAAAATACATAAACAGAAAACACATAAAATGCATGCAGAGTAAATTAAATTAGGCAATACAACAAGTTAGATTTACTCCCCTGGTGCTCTATCATTGTCGTTACATCTCGTCAAGGAATATATATTGTTAACAGAGGAGCAGCTAGCATTAGCTGAAGGCCTACTTGCTTTCCACACCATAAACCACAATAAAAGTTTCAGATCAATTGATTGTACATCGCAAATGATCAAAACATTGTACGACAAAAAATTTGCATGTGCAAAGACAAAAACTGAAGCAATTATTTGCAATGTTTCTTCACTATATTCGTTTTCACAATTGCAGAAAGAATTAGATAAATGCACATTTATATCCATATATTATGATGCTTCCAAAAACAAATATTTAAAATTATTAGACTTTTTGGTCTAGAAATAGAAATTAAAATTAAAATATTAGATTTTATTTTATTGCCGGATAAAACTTCACAAATAATTTTTGATTCAATAAGTACTATTAAAAAAATTGAACAATATATTGCCTATTGTGAGTATAACAGTAACAAAAAAATTTTGGTGGAAAAGCTATAAAGAGGCATGAATAACGTTTGTACGAAACTTAATGAACATTCTAACCAAAAATTATTGAACTAGGTTGTGCACCACACATTCTACACAATACTATTCAAACAGCATCTGACTAACTTCTAGTGGATCCTGAAAATATTGCAAAAATTTATTCATATTTTCATATATATATATTGTGCATGTTGAAGGTTTAAAGGATTTATGTGAAAGTGCAGAAATCAAATACAGTCAAAAGTCCTTAATCCGGACTCGTCGGGACTTCAGCAATTCCGGATTATAGATCATCAGTTTAAATCTCGTAAGATGGCATGCAGAAATTCTAAAATTAAAAATATGAAACCGTAATTTATGAAATAAAGAACAATTATGATCTAAAGGGTATCAAAAGTTGCAAAAAGAAAAAGCTTAATATTTATTTGTTTACTTTATTAAACATTTTTTTCAATGTAAGTCGTTTAAGTTTTGCTTCGTTTCATGTGATAATACTTTCTCTTTAATTCTATTAAACAGACATAATTTCTCGTTCAGTTACAAAGTTCCGCTGTTCAAGTCCTATAATTGCTGTGTCGAGAACACCGACTAATTTGTCAATCGAAATTTTTTAGTTTTCAATAACCTCTGTTACTTTCTTCTCTATCGGAAGCGAATTATAATGACGAGGCATTTGATTTAAATCATATCAAAGACGGAGCATATAGAGATGAAATACTACATTTGGTAAGGAATTATAAGCCAAATAAAATAAAAACATCTGCGCTGAAGATAAGGATAGTGCTGACAGATCAACTTCCAATTCATTACGCGCCCGCCGCGGCGATCCCCCTGCCGAGCAACATGAAATTGATAAACAAATTTCGGATTTCAAAACACACTTTCGCTTTAGATCCTTTACATATTAACAAATATATATCGGAAATTCTATTTGATATAAACGAAAGTTTAAGCTTACTTTTATAAAATTGCTCTTACAGTCTGCAAAAAATAATAAGCCGGATCCAATTCGAAAATTAAGGAACAACGCAATCATCAACATTAACTGAAATAGATAATTACATTATTTTAGCTTATATGTTCATTATGCATAAAACGTGCACGCGAAAACCTATTCTGCACTTGCGCACACTCATATGCGCAGTCATAAAAAGTCTTACGCGCACGCGTGAACGCCTATGCGCATGTGTCAACGCGGCGCATGCGCAGAAAGTTTTTAGTTTTGAGGTCCGGATTATAGATCATTCCGAATTATGGGTGTCCGAATTAACGACTTTTGACTGTATAAAAGAATTGAGTGACATTAAAAAAGGAGATTTTATGGGAATATGTGTAAAAATCTTTAATATATTAGTAACCATTTTCCGAAAAATAATATTTGAAAATCTTTTAGATAAGGTGTCATTGGTAAAAAGATATGTTACTGAAGAAAAAATTAAATGTTGGTTGTCTACAAATGCGGAAACAGACAAAAAAATGGACGGAGTTTAAACAGAAAAATATTCCTTATGAAAATATTTTGAAAATTGTAGAACACGCACTCTCCCTTCCAGGAATAAAAGCAGCAACAGGACGTGTTTTTTTCTAGTAGCAATAAAATATGGCCAATTTTAAAAAATGCAGTTGAACATTAAACTTTAAAATCTGTATTAAGGATAAAATATAATTTGATCAATTAATGGGAGAAATTTCACAACATTTTAATAAATGATCCGAATCTATTGCAAAGTATTCACTTGGATAAAAAATATGACCATGAAAGAAAATCTTAATTTTTTTAAATAAAATTTTAAATTAATTAAAAAGCATAATATTCAAATTATAGTTTTTTACAAATATTTTTATAGTTACCAATAGTTAATAATAAATATATTTTTGTATATTTATAGACAGGTATATGAATTTATACAATAAAATATATTCTTTTTTGAATTATTGGTCTGCTTTCATAACTAAATTACAATTCTCATTTCATTCCATTTGTCACACTTTGTCTCGATGAAAATGTGGTCACTTTAGCTTAGAGCCTCTGATTTTCTCTGTTTTATATATACGTAGGTATGTTGAAAAATAAGTTTCCCCTGTCGACTGTGGTCAGAGTTGTGTATGAAAAGTCAAAAAAATAGAATGAGACATTAAAGATATGACATACCTTTATTTTTCCACATAAGGTACCAAGTACATTGTGAGACATTTGTCATATCACTTGATAAGCTTCAAAAAGCCCTCCAGGAAAAAATCAGGGCTTTGCATATGAAAGAAGCATTGTACGGTTTGTTTCACTTCAGTATTGCTTCCAAAGCGCCTTCCTCCGAGATTTTTCTTCAAAGCCGGAAACAGATGGAAGTCGCTTAGTGCGAGATCAAGACTGTATGGCGGATGGTGTAGGCGCTACCAACCAAGAGTTGCAATATGGTTTTGCGTTGCTGTCGCCGAATGTGGTCTGGCATTGTCATCCAACAGCAGAACGCTGTTGTGAGAAGGCCAGGCCGCTTTTTCTGAATCGCCTCTTTCAATTTCGACAGGGTGTCACAGTAGCGCGTAGCATTGATGGTTCCAACCTCCAAAAAGTCCAGCAACAAACCTCCTTGGGCGTCCCAGAAAACTGTGAGGAGCACTTTACCTGCAGAAGGAGTTGTCTTGAACTTCTTTCAGACAGAATAATAAGCAGAACAGAATAAGGAAGCAATACTGAAGTGAAACAAGCCGTTCAACGCTTCTTCCATATGCAAAGCCCTGATTTTTTCCTGGAGGACTTTTTGAAGCTTATCAAGCGATATGACAAATGTCTCAATGTACTCGTACGAGAATAATAAAATAAAGGTATCATATCTTTAATGTCTCATTCTATTTTTTGACTTTCATACACAACTCTGACCACAGTCGACAGGGGAAACTTATTTTTCAACTTACCCTCGTATATTTTTTCTGAAGTAACATTCTTCATTTTAATTTCTTTTATAATAACTGTATTTTAACCTGAATGCCAAAAATATTGTTACATGAAAAATAAAACATCCTTTAAAAAAAGTCAATTTACTTAAGTTTTAGTGAATAATTTGAATATGTTAGTATATACCAGGCATGGTCAAACATAATGTCAATAAGAGCCACATTATAATTCAGGAATATTCAAAAGCCATAAGTATATTTTTCAAAACCCACAAGTTCATATCTACATCATTTTAATGGTGAAAGAAGTTTCAGATTAAAAGAAATATCCAACTACTTGGTAAAAAGAAATAAATTAATTACTTTCTTGTGGACATTAAGTAGTTTTAGTTTTATATTTTCGAAAACTCACAAGTCCATATCTACCTCATTTTAATAGTGAAACAGGTTTTAAATTGAAAGAAATAACTCACTACTGGCAAAAAGAAAATTACTTTCTTGTAGACATTAAAGTAGTTTTAATTTACCCTTTTCATACATATATCTATCTTATTTGCATAAGAACCACACAATGGCCACTCCTGACTACTTTACTCCTTAAATGAAAATTCTTGAATTTAGATCTCAGCAGAAAGATCCCTCTATGACAACACTTTGCAACTTAATTTCAAATAAATTATTCTGAACTAATTTTCCTTTAGCCAGCATCATTTAACACATTTGAAAGGAACGAAAATTAAGAATGATTACATCAATTAACAAAAAAGGTAAAATAATAATCCTCTTTTAGTCTTGATATTTCAGACAAAATTACTCCTATGCATATTATTTCAAACATATTTGAAACAATGATTATTTCCAGTGTTTATAATACATTTAAATCAAAATGTTGCTTTCTGTTAGCTGATCTACTACGATGCTTACGATCACAGCTACCAAAAATATGTAAAAATCTCTCTGTAATGAACAGCGTTTAATCTGTAATCAGAAAACAAACACACTATACTAGTATAAATGCATTGAATATTTCAGTATTAAAAAGTTTGAAAGTCAATTGAAATATTTCACATGCATCTTCATTCTCTTAATTTATAACTTTCCACTCTTGACATATGAAAACATTTTAGTATGAAAAAGTCAAAGTCAATTGAAATATTTCACATGCATCTTTATTCTCTTAATTTATAAATTTTACCTCTTGAGATATGAAAACATTTTTAATTTATGCACTTAAAAATCTGTATCATCAAAACTCGCCATAGTTACAAAAAACTAAGTGCATACAAGTAAATAAATCTGCACTTTATAGTCTAAACTCATTTTGAACTGAAGACTATTTCATGAGGTTTGAGAGGCACTCTCAAAAGCTGTTTATACATTAATAATAAATTACACATCCCAGACTTCACTGTCATGTAGATCAAAGGGATGTCTGGACTGTGTCAAAATGTGTTTTAATCATTTATAATACATCCCAGACCTCATTATATGGCAAAGGATTAAATAACGATCAACAATTTTTAACCACTTACTGGCTAAATTATCATGTTTGCTTTGCTTGAGCATTTTTACTTTTAAATACACATTATACGTTTTTGTTTAAGTAAAAGTTATTTGTTACTGAAGCAGAAACAAAAGCAGCTAGAAAGAAAGAAAAGATGGGTTTCAACTTATTATGGATTAAAAAAAAAAAATCTTTCAATCGCTTAGAATACTCTGAATAATAATTTTATACTCACTACTTGTATTCCTTTAATAGATTAATTTTTCTATTAACAGTTACTTATTTCCCTCCATTACTAGAATATCTTCAGTATATTCACTAAAAGCCATATTTTTAAAAGTAAGCATGTGTATAAACTGAACAATGCACGAATATTAAGATTCAAGCTAATGTTAAGTTTATATATACAGATAATTCTTAAATTTGATGATGTCACACTTTACACCTGAAGTGCTGATGAACATTAGGCAATAAACCCGGTTATATGATAAAAGGCAGAAACAGTACTAAGAATATACATTAAATTAGCTATAGACATGGTTAAGCCATTAAAATTGCAGAAGACAATATACTAGAAAGATTTATTCCTTTGGCTTTGTCTAACTATTTTATTTTCATTTCAAAAGGAAAAATAAAATATGTGTAACCTTGTGAAATTTCATGTTACAAATAGTAATCAAGAATGGATTATTTTTTAATAATTTGCTAATTTCACTGGGAAAGTTCCAGAAAAAGAATAAAATTGCAATGAAGATGTTATGAGATAATTATCTTCAATTCTTTTATAAATATCAGCCTGCATAAATGACACATCTGAATTAAGTAAAACTGGTGCGTGTAAGAACCTATACTTCATATCTGTACAAGATTTTAAAGAATTTGAGTTAAAAGCCATGTAATAGAGCTGAACTATGCTGTGCTTTAAAGTTAGATTTAAATATTTCTTGAGCTGAAACTAATCTAATGGAGTTGATATTAGAAATGAAGTCTGGAAAATGTTAATTGTTTTAGACACCTGAACCAAAAGCATTTTTATTAAGAAAACTGCAACATTATCGTGAACATTCTCCTACCTCAAAAACTATCTTGCAGAGAACTCTAAGTTTTAATTCGAACTGAAGCTGGGTAGAACTTTGAGTGAATATTGTATTTTGTAAAAAGCAGTAAAATGGGCTAGTAACTAATTGCCTTATTAAACATTTTCAAAATATTAAATCTCCTATTTTGGGAAATAATTGGGCATATTATAGGAAATGCTTGTCTAGAATGAGAGGATCTATACACAGTACTCTGCAGTGTTGAAAATATCATAAATAATAGACCCTTGACCTAAGAACCCAATGATCCTATATCCTTTACTCTTATAAAGTTCTTATAAGAAATTAAAGTGGAAGTTCCAGATTTAGATCTAATCGATTCAAGCAAGGCTAATAAGCATTATGCTTATACACAAAGAATTAGAGAACAGCTTAGAAAACAATTTAGAATTGAATATTTAGGACAGCTGAGTGAATAAAACAAAGCCAGAAAAAAATACAATTTGGAAGGGATATCGTCGTTCTTGAAGACAACAACATGAGAAGGAACTTAGTGCTTCGCCATAGTGGTTAAAATGCATTGTGGTAAAGATGCAAAAGTATGCGTTGCATACGTCAAGACCAAACATGGGATTTATTTGAGATCTGTCCAGAAATTATATCCATTAGAAGTCGATGACAAAATGTTAAAGAAGAATGGTCCCTATGTGACCAGTGAATGTAGTTAAACTTCTTTTGCAAATGCTCCAAGTGATATGGAACATCTTCAAAATGATGAGGTTGTCATTCAAAAATCATGATTTGGACATCCATTGAAAAATAAACAATGAATGAACCTGCGACTTTGAAAACTGTTACTCTTCAGTTATAAATCTCTTAATCTCAAAAGGGGGGAGTATCATAAATGTTATTCTATCTCATACCTGTAACTAACTTTGTAGAGATCTTTAAGTTTTGATTTCAAAC
This sequence comes from Stegodyphus dumicola, assembly GCF_044657685.1. NCBI lineage: Eukaryota > Metazoa > Arthropoda > Arachnida > Araneae > Eresidae > Stegodyphus > Stegodyphus dumicola. Next base: position 47,636,432 of record NC_140774.1, read on the forward strand.
TGAAGTCAAGTAGAACTTTGAATACATATTATATTTTGTAAAAAGCTATAAAATGTACTAACTTTAACTGCTTTATTAAATGTTTTCAAAATATTAAATCTCTGTTGTGAATTCAGATGAATCTTAGATTTTAGCCATTTAGAAGATGATATTCACCATCAAAGAATCCACTTATTGAAAATAGAAGTAAGAAGTCTCAAGATGAGTATTCTCAGTTTCTTTATTGAACATTTTTAGAAAAACATTTTAGATTATTGAAACAAGTATATCTGCAATTACAGTAACAAGATTCTAATCCCAAAAATTCTGTGAATGCTGTATAAAAAGAAAGCTAAGCTGTGTTATATACCAAGCTATAAGCAAAGAAGCACTTATAAAGCACCAACGATTAAAAAAATTCCTAGATATTTTGTTTTTAATAAAGGATTCATTTTGCTTTGTTTCTGTGGTAATAAAGCAAGCAAATAACAAGTAAAAGAACAAACAGATTTAATAGAAATCATGCATGAAAATGCATTAACCGATACAGTACTAGAAATTTTATTGCTATGTAATGTTTAAAATCATGATTTCATTAAAGTACTTCTGTTTTTTTTAAAAAAAAAAAACATTCTCTTCATTTCTATACAAAATGTTACAGCCTCAGCTCATACGAATTCTTAAACACTCAAACAAAAAATTACTCTCAAATTTAAATATAATATATATATATACACACATGAATAACTCGTTAAAAAGAAAACTTATAATCCTTCCAAGAATTTTCGTGCATTATGCCACTGAAAATTAATCAGTAAATATATAAAGAAAGAAATTCAGAACACATTTTTCACAAAGAATTTCAATTTATAAAATTCAAATGAACTTCATAAAATCTTAAAAATGTAAAAATTATAATAAACCATTATGTCTACAGGTCAATCTGTTGGAACTCTGACATTCTTTAATTTTTTATACCAACAAGCACTAAAAGTAATTAAGGTGCTAGTCTAAATTACAGTAAATTATAAAGGAAAACTTTAACTCTTTGTCTTTGTGATGTTTAGTGATAAACTCCAATTTTTTCAAAAAACTATTATAGCAGTACAAGCATTAATAGCTACTTATCGATATTACATAAATACAAATAATATTTTAAAAGGAAAATTTTTAATCCTTCCAAGAACCTTTACGCATTATGCCACTGAAAATTGATCAGTAAATATATAAAGAAAGAAATTTAGAACCTATTTTTCACGAAGAATTGAATTCAAATGAACTTCATAAAATAGGTTCTAAATTTCCTTTTTATATATTTGCTGGTAAATTGTTAGCAGCATAACATGTGAAAATTCTTGGAAGGATTATAAATTTTCCTTCTAAAAAATTATTTGTATTTCTGTAATATTAGTAAGCAGCTATTAGCACTTCTACTAGTACAGTCAAAAGTCGTTAATTCAGACACCCATAATCCGGAATGATCTATAATCCGGACGTCAAAGCTACAAACTTTCTGCGCATGCATCGCGTTCACGCATGCGCACAGGTATTTACAAGAGCACGTAAGACCGACACCACCGCCCTTACGGCTGCGAATATGTTTGTGCGCATGCGCGTTTAATGTGTAACGGAGTTATACGCTAAGCTAAAGTTATCTAATTCAGTTAATGTTGCAGATTGCGTAGTTCCTTAATCTTCGAATTGGATCCGGCTTATTATTTTTTTTCAGACTGTTAGAGCAATTTTATAAAAGTAAGCTTCAACTTTCGATTATGTCAAATAGAATTTCCGATATATATTTACTACAAAGCGAAAGTATGTTTTGAAATCCGAAATCTGTTTATCAATTTCACGCTGCTCTGCGGCAGAGGGGGGGGGCAGAAATGTCATTATTAGATTATGATAGATTAGAAAGATTATGTCAAATAGAATTTCCAATATATATTTACTAATATGTAATTTGTATCTACAAAGCGAAAGTATATTTTGAAATCCGAAATATGTTTATCAATTTCACACTGCGGATTGGAAGTTGATCTGTCAACACTATCCTTATCTTCAGAGCAGATGTTTTTATTTTATTTGGATTATAATTCGGTACTAAGTTTAGTATTTCATCTCGATGTACTCCGTCTTTGATATGATTTAAATCAAGTTCCTCGTCATTATAATTCGCTTCCGATAGTGAAGAAAGTGACCCAGACGTTATTGAAAACGAAAACATTTCGATTGACAAATTAGTCGGTATTTTCAACACAGCAATTATAGGACTTGAACAGCGGGACTTTGTAACTAAACAAGAAATTATGTCTGTTTAATAGAATTAAAGAGAAAGTATTATCACATGAAACGAAGCAACTTACATTGAAGGAAATGTTTAATATACAAATAAATATTAAGTTTTTTCTTTTTGTAAATTTTGATACCCTTTAGATCATAATTGTTCTTTATTTCATAAATTACGGTTTCATATTTTTAATTTTGTAATTTTTGCATGCCATCTTACCAGATTTAAACTGATGATCTATAATCCGGAAAAATCGATAATCCGGAATCGCCGAAGTCCCGACGAGTCCGGATTAACGACTTTTGACTGTACAGTTTTTTGAAATATTAGAGTTTATAACTAAACATCACAAAGATAAAGGGTTAAAGTTTTCCTTTAAAAACTTTGCTGTAATTTAGGCTAGCACCCTAATTACTTTTACTACTTGCTCGTATAAAAAATACTGAAATTAAGGAATGTCAGAGTTCCAACTGATTGATCTGTAGACATAACTGCTTATTTTAATCCTCACATTTTAAAATATTCTTATTTTACATTTATAGGATTTCAATGGACTTCAGTTATTAGTCTTTCTGATAAAAATGTTCTAAATTTCTTTTATATATACACTTTCTTGCAAAAAATTCGAACCACCTAGGACTTTTGCGATCGTGACAAAATTTGGTATGCAAAAACATCTTGATCGAACATGCAAATGATCAAAGTTTCAAGGCAAATGAACAGGAATTGCGATCATAGCATGCATTTCTAGTGCGCAATTTGTAAAGTATAAAACCAGTAACAAAGGTGGAATTTTTTTTTTTTGTTGCTGCCATTGTAATTCTGTAAAGAAGAAACTAAAGATGACATTACAGTGATATTGAAGACTTTACAGACAACTAAACGACTTCGAACATCGTTTAGTTGTCTGTAATAGTATTGTAGTATTGTCTTCAATAGTATTGTAGGATAGGGTTGTGTAAAGCTGAGTGGTCATACCGAGCAATAAGCCACCATCTGCAGCGTACAGAAACTGCTGTGCAAAGATGTTGGCAGCAATGGTTGCTACAAGGAAATTGCCAATGAAATGAAGGCTCTGGAAGGCCAAGGATCTCAAATGCAAGCCAATGATTGTTCGCCAGGCCCGAACCGCCCTAAGGGTATCATTGTCGACTATTCAATGCACTACAGCCATGTGTATACCTCCGGTGGTACTGTTCACCATCTCACGGCACTTGTCTGAGGCGAGGTTATGCTCACAGAGACCTTTAAGAAAGTTGCCTTTAACCCCACAACATCGGCAGTGTCGTCTGGAGTGGTCTCGCAGCCAATTATCATGGCTGCCATCAGACTGGCATCATATAGTGTTCAGCAATGAATCCCGCTTCACTCTTGAAGCAGATGACCACCGTGTTCATGTCTGGAGAGGACGGGGCCAGCGGTCCCAATCAGCCTTTGTTTTAGAAAGCCATACAGGCGGTAACCCCTTGGGTGATGGTGTGAGGTGCTATTTCTTATGAAAGCAGGTCATCTTTAGTCATCCTTCGTACATCTTTAGCACCTCAACGATACGTTGATAGCATCCTGCAGCCAGTTGCATTACCCTTCATTGCACATCATCCTGGGGCTCTTTTCCAACAAGATAATGCCAGGCCACATACCACTCACATATCTCTGGACTGTCTACCTGCAGTTGATACTCTTCCTTGGCCAGCAAGATCAACAGACCTTTCATCAATCGGGCATGTCTGGGACATGGTGTGCCACCAGATTCGGGCACCACAAAATATCGCAGATCTGGAGCGACAACTGATAAATACCTAGCAGAATGTTTGCAAGATAACATTAGGAACCTCTACCACTCCTTGCCTCAACGAATTCAAGCATGCATTGCCATCAGGAGCGGTTTGACCAACTACTAATTTGAACACTCAGTGGTTGATTGTGAGCCGTGAACAAATACCATAACCTTGATTTTTTAAAGCTATACACATATTCAATTTCATCAAAAACAACCCCTTCCTTCATATTGCTTTAATTTTCTTGCAAAAGAGTGCATATATATATATATATATATATATATATATACATACCGCAATTTCCGGAAGAAAGGCCACATCAGCGTAAACGCCGCACTCGAGAAAAATGATGGGAAAAAAATTTAAATTACACAGAAACGCCGCAATAGATTAAATTGCGCGTGGCATCTTTGTAGGCCATATAGATGCAAAATCTCAACCTGATATATGACATATAAGTTATCTAAGTCCTGATATATGACATATAAGTTAAGAAAAATGCATGAAATGAAACCATAAGTCAAAAATAAAGGTAAATGTTGAAAATATATTTACGTTCACGTATATACTTACATTTACCCACTAAAGAAGTCCATATTTGTAATACTCAGGACTATATTATAAAAAATGTTGCAACAACGAAATATTAAATTTGGATGACAAAAGGAAATTTTAAATTTTACTTACAAAAGGAAATGCAGCAAACTATACATCATATGAAGCCATCAAAATCTGATTCTTCACTACCTGAATTAAAAAGATTTAGTAAATCCTGATTTAAGTCCCAGATTGTCACATTCATCCTCTTGGTTTACAGTCTCTTTATCTAAGGATATAATTTCAGCTTTTTTGAACCCTGCTATTGTTGATGATGTTTTTACAGATTTCCACGCACTTCCTACCCACTTTGCAACTTCATAAGATGATCTACGCATTTTAACACTCTTGGCATACGTATGCAATCCTTCACTCATCCAACATTCCCACCGCTTTTGGACTTCAGGCTTGAAAGGATTTATTACCAGACAAATCTAATGGTTGTAAGATTTTTGTCAAACCACAAGGAATTATTGCTACAGTCGCAGCCAATTTTTGACATCTGGTTTTCAGTGACTCAAGTAAATGAGCACGAATGGAATCCATTACCAATAACCCTTTTGGTTGGAAAAAAAGATCCCTTACGACACTGCCAAACTTTTGGTAGCCACTCGTGTATAATTGTTTTGCACATCCAGCCGTTCTCGTTTGCACAAATAATTACGTCATTAGGAAAATCTCCCTTCGGAATAGTCTTTCATTTAAAAATTATCATCAGCTTTAGCTTGTCACCATTTGCAGCACAAGCTAACACACATGTAGATGATGTTCTTTTATGCCCCGTCGTAAGCACAGATACAGTTTTTACACCAGCTTCATCAACAGTTCTGTTTGCAGAAGAGTCGAAAGCTAACAGTGTTTAATCCATATTTATTATCTGTGATCGAAGAAGTTTTTTTACTGTCAATAATATCTGTCATATATTTTAGAAAAAATGCCTTTTTATCTTGCCAGTCCATTGGTAATTGTTGCCCGACTGTTGTTCTAGTACGCAAAAAAATATTTTTTCTTTTCATAAATCTGCTACACCAGCAAGGCCTTCCTTTGAAATCATTTATGTTCATTTGTTTTGCTATAAATTTTGCTTGTAAGTGAACTTTTACAGTCGAAATTGCCATTTCCTTTCCTTGTTGCTCCTTTATCCAGTTTGCAAGGTCGTCCTCTAGATTCGGCCACCCTACAATACCACTTCTTTTGCCTCGTTTCTGTTGTGGCATATTTTTAAGAAGTTCTTTTTCACTTCTCCAACATCGAATACATCTCTCATCCACTTCAAACTCTCAAGCTTCTGCTCTATTTCCAATTTGTTCAGCACATGAAATTACATTAAGCTTAAAACCAACAGTATAGCTTCTGTGCCGTTCAGGTGCCATTTTCAAAAATTTTCCGCTCCCTTCTTACTTAAAAACTATCCAACAAGTACTTTTACCCAAAAAAATCGATTCATGCTGAAGGGGAAGTACGTCAGGGCAGGTGGAGTCGTGTCTCCATTTGAAAAAAATTGCAGAAAAGGCAGGGGTAGGGAGAGGATGGGTTCTGGAAGATTCATCGAATGGCAGAGGAGAGAGATTATTCAAACTGATGAGAATGTTGATTTGAAAGGGAGAAGAATGTTATTGTTCTGAGATCCCGTTTAGGGTGAATAAGGCATGTAAGTCCATTCAAAGGAAAGAATGTAAACAAAATAACGTTCGCAAAAAGCAACTGCGTGGTCTTTTGTGTGGGAACAGCACCAGTCTATGTACAATGGCAAGGCCATCCAAACTATGTACAATGACCATCATAGGAAATATTTTATTTTTAATGTACCTAAACGCCGCATAGGTAGAAATGCCGCACCTGCTGAAAATTTAAGTTTTAAACATGTAAACGCCTCGGTGTTTCTTCCGGAAATTACGGTATATATAAGCTGTTTTTTCAGTCACAGTTAAAAGCAACCTTTAAACTGGCACACCAGTTTTAACTTTTTAAATGACATTCTATCAATTTTCTAGTCAGGCACTGCTTTTAATTAATTACACAAATAATTTACTACATGCATTTATTACGTCAGGTTTACAGCAATTAATTGCACATATCTACAAAATTTTACGACTCAATTCATAATAAATCAAGATATGAAAAACATTCCTTTTAATATTCTTTCTAACATATACATCTCTTATAATATCTATAAAGCCTCTAAATGTTTTTATAACAGACATGTTACATTCCCTTGTTATATTTTGTGAATTTTTGAAATGGTCTTAAAGTGCTCTTTAAGGAATGATTTTGCTTCAGGAGAAGAACAGCTCATAGATGTTCAAACTAGCAGCAGGATGATTAAAAATAGTTACAATTTAGTTTGCTATGAACTGATAGAAAATAGATATCTGTTTGCGAAAGAAAACTTTTCTTAATTTTTAAATCCATGGAAATTTAAATCAGCTGCATAAAATAAATTTCTTTCTACAAACAGCAATTTTCTCAAAAATTAGTCTGTCATTATCTAGCATCTGGCCACTTTGCAGAGATTAGTAAAAAAATAATATTAAAACTTTAAAGACCCGCTGTGTACACATATCAAATAAAGTATATTTAGTTCTTTTATCTTATTATTCTAGGAGCTTTGATAAAATCAAATCTCGGTACAAAGACAAAAGTATCTAGTTATAAATTTTAAAAAAACTTACACTGGCAGAAAGCTAAAGCTGATAAATCAGACTTTGAGTAGACACAGTCATAACGATTATTACCAGTGCAAGCTAGCATAACCTAAAATAAAATAATTTAAGGGAAAATGAAAAGTACTTTAATGGGGGTTTAAAAGGTACATAAATATACAAAAGTCACTCTGAAATCAAAGAGATTACGTACATGCTGAATTGGAGACGCTGTCCTGATTTTCAAAGGTGGTTTAGTAGCAGCATTATATATAATAAAATCAATGCTATAAAATTCATAAAATATGAGCATTAATTTCTTAAAGTATATTTATTAAAGTACTTTTTAAATGCCAAAATAATTACTTAGTGCCACTTTTTAATTTAAAAGCATTAAATATTCTATTGTTTACAAAAACTGATTTTATATAATAACTAAGTCATTTCAAAACCTGATTTCATTATATTCTCAAATAAAGGATACAGTATTCACTAAACATTTAATTTAAAATCAATGCCTTCACATTAATTTTATTTAAATTAAAATAATTCAGGATAATTATATTTTCAATTAATAAATAATATTTAAATATTTCTGGCTCTGAAAATGAAAATTTGAATATTTCCTACCTTACAAGTTTTACAAGTTTATAAAATGTTTAGTAAGTGCCTGATTAAATGTTTATGTTCATTTTAGTAGCACAAATTTTAGTTACTTAAGTCACATTCAGGCATAATACTGAAAGGATAATACAGTCAAAAGTCGTTAATTCGGACACCCATAATCCGGAATGATCTATAATCCGGACCTCAAAGCTAAAAACTTTCTGCGCACAGGCGTTTTACGTGTGCGCGTAAGGCCTTGACTACTGCGCATATGCGTGTGCGCAAGTGCAGAATACGTTTTCGCCTGCACGATTAATGTATAACTGACGGTGTAAGCTAAAATTATCTAATTATCTATTTCACTTAATGTTAATGATTGCGTTGTTCCTTAATCTTCGAATTGGATCCCGCTTATTATTTTTTGCAGACTGTCACAGCAATTTTATAAAAAGTAAGCTTGAACTTTCGATTATGTCAAAAAGAGTTTCCGATTGTGGGGCTGCCAAAGGATCTACAAAGCGAAAGCATGTTTCGATGTCCATCTAACAAAAAGTGGAATTGTTGCAAAAAATGGATAAAGGCATGGAGAAAGTGACAGAGAGGTTAGTGAAAATGAAAAAATTTCGATTGACAAGTTAGTCGGTATTCTCAGCAGAGCAATTAACGGGACTTGAACAGCGGAACTTTGTAACTGAACAAGAAATTATGTCTGTTTATAGAATTAAAGAGAAAGTATTATCACATAAAATGAAGCAACTTAAACAACTTATTGAAAGAAATGTTTAATAAAGTAAACAAATAAATATTAAGCTTTTTTTTTGTAAATTTTGATACCCTTTAGATCATAATTGTTCTTTATTTCATAAATTACGGTTTCATATTTTTAATTTTAGAATTTCTGCATGCCATCTTACCAGATTTAAACTGATGATCTATAATCCGGAAAAATCGATAATCCAGAATCGCCGAAGTCCCAACGAGTCCAGATTAACGACTTTTGACTGTACTATAAGTATGTAATAAATGCATCTTTTTCAACTATAGCTAAAATAGTAATTAATTAAATAAATTTAATATATTGAATCATGTTTTAATTATGGCTGAGAATTAAAATAGTGAGAATGTTAAATTATGAGGATGAAACAAAATAGAATTTATTAAAATTCCACCAAATGTTCTCTATACAAACTATAAATGCTACAATATCTGTAATTTAAAAGTTAGGAAATTATTTAAAATAATTAGTTGCAAGAAATGGTCAATGACTAAAATGGACTAAATATTTCAGCAAGATTCCGCTTCCTTTTTACTTACTGGGTATAATAATTTTATATTTAATTAAAAGGAATAAAAAATAATATTTAGAATAAATTCAGTATTCAATGCAAGATTGTCTCTACTACTTGCAAAATGAACATGGATAATAAATAGCTTTAATTAAAAATGAGAGTTTACTGTTTACAACTCCGGTATGGCTACAACTAAAGTTAAATACAGCAAAACTCTGAAGGGGTAAACTTTGAAAAGGACTCCTTTCTAAAGAGATGCTGACTTGTCTTTGTATGATATGAGGCAAATCCCCCCCCCACCAAAAAAAGGGTTTATTTCACTCATTAGGACACTGTATTTGAGAAAAGCTACTAGTATTTTAAAGCTTAAACAATTAAGCCAACGCAAAACACAAATTCTAATATAAAGGTAATGAATTCTTAAATTCTCTTTTGAAACACACAAATTTATCTAGACATTTAGGTAAATTTCCTAACATACATAAAAAATCTTATGTAACATATGTAAAAAATCTTGTGTATCTTAAGATTAAACTAGCTTATATTCATATGAAATTTAAATTTACGATTCTGGAAGCTACAGCAGTCTTAAAGTCAACTGCTAAAGTGACTAACTGCTAAAGATAATTCCCATTCAAAAGCTGAAAGAATTTTATTATGAAGTTAAAAAGAATTTCAAGCTGAGAAAGGAAACAGACAATTTTATAGAAGACAAAATAAAATAATTTAATACTGAAATTTTTCTTGACAACTTATAAAAATATACAGTACAAAGTCCATAATCCGGACTCGTCGGGACTTCGGCGATTCCGGATTAAGGGTTTTTCCGGATTATAAATAATCAATTTAAATCTGGTAAGATGGCATGCAGAAATTATAAGACTAAAAATATGAAACCGTAATTTATGAAATAAAGAGCAATTATGATCTAAAGGGTATCAAAATTTACAAAAAAAAGCTTAATATTTATTTGTTTACTTTATTAAACATTTCTTTCAATGTAAATTTTTTAAGTTGCTTCGTTTTCTGTGCTAAATGCACATGCGTAACATTAAACACACATGCGTAAAGCATACAAAAAAAAGCTTGTGGCTTTGAGGTCCGGATTATAGATCATTCCGCATAATGGATGTCCGGATTACAGACTTTGTAGTGCATTATTGCAAATTCTTGAGCACATTAGAATTCAATTAAAACTGTCCATCCAATTGTAATATGAACGATATTATTATGATAAAATACGTTTTTGAAGATGTTATAAAACACAGATGCAAAATTATTATTGATAAACATCTTGTCATAAAAATATAAAACTGCATTTATATCTCAAGATTAGATTTACTTACTTGTATTTACAGGAAAGAGCTTTCATTTCCACTTCTCCCGCCCATTCCTGACATTAAACAAAAATCAGTTTATTTCTAAAGTAACAGTGATTTCTAAATAAAAATATGAGATAAAGATTAATGTACTCAGAGAATACCTTTTACTATTTTATATTTACAGTAAAACCTGGAACTTAATTTGAAAAATTTGACCATTTAGGGAATTGCTCAGTAAATTATCCAAGCTTTGCACATTAAGGGAGAAAGAAAATATCAAAAAGGTGCTAGTTTACGAATTATTTTATTTAAAATATTAACATGCTATGATGTGCCCAGTTCCATTTATACTTATTTAACACTGAACTGTTTAGTTTTTTTTTTATACTTGCAGAATATGGCAACCACCTTGGCATAATTTAGCAAATTTTATGGAAGGAAATGAACAATTACTTTTATAGCAAAAAAGTATGTGTTACTTATATGCATATTATTACATACATATTCTACATTTCAGTTGTATATTTATTCCAAAAGACAATCAGTATACATAGTTACAAATGGCTTTTTATTTTTGTTGTGGAGGAAATTTCGTAACTATTGTAGCCTTGGCTACTAATGTTTAAAATTAATTTATGACTAGGAACAGCATGAATTATAAACAAATAGCTAAGTTATTGCATTTTATTTTCCAGCTATCGAAATGCGACGCTACAAGCAACGTTTTGAAATCAAAACCTAGCAATCATGAATCAGAACTAGAACTAGTTGCCATTCAGCATAAAGAAATTTAAATATAAATATGAATATGAATATTAACAAAATATTAAAGTTAATTTTATGAAATAATTAAACATATGAACAAATATATGAAATAAAAAATAATTATTTCTCATGCAATAACTGGGCCACTACACTATCACTTTGAAAAGCAATTTGAAACATTGTTCCTTTAGCCACTTTGTAGTAAAATAATTACTCCTGCAGAGATTTCACCTCTTTCCTTCTATTACAGGAAATTTTACAAGCACAAATTTAAAAATCAAGTTTAAGACAAGAAATAATTTTTCTATAAAAGCCGTTGGAACTTGGAATACAACAAAAAGAATGCATACGAAAATGGTGACGTTTGAAACAGAATATTGGTCTTGCGCATGGTTGCCTGAAAAACTGCTGTGTGTGGTTACTGGAATTTGATGCATTCTGAAGCTTTGACAATTTCTACTAAGGTGATTGCGACAATATGCAAGTACCAGTGTTTCTTAAGAATAGTCAAATCATTTCTACAATTTTAGATTTATTAAGATCTGTTTCACAACTTATTTGTAACAGACTAAAAAGTAATAAATAATGTAAGGAATTTGACCTGGAATACTAATAAAATTTAATAGGAAATTTCCATTTTTCGATTATATATATCAATAAGAGATTTAAAGCTGAATTTATGAACTATTCAAAAGATTTTACACAGAAATATTTGTAATGAAAAATAAGTTTAATGTACTCATAAAGCTGTCTGAAGAACACAATTTTATAACTTTAAACAAAGATTTTAAAATGAAAAATATATATCATTTCTTTCAAATACTGAATACAGAACTCATTGGCATAAATTACAAATCTTAAATCCTCAAATGACTATGTACAGTTTTTTTTTTAAACTGCTTACCAGATTATTTAGGACACATAATATACTGCCATTAATAATCAGATGCCTTTTAAAAGAAAAGCGAGATTGTCCTTGCATCATTAATGAATGTCATGAGCCTACCAAGCACTTAGGTAGAAATGTACCTTAGCTACAGCTGTTAAAATGGATGTACAATAACTGAGTGATGCTGAAAGGGACATGATTATAGATACCCATTAATTCAGTCATGAAATTTCTGTCATGAAATTCATGCAGGTCATGAAATTTCTGTCAAATTCAAGACACCTAATGCAATAATTAGAATCTTGAAAATGAAACTCTAAAGACCTGTAAGACTAACCCGAACCGGAGAAAAAAGAATGTCAAAACTTATACCATTCACTGGCATGCGTTTATACTTGGAATCCATGTGTGAGCCAGCAATACAAAAGACAATGATCACAAAATTAAATGCTCACTACCTATTATGATGATGCAAAAAAACACATCACTTATGAACCCCAGAACAGTGGAAGTGCATAATATAGAGTGACAAATCCACACAATGTAACATACTATGATACATGTTACTATATGCTGTGCAATAGCTATATGCTGTGCAATAGCTATATGCTATGCAATGCACAGATATGGACCTGCTGAATGCCAGATGAACAAAATTAATTGCTCTGTAGCAGTGGCGGCTTGTAATAAGCACTGTGGAACTGCAGCACCCCCAATTTCCACTTATTATTTTTAATATTTAATATAGTGTGCACTTTAGTCTTTAATTCTTTCTTTATACTTTTACAATACATAATCCTTAAGCTTTATGTCAGTAGCCATCCCCCACTTTGTCAAAAAGGTATGAAAGTCTTTGGAACTGCGCACTTCACAGTTCCAGCGATGTTGTGTTTGGCTGTTCTGCGCAAGCGCATACAAAAAGCAGCACGCGAGCCGGGCAGAGAGAAGAACAGTCGCTCTTGCAGTGCCGAAATTCTGGCATGTTGTTCGAAAAAAGATTTCTTTTTACTCCGCATGTGTGGTATTTCTCCACAAGGTGTGGTATTCTGCGTGCGTGGTATTCCTCCACCTTCCACAAGGTGGAACTTCATCATACGGACCATAAACAGAGTTCATGAAAATTTTCAACCTTTTAAAAAATTGCCTTAGTGAAATTCAATCAACATCAAATGCAAAACAAATGCAAAACAATTCCTATTGCTTTTGCAATAGGAATTTTAAAATATCTAAATGATGATAATTTCAAGTTTTGGTTAGAGCTTTTTTATCAGATGCCTCATGTTGAAATAATATACAGTCAAAAGTCGTTAATTCGGACACCCATAATCCGGACCTCAAAGCTACAAACTTTCTGCGCATGCGTCGCGTTCACGCATGCGCACAGGCGTTTAAGAGTGCGCGCAAGACCTTTACGGCTGCGAATATGTTTGTGCACATGCGCGTTTAATGTGTAATGGAGTTATACGCTAAGCTAAAGTTATCTAATTCAGTTAATGTTGCAGATTGCGTTGTTCCTTAATCTTCGAATTGGATCCGGCTTATCATTTTTTGCAGACTGTTAGAGCAATTTTATAAAAGTAAGCTTGAACTTTCGATTATGTCAAATAGAATTTCCGATATATATTTACTACAAAGCGAAAGTATGTTTTGAAATCCGAAATCTGTTTATCAATTTCACGCTGCTCTGCGGCAGAAGGGGGGGGCAGAAACGTCATTATTAGATTATGATAGATTAGAAAGATTATGTCAAATAGAATTTCCGATATATATTTACTAATATGTAATTTGTATCTACAAAGCGAAAGTATGTTTTGAAATCCGAAATCTGTTTATCAATTTCACGCTGCGGATTGGAAGTTGATCTGTCAGCACTATCCTTATCTTCAGAGCAGATGTTTTTATTTTATTTGGCTTATAATTCCTTACTATGTATAGTATTTCATGTCTATGTACTCCTTTGATATGATTTAAATCAGGTTCCTCGTCATTATAATTCACTTCCGATAGTTAAGAAAGTGACCCAGAGGTTATTGAAAATGAAAACATTTCCATTGACAAATTAGTCGGTATTCTCAACACAGCAATTATAGGACTTGAACAGCGGAACTTTGTAACTAAACGAGAAATTATGTCTGTTTAATAGAATTAAAGAGAAAGTATTATCACATGAAACGAAGCAACTTACATTGAAATAAATGTTTAATAAAGTAAACAAATAAATATTAAGCTTTTTCTTTTTGTAAATTTTGATACCCTTTAGATCATAATTGTTCTTTATTTCATAAATTACGGTTTCATATTTTTAATTTTGTAATTTCTGCATGCCATCTTACCAGATTTAAACTGATGATCTATAATCCGGAAAAATCGATAATCCGGAATCGCCGAAGTCTCGACGAGTCCGGATTAACGACTTTTGACTGTAGAATCAAATGTAATTCAGAGAAATTAGTGTGCTTAAAATTAACGAATATACAACAAATTCCAAAACTGCTGTCTTAGAATTAAGAAACTCAAAGTACTGTGAGAATTTTCCAAAGACACCAATGGCAGAAGAATAGAAGGAAATGTTTGACTTTATACTATGTATTGATATAATGCAGAGATATTCTTCCACTAAATACTTAGCAGCTTCTAAATTGTTAAACAAGAAATGCTTCACTAGTTTTAGGAACGAACATTCTACAGAAGAAATAGTACTGACCACTGAAGCATATCCAATGATTGACAGCTTGAAACTGAACTAAAAATATTCTATTGTAGGTCTGATATCCATGAATACTATAAATTAAATGAGCTAAACGAAATTTATCTTCGAAAATAATCTATATGATTTTCTTAGTGGAATTACAAAACCAATAAAAATTCTCTTGAGAGTTCCCATGACTACATCAGAGCCAGAACGCTGCTTTTCAACATTGAAAAGAATGAAAACTGTTCTAAAAAGCACTAGAATTCGGAAATACTAAATGCGCTTGCATTGCTTTCAATAAAGAAAAATTTCCTCAGTTGTCATCCAGAGATCAAGGAGAAAATTATTGATTGTTTCGCGCAAAGTAAAACAAGAAGAATGGATTTCATTTTTAAATGAATAGACAAAGAGTGAACTGTAAAAATTTTGGTTAAAGTAATTAAGAAATGCTTAATTTTTTATTGTAAGATTTCCTGATGTTTCAAAATAAATTTTCTTTTTATACATGTTTGTTTCCTTTCAGACAATTTTAAAACAAAGGTTAAATTTTTTTGGAACAGCACCCCCACTAATTTTAGCCACGAGCCGCCACTGCTCTGTAGTCATATTTGGCAGAAAAGGAAGAATGGTATCAGCTGGTTTTTATTGGCTTGATGTTGGTTCATTAGTTCCTGTGCTGTGAAGCCTTAAGCTTATAAAGCAATAGCATATAATCCTGTCTTAGTGGTCACCTAGTGGCAACAATTTGGAATGGCCCTTATTTTCAACAAACAGTTCACTCATTCATAAAAGTGAAAGCCATAACCAAGTAGTTTGAGGAAATGGAAGTGAATAAACTTAATTGGCCAGCTCAAAACCCTCATCTCTATCTAAATCCAGCATCCCAGAGATGATTTAAAATGCCACCCTGAAAGATGAACCAAACTGTTCCAAAACCAATACAGTTTGTTTAACTGTAGAATTAAATAAAACAGTAACTGTAGAACATCTATCAAACTTAGTGACATATACACTGAAGTGATAAAAGTCATGGGATACCTCCTAATATTTTGTCGGTCCTCCTTTTGCCCAGCGAAGTGCAGCAACTTGATGTGACATGGACTCAACAAGTTGTTGGAAGTCCCCTGCAGGCATATTGAGCCATGCTGCCTCTATACAAGTCCATAATTGTGAAAGTGTTGACAGTGCAAGGTTTCGGGCACGAAATGACCTCTCGATGATGTCCCATAAAGGTTTGATGAGATTCATGTCGGGCGATCTAGATGGCCAGATCATTCGCTGGAATTGTCCAGAATGTTCTTCTAACCAATCGCGAACAATTGTGGCCCGGTGACATGGCACATTGTCATCCATAAAAATCCCATCGTTGTTTGAGTACGTGAAGTCCATTAATGGCCGTAAGTGATCTCCAAGTAGCTGAAGGTATCCATTTCCAGTCAATGATCAGTTCAGTTGTAGCAGAGGACCAAGTCCATGCCATGTAAAAACAACCCAGACCATTATGGAACCACCACCAGCTTGAACAGTGCCTTGTTGACAACTTGGGTCCATGGCTTTGTGGGGTCTGCGCCACACTTGAACCTTACCATCAGCTCTTACCAACTGAAATCGTGACTCATCTGACCAAGCCACGGTTTTCCATTCGTTTAGGGACCAACCGATATGCTCACGAGCCCACGAGAGTTGCTGCAGGTGATGTCGTGCTGTCAGTAAAGGCACTCGAGTCAGTCTTCTGCTGGCATAGCCCAAGGAAGACAAATTTCACTGCACTGTCCTATCGGACACATCCCACATTGATTTCTGCAGTTATTTGACGCAGTGTTACTTGTCTGTGAACATTGACAACTCTACGCAGACGTCGCTGGTCTTGCTCGTTAAGCGCAGGTGGTCGGCCACTGTGCTGTCCATGGTGGGATGTTATGCCTGAAATTAGATACTCTCGGCACACTCTTGACACTGTGGATCTCGGAATGTTGAATTCCCTTACGATATCCGAAATAGAATGACCCATGCGTCTAGTTCCAACTACCCTTCCACGTTCAAAGTCTTAATTCTCGTCGTGCGGCCATAATCACGTCAAAGCCTATTCACATGAATAACTTGAACACAAATGAAAGCCCTGCCAAAGCACTTCGCATTTATACATTTTCTATGCGATACTACTGCCATCTGTATATTTGCATATTGCTATCCCATGACTTTTGTCACTTCAGTGTATTACGATATGGCATATGCGATGATAGCAGGGACCATTAATCTACATCATATGAATTATAGTTGAACATTAATATATATCATATTGATTACAGTTAAGCAACTTTCTACAGGTGAGCAATCATTAATGGCAACATAACATTTATGACACAGCATTCAGTTTAACACCGAGTAAATACATTTCTTTGAACACTTATTTAAGGTACTTTAGGGCAGAAAATAAGTTAAACACCAAAGACAAATAAAATAGTCTCTATAATTAAGCAATATATTTTCTTAATTGCAGAGATGTCATTAGAACACATACCTTTTCATTTCTTATTTTACTCAAATATTCATCAAAATCATCCTTTATACTCTGTATAAAGAGAAAGACCAAAATTATTTTAACATATTTGAAAACTATACTAGTATAATAAAATACAAAAACATTCATTGGTTATTTTGAATACTGTATTTTATAATATACTATTCAACATTGGAATTTCAGAACTAAAAAGGAAAGATTATAGAGATTTGAAACTCGCAAGTTAGTCAT